>NC_088803.1:40509127-41186002 GCF_011386835.1 Chrysemys picta bellii
TGGGCTAAGGACGGTCACAGGCCTTTGGAGTTTGTGTTGAAAGAAAATACACTTTACTTATCAGTTCTGGGGGATGGAAGGACAGTACTTCAACGTATAAAAATATTTCAGTTTCTAGTATCTGAGATAATGTAACATTCTCCCACGAAGAACAATGTTGCTGATATCAAACAGACTGTACTTGCTTATTCAGTCAGTGTTTTGCAAGAGTTACATGAAGATGAAAAGAAACATGAAAAGCAACTTACCCTAACGATGATTCCCATACGTTTACTTTCATAAGTAAATGGAAAGATCTGGAGGATGGTGAAGTTTAGTATCTGACCACCAGGTGTCCTCAGCTGCATGGAGGATTGATCTCTGCCAACCAGTGTTAAGCCTACACTTTCAGTCCACTGTACCAGGGCCACCTAAATACAAGAAAGGTCACAGGTCAGATAGACTGCTGAGCTTTGTGGTTCAGAGGTCATGTAAATGAACACCAGAGGGGAAGGGACAGTGGGTTAACTGAAGAAAAAGTTACTCAGTCATTAACGTCACTGTAAAATGGATCCGTTTTTCTACCTTGGCCATGTAATGTGAACAAATGGCCCTTTAGTGTTATTTCCTGCGGTCATTCCTGCCCATTGACAATATTAATTACTCAGTCCCTGGAAGGACTTACTAATGTCCAATAACACATGACATGCACTACACTCTGTTCTGAGCGAGCCAGATGATGTTTAAAAAAAAAAAAAAAAGTTGGCGGTGGAAACACACAGTACATGACTGCCCCCACTCAAATGTGGGTTTAAGACAAGCAGAGGATATTAAAGCAATGAAGGTCTAAGTTGTCAATATGCCAATAACCCAAAGTGATGAAACAGGACGTGATCCTGCACCACTGGGGTTAGTGGGAGCAGAATTGAGCCCATAATGAAGGCCACTGAAAACTGGAAAGTAAAAGGAAGTCAATGAAACAGATCCAGTCAGTGCGTTTATGTGGCTTTATTGTGCACTGGGCATTTGGCTACAACGTCAAGGGACGTGACTATTGTTGTAAACAAAGCTGAGCAGAGGAGAGTTGTAAAGATCCGAGGACAAAAGAGAGTTTCAGCCTCTTGCAGCGTGACATTCTCTTGAGACAACTGCACCGAGTCAGCACAGCTAGTAATAGGTTATTTAAATCTGATCAGGATAAGTTTCAAATGGAAACATTGCACACACTAGGAACTGCCCTTCCCTCCCCATCCCCAGTGAAAACACCTCCAGCTCCCCCAGACAAATTTTGGGCTAAATCTGTATCCAACTCTAAAACTCAGTCCCACCTCTGACTACAGTTGCCAACCCTCCAGGATGGGCCTGGAGTCCCCTGGAATTGGCACTGATCTCCTGGTGACTATTGAAAGCAATCCGGGAGATTTTAATAGGATATTTTAACAAAATCACATTACGTCATGTTGGGGGGAGGAGGGGGTAATCTCCTGGAATAGCTTCAGTCAGAGTTGGCAACCCTACCTCTGATGCAAATATCAGGCCAAGTTCTCTGCTTGTGTAACTCCGTTTACTACAAGGTAGTTACATCAACAGAGAATTTGACTAATTCATTTTAATGCTTGCAATCTGGGCACTTATATTCACTGCACATCCCAGGTTCTTTCAGCAAGGAAAGATTTAGACTCAACAGTGCAAATAAATCTCTGAGAAGAAAGCTTGCTGTATCCAGTCACTCTACACTAGCTTCTAAGTAAATAAAAACAAAACCCAAGTGTCAGTGGATTCTCATCTATTTTTATAGACATCCATTAAGAGTGGCATGTCTAAAGAAATGCACATAAAAAGCCTTTACCTGTCTTGTCTTATAGCCATTATCTTGTTGAGAAGCTGAGTGGAATTAAGATCAGTTTTGTGGAGACTTATTTACTAATAATCTTTTCCCTTCGTTAGAGAAATCACTTCGATAACCATAATTATTCCTGACATTTCATCTCTTTCGGCACAAGTCTATTTAGTGAATGCAAGCGCTAGGACAAAGTATTCCATTCACTACTAAAGGAGTTATGTCTTCCAAGGAAGTTCATGAAAAAATACCTACCACACATCAAATACTTAAGCCATGGAGCTAGCCTCTCAACTGGAAGTAACTTATTTAACCCGCACTGGAAGCTGTGGGCACACATTAAGAGGAAGAGACACCACCCTCATTTAAACCTAGTGTTCCTAATATGCTAAAGCACATAGGGCCTCATCCAAAGATTCAACTGACTTCAATAGGCCATTAGGACCTCAATCTAATGAGGTATTTCAAGTCCAGAACTATTGGTGTGACTCTCCGTGGCAGGTTCTCCCTCAATCTAAAGCTTTTTGACTATTTTTAGGATTTGGACAGCCTGGCTCTAGGTCTCTCATACAGACTCCATGTTGCTAAAAGCCTCTTTAGAATCTGTGTAGTAGCTTACTCATCTTCATCATGTGATTACAATGTACTGAAGAAAGAAAAAACAACAACAACAACAACTTACTACAAACCTTCATTTATCCTAAAACCCAGGCCTGCAGACTTGAGGGAAATAACATGCTTAAAATACTGCTTCTTGTGTTCGACATTTCATATACTACTGTTTATGGGATTCAAATTAAAGGAACTGCTCCCCCTCAGGACTGCAATAATTGAAACCTTGGAGGGCTAATTCAGAGTTTATTCATACAGAATATTTGCATTAAGACACCTTCCAGTTTTTGCTCTAACTCACTTCTTTACTCTGTGTCACCATCATTTTATATTTTTCAGACAAAAAGCACGGTCCAACGAAATGCACAGAACCCAATACTGGTTCAGATTTAAATCACTAACACTGCAGCTGAAATGAGAGTTTATTAAAAGGGTCACCTTAATTCCTGTTGAGCAGTACCCTGCATAGATATTTCAGTAAGGACTGCTCACAGACTACGGTTCTACACACAGCATGAGGATGTATGGCAGAATTAGGCCATACATCATTAGTTAGATTGGGATTTTTTATTGAACAGAATTCTTTCAGTGGATTTGGAACCACAATGTGGTATTTGGAGAGGAAAATTATTTAACTGTTAAAAAAAAATCTCAGCATTTATTTAATCTTTGAAAATGTTCAACCTAGTGTGAATGCCCATTTCTTCTGGGCATTTCCAGGAGCCATTATAAAACTCCTTTGAAATCCAATTCTGCAAGAGCTAGAAAGAGATCTGATCTCTCCTACTTTTACACTTGTAAACTTCCAATACAAACATTTCTAACAATTAAAGCACCTCGAGAACAGAACTTCCCTTAGAATTCTCCATTCATAAATTGAGTGGGGCTAGGATAAGCCAGAGCACCTCCATCAGAACACCTAGGAATTCATTTATCTCCTAAAAACACAAACCAACATCAATTAATGGGAGAATCGACCCTTAGAACATGGTAGTTTCAGTTCCCCTGTTCCTTCAAAAAAAAAAAAAAAAAAAAAAAAATGCTGCTCAGAAGATAGCAAGAAAATTCACATGAAAAACAACCAACCAACATGGCTCTTGCATTAATTTCTGATAAGTTGGTGCTACTGTGGTTCATCATCAGCAACCTCCAAATTATACTGTCCTCAGAATATCTAGACTAATCAGCATCCTAATACCCAGCTGGCTGGAGGCTTAAAAACATTTTTTCTTATGGGAGAAAAGGCCAGTAGAACACACCTTTATAGATGGGTTTTTTTAATGTAATCTCTTGTTTTAGGGTACCTGAATATACAGAAAGCCAGTTTTTATTGCATTATTATGGAAGACAAGACAGAGAAGACAACATGCTTTATTTTGCTTTCCTGCTAGTTCCCTATAGAATTCTCTGTCCCCCCCCCCCACTCATCCCCCCAGCTTTTTAATTAATGAAATTAATCCTGCTAGGTTTGCTTCTACTAAATTATATGGTTTTCTTTTGGGGGGGAAAAAGGGAAGCAGGAAAGTCTCCCAAGACTAAGAACTGGTTTGCCTGAAAACTTCTGTACAACAATGAAAATATTTTATGGGGAGATTTTCAAAAGATAGGCACCCAATTGCCATTGAATGGAAACTGAGGCCCAGATTCTCAAAAGGAATTTAGGTGCCTAACTCTTAGTGAAGTCAATGGGAGTTAGGAGCCTAAATACTTTTGAAGATCTGGGCCTGGGTTTCATGCTTCTCTGTTCCCCATCTAGTCTTGAAAACATCCTTAAAGCATTAAGGAAGCTAGTAAGAGGCTCTTCTATTGTCCTCATTCTTAACAGTTCTCTGGATCATAACTTGATCTCAGGCTTCTATTGCTCTGGTTAATACAGAAATATATAAATGTTCAATTTATGTTATTTATTAAAAGTTTCTAACCTCCGTTCCCTGATCTGATGTCTCTCTATCCAACCTCCACAGGGCGATGTTACACTAGTATCACTCTCTGAAATCTCACAGACCGGAAAGAACACTTCATGCTTATTTGTCCACGTTTAAAACCTGCAGTTGTCTGAAGGCACAAACCTTCTTGTTCCCTTCACAGCCCAGTAAGAGTCTTATGGAAAAATAATTATTAAAATACCTGGATTTTCTCATGCAGGAGACTGAGACTAGATGAAAAATGTTACAGTACAGTAGTTTGACTGAAAAAAGGAAAGAGGTGGTCTGTCTCCGCCACTCACTCTAGACTGTCAACATCATGCAGTGAGGTAAAAAATGCTTTCTAAAAAAATTTTCATAGGGGACAAAAGCTTCGTCGGGGCTGCTAAGGAAAGAGTGCAACAAGCAGATGGGTTAAGAATAAGAGGACCAGAATTACAGGGAATCAGCTAGTCAGAAGTATTGAAACCCATTAATTTGCTTGTGTCTTATTGATCAGAAGAGAATAATAGATTTTGTACCTTAGAGGCCTTGGTTTGTTTTTTAAATCCTTCACTTCCGCCCACGCCCTAATATAATATCACTGAAGATTTCATATGTTACATAAAATGAAAAGTAATTACCATGAGTAATAAATAAAGAGAGTTACAAACCCCACAACATACAAAATCCATATGTTATTTATCAGGACATTTACAATAACTGATTCCATAAAAAGAACTGATATAATAAACAAGGTTATCTTGGACTCCACCATTAAAATTAAATAAATCAATGGCTGGGTTGCCAATAAAACAAGATACAATATTCTGAAGGTGTAAGTCTCTTATGGAAGGAATGGAGAAATATCTATTTGACTCCCTCAATTTAGGCTAAAATAAATATCCCCAGTGATCGATCAACTTAAGTGTACTTCATTGCCAGAAATTCCTGATTGCTAGGATTCCCCATACATTGCAAACTATTCCTCTAGGGATGGGGCAGAACATTTTCTCCAGTAGTAATTTTCAGTATCAGGAAAAGGAACTAAATGCTTCCACTGTTCTATCTGCTCAAAAGCCAAGTTGTACCCATTTAACAAATACATATCTCTAGCAGAAAAAAGGCATAAAGCAATCCAATGGTTAGAAACTGAAGCTAGACAAATTCAGTCTAGAAAAAATGCAATTAAAACAAACCACTTGAAACAGAGCAAGCAGTTAACCACTAGGTCATACCTAAGGACATGGTGAATTCTCCATCAAATGAAGTCTTTAAATCAAAACTGATATCTTTATGAAAGATATGCTATAGCTCAAAACAAAAAGTTATGGACTTAATGCAGAAATTACTGGGTGGGTTTCTATAATCTGTGTTATAAGGAGGTCAGATTAGATGACCATGGTGGTCTTCTGACCTTAAAAATCTAATAATATCTGCAACTGCAAGGAAAAAATCCTTAGTCAATTTATGAATCATTTCCCTATGAGCTTTGCAGATGGTTTAATTCTGCAGCACCTTCAGTAGAGATGGAGGAATCCTTTTACTGCTGCACTTAACACACTAATTCAGTTACACATATTTAATATCAGCATCTCCTGGAAACTAAAAAACTATAGAGAAGTAGGTATCGATTTTCCATATGTTGTACCACTATTGAGGTATGCTAACTTTTTTTTTTTCTGCCTCCAAATAGCCCCTTTCTTTCTTGGTCTGCCATTTAAGGTAGATCTCAGGACAACAAGCATTTAAATTTCCAAAAAAGTTAACACTTAGGGTAATATGTAAAACTGAATATAAGGCAAAAGAAAAATTAGCTGAATGCAGACCTTACAAGCCTCACGAGGTGGTGCAGAGTGCAAGACAATCCTGGGGACACTAAGACCCAGAAGAAGCCTGCACAAGAAAGAAGCAGATCCTCCCTCCTGCTGCTGTCTCCGCCCACCTTCAGGTCCCAGATCAACTCCTCTGTCCCTCCTTAACTCTACCCTGGGCCTTCAGTACTCAACTCCAGGGGAAGGGAAATGGCACTGGCTTTTAAACCAACACTTTCCAACCTCCAAAAGCTGCAGAATTCCTGCCTCTGCGCAAAAACCGTTTTTCACTGAAACTTTTGAAGTTTGCTGACTAGCTGTAATTGAAAATATTAAAATTAATAGGCTTACACAGCAACTAGCAAATAAATAATAGTGTCAACATCAACATGGCCTTCATTGATGCAGATTTTGGGCACCCAGTTTTACTGGATATAGGGGTGCATTTTTAGAGTAATCAAAGATGGGAAGCTGTCATACACTGTGCTATTTAAACTGACAGTTATGTGTGTTCCAAGTCACAGTCATTCTGTCTGAGAGAAGCACCTGAGTTGGAAAATAAGTGTGGGTGGGAAATTAAGTGTGTATGTGTGTGTGTGGGGGGGAGATTTATATATAAAGCAAGCAAAAGTAAAACTGATTTCAGAGAACCCTCAGACCTCTGAGATAAACATAGCAAGAGAGTCCTCCACGCTCAGTGCTGAACAGCAACCAAAATAGCTAATAAACCTTCATTACTACATTCTAGGAATCTCTGGATATTGGCTCTGTGTGCCTATACTAGGTTAGATATATTTCTCTGCACTGAGAGTCAAAATTGCTAATGCAACTCTATATACCATCTCCCTAAACTTCCCCCTCTGGCTAGTCATTAAATTACTCAAGCCATCTCTGAAATGGATATTGATTAACAAATTTCATTTTAAAGAGAGACAAATTGATCCTTGTTATTAGTTGCTCTTCAAATGTCCCCAACTAGATTGCCTAGGAACACAGACAATGGCAGTAATCAATTGAAGCACACTCTTTCATGTCCTGGAAGCTGTGGAGTGCTGTCAGGGTTAAAGATTGTTTGCCCAAGAATCCCAAGCAGGCTTATCTCTGATCAGATTATATCTATTTCATTTCCCCTGTTAGTTACTGTATGGCTACAACTGACACAATCAAAGAGCCCCAAGGCTGTAACTGATATCTGAATAAAGATACTTCAAGACTTCTAAATGGGAATATGCACAGGAAACAAATTTAGGAAATCCTGCTTTCTGTTACAGGAAATTAATCCTATTCCAACTGGTAGAAATTACCCTCACTGTTCAACAGTAAGAAGAATACAAGTTTTTGTACTCATTTCATAAACTGACCTCTCCTGACATGCTAATATTTTATTGATATAGAATTTCAAAGGTAGGCTTTAGATGCCTGTTAAAGACTTTCCCTCTAGGAATCCATGAATGCTATTTAACAGTATCACACTTTCCTGAAGGGTTTAACTAGCACTGGTTTCACATTTAGTACCACCTATTGTGAGACACACAGAAGATGTTTGACTGATATTTGTACTCTTGAGACCTACAGACAAGACGTCTTCAGTGTGGTAAAGCATATTTAATTTCTGAAACCACTTGCAATTCACTGTTCAAAACATTGCAAGGAAAACAATGTAGACAAAGTATAATTTCAGAGAGATTAGTTATAAAGTTACAATATAAAAATACTATGTATTACAGCTATATTAGTTGCAAAAAAATTTAAAGCAGGAGTTACAATTACAATTGGAAATATGTCAAACTTCACTGAGACTTTAACGGGCATGAGGGTAAAGAAACAGAGGCTATGAATGTAAATAGCCAATACATTCACTATGAAACAGCCTCAAATACTGACCACAAAAATTAACATCTGGAAATTGTTCAGATCCCATTTCAATGCAAAGGCACCTACTTCTGTAAAACTGCTTTATTGGCGGGAGCAACAGTTTAAGGAGAAACCCAGGTAAGCAAAATACAGAACCAAAGTATGGTTTGGAAGCAGCATTTGCACAGTGCCTGTTCACTCCAAGCACCATGAAGACAGAAATACCCTTTTGTCACCATGAGCACAAGAATTTTGTTTATAAAAGAATGTGCTTAAAATGATCCTATACTGGGGGCTAGGAAACCTTTTGTCCTCTTGAAAGGAGATCATGGTTTATTTGAGTGAGTAATCATAGGAAATATTTTAAAAGTATGTGCAATGTAGGGCAACTCATCACCACAAGCTTTTGAGGTTGTACCTTACTAGAATAATCTTAGAACTCCGGCTATTTGAAGGATTTAAAACAATTTCTTATATGAACAGCTCCTCACCTTTACCACCACCTTTAGGAAACCTAGCTAGTCTTATAATGTTAAAAGTGAAAAACTGTTTATATAAAACAATAAGAAAAAATCCCCTTCAAATACTGCCAAAGATCTACACATCATCAATGGAATTTCTAAAAAAAAATTCAAATTTTCAGTCTGTTAGCAGATATGGGCAAGTGTAATTATTCAAACAAACGGTTAAGAAACCATAATTAGCACTGAATAATTTAGAATTTGTACAATCCTGTTTTAGTTTAGTTGCAGTAAAATATATATCCAATAAGTATTACTCATACACAAAATATAAATATTTAAGGGTAGTAGGAGGGCTCAGGTGCCCCCGACTTGCCACTAAGGAAGTGACTAAGCAGTAGACTGTGGTCACCACGGAGAGAAGTGGCTGGACAGGGACTACAGAGACGTCCCCGGGAAGGGGGAAGCATCAAGTGTGGCATGGCCAGAGGCCTTTGTCACTGAAGAGGACATTGCGGTCCTTGGAGGGACATGGGTCCAAAAGCAAAAGAGATGATGGGCTGAGCACCTCTAGAGCAAGGCACACTGGCTACCAGAGCTAATTCCCATATTGGCCATGAGGAGATGCTGGAGTAGTGAGTGGATCCCCTCACAAGCCCTTACTGTACCATACGCCAGTGGAGGATTAGCACAGCAGAGCTCTGTTCTGACACAGTCCCCTCCCTGCTTCTATCACATAAGATACACTGCGATAAAAGACCCGCAGCACCAAGTCTCAGAATCCACGTCAGCTGATTTGGGCTCGGGGGGGGATTGGGCTGTGGGGCTGAAAATAGCAGTGTAAAGTTCAGGCTCAGACTGGAGCAGGCCTCTGAGACCTTCCCCCACTTTCTGGGTCTCAGAGCCTGGGCTCCAGTCCATGCCCAAATGTCTACACTCTACTTTTATAGCCCCTTAACTCGAGCTTCAGTCAGTTGACCTGGGTCAGCTTTGGGTCTTTTACTGCAGTTTAGACGTACCCATAGAGGTGGGGGACTGCAGGCATCCTTGCCAGATCCGGCCCTTTGCACCAGCAGCAAATTCCCCTGTGACAAAAGAATTCTCTGTTGGGCATTTGTGGTCAGTTTATGCTCCCTTTGTCCCATAACTGCATAGGCAATCTGACCCCTTGACTTGAATAGAATAGGCTTGCCTTAAATTAAAGATGAGCTGTGGTTCTTCTTGCTAAATATACATAAAATTGGTTTAACATATATGCAAAGAGGGAGGGTTTGTTCCATTTGTAAAATATTTATTGTTTGACATGTAGCACTTTCATTATTTCCCTATTCATTCCTACAGAAAAGAGTTTTTGATTATGCTTTTTCTTCAGAAATTGTCTATTTCAAGCCTTTAAAAACATGGAGGTGAGGGAGAAGAGGGTGGGGAAAAAGGAAATCTCACCTCGTCAGGACTGGAAGCCTGGTACACCCTGCAGGAGTCTTCATAATGTCTCTCAGCTTCAGCCTGATCTGTCACGCCATTAGATTCATACACTGGTGTCACGTTGTGGCAGAGGGCAATCGCTTTCACAGCCTCGTGAACACGGCTACTCATGGTTTTACGTACTTTGGTGGCCAGGGTGGGGCCTTTTAAAGCAGGTGGGTCTTGTGACTGCTAACGAGAAAGGAGAAAAGAAAGTGTAGACAGTTTTGAAAAGCAGGAATAATCAAATATCATTAAGGATCTTACTTCTGTTATAACCATACACATACTATTTGCATGGACTCACACCTCCAGTAACTTGGGATATGTTTTTGACTGGGGCATCTTCTTTGTATGTGTTATCATGGGAATAACTGAGACCACTTCCCAGTTATGTGCAGCTAAATGAAGTTAGATTTACTTAACTATAGATGAAATGAAAAAATAACTCCCTAAGATATTTGTCCAAGAATTTTCAGTACAGCTTGGATAAAAAGGGTAATTTGTTGCAGATCCACCAAATCACTACACAAGCTTAGTGGATGAAAATGTTCCCCCAAAATCACCAGATTGTGTGTTCCATTGAAACCACATTTTGCTTAACAAAAGGCTAGTGGCTTTTATGCTTAAGAATGAATTGGCTTTCATACGCATGAACACATGATTGTGGAAAACAGAAAACAGATGGGCTCACATGGAATAAGAAACTTAAATTAAGTTCATTTAATTTTTAATACTATTTTTAGTATCAGAATCAGACTCCTCAGGTAATTATACAATTACTAAATTATGCTGGTCACAGAGGGGAGACATAGTGATCCAGTTTCCTGTTCTGTTAACCTTTAATGTCAAGAGGACAAAAGTTTCACTTCCAGGTCAAAGGGCATAGCATGGTAAAAATAAGAGCAATAAAGAACTACAATTTAAATGAATCATTACTAGCAAATGCTTCTAATTATAAAGTATCTCAATTTTTAAACTATAAGAACATATATATTATAAGATTTATGGGAAGCTCAGCACACAAGTTTAGCACACAAATTTTGTACAATTAAATGCTCTCTTCAAAATTTGAGTCTTTAATAAATCTAAAATCTATCTGTGGGTTTTAAACTGCTATCCATCACCCTGATATTAGTGTGCCTTCCACATAAAAATCAATAGGAATAGTGAAGTCCTTGGTTCAACCACATTTAGAGTCACATACTGTACCCAACCATTCATCCGTTAAGTCTAGTATCCTGTCTTGACTAATACTGGATACTTTAGGAAGTAATTTACCCCTAGTCGAGTTTCTTCACCTCTCAGACTGAGATGGTGCCTGAGCAGGTGTAGCCTGATCACAGAGAAATGTTTATAGACAGGAAGTATCTGGCAGTTCAGACTGACTAGCAGCTCTCAATGTCTGACAGAGATCAGATGCCAAAATGGCTCTGAAAGCCAAAGAACAAAAGACAGGTAGGTGGCTAAGGCAGCCAGGAGTTGAAAGCCACATCTACTAATATGCACACGAAGTTTCTGAGGTGTCTGAGAATGCCAGGTGTGCAAGACATCATTGTACAATGACCCACCTATCTGTTGCCAAATTCTATTGACTGAATCTGCAGGGTCACATTTTACAAATGAGGAAAAGAGCAGTCATTAAAGACAGAGACTTCTGATAATTAATAAGCCACTGCAAAACAATTTCTAGCTGTAGGAGAGTCTAATGGTTGGAGAGAAAGTTGCTTGTAAAGAGCAAATTTTAAAAATCAGAAAAATGGTTTACTGATAACTAAATTATTATTAATGTAAACAGTGTTAAAAGGCAACCTAAAACATTAACTACTGATGACTTCCTAAGGGTTAACCATTTTTTCAAGTGTAATAACCTGCCAGGCTAGTGCAGCAGAAATTCATCTTGTTTTCAGGAAAGAGGTAAGACACGTTTCATATGAGAAATTCTCTTGACTTCCAGATGGGTTTTTTAAAATGATCAAGCCCCTCATTATCATAAAGAGTGAAGTTAGTTATTTTAATGAGTCCTTGTGGCACCTTAGAGACTAACAAATTTATTTGGGCATAAGCTTTTGTGGGCCAAAACCCACTTCATCAGATGGGTTTTAGCCCACGAAAGCTTATGCCCAAATAAATTTGATAGTCTCTAAGGTGCCACAGGGACGCCTCCTTGTTTTTGCTGATACAGACTAACATGGCTACCACTCTGAAACCGGTTAATTATTTTAATTCTTAATGAACAGTGTTTTCATTTAATTTAAACACTCTACTGCAATATGTGCAATGCAGTCACAGGAGCATAACACTATTACATGTACCAAAAAGTTAAAGCGACCGACCTTTTGCATTTCACTAAGTTTGGATTTAAAAAAAAAAATTGTTCTTAATTAAAAAAAAAAAAAAGTTTTCACTTGTCTTAGGTAAGGAAGCTCTTTTTAAGTCTGATTTTTACTGGACCATTTCCCTTTAAAGGAGACCAAACTAAAATGCAAACAAATTTCAAATAATAATTGAAGGCTCAAAGCATTCTATTGCAAAGAGGATTTGTTTTTATTTGTAAAGGATTGTAATGAATTATGAATCCCAAATCTAGGACAACAGGATACGTGTTCATACTTCATGGATTGGTGCTGATATTTTTGGATGTGCCCTTCATGATATATGTAGGCACAACTGTGGTCATTACTTTTACTTCACAGGAAGTTGCAGAGTGACTGCTAGGGTTCTTTGATAGGTTTACCCAATTTATGAGAATGACAAAGGAAATTACAAGCCATAGCACGAGTCAGGAAATGTAGTTTTCTCACCCTGATAGTTCATAAGATGTCTATTTGTTATACAAAATTGAACCAAAAGAGTGCAAGCATATAAACAAAGAAGATCCAGATTGTTCACTACTATAGAAAAGGAATGCTAAGGGAAAATCTCCCATTATCATGGAATCATAGGACTGAAGGGACCTCGAGAGGTCATCTAGTCCAGTCCCCTGCACTCATGGCAGGACAAAGTATTATCAGACCATCCCTGACAGGTGTTTATGTAGAATGGCCTTGCTTTGTAAGTTAAATACTGTACTTACTCATGTGATTTACATAGAGATTTTTGGTATTTGAAGTTGAGACAAACTGGCCAAGTTTCAAAAGTACAAATTAATATTGTATCAGCCTGAACTATGATTTTAGACAATTTTGAAAAGATACAGAATGCTGTGGAAGAATTTTCCAAGTTGTAGCCAGTTTTGAAAAGTGGGTATTTGGTTTGGACCATAAACATTCCCAGGAAACATCTAATACTGTACTGTATGCAGTATTACCAACGTCAAGAGATCAAAAATCATGAGTCAAGCCCCCCAAAATCATGAGTTTGGCCCCAAATTCATGAGCTCTTTTAAAGAGATTGTATTGTTCTTTTTAGGTCATTCTCTTGATTTTTGAACTTGCCCTGCCCATCCCCAGGGTGTGTACATGACAATTAGTGTTGCCCACTCCCACATGTACTGGACAAGGTGATTTTTGGCCCCTGCTGCAGGAGCTCTCATCCCCATATCTGCCCCTCTCCTGCTCACCAATTAATCCTGTCCTCCAGTCCCTCATCAGTAATGTCCCAACCCAACCCCCTCAATTCAACTCCCCCTCAGTTCAGTTCCACAGCCCCCATCAACTCCCACTGTCCTCAGTTCACCTCCCAGCACTCACCCCATCTGCTCAGAACCAACCATCAATACAGCCATCTCATCCCACCAGCCCCCTCCCTCCTCACTTCAGCCCCACTGCAGGCCCCAGACCATAGTTTAGCCCTTCCAGCCTCACCTATGCTCCTCTTAAGGTTCTTCCCCTTCACCAGGCTGCGTTGGGTGGGGTGGGGGGAGCTGCAGAGGGGTCCCCTCTCCCACTTCTCAGGTTGGCAGGGGAACCCTGGCAGCGGGGCTGACAGCGGGGATCCCTGGCCACCAGGGGCTGACAGCAATTTTTAAGTAAAATTAAGCCTCACTTGTGATCTCTGGATAGAACTCTCTGGAAATCAGGCTTATTTTTTTTCAGGCATGGCTGGTAATTATACATATATACACCTCTATCTCGATATAACACGAATTCTGATATAACGCGGTAAAGCAGTGATCGGGGGGGGGGGGGGGGGGGGCTGCGCACTCCGGTGGATCAAAGCAAGTTCGATACAACGCTGTTTCACCTATAACGTGGTAAGATTTTTTGGTTCCCGAGGACAGCATTATATCGAGGTAGAGGTGTACATATTAATCATGCAGCTGCCTATATGTTTTACTGAAAATTTGAGCTATGTAGTCAGAATCCCTTTATGAACAGCCCAATGACCTGTCAAACTGTTCACTGCTTTGAGAACAAAGAGTTAAATTAATCAGACTTTACTTTACCTGCGTATATATACTAAATATATGGCTCTGCACTTCATCCATGGAGTCCAGTCCATAGGCTACTGTCCCAAGGTGAAGCCTTTTAAAAACCATCTCATTCTGTGTGAGAGTTCCTGTAACAGAAGCAGCATTATAGGCCACGTCCAAGCCCTGGCAGACACTTATTTTCCATTCAAGCCCTGTTCTCTGCTCTTCCCAACAAAGAGAGAAAGGATGAGATGGGAGCGCAGATGTTTACCTAGTTACTATAATGAGCTACTAGTGCAGCTTCAAGTGAGTGAAAAACAATTTTAGTAACTTGTGGGTAGATTCTTGCAGGGAGTGGTAGAGTACTTGGCTAGGAGCTCCATTAAAATGAGACTACTCACCAAGTAACTTACTGCTTAATGAGATAAGGGTATTGGTGTGAAATCCTGACCCCACTGAAGTCAATTTCAGTTTACCCATTGACTTAAATGGGTCTCGGATGTCATCCCAGAACCTGGCCCTTGACTATTAACTTAGCTCTTTTGTTGTCCTAGACCAGAGTCGTGAAGGTCCTGTGACATTAAAAGCTGGAATGATGGCAGGTGACTGGTTTCTGTTCCTAAAGAAGGGTTGTCTGTGGAGCTGGGTAAAATGTATTTGGCAAATTTATTGCTCGCCACACAATGCATTTTCCAGGCACCAAAACTCTTCACCAAAATAAATAAATAAATACAGGCCACAAAACCTGGAAAGGTCGATTTAAAGTTTCATCTTGAAAAGGTCAATTTGATTTCACAAATCAAAACATTGCGTTTCAAGCCAAAAAAAAGTTTTTTGTTTTTTCATTCTGGGGAGAAAAACTGGAAAAAGAAAACTAACAGAGTTTTATTTTGTATATTTCTGTTCAACCTCCGAACTGAAAACAAGTGTATTTAAAAAAAAAGAAAAAGAAGCAAGTTATTCCATTCCCTCTCGCTCACAGAACAGGGGCTGAAGACTGACAGAAGTGAGTGATGGTGAGGAACACACACAATAAACCATAAGGGGTGAAAAATCATCCCTGTCTCTTGCCCACTTATGTGCACACCCCCTCATTAAGAAAGGGCTCTATTATATGAGAGAACAACATGGAGATTCAAAACACGGTTTATAATCAAGGTACTGAACCACATTTTCTAAAAGAAAATCCCTGTTAGAAAAGAAGATACGTTATATCAGTGGTCACCAACCGGTCGATTGAGATCAGCTGGTCGATCCTGGAGACTCTCCCAGTCGATTGCGATCTCTGGCTGCGCAGCCACTAAGGCGGCTCCCTGCCTGCCCCAGCCCCACGTTGCTCCCAGAAGTGGCCAGCATGCCCCTGCGGCCTGGGGCGGGAGTCTCCGCACGATGCCCCTCTCTGCAGGCACCGCCCCCGCAGCTCCCATTGTCCAGGAATGGGGAGCTGTGGTCAATAGGAGCTGCGGGAGCAGTGCCTGTGGAGAGGGGCAGTGCCTGTGGTGCCACATGCCCACCTCCCCCCCCCAGGGGCTTCAGGAGCGCATTGGCCCCTTCTGGGAACAGCGTTGGCCTTAGCCCTGCTGCACCGCTGACGGGGAGCTGCCCAAGGTAAGTGCCCCCCGGTGGGAGCCTGCACCCCAACCCCCAACCCTGAGCCTCCTCCTGGAGCCAGCACTCCGTAAACCCCTGCCCCCTCCCAGAGCCCCCTCCCAGAGCCAACATCCCGTACCCGCTCCTGCACCCCAACACTCTGCCCCAGCCCAGAGTTCCCTCCCACACTCCAAACCCCTCAGCCCCAGCCCAGAACCCACACCCCCATCCCGAACCCCAACCCCCTGCCCAGCCCAGTGAAAATGAGTGAGAGTGTGGGAGAGCGAGCGAGCAATGGAGAGAGGCGGGGATGGAGTGGGTGGGGCTTTTCAGAAGGGGCGGGGCATCAGGGAAGGGGTGGGGTAGATCCTGGGTTGCACTTACATTCAAAAAGTGATCTTGTCATAAAAAGGTTGGAGACCACCGCATTATATTTTCCTACCCCATCAAAGGAGAATGTATATTAACTTATTTGACCATTCAAAGAAAATATGTTACCCAAAAACATTCTTCACGCTTTTGCCTATACCAAAACTCCTGATAACTCATTTACCTGCATACCTGTTTTGTCTGTAAGTAAATAGGATATCCTTCCGAGCTGCTCTGGAATAGTGCTGGATCGAACCACTGTCCCAGGAATTTTGGAATCCCTACGGATCATCCAGCTGTAGACTATTTTCCCCATATCCAGGTTCACACGTAAGCTATGTTGGGGAAAAAAGAACAAAAGGGCTAAAAAAAAAAAATCATCTGAGAATATCCCCAAAGAAATGGGACAATAAATTTGCTATAAAACTTTTGGACAATATCCTGAGCTACCACAGGAAAGTGCTGTAATAAAAGGATGGTACTTCCATATTAGAATTGAGCAGCACAAAAGGTGTTGAGGGAGAACCACGTATTAGCTCCTGTGACAGCAATGAGAAATTCAAAGTTGTTAAGGAAAGAAGATATACCGTGAATGGAAGCTGGACACACCATCTAAGTAGGGATAAAATGATCAACAACCAAAAAACCAGAGGTTTAAAAAAAAAAAAATGGTGGTGGCTTGCTTTCTTCCTCTCACCCCCTTCATTTTTGCTCACCTCTCTTCAGGGAAACAAGGAAGCCTGTAGAGCAAGAGAGGCTGTCCCTGCAATAGGCATTTCTAATCCCTCATTTCTGGAGAACTCACAAGAAAGTCCAATATTGTAAAATTCTAGATGTGTATGTTAAAGTGTGGCAGAGTAGAAGGCTATACATTTTGCTGGGAAGTGTTAATTGATTGGCTTACCTAATAGGAATGATGTTTGAAAACAGGAGGAGGAATCGTATGATCTGAAGATACCAGCGGCCTGCGAAATGCTGGAGGGCCACCATGACAAGCGAGACCACCACAAGGGCTCCGAACAAGATTTTGGTGAGGCAGTTCACTTCCAAGTCAAATAGGCCAATCTAAGCAAATAAAATAAAATATTTTCTACAGTGTAAATCGAGAGATTAATCCATGTAGTGTTCTCATATTTGGCATGAGCTGCCATCATGCCTTGAAGTGTGCATGCACCCAAAGAGGTAATGGGATTCATGCATACATTTCCAGTGCAGAAATGAATGCAATAAATGAAACAGAGCTCTCGAGATTATGGGGGTGAGGACCCGCAGAAAACTAAAAACAGCAACAGCAAGATTAAGCATTAGTTTCAAATCAACTGACAGTTCCAAGATGTTGTTCATCACCAGACACATTTTCTTCTCTTCATTTAAATCTTTGTACTGTTTTGCATTTCAAAGCAACACTTTCCCCAACTCAACCTTCATGCTTCCAAGCCTTTGGAGGTACAATATCACAAGCACTGGAGTGCTACACACCTGCTGCTGCCACTTTCTAATGCAGGGGTAGGCAACCTATGGCACACGTGCCAAAGGCCGCACGCAAGCTGATTTTCAGTGGCATTCACACTGTCCGGGTCCTGGCCACCGGTCCGGGGAGCTCTGCATTTTAATTTAATTTTAAATGAAGCGTCTTAAACATTTTAAAAACCTTATTTATTTTACATACAACAATAGTTTAGTTCTATATTATAGACTTATGGAAAGAGACCGTCTAAAAACATTAAAATGTATTACTGGCATGCGAAACCTTAAATTAGAGTGAATAAATGAAGACTTAGCACACCACTTCTGAAAGGTTGCCAACCCCTGTTCGAATGTAAACTGCCTTTTCAAAAAAGGGTATTTAGAAGTGATCAACTCTGTTAGCACTTTGGTGAAGAGATTTGAGACGCCTCATATTGTCAGCAACTGGTCACTAACATCCACAGAACTAAACTTAGCTAAGGGACACGATACAACATTGTGCGTGGACAATTTCAATTGTATCTTTATAGTTAAAGCTACTGTGGATGCAGTCACACTGGTCTAAATGTATTTATACCGGTAGAGCTTAAGGCTGCACAATAAGCCAAGCCAGTATAACTGAGTGAGCCCCAGGGTTGTACCAATATAATCATTGATAAACAAAGAGTCATTCCCCTAACATACATCGCTATTCTGATACAAAAAACACTCGTAGACCAGGCTGAGAAAGTAAGGCAGGAAGAGACCACCTATGAGGAGTATCCTAAATTGCACACTGGAAGTCAATCACAATTCAGCTGATGCTGCCCAGTTTACATCGTGGTTAGATGTTTTCTGTGTAAGGGTATGTCTTCACTACCCGCCGTAGATCCCCGAACGCGCTCACCGTCGACTCCGGAACTCCACCAGAGCAAGCGGCGGTAGCGCAGTTGACGGGGGAGCCGCGGCCGTCGATCCCGCGCCATGTGGATCCCAGGTATTTCGATCCAAGATACTTCAACTTCAGCTACGCTATTCGCGTAGCTGAAGTTGCATATCTTGGATCGATATTCCCCCCCCAGTGTAGACCAGCCCTAAGAGACAGAAACTCAACATAATCTCCATGATGAACCTTTACATGGCTGCCCCCATTGATGTTTCATTTTTCTCTGAAACAGCAGGTGTACGCATAGGCATAGTTTGCAGGGGCAGCTCCAGTCAGGCCAACGGGGCCGAGCGTGGTGGGGAGGGGCAATTGCCCCCATGCCCAAGGCTTGCAGTTTGAGGGGGAGCAATGACCCCTCTGCCCCCACCCCCTCACAAACTACACCCATGGGTGTATGTATCTGCAAGAGATAGAATACTGGGCTAGATCAGAGAGTCTCAGTCTCTTTAATGCTGTGATTGTATGCTAACTCTCTCTCTCTCAACTAGTTATCGTCAGATGCACTCCATAAATAATCTTGGTTCACATGGTGCTTTAGAAGAAATAAGGAGTCCATGGGTGCTGCAAAGGAGGTGCCACAGGAACTGGGGTAATGATTTTACAGTATTTCTCATGTCTGAGGAGGACTGATTACTAAGAAGCAAGAAAATCAGTTTACTCAAACATCAGGAGAGGGAATGAATTCACAACCCACAGGTTGAGATCCATTGTACTATGGTGGCCCAATGGTCTCCTATTGTACACCAACGACGAAACGCCGTACCTTACTTCGTGGATTTGAAGTGTTCATGACACTGCGCAGTTCCCTCCCCGTGTAAAGAACAACTCCCACAACTGTGCCTAAATGAAATAAAAAACATGATGTATATTATTCTGGTATGAACAGGTTAAAATAACGGTGCTTTTTTTTTTTTAAATGGTTAGGATGATGCTTGTTCTTAAAAGGTTTATTTTATCCGCAGACTCAATGTGCAGGCACATTTTTAGTAGATTAATTTTTAGAAAGCATGGAGAGCACCCACAAAAAAAAAAAAAATCAACTGATTCAAGTACCTGAGATATAAATTGGAGGGGTGGAGAAAACTGATTCTGAATATAAAAATGCCAATCCCTGAAGCTGGACACGGCACTCCTAATTATCATCATCTGTGCAATTCACTTTTAGGTAACGCAACATAAATTAATCTACTACAGTGCCTAAAAGGATAAGATGCCCCATCCCTATTTTCCTCCCTTAAATTCTTGGTGTGAATTCCCACCCTGTTGCAATCAAAGGAATTGAAAAGCAGGGGTTTCAGTTCACCGCCACCACATAGTTGTACTGTTGCTTAGGTTGCTGGCTCTGGAGGCCACAAACTGTTTATGCCTTTCTGTTGTCCTCAAAAAGCATAAAACAGCCACTTCATTCTAGTGGCCATCCCTGCTAGCTAATGGAAATATAATACAACATTTAAACAGCAATGTGGTTATCTAGTTGTAGAATGTCAGTGTTGCAAGTACATTTTGCAACATGTCAACATTGCTCATTCCTGCCCCAGCACTAACCTCCTGTGGGTGATGGAATACTTAGTAGGACAGACACCCCAAGGACTCATATCCAGTTAGTGCTTCCATAATTTTGGGAGACTGTTGATCAAGTGCATCCAATTACATTTTAATTCTGGCCCTGGAAGCCCTCGAGCATCTTTAGCTGGTGCACTTCACAAGTCTGAAGTCACTGTAGCCCTGATGGCAATTTCAGTGAAACAGGACTGTGCAATCCAATGTGTTCGACACACGACCATGAGCCCTGGTGGCTTCCTCTTCCTGTCTCATAAAGGTTGCGGAATTATGCCTCTCTCACAGGCCAAGTAATAAGGTAACAGATTTAATGATAAGTTTATGCACCTATTGACATATATTCACCTTGATAATCTTCTCACACGTTCATATACCTGCACATACAAGTTGTGCAGGGCACATAAACAGCTGCTAGGGCCTATATTTTTAAAGATATTTTGTACAGGTTAGATGCATAGATGACATTCATGCAAATCCATGACTCCAATGTGGCTGTCTCCCTCAATGTGCTGCTTGTCCAAGACTTACTTTGTGGTGCTAAGGCAGAGGTCTCCAAACTGTGCGGCACAGAAAAACATTTGGGGGGACGCAGCTGGGGCCCGGGCCACCCCCCCTGGGTGGGGGGGAGGGAGCGTCACCCAACTCCGCTCCTGATCTTGGCTCTGGCTGCTGAGCTGGGACCCCAGCTGCCAGCCCTTGCTGCCGGCCTCGCACCCAGGACCCCAGCTGCCGGCCTCGATCCCTAGCCCCGCCCGGAGCTATAGCTCCAGCCTCAGCCCCCTTACCTCTGTCAGTGTCTGCCCCTCCCAGAGCTCTGGCCCCCCTCCCAGTGCCAGCTCCGGGGGGAGTGCAAGGTAAAAAGTTTGGGGAGCATTGTGCTAAGGGCTGTGTGGAAGGTAACAGACTAAGGATGACAGAACAACACCATGTTCCATATAGGGCATGCAATAAGACATTCACCACACACAACTTTGCAACTTCAATAACAGGAGCATCCTAATAAAGAAGGCTAAGCTGATCTGCAATTGTTAGCCCACTATTCTTTCGATGGCCTTCAGACTACACGGTCATGGATGAATTACCCACGTCATGAATCAGTATATTTGCAGTGATAAATATTCCTGATTAACTCTACAGCTAAGTTTGATCTTTCTTCTGTGCAACTGTGGAAAAGATGCCAGGTACATTTCCTTTCTACTACCCCAGCTCATCTTTTAAGAATTAGCTTTCCATTTGCACACAGACAGATCCAGAATGCGTGTGAATCAGAGGGTTTTTTTTTCCTTCTTCGTAAAATAACTGACATCTGGAAGACAATTAAGGGTAGCAGCAGAGTCAGGAAGACTAATAACTTTCTTAAATTAAGAGCTCAATAAATTGAATTCATTGGGTTTGATTTAAAAAAAACAACCCATTTGAAAAGTCTTTACTAGATTTGGATCGGCAGAAAAACCAAGTTTTATCAAACCCTTGGAAAATTAAATTTGTAGTCAGTGCTGTCGTTTGTAAGTTCTTTTATCAGAATTGTATTTCTGAGAAAAAAAACTGCATGAAGTTGCTATAAATAGAGCAGTGAAGTTTCATCCAAACAGGAGAATCCACTTCTAGACATAGGACTTGATCCTGCTCCATTCAAGTCAATGCAAAAATTCCAGTAATACTGTATTATGGCAGCATTCTAGAGGCCCCATAGTGCTAGGCATTGTGCAGACACATGTTAAGAAACAATCACTGGCCTGAACAGTTTACAATATTAACAGAGGCACAGGGTGGGAGAAAGGCTGTTACAGTCATTGGGACCAGTCAGAGCTAGGCATAATCACATGAACTAAATAAATGTATTACGTAACTTTAAAACTATTTTGTGAATGTTAAACTAGACATATGCCTGCCTATTCCCAGGAAGAGACAGAATCATACTAATTCCTACTATGCAGGAACAGATGGAGCTGCTGGGAGGTGGCAAATATATTTTAATGCTGAAATAAGTAATACACTGAACCATTTCAAAAGGGCTAACAGTGAGTGTATGCCCTACCTCTTAGAAACCAGATTATTCTAGTTGCTCTAAACCCACTGCAGTTTTAATACCTTGCTTTAATTCCTCCCATGCCCATTACTAACCAAGGTTTCAGAGGGCTGCAAACATATTATTTTGAAATAACTTAAGATGTAAAACTAATTCAAACTAAAAATATCCTGGGAAGCATTCTTTAAAAATAAGTCTCTGGAACCAGATGGCAGAAGGTGGCAAGCACACTAATTCAAATCAGCAGATGGCAGGCTACTCCAAATCTGACAGCCAGCAGCAAGTGGAGTCAGACTCACTCCTACTGCAGCAGCAGACGGACATGCTGCAAAGCTCTGCTTTAATTCAGAAGTGTGTGCTGCACCCAGTGCCGTGTGTATTATTTATTCTACTAACGAGACAAGGAAACTTTGTTCAGTGTAGAGTCACAAAAGTTAAAATGGGGGAAAGCCTATTAGGGGATGGAAAAGGCCTATTAATTTTTCTGAGCAGAACAAAGTTTGAAGGGCAATTTTCACTGGGTACTTGCTCCTAATTGTTGTATGGATATTTGAAATAGACCACATTGTATAAACTATTTAAAAAGCGATTACACTATTTTAAAATGCCATTCTTCTGGGTTGATCCCACAAACATGTATGTACACGTAACTTTGCTCACAGGCATAAGTGACAGACTGGGCTCTTGTCTTTGTAGCTTTTTGTACAGCAGGTAGAACAATGGAGCTCCAATCCAGATAGGGGCTTCTGGGAGCTATTGTAAATAATAAGCTCATCAGGTAGATCTGCATGCAGTGTCTCCCACCGTAGTACAAGTGCCTAAACATGACAGCCCATGTGCATATGAGCACATCTGATGCACAGAATGGGAAGAGGATAATATTCTCTCGACACACTGAGGGGGAAATCTGGCCCCACTGAAGTCAAAAGGACTTCTGCCATTGATTTCCATGGGGACATAACTTCACTCCGAGTCTGGTCATGTCATACCAATATTAACAGCTCAGGAAAGACCTCAGAAGACTACATGAATTGGTTAAGAGTTACAGTTTAAATTATCTAGCACACAAGATAAGTAAGCTAGAAATAGAAAAACATATCTGAAGAGGCAAGAGTTACTAGAACAATGGCTTTCCTGCCTCTTTGTCTTCTTATTTGGTTTAGGAGATGGACTGAATTGAAAACTTGCTCTGAACGGCCTATTTGGTATTTGAAGCTGCCTGTACTAGTACTTGTGTGTTTGCATTCGGGGGGGAGGTTAGCTGCCAATCAGTTGACAATTACTGAACTATAAATAAGATTTACTCTACTATATTTGGACAGCTATATTTAATTACCTTTTGACATATCACTGTGACAACATTTATTATATTTTAGCATATTTTAAAGAGAAGGAGCAGGAGAACTGGATGGAAACATTGCAGAAATGAAACACACTTACCTTTCTCTGTTTAAAAAACTGGGGGGTGTCAACTGTTCCATTACAAAGAGGAACTTTCTGAAGCTCATATTCCTTCCCATCAGTCACTCTGTGAAGAGTCTCAATACATGGCTAAACACCATACACTGAAACCTCTAAAAACTCAAAAATGTCAATCCTCAAACTGCACTGCAGAATTTCACTCTTCTTCTGACACTCTCTTGTAACCTAAAGGCACCTTAGCTAGTGAAAGAATGAGCCTTTTCTCCTGATAAGCATTTAGAAGAGAACATTGATTCCTCTCATTCCTTGCAACTTTAGTGTGTGTATGTAACAACCCAAAATTTATCACAGAATGCTTTTTATTTATAGAACCACAACCTAGTGGAAGCATTTACCTGGAGATCTTTTATGTTAGCTTCTATTACTAGACTCTATTTGACACCATTTCTGTTACAGATTAGAATGTCAATGTAGCAATTAAGTGCTATTCTGGTAGCAGACACTCAAGAAGCGCCCAAAGGCCCCTGGAATTCCAGTTCCTTCTCATCTATAAATGTCCAAGAGGTAATTAGATGTCAGCTCAGCTCCCCGGAGATGTTAGGACAAGTGGTAAACTTCATTCCAACCGCTAAATTCTCCAACTGACAGAGATGATTATTCCAAATTACAAAAGGATTTTAAAAAATTGCTAACATACTCCTCAAAAAATTACACGTGCTTCCATCTTACCTGATGCAATCACTGTGCTGGCCCAGAGGGTGTTTTCTATGCTTAGGCTTTCATTCACTGGAGGGTCACTGTCTTCCTAAAACGGATACACAAACAGCATTCAAACAGCTTACTGGGTGCGTTCGTGACAGAGAGAGAGGCAAAGGAGGGAAAACTTCCTAAGCTTATGAAAATCCTAAAATCTTAACCTTGCCATCAGATCCTCCTGGTTGGGCTAGAAACACAGGCATTTCACACTGGGATGAAAGGGTAGGGGCAGGGGAAGTCTACTATTGTACCTTTTCCTGCACAGGCAGCCCCTCCCCACGTTAGAAGAAGGGCGGCTTGTTTCGTATGACCATTTGAAAGTGATTTGAAATCTTCAACTGGACTATGATGATAGGCAGATTCACGGACCATGACATTGGGTATGTTTTTCACCAACACGATCCACTCACTAATGCAAATAACTGACCTTTTTCGGTCTTTTATTGCAAGGTATCAGTGAAATTTCTCCTTTCGCAGTTTAAGCCTCTCAGAAATGCCTGGAAAGCTAAATAAATAATCTGAACCATGCCAGTAAACGACACAGAGCGATCAGTATGCTAGATTCAGTGTCCTTTTTTCAGGGATCAGGATATTAACTCTAGCATGCTTTATCTTTGCATTACAGTGTGTTGCGTGAATTAAGACCTTTTTAGGGCTCACATAAAATTGCTTCTCTATTTGGATAGTCCAAGGGGATCTACAAACCTCCCAAGCTCTGTAGCTGCCCAAGCTGCTCCCTATTCCATGAAAATACTACCTCCTGTAAAGCCAATCAAGGGATCTCCTCAGCAGCTATGGGATGACGAGATCACAGTCTATCACTTTAAAATAAACAAATGTTGGCAAGCAATTCAGAAAATGACCTAAAAAGTCTCAGGTCTTGTACCAAGCTGCCTATGCTCCTTCAAGCAGGAAGGGAAGAGGATCTTAAAAGTAAGGAACCCACATATAACATGCATTCATCAAAATCCCCTTTCTCCAGGGAGCAGGGGAAGAAGCCTTTGGGCCCAAACACTCATTGCATCTCTTCTGATTTCCCCCACCTCCCATAGTAATAGACAGTTTAATTTTTTTTAATGTTACATTCTCAGAGACCTTGGGCCAGAACAGAGTATTGAAGGTGCACATCTATTAGGTCACACTAACTCCCACCGACTGTCTGTCCCTGAGAAGGGAGAACCAACCAACCCAGAATAGGAGTTGATGGCCATTGGCTTATTTACCTAAAGTCTTCTGTCCCCATACAGCTCCGAATGGCAGAGATTTTTTCACTCTTTGACCACTTGTGCGGTGGGCCAGCCTCCCCAGGTGAGCTTATTTTACAGCACCATGTTGAACCCAAATGGCCACAACTAATTCCATCTGGATAAGACCCTTAATGCTAAGTGGCCTGTTATCTTTTGTTTCTAAGGCAAACTCTTCATGAACTATAAAGCTTTAGATTTTATTTAAAACATGGGTGCATATTATTTAGAAGAGGGAAGGATCCCTATTAACCTATTTGACTTTAGTATTTTTGTATAGGGCCGAGCAACATTTCAGCATTTCTCCTGAAGCAATTTGAAAGTCACTTCCAAGATCCAAAATGTTTTCAAAAGGTCTGTGTGGCAAACACTTATATACAAGGCTTAAAACATATCAGTAGACTTACTCTGGTAAAGGTTCCCACAAAATTATGTATGTCAATATTGGGCTCTTCTGCATACACATAGGATCGGATTTGAAGAAGGTCCTAAAGAATAGACATGTTATGGCAGCAGTTAAAACATGATTACCCCACAATATACAAAGCCTTTAAGCCTCCAATTATTTTATGAATAACATTTCTTTAAGCAAATCAAAAAAGACACTCAGTGTACTCATACGGAAAAATCTCTCAGCTGATGAAGACAGAGTAGAATCATTACAATAGCTTCAGCAGAATGGTGTTGCCACAGTTAGAGTTCCTCAAATGGAAATGTGCAGAGACTGCTTGGAGTTCTTTGACAGTTGGTGCATTATAAAGGCTGAATAATCAGGTTAACTTATGATATGTCTACCAGGTTGTGGAATAGCCGGCCAAGGGAAACAGTGAAAATCCTTCAGAGCTTTGGACATTTAGATTATGTCTACACAGCAGATAAGAGGGCTCTTCTCAGGGCGGGTAGACAGACATGCTCTTGCTTGGCTCAAGCTAGCATGCTAAAAATAACAGCCTGGATGCAGCAACGTGGGCTGCAGCTGGGGCTAGCTATCCAAATAAAGGGAGTTGGGCAAGTTTGTACTCAAGTGGCTAGCCCAAACCACCGGCCATGCCACCACAGCCACACTGCAATTATTAGGGTGCTAGCTGGAGTGGAACTAGCGTATGTTTGTCCACCAGTACTGGGAAGCACCCTCCCATCTGCTGTGTAGACATATCCTGAGTTCAAAACACTAACATGTATAATAGGAAACAGTTCCCACAGTGGCAGGGAGATAGATGTGCCAATACTGCAAGTCATTTTGACTACTAACTTATATAAGTATATGGAGTCTTAGATCTTTGCTGAATAATTTTCCTGATTCTAGGTTTTGGGAACAAAAAAAATATTTATTACAGCTGGCACATTGGCAAAACAGAGGCACACTCAGCTGACTTGTTTTGTTTCTTATAACACACACGCACAGACACAAACACACACAGTTCTGCAGCGAGAGAATTTGGGAAGACACATAGCATTCAATGGTTATATACTTAGTTCAGATGGCAAAGAGGAATAACCATGATCTAAACTCTCCTTTTATGAAGGTAAGCAATGGCTTAAGTGGCAGGAAAAGTTCCATTCTAAAATCACATGATTTGTTCTCTTGTAGTACAGTAGAGTTCAATGAACAGAAAGGGGAGTATTTGAGAAAGCAGGAAGTGCACTGTCATCAAGGAAATGAACCTTTCTATAATAAATTACTGGTAGGTGACTTTCATATACACCATGCCCCATTTGATTGGCTCCTATTTCAAGGCAGTTCTTTGGATGCTAGCTCAGTAATTCTATTTAAGTTTTCCATAGGGATCCATCAATATAGTATCTAAACAATATTAACCTGTCTGTTGAAGTACCCAGTTGAATTCATGAAGTCTTCTGCTATTCTCTCTTCCCTGGCAAAAGGAAGTTCTAATTGTCATTCCTCTTCAGCTGCCAAACTTGCCTCAAAACTGCATAAGGCATGTTGAGAGCAATACTTCATGCTGCACAAGTGGTTACTGTACACCTTATGGGGTATATTTTAACCATAGATCAATGGATTACTAGGAGTACATCTCAAACAGAAGTTAGGTGAATGCCATTCATACCCAAATCTATCTCTTCCAATACCACTTTATGGTCTCTTGAACATAACACAGTCTATATACCACTACTTGTGCTTTAATTTGTCAGTTTCCTCTATTTTTCAAAATCCCAGAGCCCTAACCAGCTGGGAAGTGAGAACTGGAATAATAAAAATTACATTCAATCCTTCCCCCTCCATCTCCCCCCCTCAAAAAAACAGAAAAAAACAACCAAACAAAAAATCAAGCAACCATGATCTTGTGGAAGAATGGATTTTCCCTTCCCCCCCATCATAGTGCAAATATTGGCAGGAGGATCAAGTGTGCAAATAATTGTCTACGTCTTCAATTCTGATTCCAAAATGGCAATTATTTTGCCTTCTGTGAAAGCCAGACAGAACACACATTTTTCCCTTTTTGGCAGATTACATACACTTTCAATTGTTCATGACACACTGAGAAACAGTTAATTCAAAAAAATCTTTTACTGTAAGTACCCAAGCTACTTACAGAAGCGGTGGGTAATCTCTGAGTGCAGGCAACTGGCAGTCGCAGCTTCCAGTCTGTTTCACCATCTAGCTGATCAGTCCGGAGGAAGCAAGATCCTGCGGATGTTCAACATTTGTTAATGGTCTTTTAAATTCTATCATAAGTACATATACTGTTCATGGAATTAGTTCCTGAGATAGGACACATTTTTTTCTATGAAAACACCAGCTGATTAAGAGTAACCTTTCTGAGGAATTTAGATGAAAAGTTTCTTGAGACCCCAGCTATTTAAGTAAGCCAAGACTAAGGCAACAAACAAACAAATCAAACTTTCAATTAAGTTATATGAAGGGAACAAATCAAAGTAAAAAAATAAATAGAATTTTAGGAGGCTAAAACATATATAATAGCTAGTCAGAGACATTTGGATACAGTGCTGGATGACAGGTAAGACGTATACAACCTTACGTATGTTAAGGCTGTTTTGAGTTACAAATGCTATGGGTCTGGCAACAATTTCAATGGACACAAAAAGAAACGAGTATGACTGTTTTAAAAGAATAGTGCTCCTGGCAACTGTTCATTTAATAAACCATATTACAGACGCACAATGGGGGTCCCTAAGGCATGGAAGCCATGTTATCGTGAAGAGTCAAGCACTCCTTTCCTTTTATACTACAGAATACAGTAAATCAATGTACTCGATCAGTAAGACATATTCAACCTATTTTCTAAGCCCTCTGATTAAACATTTACCCAAACTATCCTGCGTCTCAGCAGGACAAAGCTGAATGGCAATTCTACCCATATAGCTAATTCTCCATGTAATGAAAGCAATTGTGTGATTTCACTAACTATGACTCAACCTAAAGGTCAACTGTCTATATCCTTTAATTTTCAAAAACTTTCAGAATATAACAAACAAAAACAACACAAAACAGCCAGTCCATCAAGTGTTTGCGGTCGTCTGCTTCCCTAACTCTAAAACTGTATCATTTCTGTTACATTTTCAAATGATGATTTTTTCCAAATAACCAGTGAAAGGTTAATGGTTATTTTCACAATTAGTTCCAGATGTTTACCATTCTTTTCTGACGTCCTCAGGAAGATCATGTCAGCAGGGACCCGCTGGTTCTGTTACAAAAAGAAAGGCTGTTATTGTGCATAGGTGGATGCAAATTTGTGTACCCCTACCCCCATGGCATAAAACAAAGTTTTTTTAAAAAAGAATATTAATTCTTTGTCCAGTTGGGGTTCAGGATTTATTTTATTTTGAATCCTAAAACAGGATCTCTTCCCTCCACATGTGCTAGTTCGCTGCAGAAATCCAAAGACAAAGGTATTAGGAGCCAGCTCCCATCGATTTCACTGGGAGCTGGCTCAAGCTCTAGGTTTTCAAAGAACTCATCCATTAGCTCTGGAACTTCTCAAACAATCCAGCATTAGGATCTTAAAGCCTGTACTGGTTTCCTTCCAAGAAGCCCTATGCTAGTAAAAAGACACATGCATGTGCTTTCTTCTCTACAGGTTCTGTTTAGCCCTCATCTGTACAAGATGTTTGTTATATTACTGCCGATAGACATCTGCAGAAACAGAAAGTGGAAGTCCGTGAAAATCACCCTCTGAACAAAGGGGTAAGTTGATACAGGGTCATCTGAGGTCATATAAAGTACATAGTTTTCTAGGTTTTCAATTTCCAGTCAACTACAGATACTTACAATATTGTGCAAGGGACATCCATCAAGCTTCATACGGGGATAATGATTTGCACATGCAATGTAGGTAGCTGTTCAGGGCAAGTGGGTCCTGGTGTATCCAAACACTTAGTTACAAACATTTGCGTGTGCATGTGCACATTTTGTTGATGCACTTGGATCAAGAATTTGGTCTACTACAGATGTAGGACCATGTGGGGTTTTTATCTTGTCATGCAGAGGTAAGTGGGAACCTCAGATCATAGGGTTTCAAAGAGAAATTTGTTCCAATTTCTAGAAACTTTATTGAGAATTATTTAATACAGTATAAAATTACGGAAAAGGGAATATTACTAGGAGAGATGATTAAAGATCATCACTAAAATCCAGAATTCGATTTTAGCCATTGTAAAAAAAAGTGACATGACAGATTTTAGTGAAATGTTCATATTGATTGTGTGAGAAAAGTATTTTACAAACTAATCCACCCGCCCCCACATAGACACAATTAATACAAATCCACACAAACCTTTTCAACGATGATAAGGTCCCCTACTTGGATACTAGAACTCTTCACCTTCACAGTTCCTGCAGAAGTGAAACAAACTTCAGTAAATTACAACCTTTTCAGCAAAAGATACAGTATAAATACACAGCTGAGCAGAATCTTTAGCAAAAGGTCCATCAAAGCTATACTGGAAACTGTTTGGGAATACTTTAAATTTGTTATTTTGGAGGTGGCCAGTAACAATTCTATAACACACAGAGCAGGTCTATACTACTTCTACCTGATGCTTTAGTTAAAGTGGTAGAGGCCTATGCTTTGGTGCTGGAGATCTGAGGTTCAATCCCCAGTAATGACCCAGCAGGGTGAAGTCATTCCATTATTTTTTATAGTGCTTAGCATCCATGAATTTAAAAATGCTTTCAAAACTTGTTAGGCAGACTGTGGTGCAATGAGAATGTAACAGGGAGCAATGAATTTCTGGTGTTTCTTTTCAGCGAGGTAAGTGGAAAATTGAGGCTTACATCTTCAATATAATACCTGACCACAATAATTAAAACAGACACGTCAACCTTAACTCACGGTTAATTTCCTTTTTGTACTGCAACCTTATAGCAGGCCAAATTCTGCAGTCATTCCTTTGTGACAACGAGAGCTTTGTCTGAATAAACATTATAAGATATGCCCCCTCACAAGAACTTCTATTGCCTTGCAGTTGTCAAGCATTTTTACCAGTTGTTTTAAACCAGAGAATTAATTTAACAATTGGCTAGTAATCTTAAATCATTAGCCAGTTCTAGATTTGGCTTCTCATGGTGACTAGTGATTTATTATCAGTTAATTTGAACTCTGCTTTATGTGGCTGCCTGCTATACTCAACAAAAGCCTCTTTAATCTGTTGTGGTTTGGGTAGAAGAGGGGGGAGACTCCGTGGGAGTTCATGCCAGGCAGAACCCCAGCATGGACAACACTCCTACTGTAATTTGCAATTCATTGGCTAACTGGCCAGCTACCAGCTCAGAAAGGGGGTGAAAAAAAAAGGGGGGGGGTGAAAAAAAAAAAAAGGAAATTAGCACAAAGCACAAAGGTCACTGGGATTTTACTACTGGCACTCCCTTCATTAGCATCCCTCTCAGGATATGCTTCAGTGTTTCTGCTCCAAATTAACAATGAAAGCCATTCTAAGCTGCCGGGCAGCCTGCTGCTTTGGTGACACACTGTGTCCCGAACAACATGCCTCATCACTGCTGCTAATAAACGCAGACTTCCTTACCTGCTTTAATTATTGCTACAAATTATAAGCAGTCAAGGCCCATTTACAAATATCTTGTAGGTCTTCACAGAACTTGAGCTTTGGCTCATGAGAATTTAATTAGCTAAGGTAAACAAAATGAATATTGGGCTACTGAATCGATAGCTAGTAGGGCAGGCAGCATACCCAGGGATTAGAGTCCATTACCTTCCATGGAGAGGCTTAAAGGGAATGCAGCACTTCAAAAACATCACTTCTAGCCCCCTTCTGTATGTCCTATACAACACGATACATTAGGACACTAAAATGGTCTGGCAGGTAACATCTCTTTCCTCCTCATATTGTCATTCATGGAATAATAGAACACACTGGTGAAGACTCTACTGTACGGGGAAGGAAATCCTAGGCACTTCTTCCTCGTAGCCACAGAGGTTCCCAAACCATGGTGCACAGAGCACTGAGTGGGGGGTATGTGAAGAACTGGGTGGTCAGAGTGTGCTGGCCCCTCATTTCCAGCTTCTAAATTTAACTGCAAGTCATTTAAAATACTTGACATGCTCTCCTAGCATCACTTTTCCATGTGAGCCACAAGGATGTTAGGCAATCATGAGTAGGAGGGGAAATGGTCTGTGGCATTGCAAATGGAGAGGAAGTGTTAATGAGACAAGCTGAATTAAAACACGGTTCACACTAGGAAAAAGTTTGAAAACCCCTGGACATCACCACCTTGTAACTTCCATCACATTCATAAAAAGCTTTATGGACCCTCATACATCAGCGTCTGGGAAATGGCAATACAATCTACTACAAGTAAATACACCTTGGTCATTATTCATGCTCTCGTCCCATAAGCATCTCAATGTTGGCACTTTTAAGGAAAAAGGGACAGATGACAGAAATATCTTTCTAACTAATCTGCACTCTCTAAAGAAGCCTGTTGCATGAAATACACCCTCTCCCTTTTAACTAGCAAAGCTAATTTTCTTTACCAACCAAATTCATGGCCCCTCATGGATGACATCTTATGGCAAACACCATATGTCACACTAAGAAGACAGGACCAGATGTTTCCTTTGACTCAGGACTCCCATAAAGCAATTTACTAAAATTAGTTTTATTTTAATCTTGGGAATTCTGTTTGTTTTTAAATCAGCTACTGAATACGGGAATTTGCTTATGCACATTTGAGATACCCAATAACATAAATGCTTCAATATCATTCTTAGTATTTTTCTACTATTGTAAAAAATAAGATACTTTTATATAAAATATGGATGCTTTTATAAATGCATGAAACAGTATTGTTCTTTGACAAGCAGCAATGTACGTGGATTTTTAAAACAATCCAGATTTAACAAGGATTAAATTAAAAATACTTTAAATGTTATGTTTTAAGGCCTCCATTTTCTGAAGTTCATTAGAATGCTTAACACAAAATTCAGATCACAAAATCCTGCTCCATTAAGTTACATGAGGTTTTGTTTTTTTTAAATGGTATTTGTTTCATTCTTAAAATGTGAGATAGGTGTTGTTCCGTTTTCCTGAAACAAAGGAATGTGTATGTCCCTTCTTGTATACAAAAACAAATATCATTCCCTCAAGTTTCTTGGTATTAGCTTTTGATGTGCCCTGAAACATGCTATTTGTGTCTGACAAAAGACAGAAAATGTGCATGCTAGTGTGGAAATATTTCACTCCACCACGCAGCTATGGGCTTTTGAATTTCCACCAGATCTGCAGTGTGATAAACGCACCATTATACAGATTATTTAAAGTGTCAAACATACCAGCAAGAGGAAATGTCTCTTACTACCATATAAGGGCCTCTATGGAGATTTCACGTGGGATTTCCACAGCCTTTATCACAGCAGAGATCAAAACACTCTTCATTCGGAATTAAAAGTTGAAGCCAAATGTTCATGAAAACAAGTCAAATGCACCCTAGAATCAGAAATAGCTTTTTTCTTTTATCCATTCCATTAAGCTTTTGGCTTCTACAGCCTAACACTATATCAACTGTGGAGCATGGCAGAGAGGGGTTGGGAAAAGATTGTTTTTATATGGCTGGTAAATGCCAGTGATCTGTATCTTAAGGAGCACCCCCTCGGTAGGAGTTCCTTTCACATTTCTTACTATTTGTGTAGTTCCTCTATTATGCTCTGTTGCCCAGGGAAGGGAAGGGAAAAAAGTGAGAGGAAACCAGAACAATCCTGGAATTGTAAGCAACGACCTAGCTCTCTATCAAGCAAAAACCCTGCCTGCAGATTTTATAACAAAAGTGGTCCTGTAGGTTTGTAATAAGGGATTGAAATGGGATTGTTGTCCATTACAACCCAAACAACTGTCCTGTAAAACATTACTGACGCTTAAACTTTCGAGAAGTTTGCTGATTTTTAACTAAAATATTGAAGGGATCAAAGAGGTAACAGCAGCAACCCATTAAAAAAAGGCAAAATAGGCTCAATAATAATTGCTCTCTTATGCAGAATAAAGGATACAGCCCTCTAGAGTAAGGAAATTATTCATTTATTCTTAGCCCAGTACTGGAGTTTGGCTACTATATTCCAAATAAGAAGTGATCCAAAGAGGATTCTCCCTTTTTCGCTATCAAGAAAGCAGCTTATTGAATCTTAAAGAGGTTATCCAAAAGGACGCATTAGAAAAATCGGTGAACAGGAGCAGAACTGCAAATAATTGCAAACTGCCAAAGGTGTTGCAGTAGGACTTGCTGGTGAGCTCTTTGTGTTTGATTGGTGAAATAAGTTGTGTTTGGAAGTGCATGAAAAAGAGACTGTTCAAGTGAACAGAAAACCCAGATCTCTGCAGAGAAGGAGCTGGCAGGATTCAAAGCAGGAGAAAGATGCGCAGAAGACGACAAGATGATGCTAATTCAGGGAAGCACCTAAGCCTCTTTTCAAATCCATCCCTATTCAGGAAAGCACACAAGCATGTGCTTAAGTCTCACTGATGAAGGACATGTCTCCACTACCACTTATGTCGCTCAGTGGGTCTGAAGGGAAAAAAACAAACAAAACAAAAAAAACCACACCCCTGAGCAACACAAGTTTCGCCTGCATAAGTGATATTGTGCACAGCGCTAAGTCAGGGAGAAGAGATTCTGTCGCTGACATAGCTACCATTGCTCGTTGGTTCAATTACGTCGACAGGAGAGCTCTCTCCCATCAGCAAAGAGCAGCTACACGAGAGATCTTACAACGGTGCAGCGGCATCCGTACAGCTCTGCCGCTTTAATATCTCACGTGTTAATGTTCATGCTTAACTCCGACTAAGCTGTCTAGATTTGTGCCCACGGGGCAGTGGGGAGAAGAGAGAAAAACTACACGAGTTCTAGATTTTGTAGCAATTTAGAGACATTCAACAGCAGAGATAAGAATATTCATCAGGAAATTATAATGAGAAATTAGTTCTGCCACAGTTATTCCTCAAGTATAGCTGTGTTGAGTTTCACTCCTTATTCTCCCTCTCTCATGCTGATGGCCATCTATGGGGTGAAATTGTCCTGAATTAAAAAAACACACGTCAACCTTTTAAAAGCCTTTAAGTCACTGGTACTGTCTCCTCGACTGCCCTTGTCAATGTGATACCCTCTTGTTATTTGTATGGTGATAGTACCTTGAAGTCCCAGTCATTGGCCACGCCCTATCGTGCTAGCTGCTGTAGAAACATATCCAAAAAACAATCCTTGCACCAAACAGCTTACAATCTAAGTATCTGGAGTTTTGGCAAATTAACCCAAATTAATTAATTAAAATTAATGGTAATAAGACTCTATTACTATGCTATTGGTGACTTTCATACACCTGGGGCCTGATCGTCTGAGGTCACTGGTGGCTGACAATTAAGCCCCTGAAAGTTGCTCGCTTCCATTCCTACTGTGTGAAATGTTTTAACTCTTTCCCAAAAATTGTTATGCAAATACTTATTTTAAAAGTTGAGATAATCACTACTAATGTGCCCACTGAACATTTGAGCCTTACAATAAATAGAACAGAATATAGAAAGAGAGCATCATGAAACTGACTGGGCTACTGTATTATTGTTACCTTACCAAATATATTTTAAAAAATTAATGAAATGGCTTGTACTATATGCTAGTGTCCAGCTGCCCATCCCACTCAGTTTCTTTCAAGAATTAGTGAAGTTAAGGAGGAAGGGAGGGAAAATCATTCATGGGAAACGTAATTGCAATATGAAAAGAACTAAGAAAAGGTCAGGCCCCTTATAGATCAATGAATAGAACACAGAAGGCAACTCTTTTATACCTTTAAATAGATGTAGTAAACCGCTCTTTGATGGGACTTTTGCTGGTTGCCAAGCATTTTAAATGTTGTAGTGAGAACATGTTATTAAGATGGGATTTAATATTCAGCAACTGCAATGGCTTATTCCACAGCAGCCTCACAGTTCCTGGCCTGTGAAGTATACATAATCTTAAGCAATTACATGCAAAAGAAGGCTTGTTCTCAAAACTGCAAAATGTTCATAGCATGAATCACACATGCAGCTTGTTTTACATACATGCTCAGATCACTGCACCTTAAAATTGAGAGGCTACATATTTTATATCAAAGAGGACTGAACCCCAAAAAAGAAGCTACTTAATTTCAGCTCACTCCCATTAAAAAATAAAATGCTCCTGTCATCATTGGGCAGCACTGCTAGCTATGCCATGGTTAAAACTATTATTCTTCAGTTAAAGTGGGATTTACACTTCTTTGTTAGGCATAATATATGTAAAGATCTGAATCAAAAAATCACACCACTAATACTTAGGGTACAGAATAAATTTTTGAGAAAGTCTGAAGTGAATCTATCCTATAGTTTAACTGTCTGGAAATGACCCTATTAACATTTTTGATCTAGTGTCTATTTTATTTTTGGCTTATAAATGACTTAACATTCTGAACTACTCAGAGTTCAAGGGAGGGGCAGCTAAACAAAATATATTAAAAACACACAAAAAGTTATTAGCAATATCCCTTCTTAATATTTCTGTTGCTGTCGTGAAAACCACAATCAAAAATATTAGTTGAATGTCAACATGTAATATTTTGCACAACAAAGCACTGGCGTGTAACACACTAAGATGTGAGCTTTTTGGCAAAGAGGGTCAGGTGGTGGCAGCAGGATTATGGAAGTGCGTGCCCAGGAGAGCCAGGTAGAAACTGGAATTTGGCACATACCCAGATGACATATCCTAAGATAGGCAAGAGCAGAGTTCTTCTACTCCTCCTACACACTTCAGAGAGGAGAGCATGACACCATACTTTTCTCTACACAATCTCCAAGGAGCTTGGTGCAAAGTATTTTCTACCCCACCCTGAGTTATGCTTTCAGGGCTCCATTTCTTTCATACGATCACAAACACGTACACAAAAATTAGAGTTCAGGCTGCTTAACTCTTCCGCAAAATAAGTAATGACATTATTACCATTAAAAAAATGTAAGCATAAAAAAAACAACCCAACTGGAAATAATGAAATAGCTTACATACATTTTATTACCCCTTCTCACACATCTGGTTTAAAGATAATATTAACATCTGAAAAGTCACCTTATGTGTTACAGTCACCTTAACGCTGACATATACACTTATGAACTCCTTCAGCACTTAGGTCACTAATTGTATACTCAACATAGTTATAAGAAGAATATAATTAGTGATGCATATGTTGAAAGAGTTCCTAAGTATGTATAGAAGAGTCACAGCTAGGGTAACATGTAAGGTGAATTTTCATGTCATAGTCAAGTGCATGTATAAAGCGTTGGGGTAATAATGGATGTGTATGTAAATTATCTTAACTAGTTACACTGTGTCCTTCTAACTGCCCCTGGACCATGCTGAACCAACCCCCTCCCACCCTCATCTGTTGCATCTACCTTTGACTAGCTGGTGTCTGGAAAGTTTTTTAAGCCAAGACAAGGTTATTAGAACGTTTAAGTAAATAACTGCCACCAATAATCTGCAGTTTTCTTTCTTTCTTTAGTTATTAATGATTATGCGCTTGTTGTGTATTTTGTATCTGGGTTATATTTACTTCAGCAACCTTATTAGATATTGATTTGTGAAAATCTTTCACTGCACACAGCAGAGCACATTATTTCCTTCCACACAAGTGACAAGCAAGGAAGTGTACCTGGAAAGCAAAAGTATTATTGAAAGACTCATGCATGACTACTCATGTGAATAAAATACAATTTTGAACCCCCACATGATAGCTACCAAAGGCCTAGTTTTGCCTTCATTCCATCTACAATCTACTTTCTGCACTTGGATCTCCCTCCCTCTCCTTGGCCACTGAGGGACTTCCCTTCCTTTAAAAGAACACTGCTCCCATGAGGCCATTCACTGATAATCAGGCAATTAAAGGATCTATAGTAGAGGAGGGACAAGGATACTTTGCTTTCATTTTGCAAAAGCAAACTCCAAGGTGATTCAGTTCCAGGTTCCATTTTCTCCAACATGCCATGGTACCACAAAGACAAGGCCAGGGCACAGGTTTTACAATGGGCTGGGATTTAGGCCTATCAATTTTCAAGAGCCTGATCTGCAAAAGTTCAACCTACATCCAACGTTTGCCTGGCCTGGTGTGTCTGTGTGTAATTTAAATTTTAAATTTATGGAAAGAAACTACATCTTTCCATTCAGCCTGCACAGCACCAAACACAGCCTCACCCACCCTATAAATAGAATACTGAGATTCTGACCACTCTACATACAACATGTCCCGGAGTTACTTGAAATAACTTGCCCATTCACATTTGCTCTCGATTTATTTCCTAGGGGAACGTTCAATAACTGGCAGCTTCAATTGTAGTTATGCAAGAAGGTATCTGCAAGTCTACCGAGACCTGCAGATGACTCTCTAGTGCTAAAAGTAACAAAGTGGACATTAAGCCACGTGCCTGCATGCCTGTAACCCTCCCGCCCTGCTTGAACTCTGCTTCTCTGACTGTCAGCAACGTTTGATTGAGTTGCAACTCCTGCTATTCCAGCAGTCTGTTACAGGATACAGTGGGGCAGAGGCAGAGAGCTGGAGCCAAAGAGCTGACCTCTTGCTGTGAGCTTGCTGTAGATCTGGGAGTTTACTTCCTTGTCGCGTGTGTAACATCTGATCTCCTCCACTGCCTCGCGAATGATGGTAACTGCAAGCACAAAACCCTAAAGAGGGGAGAAAAAAACTAAATGGGTAAGAGGCCAGAAAACATCATCTGTCTCAGATCTGTGTAATGCACGATACTGACCAATGTCCATGCCTATATTCAATGTTTTCATCTTGTTTTCCTGACTTCTTATTGCTTAATTATTACGATGAGTGTTATACAGAACCCTGATAGCAAGATAACAATAGACTCATATTTTTAAAATATCGTTTTATTTACAGGCTTTCTGTGCTGCTTGCCAGGCACATCACAAACAATTTACCCTCGCAATGCCCTTGTAAGGTGAGGAAGTTTTATTTCCATTTGACAGATGGGAACTGAGGCAGAGAGAGATTAAGCCCGGCTCCCAGCAGGTATTCAGGTGCATAACCTGGTCTACATCTAACTTAGGTCAACCTAGTTACGTCACTCAGGGCTTTGAAAAATTTCTCACCCTGCAGGACGTAGTTAGGTTGACCTAACCCCCACTGCAGACACAGCCAGATTGATGGAAGAATCCTTCCATTGATCTAGTTACTGCCTTTTGGAGAGATGGATTACCTACATTGATGGAAAAACCCTTTCTGTTGATGTAGGAAGCATCTATACTACGGCTCTACAGAGGAACAGCTGCAGTGCTGTAGTCGTGCCACTGTAGCGTAAATATGGGCTAACCCCCAATGAAATCAAAGGGAGTTAGATGCCTAAATACGTTGAAGGGTCTGGGCCACTGTGGCTTGCCCCAGATCACACAGGAAACCCACTGCATTGCCAGATCTCCCGAGACCTGGTCTTGTGTCTTAAGCACAAGACCATCCAAGATAGTTCATCTAATTTGATCCTACAAACATACACGTGCCTAACTTTATTACCCTGAGTAGTGTCTCAAAATTAATGTGACTATTCACAGTATTAAAGCATTGGCAGGATTGGGGCCTAGATCATTCTCTTCTGTAGACGTGAGGAACAATTTCAGTTTCTTACAGCATGGAGAACATGCACATCATACTTTTAGCATTACCAAACTCCAAAAATAAGCAGCGCTCAGACAAAGCAACTCCCTCTATGGGCTAGTATCACAAACTCATTTTATACTAGACATTATTCAGCTCTGATTCACTACACTGCTAAAACTGGCATGTCAATGAACAGGGCTGCGAACGCTTTACACTCCATGTGAAAATTCATATTACAGAATCTTGTAATCAGGCAGCAGGGATCTTGTCAACCAGTGCATCTGTTAGGTATCCAATCAAATTCCATTTTTTTTTTTTTATTGTTTAAAAGCATGACAGTTGAAACATGCAATAAAAGACAAAACCACAGACAGATTTATAACTAATGCAGGAAAGGGTCTGATGAGTAAATAAACAAATGGGATAAGAATTTCCAATGTGGTTAATGAATTTTTGGGTGCCCAACTTAAAGATACCTTTCAAGGGACTTGATTTTCAGAAAGTGCTGAGCACCCATCCTTTGAAAATCAGGCCTCTTTAAGACACCTCAAGTCAGGCACCCAAAAATTACTGATCACTTTGGAAAACCTTGGGCATACAGTGCTGACAATATTACTACCTGACACTGACAATAATTAACCTTTTCACATGTACTCCCCTCCCCCCCCCCCGCAAACAAGAAACTGTCTTTGGTTTACTGAAACTGAAGGAGAGCATTTTCTGCAATTAAACTCAGATATTCTTATAGGTTTGGTGTTTGTGCACACAGTCTCACCTAAAACATACAACACTGTAATAAAATTCTGCAGTGTCTTAACTACAGTTCATATGTATCAGTGCACAACCACAGGATACATTAGGAGGAAAAATTTGACATTAGCTTTGAAATGCAGAAGGTATTGCATGTATTTGCATTATTTAAAGGGGGCATTTTCAAAAGGACCTAACTCAAGTTCCTTTGAAAGTTTCAGCCTGAAAACATTCCTGTTTATTAGACTGCAGGAGGCTTAATTAAGATAAACATGATTTAAAATATCAAGTCCGCCACCCTCTGTTCAAGGACACTTGAGTATTTAGCAAAGAATACACTTTGGTACCTATTCTAATAATAGATAATAATAATCCTAATAATTCCACAAAAATTGTACGCAGTGCCAATTAATGTTAATGGCAACTTTCTGCCTGTACAACAGAGAAGAACTGGTCAAAAAATGCTAATTTTTATAAGAATTTTTTTTAAGTTTTCAAAATTTCCTGCATAAACTTCTACTTTTCTTTGACAAAACCCCAATATACTGAAAAATTTGAGTCTCCATTGTGTGACCACCATTAAAATGTTCCCAATATATTTTTGGCCAAAATGAAAATAAAAGCCATTTTTCACAAAAAAAAAAAAAAAAAAAAAAAACGTTTTGACCTAAAAATAATCCTACCCGCTTTGCTGTGGAGAGAAGAGAGTTAGTCAAATATACAAACTACTGAGATAGAGTCTCGTTACCTTCCATACATAATGCCCATTAACATTAACAGAAATTATATTCTTACATCAAGAGAGAATGTGTCCTTAAGGCTTGGAATTGCTTTAATAATGTAAACATGGCATAGAACAGATTCATATTACAGAAGCCAGGAAGTCAATAATATACAAGATGATCTTTTGATAGAAGCAATTCATTCCAAACGGGCTAGGGTCAGTACATTTCACTTTGGGCCACTCAAAGATTTGTCAGTTGGGTAACTGACAAGCAAAAAAAGACTGAAGGCTTCTCTGTCACTTAATGATTTCAGAAACTCCTAGGTGCTTTCAGATAAAAAGGAAAGAAACAATCTGTGTTGATTATTTTTAGCTTGCTTTGCGGATCAGTAATCTAAAGAGTTTGGGTATCTGAATTTCAAATAATCATCCAAAAATATTCCCACATGTGCTGCCTCACTATGCCATCATGTATGTCATTCTATACCGAACACTTGTACCAACAGTCAGTAATGAACAAAGACCTTTCTTATACTACTCTCTGGCAGCTCATATGCTGAATCCTAATTGCTCATCTGGCCTAGACAAATCACAATTGCTTATAGGATTCTACAAAAAAAACCAACCAAACAAAAAAAAACCCAAAAACAAAAAACTGATGGGGCGGGGGAGGGAATGGCGGGCTTGTTCAAACTAGTTTGTGACACACACACTTTTCCTAAACAGGACAAATACAATACCTTTGTCATAAGCATATGCCAAAACACGAATTCAACCAGACAAAGGGCTGACTACCAGCAGAGTTTTAGTAGCAACTTCATGATATTCTTTACTTCTGGGGTATCAGTTTGCTTTTGCAAACAGGATTATCAGATTGAGGTAAATTTAATGGAAATCATTTTTCCCAATTCAGTTGAAAATGGGGAGAATGTTTTACCATCAATAATGCAGGAATTTTACCACCACTGATTTCCAAAGAGCAGTCGAAAAGTGTCATCTTTAAAATCATTGTGGATCTGTGATTATTTTAAATATCTTTTTGCTTCCTATATTGAAAGCAACAAGTTATACCCAAGGATTTCTAAAACCTGTTGGAAGATCCAGATAACTACAGTTCATTTGCAGCCCTGCTGAGTGAAGACAGATGGCAGCACAGGTTTGATGCAAGTGTTTTCTGCCATTTGTTTATCAAAGCTGAACTGTTAATGTACTTAAATACTGTGCAGAAAAAACATACGATATTTCTTGGTGATTAACTTCCAGCTGACCTCATGTGCAAGAGAGGGATGTAAACCCCTAGGAGACTGCTTACTGGAAGTGGAAGGGAAAAAAGTATAGAGGTGCATAGATTTTTAAGTGGTTGTTGTAGCTTTAATTGGCTTGTGCAGTGCATTCCTAAGTGCATTGGCCACATAATTTAAACTATCTTATCACCCCATTCAATCACTCCTTATTGTGCCTTTTTAACTCTTCCCCCATACCCCCCGCCCTCCCCAAAAAAATCAGTGTTATGTCCTTATTTTTTTTAAATCACCATCCCCTTTTATCTGGTCTGCTCCTAAACACTTATTTCTATTGCCCCAGATGTCAAGAATTATAACATTCAAAAACCAGTCGGAGAACACTTCAACCTCCCTGGTCACTCAATTACAGACCTCAAAGTCACAATACTCCAACAAAAAAACTTCAAAAACAGACTCCAATGAGAAACCACAGAATTGGAATTAATTTGCAAACTGGACACCATTAAATTAGGCTTGAATAAAGACTGGGAGTTGATGACTCATTACACAAAGTAAAATCTATTTCCCCATGCTAATTTTTTCCCCCTACCGTTACTCACACCTTCTTGTCAACTGTTGGAAATGAGCCATCCTGATTATCACTACAAAAGTTTTTTTTTCTCCTGCTGATAATAGCCCACCTTAATTGATTACTCTCGTTATAGTTGGTATGGCAACACCCATTTTTTCATGTTCTCTGTGTATATATATCTTCCTACTATATTTTCCACTGCATGCATCTGATGATGTGGGTTTTAGCCCACAAAAGCTTATGCTTAAATAAATTTGTTAGTCTCTAAGGTGCCACAAGTACTCCTCGTTCTTTCTACAATGGCGTCAAGAAAGTCAGCTATAAAACCCAACGTCCAGAGTTTTAGAATTACATGCACATCTTACTGGAGATCTGATATGCATATCTGTGATGACTACCCAGGCATGCATATGTACATATACAAGCAAATGCACATGTTTCTGAAAACAGGGACCTAAATGTTAAAAAAGTCATCTCCTGACACCTTACAACCCTGACTTCCACTGGAAAAAGAAGCATGGCAAGGTTCCTTTGAGCAGCTGCCACAGAAAGGGAGCTTGGTTCATATGCACAGCAAGAGGTAAGGGGCAGGCAGAAAAGAGCTAGATAGAAAACATTTGAGAACTCTGTAATAAGGAAGTTATTCAACTCTTCCTGCAGATTTGAGATTGAAATAAAGACACATGGTGCCCTTGTGGATGCACCAATTTACTCTAGAGATCTGCCTAAGAACTTTAACGAGAGACGGGAGAACCCATCTCAAATAGGTAGCTAGCATCTCTTCCCAAAGACTGTAGTGAACTTGGCTTTCTGACTTCTTCCAATCTCAGGGGAAATATATGGTTGGAAAACAACAAATCAGTATGTGTGTGTGTCGGGGGTGCGGAGGTTTCAGGAGAAGTATCTATGCTCTGAGCAAATATGAATAAATAAAATGTAAAAATATATTTTAAGAAACTAAAACATGTTATTTTAAAATCAGCCTGTTGACCCATCCAAAGGCTCTAAGTCAAACTGTTTGGCGGGACTGCATGATTTGCCTTCATTGCACATACGGTCATTCATTAAGGTCACTTTTGAAAACTGCCCTTTGGTCCTTTGCTTCACCAGACAAGCTTTTCTGAAATCCTGCTGATTTGCAGCCCTCTTCTGGAATGCTTTGCCAAAGCAAAATGCTCTGACGCAGACCCTCCATCTTCACCTTTAACTTTCTAATAACTTAGCAACTGTGATCAATACTCACAGGAGCCAGGAAGATGTTTACTTTGCTCGCCATTTATTCTCTCACTTTTTCTGAGTGTAGAAGTGGGCCAGTTGCCCCAGTGGTGGGTACGCCTAGTGGCAGTTGTGTAAGAGGCAAAGAATTATGCCCCTATTAACTCAGATGAAGAGGGTATAGGTAGCGGAGTCCTATCATGCCTTAATGTCCAACCTTTATGAAATTAATTTAAAACTGAGAACAAGCATCTACACTCAGAACATTTAGAGAGCAGACTTCCTAAAAATAAGCTGCCAAAAAATCATGTGAGACACAGAATTACTTAGATCGGCGAGATAAAACAACAAAGGACATTTTGTATTCAAACACTGAAACTTTCTTGAATAAACAAACCGTAGATTACCTACCAAGGGAACCCAATACGTGTAAAGTGCACCAAGCCTCATTTCAGGGACAAATTGAGAGCAGGCCAGAAGTAAGAAGTAAAGATTAAAAAAGTATTTGAACTGGTTAAACAGCACCTACAAAAAAAGGGAGAAGGGGAGAGGTTAATGGCGATCTCAGAGTTATGCATATTGAACTACTGATAAGAGACATTCATTTCTGCTAGCTCCTGTAATGTCTAAATCCTAAATAATGATAGCAAAGTAGTGCTGGAAATAATTTCCAAGAGGTCATCTTAGCGAATATAACAACATGCACACAAATGTAGCTGTGCTATAGAACAGATTCTGCAATAGTTAGTCTTTAATACATACATATGATTTTACCTTTAAACTTTTGACAAATACCACTCAGAAAAGTGACAGCAACTGTAAATAGGGGATGTCTAACCAACATTATGTTTTGCCATAAAAAATATTTTAAATATATATTTAAAACAAATGCAGTTTCAACTTGAACTGGTTGTGAGAATAGCTCCACTGTCCCTTGCATACTGAACCACCACCAATCAGAACTCTCTTTCATTAAGGAGTGGTTTTGCTTTTAAACTGATGACAGACTATGACAATGTGAGCTGTGAAATGTGAAAACAAAGGGCATACGTGGTCCGGCCATGCATCATGATGGCTCTGTGGCCAGAGGGCAACCTGTGGAAACAAAGACGTGAAGTTTCATGGGCATACATACCCCCGGAAGAAATGTAAAAAAGTTGTATTTCTGATTGTTGATCACATTGCGAGGGTATCTCTGGTCTCTTTTTTCTGGATGGCCAAGCCAAACCGTACGAGGCCTTGGGTCTCTTCTTCCGCAGCATCTCATACACTCACAACACCTATTGGAAGGACATATTTAAGTTAAGAAGAAGTCTCCATTTTATCCCCCTCCGTGATCCAGCCTACGTCCCCGGCCCTCACTTAACAAAACAACTCACATTTCTTCCACACAGCTTATTAAACACAGACTCTCCCCATATCATCGCCCAGCAAAGTGCTAAATAAACCCATATAAAAACTACAGATGCATACTGAGCATCGCTGATTGTTCAAATCACTTGCCATCTTCTATCTGTTCACTGTCAATTTAGATTGTAAGCTCCTTGGGGCTGAGCCCTGGACTCTTTACTGGTCTGCAAAGTACTTAGCACACTTGAGTATCAGAGGAGTAGCCGTGTTAGTCTGGGTCTGTAAAAAGCAACAAAGAGTCCTGTGGCACCTTATAGACTAACAGACTTGAGGCACTATAGGCCTGAGCCAAAGCCCATTAATGAAAAGATTTCCCTGGGCTATGGATAAGGCCCTATATAAATCGTATTACTGTTAATGATATGCAGCATTTGTATGGTGTTTTATATGTTTAAAGCACTGCATAGACATTAACTAGTTAATCCTCATTGACATTCCTGAAGGGTAGGTGGGTAATGTGTTATTATTCCCTTTTTAGATGTGAGGAAACAAACATGGAGAGATAACTTGACTCGCCCAAGTCCACACATTGAGTTAGCTCATCTTTTCCAAGATTAGATTGGAAACATCTGAGAAATTCTAATTTGAGATTCATTTTCTCCTATCATTCCCTGACTGGAGTCTCATATTGCCATGAAAAGATCACAGGCTGGTGCAGCCTTAGATATAAGGAACTCGCATAGCAAAGAAGGATTCTGGTTTGGTTTTGTCCTTTTGTGTCAAAACAGGTTTCTGGAACTAAGGAAACATGCGGTAGCAGGGACTCTCTCTACATTGCTCCAATTGCAGGATCTAGGCCTGAGTGGCACAAAACTGCCCTGACTATATTTTGCTCAAAGAGTTGTTGCTTTTCATTGTTTTACTTCATGGGTGCTGAGTGAAGATCCACATGAACAAAAGGGGAAGTGAACTGACTATGGCTGGGAAGCAGTAGAAAGGTAAATACCCAAGATGTTGTTAAATGCCCAAAGCAAACTGAAAAAAGATGCAGACTTTTTCACTTCCCTGCAGCCCCTTTAAGTGATAGGAACCTTAGCTGATACTTTTAACAATAGAAGGTACAAAATATTCAAACAAATATGAATTTTATTTGTCCCTTTAATGTCTGTCACAACACAGTATTTGGCAAAAACCAAATGCATGGCGTATTCATATTTTTATTTCCTCCAAAACATTCACAAAAAAACCCATCAAAATTGGAAGCCCGTCATGTTTTTATTTTCTACCCAGACGGCATTCTTTGTGTCATGGAAGACACTCTCCTCCCCAGTGGCACCGACTTTCTAATCTGCCCTGGGGGAGGGGGTGTGTGTGTGCTCAACCCACAGCTCTGTCCCAGACCTGGTCCCCACTCCACCCCTTCCCCCCAAGCCTCCACCTGTTTCTTCCCACATCTGCCCTGCCTCTTCCTACCCCCTCCCCCAAGTGCAACCGGCCTCGCTCTTTTCTCCTCCCCCCCCCCAGTGCCTCCTGCACACCACAGAACAGCTGATCACAGTGGGTGTGAGGCGCTGGGAGGGGAGCGGAGGTGGCTGATGGTGGGTGCTCGGCACCCACCATTTTTTCCCTGTGGGTGTTCCAGCCCTGGAACACTCAGAGAGTCCGCATCTATGCTCCTCCCATCACCAACTTTAAATTTTAGCTAAAATAAACAAGAAATAAACATTTTCAGCTGTAGTCCATTAATCTACTCTTCTCCCTTTTCTGGGGCTAACATTAAGGCTATGTGACATCTCCCCTGTCCTTCAGAGAAGCCACAGAGGGAAATCCTGAAAGCCACAAATTTCAGCATAACGTGGGTAAAACTGATACTGTGACTATAGGATACCCCCTACTGTAATGTAGATGTATTTGAAGTATGGACTATAAAATACTAGCCATGCTACAGTATATGGGGATGTTTCTATATCACCTACTTGCAAAACATGAGTATCTGCAATTTTGGCCCTATCATGAATAATAAAAAGACCAAGGCCTGATCTTGCTGTAGCTGAAATCAACGAATTCTAAAGAGATACATTTGCCAGAATCAGAAAAGGGAATGCATGTCATCTTTCAGATTTATATTGTACACAAGTTAAATTTCCTCCAAAGTATGTTAGGACATCAACTCCCAGAAATCTATATTCTTGGCTTTTGAAAGTAATCAGTGTCACCAACTCTCCTGTTATTTGATGTTTTTCTTAAAGCCACAAAGATTCCCAAGAGGTCAGATTACATGAGAATCTCAGCTTTCTTTTTTTCTTTCTTTTAGTCCTGCTGGTGGCAGACTAAAGACAGAAAATGTGACCTGAGTGTTCCCTGAAGACTCAGAAACCTGAAGGCAAATAAAAAGAACCCCCAAATCATTCCTTCTAAAACCCTCCTGATTTTCAGGCACTCATGATTCTGGGAGCCTAACATGATTTTTAAATCTTTAGAGCTGGCAGAATTGAGTGAGTTTTCTTCCACATGGATAGCTGAAACTGCTCAGGACCTCCCTCTTTCATGGCTATTTGTACACTGGGCTTGTTATTCTGAACAACTGGAAGCTGCCACACCCTACAGTTTACACATGAGGTGGAATTCGGCCTCTCTGTCCTGTTTACAATCCTCACAAAAAGCTCCTGTACAGGCACGGTGCCAGCAGCACAGGTCAATGTCTGCTATTGCAGCTGTCATTTCAGAAAACAAATTTCACTATCTATTGCCCAAAAATGGTTTCAGGCAGTTGACATCCACGTTTGTATAAAACTCCACCTCACTCCCAAAGAATGTGAACAATATCAGTTTGTACTTTGTCACTGTGTCACAATCAATAGGTGTGACATCATTGAGCACCATGCACCAATCTTTCTATTGCCACACCCTAGGACACATATTTGCTGAATTACTAAAGTGAATCCCATCCATAATGGGAGGGTTACCCACATTCTGCTAAGAAAAAGCAATGGCTTAAACACCGGAGCCTGCAGTGTTTATGTTCAATTAAATCTATGCACCTTTTGCATATAGTTCCTGACCAGGCTCTAAAATTGTACAGTTCCCTCTGTCTCCAGCTCCATAACGAACACTGAACAATTCTGTCACTCTCCTGCTGATTTGGTGGTCATTTGGAATTCCATACTCAACCTGAAGAATTTGCTCTCCCAATCTCCTCCCCTGCAAATAATTATTACATCTTTTTAAACCTATAATGGGAATGATCCATTGCATGTCCCATTAGTACAAGGCAGGCTGCACCCTATCACAAGGCCAGCTCTGTTTGGATCAGCAGTGTCATTAAAACATCCAGTGCAACACAGCAATCCTCATTCTATTATCCACAAGTCAGTTACAACCATTTGGCACTTCTCCTGACACAACTTGATGTGCATTATACTCCTTTGATCCCAGTTATTATAGCTAGCAAAAAATCTGGTCCCAAAAGGATCAGAAAGAAATACAAAAGCCCCTAAGACACAGGAGAAATGGAGGAATAAGAGAACAAACAGATGAACATAAAAACGGCCTTACTGGGTCAGACCAATGGTCCATCGATCCCAGTATCCTGTCTTTCAACTGTGGCCAGCACCAGATGCTTCAGAGGGAATTAACAAAAGAGGGCAATTATTGAGTGGTCCATCCCCTGTCGTTCAGTCCCAGCTTCTGGCAGTTGGAAGTTTAGAGACACCCAAAGCATGGAGTTGTGTCCCTGACCATACTGGCTAATAGTCATCGAAGGACCTATCCACTATGAACTTATCTAATTCTTTTTTGAAGCCCAGTTATACTTTTGGCCTTCACGACATCCCACGGCAATGAGTTCCACAGGTTGACTGTGCGCTGTGTGAAGAAATACTTTCTTATGTTTGTTTTAAAGCTGCTGCATATTCATTTCATTGGGTGACCCCTGGTTCATGTGTTATGTGAAGGGGTAAACAACACTTCCCTATTCACCTTCACCACAACATTCATAATTTTACAGACTTCTATCATACCCACCTTACTCGTCTCTTTTCTAAACTGAGCAGTCCCAGTCTTTTTAATCTCTCCTCATGCGTGTATTTCTGTATCTGCTAGAAGATACAGAAATTTCCCACTCTCCTTTGTCCTTACAAAAGGACATACTCAGAAACAGTCTGTCTTTTTCAAAATGGCAATGCTGTAGCCTTCCAAATCAGCAAAGGTTGTTTTTCCTCAAGTTTCCTCCTGTCACTGCTTGAAATAAGAGCTAATCTTTTTTCCCCTTTTTATAGCAAAAGGATTTGTATTAGATTTCATTGACATTTGAAATACAGCCCCATATCAGATGCAAGCTTACAACAGAAAACCTTGGAGATCAGATAGAAATGCATATCCGACTCACTACATTAGATAACAATGTCAAGATGTCTGCTTAAATTATAACAGTCATCTGCTCAAACAATTTGGGTAACCGTATCTCTGATCAGAAATAAAGCAAGTAAATTTCCATTTAAGGAAGTATTCAACGCTTTCCGCAGGTAAACTCTCTCTATACGTATTGCAGAACAGGAAACAGCATGGTGAATAGAGCACACCATTCACTGCTACAAAGGTGGTTTTATACAAAAGTATCACCTTTCATGCATTCCACCCCCATCTGCAAATAAACAGAGAAAAAAAAATCTTATCTGTTAAGAAAACTCCTTCAGAATCCAAAAAGCTTGAAAATCCAGTTGGTTTACAGAAGTTAGCAAGGAAAAGGTAGTCTAACTCAAAGTATTTCATGGACATCTAAATGGATTAAACTTTTATAAGAGGCATTTTCTCACTCATTTTAGACCAGTGCAAAACTATTTCCCACATAATCAGATCACTATTCTGATGTGATTACATTTCACTAAGAAGCAGTAAGTGAAGCATCAGAAAGATAATTTGTGTGTGTGTTGTGGTATAGCCTACGGGCATCAATTAGATCAGAGCCCCATTGTGCTAGGTGCTGTACAAACGTACAGTAAGTGACAGTCCCTACCCCAAAGAGCTTACAATCTCAAAAGAAAAAAATATATAATAAAAATGATCTCTCCAACTATTAAGTTTTGCAAAAACCTCCATACTGAGAAAGCATGGAATCAAACAAAAATCTTGCCTCATACTACACAGTACTGCAGAGTACACTACTACTGCTCCTAAAGGTGAAAGGCCTATGGCTTCTCTCTACAGAATTACTGTTGGTTATGATTACGGAATAGTAGTTTTGGTAGAGAAGAAGGGTGAAATGCCATCAGCTAAAACACTGGATCCCAGCACTGATTCCCTACAGCAGGGGTCGGCAACGTTTGGCATGCGGCTCACCAGGGTAAGCACCCTGGCGGGCCGGGCAGTTTATTTACCTGCTGACGGGGCAGGTTCGGCCGACCGCAGCCCCCACTGACCGCAGTTCGCCATCCCGGACCAATAGGGGTGGTGGGAAGCGGCATGGGCAAGGTGCTGGGGGTAAGCAGGGTGCTTACCCTGGCGAGCCGCGTGCCAAACATTGCCGACCCCTGCCCTACAGCTTTGTCACATTTCTGTAAAAAACACACTATGTCTAAATTATGGGTGGTTCACCTTTTTCAGCCTATAACAATATACAGGTCAACTTTATCACAGCCTCACCAGTTAGCATCTGCTGCTCACTGGAAACTATTTGTTCATTTCCTAGAGGAAAATGTATGAGAATTCTGGAAAATTTAATAGAAATAAATACAGCTGGAAATGTTAGTAACTTGAATGATTAAAGCAATGAACAGATATCTCAACTTATTGGAATAAAATAATCTAGAACATCTTTTACCCTTCAAGTATCTATGACAGTCTCTGATTTTTAATATGGGCTTTCACCCAGGTTATTTACATTTGATTACTTTTAGAAAGTGACACTGTGTGTTACTCTGTGTTTGTACAATGCCTAGCACATTTCTGACTGGTCTTTAGGTAACACCATAATAAACGTGATTCATAATAATTCAAAATCTATCCAATTTCTAAAGAGAGTTAAAAGTAGTTTCTGGTACAACTCCTGCATCTGAATCTCCCTGCCAATTTTTGCAGTTTTACAATCACAGTTTCTTGGTTTTTTTTAAAGATTACTCTGTCTTCCACTCCTTCTTTTTCTCTCCCCACTGACTGAAAGACAGACAGACACAAAAAACTATGGGAAATTGACTATACGAGGCAAACAATTAAACTAACCTCACAAAAAGTGTAGTCAAATTTACAAATTAAATTTAAAAAATAGATGTTTTTAAATCTAATTCCTTTCAATCATGATTATAGGTGTTGCTTGTAGACTTAGAAAAAAAATTCAGACAGTGCTGTGATTTAAGTCAATGTTTTTCCTTTAAACTATACTAGTGCTAATTAAGAAGAGGTGTCAAAAGGGAAATATATTTGTTCATTCTTAGGAATGGGAGGATTGTTTTCTCAAATCTCAATGAGAGAGGAAAGAGACACAAAGTTAGCCAGATTTACTCATTTTAACTGCTGTATTTCAAATGACCTTCAGTGTGAAGTTCTAAAATAGAGGCTTTATCAAAAGGAACATGCATTTACAATGCTCAGTTTATCTCCACAACCTGCTTCACAATTACAGACAGATTCCCGCTTATCATATATTTGAAACCAAAGTTACTTTTGCTTATCTTTCAGGTTGAGCCTCTTTTGGTGATTCTGCTGAAAGAAATAAAGAGCTACATATCTTTATAGTTACATGAGGAGATAGGGCTAAAAGGGGGACCAAGTATTTTAACATGGATCTTCTAATGTTCTTGGGTTCTTATAATTCACCAATATGTTCCAAAGATTATTTTAAATGATCCAAAACTAACTTCTAAAACTTTAAAAGTATAAACAGAATCACAGATACATTTCTTCAGAAATAGAACAGAAAATAACACATGAATGACGCTAATATAAAACAGTGGCTTGAATGTTCTTATAAAAGGAAGCGCTCTGTGTTGAGATAAATATACACATTTTAAACAGCGCTTAGGTTCTTCACATTTCTATGAACTTATACATTACTGAGTATATAGAACACCTAACAAGATTTTAGTAACAAGACAGATTTGACCATAGTTAAAGCTCAAGATCTTGATCCAGCAAATCATTTAAGCATGTGAATTCTCTCATATATTTCAATATGGCAACTCAAGTGCTTAAAGTTAAGCTCGGGCTTGAGTGCTTTGCTGGATCAGGCCCAGACTAAAACTTAAGAAGTAGACTCTACCACTGTCAGCACTACCAAAAGAAAAGAGGGTAATGGACCATGATTTCACTATAGGTGCTAAACTGAAAGTGAGGGCACCTTTTGTAAACAAGTCTATCATCTCACATAATATCCCCACCACAAACAGGAGTGTTGCTATTAGAACAGTACTTCACTACAAATACAAGTATTGAATAACAGTTAATTATGTTAACTTTTAATAATTCATTTGCAATTTCTGCAACTCCTAGCCAACCAAAGATCCCACAACTTCGTTAGATATGGGGGAAAGAAAGTTCAACATGTATTTAAAACTCTAGAAGAAAGACTTCTTGCTTATCTGGATTCTGAAAGTGATACATATAATATTGTCCAAGTAAAGAAGAATTATCACTACTTACAACACATTTGATTTCCAACAGATTTGCAGGGAATTTACAAGAGATTCCCTATTATGTTTTCTTTTCTATTTGAGGGCATTTTTAAGTGATCACACATAGACCTGGATATCTATTTATATGTTGTTTGTACTTTCATACTATCTATAGAACCTTATAATAAAAAAGACAGAATCTGACCTATGCAGTTCTGTAACAAAGACTTTTTATCCAATTTAAAGAATGCAGTAAAAAAAACAAAACAAAAAACAGACGTGTTACCTCCAGTTGGCAATAATACAAATCCACAGGTTGCAGTTGACGGTTTAATGGTATAACCGGAAAAGTCAGTCAGAAAGTTTCAGAATCACATTACATCCAGCCTTCTCCAGAAAATGTAAAGCTAAACAAAGAAAGCATGTGCCAGTGTATTTCCACAGATAGGTTTTAAAATATAGCCAACGATACCAGGAATATAAACTTTGACCTTTATCACTTGTATGTTCAAGACAATCCCTTAAAGAGCTTTTTGTTATGAAAGCTTGTAGTCAAACCACCACAGCTGGAATTTAACACCTATCCACTTCCCTGACCTTGTTTTTTCCTGTTGTCCCACAAAACAACAAAGCAATCTGGACAATTTTGTTGACTGGGCAGAGAACAGAAACCTACAAACCAAACTAAATGTCTCCAGGAATGCTGAATGGCAACAGTTCATCTCCACACATCACTTATGCAGGTGCAGTATGTCCACCCATTTGATAAATTTGTAATGGAACTTATAGTAGGAAAGCAGATATTTCGGTGGTGTAGACTTGTGTGGCCATTCCTAGAGGCAAATATTTAACTTCTTAGGAAGATATCCAACTTCATTTACCATTCTTTCAAGTCCTCACTGAAATCTTATATTTTGTTCACTGACGATAGAATTCTAAAGCTCATTATTTCTGCTTTAACATCCTGCACTCACATACACGGGCTAGTCTTTTGCTAGGCACAATAATTATTAATGAATTGTTGTAACAGTCGTTGGTGTTTTAGCAGATCAAGGCTAGGTCTGCATCTTCAAGAGTTAACAATAAAATTTAGACAAATCACAGGATAACTGCTTAAGTGAAAGAAAGCGTGGAAAGATGTTAGCGAGGAGATCAACATAGAAAAACTACAGGAAGCCTCTTTAGTGTTTTCTTTCTTCCCCTTTGGAAACTGAATTATCTTAACCTCTCAAAAATGCATTTGATGACACTGATCAATTGGAACCAGGAACAATCTGTCATATTATTGAAAGTTTGCTCTTGACTTTTCCTTGTAGGTTATTGAGAAGTCAATCAATAAGTCATCCCTTAAAGGTGAAGTTTTCAACTTTTTCCAGCATAAGACATTTGTTTTCCTTAAAGAACTGTACACAGACCCTAAATGCCAAACCTCAAATTGCTTGCTTAATCAACCAATGCATGTTCAGTTTTTTTTTTTAAACAGGATTCGTGTTAGGGAAATAAAGCTTTAAGAACTTGATTGTGTAGGAGGGAGATGCAAGTTTACCTGGAAGACCAACGGATTTCTTTTCCTTGGGACAGGTTTTTGTTTGGTTTAGATGTTTTGTTGTTGGTGGTGTTTTCTAGGGGAGGGAAGGGGATGGCAATAGTGGACGAGGATGTTGGAAAATATTTTACTATTCCTATGAAACCATTCATACATTCAAATTGCTTTTTTAAAACCAAGAAAAGACTGGACACTTTTTGAATGGGTACCAACCTATTACACTACCCCTATCATGTGGAGATGTAGCTAGGATTAGTTAACACATTTCAAAACTCAATAATCTAAGTATTATTCTATGTAAGAGTAACACAATCAACATTTGAAGAGTCTTTCTACATAAATGAATCATCAACGGCTAAATTTAGAAACACTCAAGATATTTCTACTTTTTTCAAATGGAACTAAAAATATTGCCATTAGCTACTACTGTTATTTAAATTATATTATATTTTCTACTTTCTACTCTATTCTACTAATATTGATAAACACCTGCAGTATCAGAGTAGCAGTCACTGATGTATATAGTCCTTTAACTAAAAGCACTTCACTCTAAAATAAAATTTTTACTGAATTTTTCAATTACTTCCTTTTTTAAATAAGATACAAAACCATTAAAATGAAAACTTTCATAGAGTATGAAAACAAGTTGTTCTATATTCAGATCAAGCACTTACTGTTTGGGTCAAAAAATTACTAACAGCATTAACCCAAGTTATAGGTTTCTACAACATCCATACTTTATCACAACAATTATGATTTCAAAGGGTCAGAAAAGTTATGTAAAAATCTCATTCAACTTGTTGATATCATTTGCAACTTGGAGTTGTATCTACTGTCTTTGTTGACTGAGGCCCTTTTATCCTGCAAAAGGATCCAGGTGGATCCAATTTCAGATAACCTCTGTCAGTACAGGCATCCGTTCATGCATACCCAATAGCAGAACTGGGCCCTGGACTAAATGTTTTTTAGGATCGCAGAGTCAGTACAGCTATAGAACAGTGAGCTGGGTTCTACCCTGCCACATGCAGAATCAGCAGAACTGTTATCTATGGTTCGGATCCTGCCAGGGCTGGCTCCAGTGTTTTTGCCGCCCCGAGCGGAGGAAAAAAAATAAAAATTAAAAAAGACGCGATCGGCGGCACTTCGACAGCAGCTCTACCTTCTCTACCAGCTCTTCATTCTTCAGTGGCAAGTCCTTCCCTCCGAGAGGGACCGATGGACTCGCCGCCGAAGACCCGTACGTGCCGCCCCTTTGCGTGGCCACCCCAAGCACCTGCTTGCTATGCTGGTGCCGGCCCTGTATCCTGCAGTTAGAAATATGCAGTTCAGACCCACAAAGCACTGGTGAAGTAAGAGAGGCTCCACACAAGTGGACCTCTGTGCTTGGGAGGGTCTGTCAGAGGCCTAAATTCTGGTTACCAAATCTTTATTACTGGTGATGAGGCAAGAGGCAGAAAGACAACATCTTGATTTGCGGATATCAGGCTAAGTTTGCAGTAATAGCCATAAAAAAAAAATCCATTGTCAACTGATTAAAATTTATACAGAGGTCATTGAGCGATACCCATGGAAACATTTTGGGGAGCACTTTTCAGAGGATATCACCACTTTGCCATTAGATTCTCCTGACTTTTTAAACTGATCCACATTATTTAGAATGTTTTTATTGTTTCAAAGTCTATTGCATTGTAATTGGCTGTGCGGCAGGGCCAAGTGCCTCAGTGAAGGCAGGCACTTGTTAAATAAAGGCCCCGCTCCTACACTTGACTTCGCATGAGAGAAACACCGTACAGGTTTGTAGCCTCTTTGAAATCAACGCAGCTCTACACAGATGCAGAGGTTTGCCCACTCCGTCAGATGCAGGATAGGGGCCAAAAATCATTTGTTCATCTATTCACTCCAATCCCTCCCTGTTGATTACAAGTGAGCTAATTTACCATTTTAATGGAACCATTAAGATGTAGCTCAATACGATAACAGAGAAACCATGTGACTTATTACTGGAATCCTTGTCCTTCCTCATCCCATTTCCAATTATTCTTTGGTTTTCCTCACTTACTGCATCACATCGATTATTATTTATTACTTTCATTACCACATTACCTAGGAGCCAGAGTCATGGAGCAGGATCCCACTGTGCTAGGTGCTGTACAAGTGCAGAACAAAAAAACAGTCTCTGCCTCTACATAGTCTCTACGTAGGCACAGCAGTCTTCCTGCATGATGTACATAGTAGGAACGGGACCTTAGATTAGAAGGTGCTCAGAGTACAGATCAGGTCTTTGCATATGTTCTTTGATGTGCTTGGCACATTTGGGTACTGTCCATAACAAGAAAGCAAACCACAGCTTTTTGTCTCAGGATACTTAACCCACAGAAGTCCCTACAGAGGTATGGGCTGTGACACCATCAGCATTTTGAGATTACTCAATACCATGTCTCTTTTAGAACTGATGGATTATAGACTACAGAGAGTGGTTATCAGAATGTCATGGCTAAACTGGCATTTTTATTTGGGTGAAATAACTGTATAACTCAGTCAAGACCAGACCACAGTGACAAGAAAATTGTGAAAAACATATCCATTATTCAAGCAATACAACTGCAGAAGTCGCCCTTGACTACACACATGGGGGTCAATGTTGTGGCTATGGCCAAGAATGGCTACTACCATTACCAACTTATTAAAACACCTGTTTCTTCTTGACATGGACCACAACCATCCTTTCCTTTGTCCCATCTCAGTAACGGTACTGTAATGAGTTCCTCACTTTCCCCCTTGAAATGAATCTGGAGGCTGAAACTAAAATGGAACATGGCTGTTGCCTTGTTAGGAGGAGGAAGATCAGTAACATGGACTTGCCCTACACTGGCTACAAGTATTTCAAACAGTTCTAGCTCTTTGTATTAAATATATGAAGTCATTCATTTAGGTCTCTGAGCATATGAACAATCTCCTCTGGCCTTATGTGCCTTCCCAGCAGTTACATTCAGTTTGAGAGGTCTACTGTTAAGTTAGGGTCAGAAACTTTAAGGTCAGAAGGGACCTTTGGTCAATTATTATTATTTATTTATATTACAGTAGCACATAGAGACTCCAATCAGAGATGTGGACCTCATTGTGCTAGGCACTGTACACACAGATAATGAATGCTGCAAAGAGTCTCTTACAATCTAAGCAGAAATCAAAACCCTGAATATCACTTTTGGGGGGGGCTGTATATTATTATTAATTATTATTTGTACTGCAGTACTACATAGAACACCCAGTCATGGGCCAGGACTCCATTCTGCACCTGCTACCATTTTCTCCCTGTTCCCCTCTAACTAGTTGGAAATGGAACCTTTTGTGCCAGGGGCTTGAGATGGATGACTGATACTGTCTGACTGGTTAGTCTCTCTTTAGACTTATAATATTTTGGGGGGAAGGGGGCCTCTTTGCTTAGGTACTTTGACGATGCACCCAGTATATTGATTAAATAACTGATTTATGTCACAAGCTGTTTGACAAAAGACAAGACTGAAAATCATTGTAAATAAGTCACTTCTCTGGAGTGTGACTGTCTTTAAAAAAAAGAGAGAGATCAGGACTTGTATAAAGAAAAACAAAAGTCACAGAATCTCACACCACTACAATCAATGCAGCATCATAAGATTGCAAGCTGTCAACAGTTCTTGCTAGCACAGACAATATTGTCTCCAAGTTAGAGCTCCCTAGCCAGTGACAGAGGGCTAGTGCTTAGGTTACATCAGGGTAATTGCTGTCAGCGTCTGCTAACAAGGCACACCACAACAGAATGCCCAAAAGAGACCTATGGAGATCATAGAGACCTCTAAGAAAGCAAATCAGCTAAGGAGCATTGAGGAATATCTTAAGCCCCTCATATAGCTGATCCTTTATCTCATAACTGAACTTTAAGCAGTGGCCAACCCAGGAACTGTCATAACAGATTACTACATGTTCCATAGTCTAGTCCTCAGTGTCCAGGCCAACTTCACATTATTAAATCAACATACTATCAGCTACACAACAGAAACCTTATCCATCAACAGAACATTTTAATTGAAGTTGTTGAGCAACCTACAAAGAATCCAAATCACAATTACTAACCAAAAATATAACAAGATGGTAATTGACATGTACTCTTCCTTATTTGTTCCGACACAATCATTATTTCTTTTGAGATTTTGGTATTTTTTGCTACAATTGTATACCATATTTTTTTTAAAGATTAATTTGTCATTGGATCACAATTTGTCATCATAATACAACATTACTTTCCAGTCAGCAAGCTTGGATTCCTAATCTATACACACATTTTGTACTGGTATATTGTTGTCAGTTAGGGCTGTGATTTTTTTTTTTAACTGAAATAGTTATACCAGTACAACCCCTAGTTAGGGGTTGTACTGCTTTAGCTATACCAATATAATTAAAATTTGTGAGGAGATATAATCCTTTGTTATAGTTATAAATATATTTCTGTTCCTGAAAACAAGTGTATTGTCATTATAAAAACCCCACTCAGCGAAGCAACAACCTGCAATCTGCCAACGTATTCTATGATTCTATAACACTGAGCTAAGCAACACAACGATCCTGATCAAATGTTAATGTTAAATGATAAATACAGTAAATGAAAATCTGTATTCAAATGGCTTGTCACACGCATGCCCCCGCCACAAGATAATCTACTGACAAGCCATCCAGCCAAGGTTTTCATAGCCATCCCAATCACCATGGTGCCTGAGTGCCATTGAAACATATGGGCTGATTTTCAGAGGAACCGAACACCCATTGAGGGAGTCAATACGTCTGAAAATCTGGCCATTGCCAGTTTGTTCCTGATCACTAAGGCTTAGAGCTGTCAGGCTATTTCTTTGTTTAAATTTGTTTAAGAAAGAAAAACTGGGTGTGTTGATCTCTTCATAACAGCAATAATAGGAGTGCCAAGTGACTTCATCTGAGGCTCATTCCTCAAGCTTGTCAATATAGGAGCCTCCAAGAGGTCTCTATTGTTTTATTTGGCCACTGGTCCTGCTGTCACAGGGAGAGATGGCAGGGGGGTTTGAAGCCAGCGGGGCTCTCGGCCTGCACGAGGGCCTATTATTTTAGCGTAACAATGTTGCCGTGGCAGGATCCTGCCTTTTCTTGCAGTTGTGCTGGGCTGGGATCGCAGCGCTGGGTGTGCCACCGACAATGGCGTCAGGAACAACCTGCCGGAACGCTGCTGCGGCCGCCGCCTTACAGGACCGTGGCCAGGCAGCCCGGGGCGAGAGAGAAGACCTAGATTTGTCCCTTAGTAAGGCCACCCTTCCAACACCAGCTCTCAGCCTCCCAGGGGGCTCCTGCAAGACCAGCGACCCTCCTAGGTCCCCTCCCGAAGAAGGGCGCTTTCCCCAGTACGATCTCCCCTTCCCAAAGGAGAGGGGATCCCCTAATGCCAGACCCGCTGTGTGTCCTTTCCTAGGCGGGTTGTGCTGCTGAGCGGGGGCAGGGCCCTGCTGGAACAAACAAAGGCGAGCCGGGCCCCCTGCGCCCCAGCCAGCCACATGGCGAGAGAGCCGGGGTCCCCTGCGCTGCCGGGACTCCTCAGCCGGGCTCCTCTCCCCAGCCCAGGGAGGAGGAGGAGGAGAAGAGCAATCCCCACCGATCGCTCCCTCCCTTCCCCCGAGAGCGGACCAGGGAACCGGTTCCAGGGCGGGGCTGGATGCCCACCATCGGCCGGAGCCCAGCCGGACACATCAGCCCCCAGGCACAGGGCAGGGCCCAAGAGGGGCGCAGTCCCCTGCAGCCGCGGGGCAGCAGCCCAGCCAGCCGGGCACCGGGGAAAGCGAAGCCGGGTATGGGGAGGGGGTTTGGGGACGGGCGGCAGCCGCGGGACCGGAGGGGAGCGCCCGCTGCGGACCCCGCGCTCACCCGCTCCGGTGCTTGCTGTCCATCCGCTTCTTCTGCCTGACTGGCTGCAGGGGGATGTTATCGGTCATGGCCGCGGCGGCTGGGCGCAGCCGGGGAGGAGCGGAGTGGGATCGGCTTCCCAGCAGCGCCTCGGGTCGGCCTCTCCGCGGTCTGACAGCGTCGGGTGGGGGGCTGGGCCGGGCTTCCAGCACGCAGGTAACGTGCCCGCTCGCCGCCTGCCACTCACACCAGCCGGGCTCAGGCCCCCTCCGCTGGGCTCTGCACCTCCTCCAGCTGAGCTACTAGCACTGCACCCCTGCACGCCAGCCGCTCGACACTGCACCCCATCCCATCTACTGGCACTGCACCCCTGCACGCCACTCCATCGACACTGCACCCCCAAGCCATCTACTGACACTGCACCCCTACACGCCACTCCATCGACACTGCACCCCATCCCATCTACTAGCCCTGCACCCCGTCTGCACCTCCTGCAGCTGAGCTACTAACACTGCACCCCTGCACGCCAGCCGCTCAGCACTGCACCCCATCCCATCTACTAGCCCTGCACGCCAGCCGCTCAACACTGCACCCCTATCCCATCTACTGGCACTGCACCCCTGCACCCCAGCCTCTTGACACTGCACCCCTACACCCCAGCCGCTCGATGCTGCACCCCCAACCCATCTACTGGCATTGCACCCCTACACCCCAGCCGCTAAAAACTGCACTCCCAACCCATCTACTAGCACTGCACGCCATCTGCTCGACACTGCACCCCAACCCCCATCCTCACCCACTGGACACTGCATCCCACACCCCACCCCTAGCCCCATCCTCACCCACTCGACACTGCACCTCTACACCCCACCCCTAACCCCCATCCTCACCCACTGGACACTGCACCCCTCACCTCACCCCTACCCCCCAGCCTCACCCACCCGACACTGCACCCCACACCCCATCTACTGGTCACTGCGCCACTAAACCCCACCCACCCGAAGCTGCACCCCACACCCCATCTACTGGTCATTGCACCCCTAAACCCCACCCACCCGACACTGCACCCCACACCCCATCTATTGGTCACTGCACCCCTAAACTCCACCCACCCAACACTGCACCCCTAAACCCCAACTGCTCAACACTGTACCCCACACCCCATCTATTGGTCACTGCATCCCTAAACCCCAACCACTCAACATTGCACCCCATACCTCATCTACTGTCCTCTGCACCCATAAACTCCACCTGCTCAACACTGCACCCCTAAACCACACCCACTCAACACTACACCCCCAATCCCCATCCTCACCCACTGGGCACTGCACCCCCACCCCCCATCTACTGGACACTGCATCTCTAAACCCCACCTGCTCAATACTGCACCCCCAACCCATCTACTGTCCACTGCACCCAAAACCCCCATCTGGTTAACACTGCACCCCAAAACCACACCTGCTCGACAATGCACCCCCCATACCCCATCTACTGATCATTGAACTCCTAAACCACATCCACTGGACACTGCACTCCATGTGCTGCACCTGCCTATACACCTCTGGTCATAGAATCATAGAATATCAGGGTTGGAAGGGACCTCAGGAGGTCATCTAGTCCAACCCCCTGCTCAAAGCAGGACCAATCCCCAACTAAAACATCCCAGCCAGGGCTTTGTCAAGCCTGACTTAAAAAGGAAGGAGATTCCAACACCTACTTAGGTAACCTATTCCAGTGCTTCACCACCCTTCACTGCACCCCTTCCCACTGCACCTGCCCACAACCCCTCTGGGGAACTGCCCCCAAATCCTATACCTCCCCCCCTGCACTTCCACACCCCAGGCACTGGTTACTGTACCCCCTCTCACTGCACCCCCTCATCCTATCTACTTGTCACTGCTCCCTCTCTCAGATACCCTCCCAACTACTACCCAATACCCACCCCCGCAGGTACTGGTCCCCTTTACCTCACTGATTCCCTGCACTCCGGCCCCTGGGCACTGATCCCTGACACCGTCCTTACAACCCCACCATCACCAATCTAGGTCAGTATAGTTCCCTCCTACTGCTACTCAACCAGCCGGACTAAACACTATCCCCTTTACATTCCCATGTTTTGTGCTCCTACAGCCTCTCCAGCCATCCCTTCCCACAACACAGCTGCCGCCTCCTCCTACTCAAACTAATAAGTTTCAGACCCACTGTTCCCCCTGCTACAGCCCTGCTCCCTTTTCTGTCCCTACAACTCTTACAGTCAGTGTGTTAAGAATACAGGTGGAGGCAAGTACTTCCTCCTACTGCCTTCTCATCACCCTTGAGCTTCTTCATAGTTCTCCCTCTCCCCCAGCTGCTGTAACTTTCTGCCTGCTCCTGGCAACATGCCAAGCAATGGATCCCTCACTGGGAACACATTGGTGGGGGAAAAGAGGTCTGGAGTTTGGCATGGTGACCTAAGGGGGAGCAGACATATTGCTAGTGGTAGGGAGGCTACCAGGAACCAAGGGTTTCGGGTGGGGATGCGGGTGGAGATCAGGGTGCAGGAGGAGACGCTGAGGGAAGGACTAGCATTTGCCTTGCCTGGCTAACTAAGGCAACGTGGGGAGGTGGAGGCGAGCCACACTATGATACAAGGCTACCATGAGCTCCTCCACTTGGAGTGTCAGTAAGCAGTGTTCCCTCTCCCCAGGAGATGCAGCTGGGTGGGTGTTCCCTTGTCCCCCACTAAGAATGGCAGCAGAGCGTCCTCTCTTTAGTGGAGCAGTCAGGGATGACCAGATACCAGCACCCAGGATGTATGCAACGCGGCTATGACAACACTGCAAAAGAAAGAAAGAAAGCTCAGATTCTGACAAATACCTGACTACAGAAGCTGGGGCCGCATGGCTTAATGTGGGCTTGCTTCCTTCTCCACCTGAAAATCTTCCTGTGGTGGAGCAGGAGGACTGGGCCTGGTCCCAAGGTCTATCACCTCCCAGGTAGGTGCCCTAACCACTGTACTACAGTCATTCCTACTCATGCTCTCTCTGTGGCCCACTGACTGCTAAAATTGTCACTGGACCAGCAAAAAAGTATAAGTAGGAATGGCTGTAATCCAGTGGTCAGGGCACCCAGCTTGGAGGTGGAACCAGAGGTGCCAACTTTCTGATTTTCCCGGGGTGCTTGACCCCTGCCCCAGGCCCTGCCCCTACCCCACCTCCGTCCCGTCCCCCAAGCACGCCCAGCCCTCACTCTGCCTCTACCTGCCCCTGCTCCTCCCCTTCCCCCAAACAGCTGATCAGTGGCAGGCAAGAGGCGCTCGGGGGTGGGGGGGGGGAGAAGACCCAATTGGCCGGCCCCCAACACCCACTATTTTTTTTCTGTAGGTACTCCATCCCCGGAGCACCCACGGAGTCAATGCCTATGGGTGGGACCAGTCCCCCTTTCCACCCATTCTTTCATGAGGTATCTACAGTGGAAGAGCTTCATCAGGAGAGAATGAGGGATACTCAACGTCAGACTGTCCCATTGCTCAATGATTAGAAAGTACACCTCAGAGATGGGAGACCCCTGTTCAAGTTCTTTCTTCCCCTTGTTCAGGGAGGGGGGAATTAAAGCTGGGTCTTCCATGTCTCAGGTGAGTAATCTAACCATCTTCTCCCTGGTCAGATTTTGAATGGGACTCAATCTGATCAGTATTGCATCTGAAGAAGTGAGGTTCTTACCCACGAAAGCTTATGCTCCCGAGACTTCTGTTAGTCTTAAAGGTGCCACAGGACTCTCTGTTGCTTTTAATCTGATCAGTGTGCTCAGAGGCCACATACTGGCTTGGGCCCTACACATGACTTTGGTAAATGTGGAGATTACCATCAGCAAAACTTTTGCTAAGAAAACTTATCCTAGAAGGAAGTTGTTGTTTTAGGAAAGAAGCACTGTGCATATTAGCATACAGTCTCTTCTTGATTAGCATATATTTTAATGAGTGTTGCTAAAAGAACCTTACTTCTCTGTATGGTTTTTATATCATCCATTTTTACATAAATATAAATTTGAAATCATTGTTCTCTTGTCAGTTAAAACCTACTCTCTTTGCCTGTCTTTCATTCATCTTGAAAGCTGTCCAGGTTTGGTACCAGGAAAATGCATAATAGAAAGTTATTAACTTTATCATTATTTTATTTATTATTTGTTAAGCAACAGTGCAAGTGTGTCCATGCTAGGATTAAAGGTGCTACATTTCAGATCACATGTTTTAAAACATTAGTGCCAGCAGGGTAAGAGTGTGCTATGTTGTACAGGACACAGTTCCTGTCCCAAAGAATTTACAACCAAAGGCTCTGATCCCACAGAGACTTATGCATGTGTTTAACTTTACACACCCTGAGTAGTCCATTCATTTTAAAGTTAAGTGCTGGAACAATTTTTAAGTGGGGGTTCTGATGATGGAAACCATATATTTGGTGTTTGTTGTTACTACTTCAAGCTGGGTGGGTGGGTGCAGTAGCACCCCCAGCACCTTTATTTCCAGCACGACTGCTGAATCTAATTGGCTATCCTCACACTCAAGAGGGCAATTGAAGTGAGATTCCCTTATTCCCCATAACCAGTCCACCTCATAAAATGTCACATATGGTTATACAGGAAGCATCTTTTTACTACATTTTTCCTTAGTACTAAAATGCCATCTCTGTTAGCTGCAGGAATAAATTGAGTGGGATGTTTTATTGTGAGACAGAAACAGGATGGTAACATTCCCTCAAAGTGATAATTTAATAAGAGTAGCAATCAAGGCACTTAAACAGGATATTATATTGTAGCCAAGAAATGCTTTGAGTGGTAATGTAATCGGTAGTAGCCACAAAACCACTCCTAACTGTAGCCTTATACTGAAAACTTAAGTCTGTTTGTAACTGATATAAAAACCCAAAAAAGTGTTATTCACTTTGACTCTGATTGGCACAAATAAGAGCTTTAAAAGAGATTAAACTGGGATTGTTTAGTCTCCAGAAGAGAAGAATGAGGGGGGATTTGATAGCAGCCTTCAACTACCTGAAGGGGGGTTCCAAAGAGGATGGAGCTCGGCTGTTCTCAGTGGTGGCAGATGACAGAACAAGGAGCAATGGTCTCAAGTTGCGGTGGGGGAGGTCCAGGTTGGATATCAGGAAAAACTATTTCACTAGGAGGGTGGTGAAACACTGGAATGCGTTACCTAGGGAGGTGGTGGAGTCTCCTTCCTTGGAGGTTTTTAAGGCCCGGCTTGACAAAGCCCTGGCTGGGATGATTTAGCTGGGAATTGGTCCTGCTTTGAGCAGGGGGTTGGACTAGATGACCTCTTGAGGTCCCTTCCAACTCTGATATTCTATGATTCTATGAAAAGATTATTTTGTGCATCATAATTTGGCCCCAGTTCCCCATTCTTCAGGATGGAAATAAGTTGCACTGATCCTAGTGCAGCTGATATCCTCTTCTGTGCCAAAAAGAACAGGAGTACTTGTGGCACCTTAGAGACTAACAAATATTCTGTGCCAGTTCCTCACACCTGCCTAACTATTCCCCTTCCACATGCAAGGGACAGAAATAACTCAGCCCCATGCTGTGACACACAATGCTAGTAACTCTAGCAGAGAAGTAAGGTGGTTCATAGCATGAGACAAGTTGGCCCTTTGCTCTTACAGGAATCTTTGCATAATCACCCCAGTGACAATGAACATTAACAGAGATACAGCAACAGCAATAGAAGCAATGGTACTGTTATTCTACAGTCCACTGACTCACTAACAGAGCATCTTGCGGTACAAAGAAGCAATCTTTGAGAGTCAAACTCATGTGGACTTTCATTCCCCCCCTCATTTTGTGTTCTGCTGTTTTTCATTTTGTATTTAGAGAATCACAGTAAAGAACAGTAGCCTTCAGACATGATCTAGGCTGGTCTGTAGCCAAATGGGCAAAGCACTTTTTGGGTAGGATTAGCCTTGTTAAAGACACTACATACACTCTCTTGGGAACAGCAGCCACACAGTCCCCTCCACAAACCCTTGATTTAGAGGGGGAAAAAACATGACGCATATTTCCTCTGTATTTTCTGGATGACTAGGAGACAGTCCCCATAAAAAAAGTCTATGACCATGAGCTGAGGAATTTGTTAAGTCAAGTGCCATAAAACCCACTTTGGTTTCTCTGATGCCACTAGCTTCTCTCTCTGACATTTAGTTTTTGCATGCACAGAGCTTGGGGCAAACAAGCAAACCCTGGAAAGACCTGTGTGCCACCCAATTCCTACCTCACAACTGCTCATTAGAAAGGGGCTAATTATTTTTCACAGCTTTAATTCATTACCTTTGTTTTCTTCTCTCAGGTCCAATCTATGCCCCCCAGGTTGTTCTAAATCAGTGGTTCTCAAACTTTTGTACTGGTGACCCCTTTCATATAGCAAGCCTCTGAGTGCGAACCCCCCCCCCTTATAAATTAAAAAACACTTTTTAATGTATTTAACACCATTATAAATGCTGAAGGCAAAGCAGGGTTTGGGGTGGAGGCTGACAGCTTGTGACCCCCCATATAATAACCTCATGACCCCCTGAGGGGCCCTGACCCCCAGTTTGAGAACCCCTGTTCTAAATGTCGATTAAGTTGATGCAATAGTGTCCCATTAAACTTAAAGGTTGGCAGATCTTTTCCTAATTTTTTTTTCCTGAGTGATTTAGGACAGCACCAGTTCTGATCCAACTGGCAACCTACTATCATATCTATATTGTAGGAAGAGTTTATTGTTATTTATTGAGCACCAGTGTGCTTTTCATTGTTAAAGTGTGGAAGAAATTGTTAAAGAACAGCATTTTTTAAAAGTCAAAGGGCAAGCCCACATTTTTATGCAATCAGCAGTACAAAGCCACCAGTATGTTGAACCAGGTGATTTCAATACCTTTTTCTATTACAGCAAAGAGAAGCTTCTGTTTTGTTATATGCTAAATACACTCGTGTGTCTTTTGAGAGCCACAAAACAAATGCACATAGACAAACACTGGTCTGATATTTTACTGATGGAGTTCCAGCAAATGGCTTCAGACTCTTTATCTGTTCTTCCACTACAGACACTCCACCAGCAATGCTGGCTAGATTTCTCAGGTTACCAATGGTATTTGTGAACGGGCATGGAGAATCAAGGGGACTTTAAAGGAACTCACTACTGCTCTGTATGCATCTTTTCTTGTCTACACCACTGATCTCATTTCTTCCTCCCTCCTTCCACTCAACAGCTCTTTTTGTTTCCTTCTCCCACTTTTTCATCATGTCTCTTTCCATGCTGCCTGGATCTCCCTGACATATCTGTTGCATTAGCCAGCTACTCTTTCTTTGTTCAAATCTTTCATTCACATTACATTTGATGTTACTGGAACTACCAGTGGTACATCGCTCTTACACAACACGTGGAGGAGAATGAGAAAAAACACTTTTACTTTACATCCCTTTAATAGCAACCATCTCTGTATTTTGTCAAATTCAGGGCGATATCCTGCAAATTTTGGGCCATTCCTGCCCAAGCCTTACTAACATAGGGGCCTTTCTCTATACTAGGGAAATTCATCAAGCTACAAGTCCCTGCTCAGAACAAAGTTTAGATGACACAGTGCTAAAGAGAGAGATGAGTGAGTGAGCCAATATCTTTTATTAGACCAAATGTTGTTGGTGGAAGAGACAAGTTTTCAAGTTTCACAGAGCTCTTCCTCAGGTCTGGAAAAGGTAACCAGGTAAAGATATTACCTCACTCACCTTGTCTCTCTCATATCCTGGAACCAAAACAGGTATATCAACACTGCAAACATCACTGGTAAAGACACAGCCTGCAATCCTGTCTATAATTTTGCTTCTACTGCTAATAGTTCTATTGGTGCTGCCCTCATGCAGAAATGCACCCAAATAGCCCAACAGTAGTCTTACGTTAAGACTACTCACGTGAGTAAGATTTGCAGAATTGAATTCTTTGAGCTGATTCAAAGTCTACCAAAGCACTGAAAAGACTTCTATTCATAAAGATGCAAATAGGTGCCTAGTGGGATATTAGCAGTGCCTAGGACCCAGATCCTCAAAGGTATTTAAGTGCTAACTCCCACTGAAAGCAAATAGAGTTAGGTGTCTAGGTGCTTTTGAAAATCCCACTAGTCACCCATCTGCATCTTTAGGTGCCTTTTAAAATCTGGCCCAAAAGTTACTTGGGGCAGAGACCTTGTCTGTAGAGCTGGTCAACATTATTGTAAAAGTATTTGTGTTATTTTAAAAACCAGCTTATGGACCTGATTGAAATTTTGTCATTAAAATGTTTTGAAACTGTCCCCACTATTTTTTTTTTTAAACCAGCTCTTCTTATGTGTCAAGTGCCACGCACATCTCTGGTGCTGTAAAAATAAGCAGTCTCACCAGCCCCAAGCACTCAAAAATTATGAGCCAGGACCCCCCAAAAAACACCTGGGTCCCATTTTCAAGCTTTTCTCCACCACCACCCAGGATTAGAAACTTCCTTTAAAAAAAAATAAAAGTGAAAGCACAACAGTCTCTTGACTTTAGGAACTGGAGCTTTAATAAAAACACCAAATACCGTGAGACTCATGATTAAACCGCGAGAATCAGCAACACTGAATAAATGTTGTTCTGCACCTTAAAAGGTTGTGATATTTTAGCTTTGAATTATCCTCAGGCTTTTGTGGCTACACTTCTACCACTCCAACAGCGTGTGGCTCACTTGACATATTAACTGTTCTTTAAGGTTTCCATTTAATACCAAGTCAAACTTAGCAGCACATAACTCTTGTTCAGATGTAACTAATGTAACACATGCAAATAAGTGTCTATGACCTGTTCTTTGCTGTGGGAAAATCATGCTCTGCATTTCTTTCCCACTGCCCTCCTCCTACCCCACTTTCCTACCCTTTATTCAACATTGTCTGTTGCGGTAAGACCTAAGTGTGGGGGCATATTACCCCACATCTGCCTACTGCGGGGTTCTTACACCTTCATCTAAACTAAAGCATCTGGTACTGGTTACTGCAAGAGACAGGATGCTAGACTATATGAACCTTGGGTCTGATCCACAATGGAAATTCCTATATGCCATTTCTGTTGTGTTTTTGACTTGATGATTGTATTTGCTAGACACAGTCAGGGACTGTGCCTTTTATTTGCTTCTTGAGCTCTGCAGAAATACTTAATACTAATATATTGTGTTGGCTTTTTTATTCTGGAAGGTTAATATGAATGTCTTACAAGATATGTTGGACTTAATCTGTGTTTGTGATTAGTTCTGTTTGCCTCCGTGCATATGGCATGTCATTTTCAAAATTTAATAATCAAACTATTCAAAATACGGAGATAACAGTAACGGCCCTGCTTTTCAATCCATGTACTACTGCATGGACAAGACACGCATGAAGTTACCATGATTTCACATGAGAAACAGATAACTGCACATTGAAATTGGTAATTCTGATTATTTGTGCATGCTGTTACTTGACCTCTGTACACACACAAATTAAATGTGCAATTTGTGCATGCTTTTGCGCACCTTATTTGTATGAGAATTTAGCTCTAAGGTGTATCATACTTTCCACATGGCAGCAGGATTGTGCTTGCAATTCCATCATTTGAAAGGTAGAGACATCTGAAACTGCGAAAGTGGAGATTTGGTTGCTAAGGGATTGAAAAGTTGCAGTCACGCATTAACTCTGCAACAAACCATTTCATGTGCTGCATTACTTCCACTGGCTACTGATTCATTTCAGGGAGTGACAAGGGAGAAGGCAGACTCATCCTATTGCTTCAGGCAATACTGAAACACACTCAGCCTATTCAATTCACTCTTCTGAAAAAAGAACAACTACTGGGACAAACACAGGCAAGAGCAACCTGTTCCCAGTGGTTTAATGCACACACACACACACAGTCACTACCTCTGTGCATAATGCCAAGGAGGAGGAAGCATTTTTTACAACAGAAATGCAAATGTGAGATCTGTGATGCCAAGGCAGGAATGCTTAGCAATATGGTAGCAATGTACATGTGCCCTAAGTCTACACTTGATGCATTCATCTTTTAAATTTATCTTTTAAATGTCTGAACTCAGACAAGGTTACTGCAATTAATTGGCAAGTTAATCACTACCAGACTATAATGTGCTGTTAGCACCTGTATCTCTGATCTGCACGGATGGCTTTGATATTATTTTTTCTTTTGACAAGTGGGTGATAGCGGATATCCTTTAAGCCTATATGTAATGAAGCCCTTCATAAATCCATCAACACTTGCGAAGGGAAACTACAATAAAGCTCACACTGCCACAGGCTCTGTTATTGAAACACCATTTGGCATTCTTATAATGAAGTTTCAGCATGCATGTGTTTTGGTTTGGGGAAACGTAGGATTTCTACAAGGTTTTGTTTTGTTCCTCGTACAAAGATATATTGAAACACAAGGGAAAAAAATCTCTTGTATGCCTAATTTACAGAATAACAGGACTGACACCCTCTCACTCATCCAGAATGAGATTAAATTCAAAAGTATGACTAATAAAATAAAGTAAACAAATACAAAGAGTGCATTTTTGGGAAAAATGGGCCCATTTTGTGATTTTTCATAAAAACTATTTTTATGAGATTTAGCATGTGAGATTTTTGGATATGGAAAAAACTAGGGGCACAAGTAGGGAGGCAGAAAGTGGAGCTTAACAATTAGAATAAATTAATATTTATTACATTATTTGCAAATTTGCAAAGCTAACAATTTTTTCTGCGTAAAACGGTGAAAGTGTCACATAAAAAGAACTGAAAACAGGTATATAGAGATGTGGAAAGGGGAAAATTAGACTCCCATATTTGGACATCAGCCAGGGGAGGATAGCCTGCTTCCCATGAATTTAGGCTGGTCCTGATTCAGCAAAGCATTTACACATGTGGTTGACTTTAAGGCCATGAGCAGTTACATTGGCCTCAGTGAGCCTACTCACAAGTTTAAAGTTTAGTACATGCACATGTGTTTTTCAGGATCTATGGACCATAGAAGTTAATTTTTTCTGAATTTGAGATGCTCAGGGCTGCAGGCCTAATTTGGGCTTGCAATGAATGTGACTAGTCAAGCAAAACTGGCTTTTGTAAATGGAAATAGCTAGTTAAAATATTATCCAGGCGTTTTATGTATATGTAAACGCCCAATCTGTACATTCAGTCATGTTAATTACACATGCAAATTAGGTGCACAAGCAGTAGCAGGAAAAGTGCACAACTTTTGTTTTAACTTCAAGAGACTGAAATGCGGCTACCAAAAATTAATAATCATCTTCACTCTTAAATATTCATCTCTGAATGAATCACACCTCCATAAGGATAAATTGAACAGAAGATAATGGAAGACAACAGGATTTGTGGCAACCTTCTAGGAAAGAAAAGGCATGAGTGAAGCATACAGCATAAGTCTAGATATCTTAAAAGCTGCTACAACATGACCAGCTAATACAATTGTAAAGGTGTTAAACTGTCTCTATACACCTGTTATGGGGGAGTTAAGCTAACTCAATGAATTAACTTGATTGAAAAGAGCACTTTTTTTCATCATGTAGGCAGGGTCACATGCACTACTTAAGGTGTGTGGAGACAATGCACTAGGAGATGGCTATGTGACTGTTTCAGTCTTATTGTAATATATTGCTCTGTTCAGTTTCCCCAGTGAGCCTTTCTGTACCCCTACATGCCTTCTGCAGTGACCTTCCATTCACAGTGCATGACATGCGTCTCTATGCACGTGACCCTCAGTGCTCAAGGTTTCAGAAATTAAGTCCTTAAGGCTTTTAGTAGGTTCTGTATAACTTCTCCAAAGCTTGACCATGCCAAACAAAGAAGGGTTGAATGCCTGAACCATGTCTCTCATTAGATAGGATTTTTATTCTTCTTCTGATCACACCTGCCTTTTAACACATGTGAGGAAACCAAAGAAAACTACTCTACAAGACAGCTCTCAAAATAGTTTTTAAAATGGCTTTGCCAGCTCTGCATTCACCACATATACTATTTATCCAGTTTTAACAACATTAGAATGACCATACTGTGTCAAAACAATGGGTACTATACTGGGTCCATCTAGCTCAGTATCCTGCCTTTGATAGTGGCCAATGCCAGATGCTTCAAAGGGAATGAACAGGACAGGGCAATCATCAGGTGATCCATCCCCTGTTGTCCAGTCCCGACATCTGGCAGTCAAAGACATAGGGACACCCAGAGCATGGAGTTGCATCCCTGGACATCTTGACTAATAGCCATTGATGGACCTATCCTCCATTAACCTAATTCTTTTTTGAATCCAGTTATAGTTATGGCTAGGGTGACCAGAGTACAAGTGTGAAAAATTGGGACGGGGGTGGGGAGTATTAGGTGCCTATATAAGAAAAAGCCCCCAAAATCAGGACTGTCACTATAAAATTGGGACATCTGGTCACCCTAGTTATGGCCTTTACAACATTTCCTGGCAAGGAGTTCCATAGGTTCACTGTGTGTTGTGTGAAGAAATACTTCCTTTTGTTTGTTTTAAATCTGCTGCCTATTAATTTCACTGGGTGACCCCTCATTTTTGTGTTCATGTGAAGGAGTAAATAACACTTCCTTATTTACTTTCTCCACACCATTCATGATTTTATAGACCCCTATCATATCCCCCCTTACGCATCTCCTTTCCAAGCTGAATGTCCCATTCTTTTTAACCTCTCTTCATATGGAAGCTGTTCCATACCCTTAATCATTTTTGTTGCCCTTCCCTGCACCTTTTCCATTTCTAATATATCTTTTCTGAGATGGGGCGACCAGAACTGCATGCAGTAGTCCCAGTGTGGGCGTACCATGGATTTATATAGAGGCAATATGATATTTTCTGTCTTATTATCTATCACTTTCCTAATGGTTCCTAACATTCTGTTAGTTTTTTTGACTGCTGCTGCACATTGAGCAGATGTTTTCAGAGAACTATCCACAATGACTCCAAGATCTCTTTCTTGAGTGGTAACAGCTAATTTAGACCCCCATCATTTTGTATGTATAGCTGGGATTATGATTTCCAATGTGTATTACTTTACATTTATCAACACTGAATTTCATCTGCTGTTTTGTTGCCCAGTCACCCAGTTTTGTGGGATCCCTTTGTAACTCTTAGCAGTCTGCTTTCTACTTAACTATCTTGAGTAATTTTGTATCATCTGCAAACTTTGACTCCTCATTGTTTATCCCTTTTCCTACATCATTTATGTATATGTTGAACAGCACTGGTCCCACTACTGATCCCTAGGGGACACCACTATTTACCTGACTCTATTCTGAAAACTGACCATTTATTCCTACCCTTTGTTTCCTGCCTTTAACCAGTTACTGATCCCTGAGAAGACCTTCCCTCTTATCCCAGGACTGCATACTTTGCTTCAGAGCCTTTGGTAAGGGACCTCGTAAAAGGCTTTCTGAAAGCCTAAATACCCTACATCCCCTGGCTCATTCTTGTCCATGTTTGTTGATCCCCCTCAAAGAATTCTAATAGATTGGTGAGGCATGATTCTCTTTACAAAAACTGTGTTGATTCTTTCCAACAAATCAGGTTCATCTGTATGTCTAATAATTCTGTTCTTTACAGACTGTTAGCAGAAAACATTATGAAGCAAGTGTTGAAGGGGCCTAAAACAAAAAGATCCCTTCTTCAGTTTGTGAAGCCAGGTTCTAGAGAACTGGGAGTGTCTCCTCAAAGGCAAGAGGACATTGGTCTCTGAGAGTTTCCTGTCCACGCCAAGAGCTCTGAGTTGTGATCACTCTGACAGCACATTTTCAGCAAAGATGTTTTTTATGTTGCCAACTATATGGCATTTGGAGAGGAAATGCTGGGAGAGATCCTAACAAAGTGTCAGAATGGATTTATCTATGGCAATCCTGCATAGACTCCAACTTCCTCTGTTTACAAGGGACAGTGTTTTCCAGCACAATATTTACCATTTTTTACTCTGTCCTTCCATAGTGCTCCACTAGTTCAATGTATTTCACTGAAGTTAAAGGGGCATCTCTATTTTTCTCCTTAAATTAAAATTCAATATGTTGGCATGTAGGTTTATTATTTATTAAATGCTGACAGTGGGCCTTGCCCTGTATAGACATAATAGATATACTATCTGCCTTGAGTGGGCCCTTATCCTGTAACCCTCAGTGATTCCACGGGACAACTTGCATGAGTAAGGATTACACTGCCATGCCAGTAAGGGTTACAGGATTGGACCCTAAATAGATAAAACATACAATCAGACCTAAAATATACCAGGTGACCATAAGATGATTTTAACACAGACCATTATTTATAATAATACAAGTATAGTGATTGTCACAGCAATGCTCATAGCAGTGTGGGTTAAAAATGCATAGGTTTAATGGAAGAGGAGGATGTGTAGTGCACAGTGGAAGGGATATCCAGGTGTAGGGGGCAGAATGGACAAAGGCTGCAATTAAAGACAGGAAGGCAGTGTAATGCTAGCATTTCAGATTTAGCCTAATTAATGGGTTGTTCCAAACCACTGAGGGTATTATGAGTCGTATCCTTGTTCAGCCTCACTATTCACTCTAGAGGAATACTGGTGCCATTAGAAACTAGTGATGGATTCTTCCTAGCAGTCTGCTAATGCAAACATATCTAAAGTAAATCATATTTTCAAGTATGTGCTTTGGGTTTTTGAATTGTCTAGCCAGATAATTCTGTTTGCTGGTTTACTGGATTGCCTTGAGAGAAATTGAATATGTCCGCACGCCGCCCTGTCGTGTCTCTCTTACACTGAAGTTAACTGCATCTCACATGGCTAAAGTGCAATGTGTCTAAAATGTGCATTCTTTGAAAACTATACACCAGTTGAGAATTCCCTGCCATTGGAAGAAATCAGAGCTGCCCATCAAGGGGAATTTTAAAATCTCTTTGGCTTCTCTGGTAGTGCACAGATACCTTACTGCAGGCAGGGCCAGCTCCAGGGTTTTGGCCACCCCAAGCAGCCAAAAAAACAAACAAAAACACGATCTGCAGCGGCAATTCAGCAGGAGGTCCTTCGCTCCGAGCAGGAACAGCTGGATGTGCTGCCCCTCTCCGAAGTGGCCGCCCCAAGCATCTGCTTGGTAAGCTGGCGTCTGGAGCCGGCCCTGACTGCAGGCCATGATCTGGCCTGAGGAATTCTTATCTTTTAGAGCTGATTTCATTCACAGACCATGTGGTATCTTGGATCACCTGGGCTACCTCCCAGTCCTGGCTATGACAATGCTTATTAATAACTTTCTGAAATGTATATAAGGTTCAATGGACTTCATAGTCCAATAGTTACATTTCATGCCTGAAAGCACTATCATTTAGAGTATGATGTTTGTGCAAAAATTGCACATTTGAAGATTTAATTTAAAAATTCCTTGGAAGCTGAGATCAAATTAAACACTTCACAACATCCAACATTGCAAGCCACTTTAGAATGTCCTAACACCAAAACATCTAACAGCAAATCTTACTGTGCTTCTGGGGGTAAAAGTCCCACAAAAATTTGGCATTTATAACTTTAAACCTGCTAAACCAACTTTGTCCAAACTTTTCTTAGACCACAGCAAGACTGACAAAGCAAAGTGTATTGATTTCTGAGTTATGTATGCACATTTCTGATCAATTGATGCATCACACACACACACACACACACACACACAGTTTCATTCACAAATAAAAGGAATTTTTTGATGAAGCTATAAGCAACTGAAAAGGGGGATGACATGAAAATTCAATTCGAAGGATATATTATATGAACAATTTAATTCCAACTCTCTATAGTGCATCAGTTCCTAGGCTTTTGAAAGCCAAGTCTCGCTTTAGGAAAATAAAAAATATTTGCATCCAACTCAAATCACGCCATGTTAGCAGAACAGAATGCGGGAGACTTATTTTGCTCTGCACCACCCTAGCTGTCTGGTTTAGGAAAATTTGGGAAGTGCTATGATGGAAGTTGAAATTCAGCTTTAACCATGTTACTATGCAGATTTTAATACTGAATAGTAAGAGTATAATACTGAACAAGCAGATTATTCAGTTAATTGGGAAAAACACAATACACTATAATAGGATGCAGGGTAAATAACTTGTTCTATTGTGCTTATTGTACATTATGGATTAAAATGGCAGGGTTTGTTCTGTTAGCTAGACTTGACTTCTCTTCCTCAACCTCCCCACCCCAAAATAGGCATCATGCTGTTAGATGTAATTGTATTCGTATTTAGTTTGTTTTATGGACACACTATGGCTGGTTTTATTGCACAAACCTTTGGAGATTGGTTGGTTTTCCCTGAATAAAGAGTTGCTAAACAGAGTCCAGAATGAGGTACAACCATTGTCATTGAGAGGGCATTTCTAATGTGAAGGATTTTCCTGTGGAGTTGTGAAATGGAATACATCAGAGAAGCTAATCATAACAATGCAGAGCCTGACAGCAAGGGAGGCCAATAAGAGAACATGAATAGACAGGGCACATTAAATTTGCCAGGGCAACCCCTCTCTGACTCCCAGCCACATTAGTTACTGAACAGCGGGATTCTCCCAGGGCAGATTCAATATCCTTCACCCAGGATTTGCAGCACAGAGACCTCAAATATCAATGGCATTTCCAAAAATGGAAGCAGAGCAGCAGTTTATACAGTTAATCTTAAGTGCTGAGAATGGAAAGTTTGAAAATAAGCGGGTGTCTGTGATCAACTGCTCTTTTCTGTGCTTCAGCATTTATATTTCCCCTCCTGCTGTGTGAGTGCAGCCAGAGAGAGACTTTTCTAGGTCAGTGATGAATGTGGGATGGTGTCAAACATGCTCAAGTCCAAATTTGCCCACCCACGTAGGGCAACATGTAGAGCATTCACCAGAGTGAGCCAGCCTGCATGGGGAGGGATAGGTATAAATGCAGGCAGCTAGAAACCTTGTTTCAAATTTAACAGAGATTCAGAAACATTCAGCACCATGGTGATAACATTTATGGGTCCCACAAGTGAGTGATAACATTGAAGCTGTCAGGCCAAAAATGGCCTTTGCTTACATTGGGGGCTCTCAAACTTTATAGTACGGATCATATCATAATAGGGAGATTATCACATGGCCACCTCTCCTCCCACTTCCAAATACATTACATCCATGTGGGCAAACACAATGCTGCTTCATGGGAAACTATTAATAATGGATTTTAAACTAACTTCAGTGCAGCAAGTGTTTCGCCTTCTGGAAAATATAAATCTGGGACTGTTTTTACTCTATCATTTCATCTCACCCTCACCTGAACAGGCTTCGCTTCACTTCACTTCCCTTCCCCTTTGCAAGCTGAAGTGCCTCGCTAGCGCCTCTCCCCTCTGTAGCCCTAGTCTCAGGTAGTTCTAGTGAGCAAAGGCAGTTCCTGAGTTCTCTTCTCCTCCTTTATAGTGGCAGGCCCAGCCTGGCTCCTCCCTCCTTATTTACAGCTGCTTTTAAAGGCTATCAGGCCTCCTGAGCCCACTCAGTACTATGAGGATTATTTCCACAGAGAGTGGCAACCTCTACAGAGCCTGGTAGAATTAAAGTGGAGTTGTAGGTATTTATTAACCCTGCACCTCTGAAAAGCAGGCCCTAGGTATGTTTCCAGCTGTGTTGAGTAGAACTAGTTGACACTTTCTGAACAAAAAGCTTTTTATTTTTAAAAATGGCCTTTTTTTCAAAAACAAAAATGTTAGTTACAGAAAACTGACTTCTTGAAAATTTTCATATTTTTATGACTTAAGGAAGCTTTTAGTGAAACTATCAAAGTGATTACTAACATTTAACATTTCAATACAAACACCCACCATTTAAAAGAAACCCTTAAACAATGGGGCTATTTCAAACCCTGAGAAACAGAGAGAAATGTAAATCTTCTGAAATTTTTTTCTCCTTTTTCAACTATTGAATATGTGTAAGTGCTTCATGGACCATAGTCTGAGTTTGGTACCTCGGAGTTTGGTGATGTACTCTTATTATGGAAATAATTTTATATTTTAAAATCATGGGACATGATTTTTTCCAGAGCCATTTAGGTGCCTAAATACAGATATAAATTTAGGGGGATTTAAGGTAGTTAGGAACTCTTGATTTTGGGTATGTCTATACTACCCACCGGATAGCGCTCAATCCAGCGGAGGTTGATTTATCACGTCTAGTCTAGATGCGTTAAATTGACCCCCGAGCGCTCTCCTGTCGACTCCTGTACTTCAGCACCGCGAGAGGCACAGGCGGAGTTGACAGGGGAGTGGCAGCAGTTGACTCACTGTGGTAAGTCGATCTAAGTACATCAACTTCAGCTATGTTATTCACCTAGCTGAAGTTGCATAACTTAGATCGATTCCCCCCCACTTTCCCCCCAGTGTAGACCGGGGGGAGTGGTAGGGCCAAACTTGTACTGGCTTCTAGAGAATGACTCAATCCTTGGCTTGACTCCTACTAGTAAATCTGCTGCTTCCACATTAGTAACAGCTGGGACAAATCCACTATGTAGCTGCAGTGGAGCCCTGAGCAATACAAGAAGTACAGAATGCTGCTTTGGGCAATAAGAGAGTCTAATCAACAGGGACAGTGCACTTACTGGCCCCAGTCCCTCTCCATGTACACTGACATAACTCTGTTGGCATCAGTGAAATTCCTCCCAGGCTGCATGAGCATATAAATAATAAAAAGGAAATGTTACCTCTTCAGTAAGTTCCACTACATTGAGTTTGAAAATTGCTCAGAGCACATATTTTTCTGCACTGTAGATTGCAGTTAATTTCTGGTCCCACCTGTTCTGCAAACTTAGCCAACCTGGCACCCAGTTACAACATTGCTCTCCCCTCTTAGAACTTAATTTGCTCTTGCAATATAGATGGGACCTGATTGTAGACATGATAAAAGGTCAGACGTGTCTGTTGCAGTAGCCCCACTGCAGAGTCTAGTTAAGGTCCCATCTATGCACAAACTGGAACCATATTGTAACTGAGCCATGGGACAGTATTACAAGTAGGTCACTGACACTTTAGTATAGATGAGAACCTTGCAACAATTGTAGCCAGAAGCAACACAGTTCTATTCCACCTGTAGACTACAATACAACCTTCTCTTCTGAAATGTTACATGAATCACTTGCAGTAGCTGAGTTGACTCCACTCCAGCAAGTCCATTTTTTTTCAAATAAGAGAAAGCAGTCTCTTTTCAGTTCTTTTAAATAAGTGATCTGCTTTCCCTTGCTTGTTTTGACATCTCTCCTTGCTGTTGTCTGTTTTCATTTGATTGTAACCTCTTTGGGGCAGGGACTTCTGGTGCCATATAACTAATTATGGAATGCACACACTTTAGCTGCACAGAACTATTCCTTTGAATTTAGGATGCCACTGTCATACTATCCCTGGAAGTGTGCATGGATGTACAGGGTAGCAAGTTAAGTCCTCATTTAGGGTAGCTCTTTGGTAATTAAGACTAGGTCCTTGCCTCTGCCATCTCTGACTATTGCTTCCTTTCTTCCAGCAGGTGCTGATCTAAGCAGCTTTTAAGCACGGAGAGCAGCTTGATTTGACCCAAATGTCACTGACATTTTACCAGCAGGGGTACCGAGCTACTCATTGTCACAACAGGAACAGCCTTGGGCTTGGAATCCAGCTTGTTCTAGACCTAAAAGGAGTGTTGTATTACATGAAATATGAATGAGATGCCCTGGCAATAAACTGCTAGAGACAAAACACCTGAATCCAGTTTCCCCTCTCAAAAATATTGAAAGGTTTAGAACTGAGCTATTACAAGAACAGCCTCCAGTAAAGCTAGCTGGAGGAAAATTGCAGCAACTTTCAAAATTGGTTTTCATGCCATATTGGAAAACTAAACCCATCAAATGTTTTTGTAAAAATGAAGAGGTGGTGAAATGTCCACTGACCGATCAAAACCTAAGCGTGTTCTCGTCCCAGGGGTTAGGGCTCTGACCTAGGCTGTGGCGGAGGCAGGTGCAAGGCCCTGTCCTTCCTGATTTAGAGCAGTTTTGCATCCCAGATCACTTTGAATCAGGCGGAGCAAGAACTAGAAGTAGGTTTTCACATGGCAGGCCAGTCCTTTAACAACCACGTTATGCTGCGAGTCTCTCCCGCCACCTCCTCTCCAACAAAATCTTTGCAGGGACAGCTACATCTCTGCAAATTGTTTCAGCGTTGGGGAAAAAAACAGCACATTTCATTTAATTGAAAATGTTCTGATCATGCTAGCCACCTACATGCTGGGGGGATGTAAGTGCATCCTCTTCTCCTCCACAACAGTGCTTGTGCTTTGTAAACTGCAGTCAGTTGTTGATGAAGACATTATATGGAGATATACCTATCTCATAGAACTGGAAGGGACCTTGGAAGGTCATTGAGTCTACTCCCCTGCCTTCACAGCAGGACCATCCCTGACAGATTTTTGCCCCCGATCCCTAAATGGCCCCCTCAAGGATTGAACTCACAACCCTGGATTTAACAGGCCAATGCTCAAACCACTGAGCTATCCCTTCCCCAATGCTCAAGCTGTGTTAACAACTGTCTTCAAAAACTGAAACATAGTTTGTGACACCCATTTTGACTGTGTCGTAAGAGTTGCACCCCCGGAGATAGTGTAGGAGGGAGGGAATACCAAGTGCAGCACCACTCACTTAGGTTTGCCCCAGCCACCTGCCTAGTTTGCCTGTACAGCCGAGTCTCATCTTACGCGGGGGTTCTGTTCCGCGGTTAGTGCGTATAGCGAAAACCGCGTATAGTCAAAATTACATTGAGTTGAATGGTGGGCGGACTACAAGTACAGTATTAAAAAGATTGTTTCTCTCTTTTTTTTGGTTTTTGCGGACTACGTAAAGCTGAAATCACGCATGTTAAATGCGCGTAAGATGTGACAGACCTGTAATGAGAGTAGCTCCTAATGCTATGCTACCTCCCCTCCCCCATGTCCCACATGGAATGACCTGGAAGAGAAAACAATCAACACTGATAAGGTTTCCAGGTGACAGAAATTGGTGAGTGGTAAACAATGAAAAGCACGAGCTTGCTTGGTAAACTGGGTGCACGTAAACAGGGTGCGTTTTGATATGGGTAAAATGTAAATGCACACATCTGGGAACAAAATATAGGCCGTAATTACAGGATGGGCGACCTATCCTGGGAAACAATGACTCTGAAAAAGATTTGGGGGGTGTGGTGGATCATCAGATGAATGTGAGCTCAATCTGATGCTGTAGCCAAAAGAATTAATGCAATCCTGGGATGCACAAACAAGGGAATCTTGCCTAGGAGTAGACAGGTTATTTTACCTCTGCATTTGGTACTGGTGCAACTGTCACTGGAATACTGTGTCCAGATCTTTTGCCCACAATTCAAGGATGTTGATAAACTGGAGCGATTCAGAGAAGATCCATGAGAATTAAAGGATCAAAAAATGCCTTATAGCAGGGCTGGCCAAACTTACTAACTCCTCCATGCCGCATACGACAATCTTCAGAAGTTTGAGAACCAGGGTGCACCTGCTCAGGGGCTTCAGCCCTGCTGCTGCTGAAACCACCAGCCCCAGTAAGCGAGCCCTATGACCCTCCTCCCCATTAAGCGGAAGCTCCTACCCCATCACCCTACTGCAAGGCAGAGGTCCCATGCTTTCTCCCCCCAAGTCTGGCAGGTGCAGGGGGAGGGAGAGGAAAGGGTAGAGGGATATGCAAGCCGCACTTTAACTGTAAAAGAGTTGCATGTGGCTAACAAGCCACATTTTGGCCACCCCTACCTTATAGTTCCAGTGCCTTGAGTATCACTATTTAGATTAAGAGAAGGTTAAGGGGTAACTTTATTACAGTCCACGTACCTATATGTGGAACAAATATTTAATTGGCTCATCTCTCTAGCAGAGAAAGAGCTGGATCCAAAGCTAGATAAATGCAGAGTAGAAATAAGAAAAATATTTAATTGTGAGAATTAACCATTGGAACAATTTATTAAGGGTCACAGTGGATTCTCCATCACTGACAATTTTAAAATAAAGAGTGGATATTTTTCTAAAACATGCTCTAGGACTTATCTTGGGGGAGTACTAGGGCTTGTGTTATATGTGTCAGACTAGATGACCACAGTGGTCCTTTCTGGCCTTAGAATCTATAAATTAAGTATTGACAAAGAAGGGTACCGGCTGGTGAAGAGAAGGAAAGAAGTTACTCTATATTAGCAGAGAAAGTAAGTGGGAGAGAGAGACAGTCTGCATTACAATGCAGAGGTGAAGAAACCAGGCACTTTTATGAATTGTGTTATGCTAAACAGTGACGTTTAATCTAAGTTTAACATAACAGGAAACCATCATTTTTTTTTACATACACTAACGGAGACACTTTAAAGTTTGGAATTTAGAAAGGAGGAGTTCCTTCTCTAGAAGAGAGCATAAGAGACACCTTTGGTAAAGAGCACAGCAGCCAATGTCTACGGAGCAAGTCCCTCAAGCTATGTCATGGTTCTCTTGCGTCATCCAGATGGTGCAAGAGGGACCATAATCTGCCGGCAGATGCCCAGCACTGTTCCTGTCTCAGACAGGACATGCCTGTGGCAAGAGTATGCCAGATCCAGGCCTTAATCTTTGTTGTCTGTTGTAGGGGGCATAGATTCCAAGGCTAGAGGGGACAACTGTGATCTAGTCTGACCTCCTGCATAATACACACCCTAGAACTTCCCAAGATAATTCATTTGAGCTGGCTAGCATGTCAGGGCAGGTGGGGTATGTGGCCAAGAACCACTTATTTTCTATTAGTATAGGGTCCATTAAAGACAATTCATCAGTGACAACAAGCTCCTGGTGACTGGAGCAGCCCTACCGATTTTGCTGTCTAGGATAGAAAATGGGCACATTAACACATCCCATAAACATTCACCCAATCAGTGGTGTGCAAAAAAAAAAAAAAAGGGCCAATCAGACCTGAACAAGCAGCATCTCTAGCTGTTACAAAGGGCAACTTACTCATGCACCTTAGCTTCTGGGCAGCCATGTTCAGAAATTGGGAGTCAGAATTAACCAGTCCACTTACTGAGCCATAGGTCTGCTTGGCAGAGGAAGATATGGCCATACATCTCCAAAACACACACACACACACACCCCCACGGGATATTCCCTTCCTGCCATAGACACCCATAAAACTGTGGATAGGTGTGTCACTGACGATGACCTAGCACTCTTTTCCCTTTGTAGCACAATCACAATATACCTGTTACTAAGAGTTTGAATCTATATGCATGGCATGTTTCCCCTATTAACTAAACTCCAACATGTAGCACACACTAATTAAAAAAACAAAAAAACAAACAAAAAAAAAAAACACACCACACCTCAGTGGAGGTAAAGATATTACTAGGCCTACTGGAATTTCAATTCAAAGGGGACAAGAGTACTTTACCAGAAAAATATAAGCATGAAGTGCGAAAAAGCCATCCCAAATTTATTCTCAAAACATCAACTGAAATGCATCAGATACTCAAAACTACAGAATTCTTAAGTCATACATTCACAATGCAGAAACTTGACACTTGGGATGCCTTTGGCATGTTCGACGTAACAATATCCATTTTACAGTGTAAACAGGTACTGTTGTGTTCTTACTTACAAGTCCAGCAGGAAAGGCACAACATGGCAAAAATAGATCATAAACAAGAATCAGGTGCAACAACATTACATGAACTTTTGGTAATCTGCATTTTTTGGGGGCCTTCCGCAATTGAGACTGGACTCAAAGGATTTCCTGCAGTCAGAAATCAGACTTCTTTCCATCATTCAGTCCTTTAATACCAAATGCTTAATTGGGTTCCAATCTAGCTTTAGATTTTGTTACATATACAGATCCAGCAAGTGTAAGAAGAGTGAAAAATAAGTCCATGAAGTCTTCAGGTGCTTCCACTAATACATCAGGTTTTGGTTTCATATAGTGCATGGAAGCATCTGCTTGAATCTCAGTTCATTACAGTGGTCATTTATAGAAAAATAGACACTACATCTACAAAGAAAAAAAATGAGGTAGATAACTTAGAATCCAGAGGGCTATCCCAATAACCTTCATACAATACACATGGGTCACCATGGTTTTGTGGTGTAATGCAAGTGCACAAATCACCAAGAAACTTAACGACCAAAGTGGGAATGCCATCCAAAACGCCCACAAGACATTAAACTTAGGTGTGAGTACTTTTGTATTTAAATACAGGTTTACACAAACTGATCTCCTAAATAACCCAAATTAAACATAAAAAAATAAAAAAAATAAAATAAGTTCCTCTTGCTAAGGAAACCAGTTCTAATGCCTACATGCAACAGTCATCTGCGATTCCTTGCAGAGCTTTCAGACATGACCTTCTCTTTCTAGAGGAGAAGTATATACATACCTGCCCATGCTTCTTCAGGGCTCTTGGTACAAATAACAATATTTTAGGAGAAACTGCACATCTTTGGAAGGGAGTAGTTTTGGCACTGTTCTTAAGGGACTGTCCAAGTAGTAGTATTAAATAAGCAGCAGTCAACAATACAGGGAGTATTCAATTATTAGGAGCAATGATCAAAAGGGGGGAAAAGGCCAGTAAAAGATCTTTTTACAGCTTCTGAGGCAAATTAAAAAAAAAAAAAAAAAAGTCCTGTAGCCATATAGTAAAAGGTACATTAAAAAAACAAAAACAAAACAAAAAAAACACCACACACCACACAAAGACTATTTCTAAAAAGGTGGCAGACATTCTAGAATATTTACCCGCATAATAATTTTTCATGTCATCCGTAAATACAAGTTTTTCCATGAACAGTAGGTTGTTTCTACTGTGTTCAAAACCCCCAAAGATTTCAGTTTAAACAGAGGCAAATGTTATAAACCTTTGGAATTTCAAGTTGTGAAACTTCTGTAAGGCTGTACACATTAAAGTCACACATAACAAGGAATACTTTGCAAGACCCGCATCTTTCCAAATAAGAGGATTTTTTTTTTTATTATTACTACTTTTGCAAAGCAACATCATGATTGTACTGTGGGCAACTCTTACAAAGACAACCATAAAATCATTTGCATGTCAATAGGAAAATAGGAGGTCGAGATGGAATCTCTTAAAAATATATGTTTGTATATATATTTGTTCTTTCTGCATTTCACCTTCACAAAGAGTTTTTCTAACTAACAGCAATTTTGTTCTCCTCCATGAAGTGAGGGAATTGGTGTTTTGGCACATTGTCTGCAGCAGCACCACCAGCTTTCTCCATATCCGAGCTAATTCCAGACTGGGACCCATCTATCTTGGAGACTGTTGCAGTATTTATTGCAGAACCACCCCCAATGGTGACTGGAAGAGAAGGTATGCCACCACTCTGGATCACTGAAATCTCATTATTCTTCATTGCCAAGCCATTGCTGAGTACTGCAGCATACTGGTTCCATACTGTGGGATCAATGTTCACTGAAGGAGGCACTATATCCTTTGGAAACATTTCAGATACCTTCTTTGGATCATTCCCCAACAGAGCCATGGGATTATCAATGGATAATCTTCTTCCACGCCTGGCAGAGTTATTCCACATGTGAGTTCCAACATGAACCTTGCAGAAGAGGGGGTAGGAGAAGTTAGAAGATGAGAGCTATCATAATTCTGAGCTCCTGTCCTAGTCTATCCAAGTTCTTATACCTCACCAGCACTATGGTATCTGAGCCTCAAGATAAAGTAAAGCCAAACATTCAGAGGAACGTTTATGTAGTTTTGTACTCAAACTACAGCAAAATCTTTGTTTAGATCTTTGTTACTGTAGAATGGCTTATATGCCCTACATGTTCTTGTTTACTTTCACCTGAAGTAGAACAAAAAAGAGGGAAAGCAAGAACAGAAGTAGTCAGTTACTTAGTGCATGGGAAAAGTTTATTTTTTCCTCTACACAATTTAAGATACATTGGTTCTTAAGAATAGGCTACAGGGAATATTGGCAAGTGGTGCTGAATTAAGGCAAGGCAGGGACTTTAGAAATGGTTTTACAAAAAGTCTAGCATGAATAGAATTTTGGCAGCTAACACACTCCCATGTAGTTGGAAAAACCACAAATAGCATATTACTGCACAAACAAACAGAGAACCTCCTGAAAGACCACCCCCCTACAAACAAGCAGCTATCCGCACCCCAGTCTTCATTTTATTTTCTAAGTTTGAGCATCTCTTTTCTCTCTCCCCCTCCACTCTCATCCCTCCTTATAGAGTGCTTATGCAAAGACTGTTAGAGAGGAAGAGTCTGGAAGCTCTACAGTGTCAAACCATAGCGTGGGTGGGGGAAGCGAAGTGTTCCTTAAAAGACAATTAATCTGATGATCAGGAGCACAAGGGGCAATTTTTTGTGCTTAACAAATCCCTGAACATTGTTTGTTGCAGGACTTCGCTCCAGTGACAGCCATTTCAACAGGGGACTTTCAATGTGCTTCAAGCAATAGTGGAGTCTAGAACATGTTCCAGTAAGGTGAACAATGATCATTGCTTAAAAGTATTGGGTTTGAAAGAATCAGATCAAATACAGTTTTGTTTTTTTAAACAGGGGTTTTCCCTGCATGCTGAGGTATCATCTAGATATGGGCTTCAGCTTCTAAATTCAGATCCCAAACCCACACCTTGGTTCAGGAGCATTTGGAGGTAGGGTTGCTAAACAAAGCAGTTAGAAGTTGCAGTTAAAAATTACAGTTCTTCCCCTACAGGGTTTTTGTTTTTTTTTTAAGTGGATTTAGGCTGATCTCAAGGCCTACTAGAGAGTTGAATGTATGATCCTTGCATATTGAGAAACTATAACAAACTGTCTTAAATGACCACCCAGAGGGCCAGGAGAAATTATTAGTCATCTTTAAAGTCTGGATGATTATATTAGAAGGAATAGAAGCATTTTAGAGGGGTTGTTTAAGAGACTTTCCTAGTGAAGGTGATTCCAAAGGCAGGCATCGGTATACCTCAGCCCCCTTAAGAATTGCTTACCTTCAGGTTTCCTTTTGTGGTAAAGGCTCTCCCACAGATGGTGCATGCAAATGGCTTTTCACCAGTATGGGTCCGTTCATGAATCTGAAGAGCACTTGCAGAGGAGAAGTTCTTCCCACACGTAGTGCAGATGTGCTGTTTAGCTGGACGGCAAAGCTTAGGCCGTGGCACCAGGAGAGGAGGAACACCAGGTGATAAGGTTGGTGGGCCAATAAAATGGCTAGTGCTAATAGGACGCTCACTAGACATTTCCATTTTTATGAGGGCCGGTGGTGCCCTGACAAAAGCAGCATGAATGCTGTTGCGACCTGAAGAGAAAGAACACACACATTAGGCTACCACCACTACACGTTTCAGCTCTGTTTAAACTTTGGAAGCAAGATATTGGGTCCAGATTTTTGAAGGTGCATAAGCCCAGCACCCAGTGCACATGCAAGCTGTAATTTGCAGGCACGTAGACAACCCATTAGCACCTGTTTGAGGCGAGAGGGAGACGGGGTTCTTCAAATAGGTCCCTTTGATCAGGGAGAAAGTTGTTAAATCCTGAATGCAAAAAGCTCAGACACAGCATTTGCTATGCTAGCTTTACACTTCATATACTAGTGCTGAACAGTCTGTTCCATGGTTTATCAGCATTGAAGTGTCTGGTTTAGAGAGCTAATTAATAACTTTAGGACAAAATGCAAGATCCTGAGCACAACTACCATTGAAGTAAATGGGATGAGTGTGTGATCACTAGGCAGCCGGAGGCTACAACTTGAAAACTTATCCATTCTGTGTGTATGACTTTACCTTCAAATGGGAATTTGAAATTAGGAAGGAGATTTTCAGTGGCTTGCAGAGCAAAAAGCACCCATGTTCCTTTTGAAAAGGAACCAAACCAGCAGGATAAGTGTCTTACTCCCACTGGTCTGCTGAGGAGCTCCCCTCTAGAAGGATTTGTTAGTTGGGGGACTGCAGCTACTGGTTATAACTCACCATACTCTCCATTTGGGAAGTGTAACCCAGGTTCTTCTTTGATGACCTTTCGACCAATATTGCCATAAGTTAGATCCAAAGCGCCAGCCCCTTCCATCTCTGCAAGATGGTTTTCAGGGCCCTCAGCTTTATTTCCCATGCCAGCATCTTCCTGGCTATTGAAACCTGGTGACTTTGACCTAATGCTTTCAGATTGGCTATTGGTTGGGGACAATGCCTGGAATGAAGCAGATTCAGAGGCAGCAGGACTCCTGCCATTTTGATAATCTGGATCACCTGCCACAGAGGAAGAATCATTCGTCATGCCATCACTTTCTGCCGAGCCATTGTCACTAGACTTCAGGCTGCTTTGCCGTTGCAAGTTCAAAGCTGAATTTACCATTTTCATTTGGTTCTCCAGAGCTGCAATCCCAGAAAATGCTGTGCCTGGAGATTCTGACTGTGCATCATATGGAATTGGTGGTTTCAAAGAGCTGCTAGGGCCATCCTGAGAGTCTAGGTCTTCTTCCATCTCTATGCTTTCCATGTTCTCACCTGGGCGAGTCAGGTCTCCATTCTTCTCGGTCACAGTAGGATCCACATCAGTATTATCACAAGTGTTTTCCGGCATAGGTGTATTGGGAATTTGTCCCCCCATATGCATGCGAATATGCTGCTGCAATACAACTGCATTTGTAAACTTCTTCTGACAAATTGGACAGGAATGTTGCATCTTTAGGGGGGTGTTTGCCCGGTGGACACCATAATGAGTCTTAAGGTTACCTTTTGTTGAGAAGGCACGGCCACAAATTTTACACTTGAATGGCCTTTCTCCAGTGTGAGTACGGTAATGCATTTTGAGTGAACTCTGGCAGCTCAGCACTCTGTGACAGATGAGGCACTCATTGGGGTCTGTTGTGGACTTGTCAATATTCTCAACCAATTGCTGTAGCTTAGATGTTTCTGAACCTTGCTCACTTGCTCCGCTTACATGGAAGACACTCACACTGCAGCTAGCTTGCGGAGAGCTCAGGCTCTGCTCAGTTCCCGACTCATGACTCGCTGCTCCTGATGAGGAAGAACCACCTTCGCTTTCTGGAGAAGGCCTTGGCTGCATGTCACTTGAAAACGTGTTGGCAAGAGACTCCTTGATGCATGCTAGATTGGAGATATTCTGAGGCAAGCCAGTGCCTACTGAGGTAGGCAGTGATGTCAGAATAGGCTTGCTGTCCACAATTAGGTTAGACTCATCCAGTGGTACAGACATCCCATATGGGATTCCACTGCTAGTGGGCACATTGTCCAGATGCTCAGGTACTGGATAGGGATTCATTTTAATGTGAGGGTACTTATCTTTATGACGCTGAAAATGCACTTTAAGGTTTCCTTTGGTTGTAAATCTGTTACCGCAAATGTTACACTTGTAGGGTCTTTCACCAGTGTGGGAGCGGAGGTGTATCTGCAAAGCACTATCGTTGCCGAAGACCTTGCCGCAGAACTTGCACTTATGTTTAAAGAAAGGTTCTTCAGCATTTGGTTTGCTTTCAGACACGCTGATATTGGGGGGCTTCCCTTTCCCTTTCTTTGAGGGATCAATCACTGAAGAAACTGCAGAGAGTGGATTTTGGAAGATGACAGAGCTGGATGATTGAGGTAGTAAAGGGTTTGGAAAACGAGACATAGAACTTGGGAGGCTTCTGTTTGCTTCAGGCTTCAGGGAGAAGGAAGAAGAAAGCCCACTGGCTACCGAGCCAGCAGTTGGAATGACCATGTTAGAATGAGGTAGTTTTCCATGCTTCAAGGATTCCAGTGATAGGCTTTGGCTTCCAGCTTTTTGTCCAATTAAAGCAACAGCAGCAGACAGTTGCTGAGACATCTGAGCACCCAAAGCTTTTAGTGGATCAGTAGCAGCTACTATTGAAGGATGTAGGGCATGAGGAGCCATCATGGCAATTTGGATGCGGATTTGCTCTGTGAGCTGAATTTGCTGGAGTTGCTGCTGCTGCAAGCACACGAGCTGTTCGAGGATCATTGGAATAGCATTAAAACTGGCTGCTGAGGAAGAGATGGTGTCAGAGGTACGCTGATTCACAGCCACTTTAGTGCCACGTATTGTCTGCAAAGTCACATTAGTGTTTGGTACTTTGGATTTTGGTAAATAGCTTAGCCCATGAGTTGCAGTAGGTTCTGTTTTTAGATACATTCCTCCCACTACTTCAGTCTCAACTTTCCCCTCTCTCTTCTCCACAGAACCAGTGCAACTCTTTGACTGACTGTCCTTGGCTGCCTGGCTATCCTGTCGATCATTTGGAAAGCTCTCTGTAGAGGCTCCAGGGAAGTCTTCAGGGGGTATTGTTCCTTCACTATCATTCATGATTAGGACAGGTGGATTTTTAGTGCAATTTTTCTTATGCTCAAGAAATTCAGAGAGATCAAAGAACTCTGCACAACATTTCTCACAGATGTTGGTTTCCTCTGTTCGGCACCTTTTGGAACTCATTTCACCATCTCCATCACCTGGGGCGTTTTGTGGACTCCCTAAGTGGGGAGAAAAATAGAAAAGTCAAATATTCCCTATGTATACATAGATCTAGAACAGAGGTCGGCAACCTTTCAGAAGGGGTGTGCCGAGTCTTCATTTATTCACTCTGACTTAAGGTTTCACGTGCCAGTAATACATTTTAATGTTTTTAGAAGGTCTCTTTCTATAAGTCTATAATATATAACTAAACTATTGTATGTAAAGTAAATAAAGTTTTAAAAATGTTTAAGAAGCTTCATTTAAAATTAAATTAAAACGCAGAGCCCCCCAGACTGGTGGCCAGGACCCAGGCAGTGTGAGTGCCACTAAAAATCAACTCGCGTGCTGCCTTCGGCACACGTGCCATAGGTTGTCTACCCCTGATCTAGAACATGGGTAAGTTTTTTCCAGGTTAAGGCTGTAAGTAAGCCAAAAATTTGAAAGATATAAATGCAAGATAATGGGATCTTAGACACATGGACCAAATGCAAACCTTGGAGACACAATTCTAAAGTCCTACCCCACCTCTGCTACTGATTCACTTTGTAGCTTGCTCAAAGTCACACTACATCTCTATTCATTTGTCTGTAAAGGTGGTATACTTTCCTACCCTCAGCCTTGTGAGGGAAAGAGGAATGGTGTTTTCCCCATTTGAATTAGGAGGTAACTAGTTCACTACAAGTCTCTTTACACATGTAAAAATAGAAATGAGTGTTCTAACTACTCAAAAGGCAAGAAAGTGATGGAGGGCATAGAGGATTGTTTACTTCATATTTAAAATGTATAATTAAGTTATTTAGAGGGTCAATGGCCAAATTCTAGCAAAGCCATATGAAGCTGTGAATCACTAGAGTTAACACATCGTTCCATTTGATAAAGATTCCATTGAAGCACATAACCATTGCAGATAGAAACAATGAAACTGCAATTATTCTCCCATATTACAGTATATTAGGTAGCTTATGAAAGGGGTTGATAGAATGAATAAGCCTGGTGTTATAGTCCATATACTAAAAATCAATGAAGAACTAACCATGTTAAGTAGATTACAGCTCTTCTAATAAGACTTTTGAAACCACTTCCTTTCAAGTAAATCAGACTGTATAAACACAAGAAACCTTTGTGTGAATACTAGTTTGTTTAATGTAATGCTACTTTTAAAGGACTAATAAAGCCTACATTTTTAATAGTCATGTGGAACAACGTTAAAGCTTCATCTTGTTCTAAGAAAGAGCATAATGACGTTCTTTAAAAAAAAAAAAAAAAAAAAAAAAGCAAAAATATACTCTTTTAGCAGTCGGCACATACCAGGAGTTGCCAAACTGCAGCTCTTTTATAGTTAAAGCATGGCTCACAGAGCCTGCACCCTCGCCCCTCCCATTCTCCACCTACCAGACTGGGGGGCAAGCGCTGGGCTTCTGCCCTGCAGTGGGGTGTTGGGGCTAGGGGCTTCTGCACAGTGGGGAGGGGGCTAGGGGTTTCTGCCCTCCAGGAGGTACCTGCTGGGGCTCAGGGCTTCCGCCCCGCTCTTGTTAAAACCCTGAGCACCAGCAGATACCTCCCAAAGGGCTGAAGCCCTGAGCCCTACCACCCTACTGCAGGGCAGAAGCCTGGAGCTGGTGCACCTGGCTCTCAAACTTCTGAAGATCATCATATGTGGCTCGGAGGATCAGAGAGTGTAGGCCAGGGGTGGCCAAACCTTAATAGAAAGGGGAAAAAGTATAATAATTTATTGCCTGGAGTCAAAACTGTTAATTTAACACTTAGAGATCTAGAGTGGGCAACTCACTACAAGATGGATTTGCAGTGTTGTTGGAACTATGCTGGCCTCAGATCATTGGTGAGACAAGGTGGGTGTTCAGTGTCAAATTCTTTCGACTTTTACGACAACTCTCAGGAGATTTGGCATATGCAGTGTAGTTGTAGCCGTGTTGATCCCGGGATATTAGAGACACAAGGTGGGGAGGTAATATCTTGTATTGGACAAACTTCTGTTGGTGAAAGAGACAAGCTTTTGAGCTAGACAGAACTCTTTTCCCACCTTGTCTCTGTACAAGGTGGATTGCAAGATAAGCATTCTACTGTGAACTACACTCACTTTGGGATTTATGCAACAGCACTTGCCTGTCAGACATAGTCTGTGGGGAGCAGGAAGCAGAAAGATTATGTTTTGTAAATTAGACAAGAACCCAAGTGTAACCACTTCCCCCTTCAATGTGCCAAAAGCTGAAGAGGAATTTTCCTGTTTTTCCAGACTTTTTATGTAGTTTGGGGGGTAGGGGAACCAGAAGTTTTAAAAATTCTGCAGAAAGATTTGAGAGGAAATTTTTACCTTGGTCTGAAAAAGGTGACCAAATGACCCTGATTTAGAGCCTTAAGCTCCTTAGGTCAGCGGACACCCAGGGGCCACTCATCATCAACTCACTATTGATGAGTTATGTCACATTTATTATCCCAACTTTAACAAGAGATCCCACAGTAATCGTATATGTCCATCAGTTGTGTTTTCACCTCAGAAGGCTGCAGCCCTATTTTATTCGTTAACAAGTTCCCCTTTCCTGCCACCACCTATACACACAGCATTCAAGACATTCTATCTTCTTCCAGGAAACTATAAAGTGCCCTCTGGCCACACACTGTGTGACCCTTTGATCATAGAGGCACTTTGTTTGAGTTCCATCTTTATAGGTCAATGGTGTGGAGGCCTGACACACTATGGCTTCAGTGGGAGTTCAGGGTGTTCAGCACCTCACAAGATCAGGTCCAATAATGCCAATAACCCAGGGAGCTGAGTTATTTCAGTAGTATCAGACGCTGCATTTTTATTAACTAGACTATAGAGTAAATGGTTATGATCATCAGATATTGTTAGAAGCTTAATTTTCCAGCTTACTTTAAAAAGAGTTCAACTACAAAATAATTACAGCCCCTATACTAGAGATACACATGTTACCAGGCTGCACAGCGTGCATCTTGTGCATGCAAGTAGAGGATTTGCATGGACAGACATTTTTGCACCTACAACTCAGGTGAGTTTATATAGTTTGGGCCAGAATAATTTCATGGGGGAGGATATGGCAAACCTTGACATTTGGCTCGAGTAACAGAGTCACACACACACACACACACACACACACACACACACACACACACACACACACACACACTTTTCTCAGCAATGAAAATGCAAAAAATTGTTTAGTGTTGAAATTTGTAGTTGCCCACAGAATGAAAGGCTTTGAAGGAGTTTCCTTAAGATAGGTCAGGTTAAGAAAAATTCACAGCAACATTATAGTGGAGAGAGATATAATCTCTGCCTTACAATAGCTACCAAAACAAGGCCTGTATAAGAGCAACTAAAGTAATATGTGCCTCAGCGTAAGGGGGCTGAAGGGGCATATAGACTAGGAGATGACCTCTTGGGTGCCTTCCAGCCCTACATTTCTGATTAGCAGAACTGCACATCAAACACTGAGGCCAGGTCTACACTACAGACCTACATTGGTATAATAATGTCCCTTAGGGGTGTGAAAAATCCACACCCCTGAGTGACAGTTATACCAACCTAATCCCCCATCTAGACAGCACTACGTTAACAGGAGAAGCAGCTACTGCCTCTCTGGGAGGTGGATTAACTACCCTGAGGGAAGAGTTCCTGTTAGTACAGAAGTGTCTTCATTTAAGCAGTACAGCCGCACAATTGCATCAATGCAGCATTAAGTGTAAATCTGCCCTGAAATACACAACACAGAGCCCCCCCCCAAAGAAAAAACAAACCACCACACAAAGCATCCCCCCATTCCCTCCCCCGAGCAACTCTCTTAAATCATTTTTTAAACCTAGTGATATATAGCCAGGCAGTCCCCTAAGCAAAAGGTAAAGTGCTAGATCACGGTGACAAACTCTCAGTGCTGCACCCAATACATACAAATCGGCACTCCAAAATAAGAAATAAACCACTGTAGCTAAAAACCCATTTTTCATTGAAAAAAAAATTTCACTCGGAAATAGAAGTCTCCTAAAATAGTATACGAGGCCCAACTTGATTCAGGACTCAGTCAACAGAAATGGACCAACTGAGGTCAAACATGGAAATTTTAGGAGTACTTGTGGCACCTTAGAGATTAACAAATTTATTTGAGCATAAGCTTTCGTGGGCTCAAATAAATTTGTTAGTCGCTAAGGTGCCACAAGTACTCCTGTTCTTTTTGCGGATACAGACTAACACGGCTGCTACTCTGAAACATGGAAATTTTAAAACTCCATAAAGTGGGCATTTAGTTCTACCCTTATCAATGATGAGGGAGAGTAAAACTGAGGTTGTGTTTGTTAATTACAAAAAAACCCTACTTTCCTTCCTGGAACTTTAAGGTGCATGCTGACTCAAAAGGCTTTTTAGGCTCAGGCCTTGGCTACTCTCGCAGATTCATAGCACTGCTGTGGCAGCGCTGTGAAGCGCGAGTGTAGTCGTGCCGCCAGCGCTGCGAGAGAGCTCTCTCGCATCACTGCAAGTACTCCACTTCTCTAAGGGGAATAGCTTGCAGTGCTGCAGGTGCTGATTACACTGGCGCTTTACAGCGCTGCACTCGGGGGGAGGGGGGGGATGTTTTTTCACACCCCTGAGCGAAGCAAGTGCAGTGCTGTGAATTGCCAGTGTAGCCAAGGCCTCAAAGTTTCACAGGAACGAACTCACTCCCATCCAATACATAACCCACACAATTGCAGGTTAAAAACAACACAACCTTTGTTCCAAATACTTGCAAATTTGGGATTAAGGCAGTGAGGTTTTTGTTCTGCCTTCAAAAAAACAGAACACCTCCCCCCCACCCCCCCAAAAAAGCCTCAAAGTTATACTGATTTAACTCTACTGGTTTAGAAAGATAAATTTGAATGGGAGTATCCCCCTTGTATTGATAGTAGACTCATTTTGGCAGATGAGTGCCTTGCATCAATTGAAATTAAACTGGTAAACGATAAGAACCTATGGGCCTAATCTGTAAACCCCCTCACACATATCCCAAAAGGTGGAACAAAAACATTGAGATCACAAATTTTTTTCACAAAATGGGAGATCTCGGTTTCTGGCCAGCCCTAGTTAGCATCCCTCCCGTAGCCATCTGATATTCTTGTTGTCCCATATTGTTCATTTGTTTCCCTATTTTTGACAATTTCACATTTCACTGGGTCTCAAAAGATCTGAATTCAATTCCCAATATAGACTCCTGTGTAACCCTGGGAAAAATAGTGAAGCACAGCTTCCCATCCCGCCCTGCCCCCCAATCTCCTCCTAACTGTGAAACTGAGAATACTTCTCTGCCTCACAGGGGCAGAGGGTTGAGTATAAATGAATCAATATTGGCAAGTTGCGGGACATAATGTCTTTTTTTGGACCATCTTCTGTTGGGGAGAGAGAGAGAGAGAGATCAGCTTTTGAGCTCACACAAAGCTCTTCTCCAGGTCTGGGAAACTTAGGGCTAGTCTACACTAACAATGCTAAAGCGCTGCCGTGGTGGCAGTGCTTGTGCCTTGTGTGGTCCCTGCGCAGTGCTGGGAGAGCACTCCCCCCCCCCCCTTTTTTAATTTAAAAAACACACACCACACCCCGCCCCACGAGGAGCATAGCACCCAGCACTGGGGCACTGTTTACATTGGCGCTTTACAGTGCAACAATTTCTGCACTATGGAGAGTGTTTTTTCACACCCCTGAGCAAGAAAGTTGCAGCGCTGTTAATTGCCAGTGTAGATAAGCCCTTGGGCCAAGTGTACATCACACAGGGGTATGGGGGAAAAACAAAAACAAACAAACCACCTACCCCCCTGAGAGAAATAAGGCTATGTCTACACTGCACAGCTTTTAGTGACAGGGCTGTGCCACTACAGCCGTGCTGCTAAAAGGCACAGTGCAGTGTACCCACAGTTTGTCAGCAGGAGAGCTCTCTTACTGACAAAAAACTTCCACCCCCAATGAGCAGCGTTGTCTGCAGGAGATCAGTCCTGCCAGCTGTTCACACCGGTGCTTGTTGTCAACAAAACTTTTGTCTTTTGGGTGTGTATGTGGGGTGTTTTTTAAAAACACTGTTGAACAACATAACATGTCGTTCACTAGCCAGTGTAGACAAAACCATAGTTATGCCAACCTACCTCCCAGTGTACACAGTACTACAGTAACTCCTCATCTAACATTGTAGTTATATTCCCGAAAAGTGCTACTTTAAGCAAAATGATGTTAAGCAAACCAAATTTCCCCATAAGAATTCATGTAAATAGGGAGGGACAAGTTCCAGGGAGATTTTTTTCACTAGACAAAAGATATTATATACATATACAGTACCAAGTTTTAAATAATTTTAAACAATGTAATACTGTACTCACCAATGATGTTTGTGAAGCTTGGTTGAGGCAGGGGTGTAGCAGGGCTTGACCCATTCTTCCTGCCCAGCGCACCTGTCAGGGAGTGGAGTCTCCCCGGCTGGAACGCGAGGTGGAGCGGGGCAAGCCAAACAATCTTATAATGGAATGTAATGCGACTTTAAATGAGTATGTTCTCTAATAGATCAGCAACCTAATAACAAAACAATGTTAACCAGGATGACTAAGTGAGGAGTTACTGTATGCCAGGAGACCATCAATATAGCTACTGCCTCTCGGGTGCGGTAGATTAACTGCGCCAACAGGAGGTCAGCGGCCTTGCATCATGGTGTCACATATCCGTGTTAGTCTGTATCCACAAAAACAACAAGGAGTCCAGTGGCACCTTAAAGACTAACAGATTTATTTGTGCGAAAGCACTGGACTCCTTGTTGTTTTCACTAAACACTGCTACAGTGGAGCAGCTGTACATTGTATGTGAAGACAAGCCCTTACTCGGAGTGTCACTGCAAAATGCAAAGTATAAGATTGTTTAGCATAAGTAGTCAACACATTTCAAGGGACCATTTATGGTAAAGTGGCCCATTAAACACCCCTCCAGTCATAGGGAGGAAGGGGGTGGGGTATTAGTGGATTATAGATTGTTGTAATAAGCCATAAATCCAATGTCTCTATTCAGTCCATGGTTTTTAATATTTAGCAAAGTTATGAATTTAAGCTCCCAGGCTTGTCTTTTGAAAGTATTGTGTATCCTGGGACGACACAGTGACAATGGTGCATTCAATAGTGGTAAAACAGTTGAGTACTATAGATACTGAGACCAGAGAAGACGAAGAGTGATGAGCATCTCGCTCACCAACAGAAGTTGGTCCAATAAAAAGATATTACCTCCCCCATCTTGTCTCTATTATCCTGGAATCAGCATGGCTACAACACCACCACCACAAACATTTGAGATCCTAGACAGAGAGGGGGGGGGGGGGAATCTGAACTATATCTTAAAAAAAAAGTTTCAGAGATCCTTGTTTTGATTTCTAGCTGCCACCTCCTCTTCCCTGTCTTGTAGGAACAGTCAAGTGATTGCAATCAGACCACCTCATTTATCAAAACAACATGCCTTGCTCTACCTACCCACCCTAGAAACAGTTATCAGTGACACATAAGAGTCTTAAAAACAAAATGTAAGTTTACTTCTGTGCAAAGAAAGCTCACCATGCATATCTACATCTGTGGAGAACTCTGTCCAAATACTGTAACAGTATTTGTCAAGTAGCAAGGGAGATCTGTTAGAACAGTTACTCATGTACTTAAGTAACCCCCTCAAAAATGCTTCACAGGGATCGAACCTCTCCCGTTTTCTATTCCCCCCTCCCCACCTCCGAATTTCAGGAATGTTATCTCTCAGCATCTAGTTATCCAATAAGTTAGAAGAATGCAGTAAACCCAGCAGGGGTTTTAGATTCAATCACTGCCAAATGGATTGGGGGGGGCTTCCACTATTGCGTAGGATAAGGTGGTAATTTACAATAAGGTCTGATGAAATCTTTAGACTCAAATTTAAGTTTAAAAAAAAAAAAGTTTCCTAAAGACAATTAATAAAATACCCCACACCTTTTACCTGATTTAATTTGATTTAGTGGAAAGCTATTGGAAAGAAGAAAGAGGTGAGGAGGGTGGTTGGTCAGAGACCATGAAACTAAAAAACAAAAACACCCACACTCCACATTTTAAAGTGTCTACTTCACAGTAACTGAAGTTAATATCCAGTGAGACTTAACTTTTACAGAAATTTAATCAGTTTATCTATTCTCAGTCACTTTCCCAATAGTCACTGTTAAGAAAAGGGTGTATGATTATGTTACTTGCTATCAGAAATGATTCATTTTAAATAATCAGTTTAGTAATTTCTAGTTCTGAAGGCCTCAACTAGCATTTAAAAAAATTAGACTAGGTACTTTGCAAGTCTAGCAATGTCTGCAACAAACTCAAAGTGTGCTATTTTAAGCCTATCAAGAAAAAAAATCACAAGCACTGCACAGAAAAATAGGTTTGAATAAACGTGTCAAAACAGCTAAATAAGTTTGGCTCCCTTCTCAATTTTAAGAAATGCGGGTGGTTTTATTTTGAAATTTCCAATAATGATTGCAGACAATGTAATTAAATCTCTCACAAAAGAATTCAGTCAATACCAGTTTCCAACCCAAGAATAGCTAGACAAGAGACTTGTTGTATCTCATGAAAATAATTCACAACCTAACTAAAAAAGTGTCTTCCAAGGTTTTAAGCTAACCTTGCTAACAACAAACCTTTAAGAGTACTAATTATGTTAACCCAGAATATATTAAAGTTTCACAAAAATTGCTTTGAAAATCTAAAGGTGCCAAATCATTTAGACAAATTTAAGACTCTAGCTATCCTCACATAAAAGTAGGATTTTGTAAAAACAGAGATAGCAACTCTTAAAAGTCTTAAGACTAGACCTCTAAATTCCACGTCCTTGCATGATTAACCTTCTGGTGTACTTTCAAAGGGCTTTAAAAACAAAGTTGCTGAATGCCATGACAAACCCCTTTAAAATGTCTGCAGTTACCTGCTGAGGCTCAAAACTGAAAGCTTTAGCAAACACATGTTCTGATGCTGCTATTAACAACTGAGCTTAAAAAGGCCGAACAGTGGAGGGCACTCATGTATTACACTGAAAACAATATCCATTTCTGGAGCCGGGAAGGCAGTTTAGTTAGATCAAAAATTACAAAAACCTACTTTCTCCAGAACGAGAGACTGCAATTTAAAACAGCAGTAGCGACAAACATGCAACTAAAATTCATTAGTTATTGGTGGCTGGAAGAATGACTAACAAATTAATCATTCCCTAAGGACATGTAAATAAGTAGGTTACCATCTGCCCCAAAACTATGTTAATATAAAAACAGAGGTCGAAAAGTGCAGTGGTTAAAATAGGCTACAAAAGCTACCAACATTTTTGATTACAAGTTGCAGATAAACCCGAATTCTTGGATTTGCGGAGCGAAGAACATTTCTGAACCTAAGTTTAAGGCAGACAGAGAGAGAAAGTCACTGCAACACCTAGTTGTTTAATTTTCCCAGTGTGGAAAGAGCAGAACAGGAGACTCCAAAAGCCAATGAAACCTGCCTGGATGCAACACCTCAGAGCGGAGGAAAGTCTTTCGCTCTACCTGACCCACCACTGTTTCTTCCTCAGCGCTCAATTACTTCCACCAGCAAGTCCTTCGTCCATAAACAAGGCGGCCCTAGACCACACTTAACACTAGTACAGTGTTTAAGACCAAGCTAAACGGCGCAAACCCCGCTGCCAAGGTCAATTGCATGAGAGTCCTAATTGTAAGCTTGACATCAACTTACCACCCACAGCAGGCAGGAGGAGGCAAAGGTTAGAGCAGCAGCTCTGTCAAAACGTCACATGCTGCAGGGTTTAGCAAGAGGACTTGCTCAGTACAACCAATATAATGTTTCACTTACGTAAAAGGGAAAAAACAAGCAAGACATTTTCCCCCTTCCAGTCCGTCAGCCTGCCTTACAGGCTTCACCCAATGGCTAGCATTTATAGCTCTGCAAAGATTAGCCAGCACTCGCACACCCCACAGCGAATAGTGTCATCCCTGGATGCAGTAACGTTGAATGAGCCAACGTAGAGCTTTGTTCAATTCAAACAGCACTAACTAGCTGTTAATTTAAACCGCAGCAACGGGCCACTGAAGGCGTGTTCGAGTCTCAAGTTGGGCCGCACTGTTGATACAATAATATTTCCCTCAACTATAATCTGACCCGTCTCTGAGCACCTCACACCGATTCAATGGACAACTTTTGGAGCATACATCATGTTTGCACAAGGAGTTCTGGAATCGGGCTCACATTTTTAAGGGCTCGTTAACTGACGGTTTCCTGCATGAAACTCATTGTTTTGAGAAGCTACAATTTAGGAATACCTCCTTGATAGCAGCATGCCCTGAGCAAATATAGTTTGATGATTATTAGAGAGCCCAATTGGAGTCCCAATTTGAATGGATGCCCAAATACAGGCTACAACTTCAGTTCTTAGCCTGGAAAGAATTTTTTTATTTAAGAGTGGTATACTGCATTTTAAGAACCCTACACTTTAATGGCTGTAATCCAGTACAATGGGCATTTTAAACCCTTTTGTGAAAATGCTAATTTTCAGTATGTGGTATTATTCTCAAGTGACCACCTGCTGATTTTTTTGACCTGTTAATCGATCACCAGGTTAGCAAAACCATTTTCTAGCACACTGCATTGTTCTCAGAGGCGGGTCTCAGATTGCTTTGCAAATGTTCTCTTGCAAAAGAGCGAGATAAGGGCTTGATTTTATTATTGCAATTATGCATATATTTGATCATTTCTCAGGCAATCTGGCTGGAATTTTAACTTTCTAATGGAGCTTCATCCCTTGGTATTTATGGACACGCCTAGGTCGGAGAATATCTAGATTATTCTGAAGAGGAGAGAGAAACTATGGTTAATCCCGAGTCCAGATTTTTTTTAATCATGTCAAGGCTGTTTTATTTAGCTAAGGGGTTCCTGGAGATGGTTTAACTCCCACCCACTTCTTCTGATCGTTATCACGAACAGCAGTGGAGAGATTTCTGCAACGGTTTCTAGAACTTTGTTCCAAGCTGGTATTGTAGGAGTGGAGAAAGAGCAACAACAGTCAGGTAGTTCTAGCTCAGGATGGGCGGCCCACCAGCCCCTTTCTGCGGGGTGAGAGGAAGGTTAAGAATAGAGGGAAATCTGCTCAGAGATTCACCAGCAGGGCTCCTGAATAATACAAAGTTTGGGCGGGGCACTGGGGGCAACCCGTGTGTCCACAAGTCCTTCAAGAGCAGGAGCAGTAATTCCCAGCCCTGAACACCACGTTATGCGACTCTGGGCGAAGGGGAAGCTACCCTCCAACTTCAAAAGACCGTTGGGGAAAATGTACAAAGTTTTCTTTACAGCTTGCCTAGTACTGCCAGTGACCCCTGGGTGGCGCAAGAAAGCAATGAAAGTTCCCCAATAAATTAAAGTCAAGCAATGCGCTAGATTGTGGATACCGGGCTAATTTTGTCTGTTACCGATTGACACGCACCCCTTTCCCCCCCAAAAGGCCCATCGAACCGGAGGTACGGTAGCCAAAGCAAAAAAGTTAGGACTCTACAAGGATTAAAAAACAAAAAACACTCCACCCCAATCTTGGGTATTTAATAGACAGACATGCACACCACCCACCAGGCAGGTTCCAAAGATGGTGCTTTAAATTGCTGTCCTTCCAGAACTTGCAAAATCATTAAAAAAAAAACAACAACCCTGATGATACCGGTTATGGTAAAGGATGAGAAAAATCCCTCTCTTCTCCCTCCCCCACTCCCTCTGGAGTAACTCTGCAGCTTCAGGAGAGTTATTAACCCTTTTGTTTCAGCACAGCCCCCGGAGGGGACTCTCCAGCAGTGGGCAGAGATTTACATGTGGAAACATCACCTCCATCCCCCCAGCCTAACCATATGCACAAAGGAAAACAGTCATGCATTAAACATGGGATTTATTGCCTTCTGGCCAGCTTGCTGTTTCTTAAGTCACCATTAACCGGACCCAACAATTGGACATTTCGGCTCAAAGAAAGAAGGGGGGGGGGGGTAAGAACTCGAATCTCCTGCGGTTTGGGAATAGGCGGCTCCTGTTATATCATTTTTACCTATGGAAAAAAAGTGACTAAGCATTCAATTTTGGGAGCTCTTTGAATATTTGACCTTTAAAGACATAAAAGCCGACTCACAGAATTACAGAGTCCAGGTTGCTTAGGGTAGTAAAGTCCTGCAGACCCTCCCACCCCAAATATCTCGAGTCAGTTGGTGCTTTAATAATAATAAAATAATCTGAACTATTTGCAAAACCCACCTTCATCTCTCTTGGGGAGGATACTGAAACTGATGATTCCTAATTGAGACCGGAGAAATTCATTGATCTACATAACCAGGGAAATTCAGTTCTAATACCACCATCCCCAAGAAGTTGCAGAGGTTGCTATCCAGTCTGTCAATAGGAATTATGGGACGAGTGGCATTAGATCCGCACCGATTTTTTTAAGTGTAGGTTGAAATTTAAACTGAGGATTAACATTGAAGGAATCGGCCCATGTAGTAGTCTACAAGTGCTACAAATTCTCCCCAGTTTAGCGATGCACCAACAGAAAAACCCTGGGAATGTATGAGAAGATGCTGCACAGTATCGATGAAACTTTCACACAGGATCCAGGAATTACAACGCTGCCCAATTCGTTTCTAGTGGCAAACTAACCGCACTTATACTAGGTGATCAATTCCCTCCCCCCCCCCCACTCTGCGCACCCCGCGCCCACAGATCTGTGATAACTTCACTGCAAATGTAATTTTCTTTTCCCTTTAAAACACAAAGTTCCAGAGCATGTAACAGTGGCTCCCGATATTAAAAGCCCCACACCACCCAAATACAAAACACACGCGCACACACACCACGTTAGCTCACCGGAGTTATTTTAGGAAGTCGGAAATCAAAGATGGCTGGAGGTCAGGCTACAAAAGGTCCAGGGCGATTGTGATCTCCAACCAAACTAGCCAAAGCAGTTTTTTTTAAATCCCCCACCAAAAAAAAAAAAACCCTCGTAAAAGAAATAAATCCAGAGAAACAAAACTAGCGCAGGCATGAGGGAAGGCTTTAAATAGATGGTTTGCAACTCCTTTCTCTGTCTCCCCCCCCCAAAAAAATCCTTTCCGGCTGGGTAGGGTTTGGGGGTTCACCTTGCATTAGGCTATAACAAAACTGGCTGTACTAAGACACGTAGCAGATCGCATCCTGCTCCCCTGGCGTGAGAAGGTAGAGAGCCCGGATCCCCCTCCAGAGCCAGCACACGTTAACCTTTAAGGGGGATGGGGAGGAAAGACTCTCACACACCCAACGGGGACGGCAGAGCAACACACGGAGAGATTTCTGCTGCGATCCGAGTGGTCAGCAAAGAGCAGCCATCGGGCTGGAGCTCTGGGCAGAGCCACTGGACAGTTTTAAGGGGAAGAAAAAGAAAAAAAAAAAGATCCCGTTGCGATCTCAGAAGAAAAAGGAGGATCAGGCCCGATATCAGTCGAACAATGATTGAAGATAAGTGAGGGGTTGTTTTTTTGGGGGGGTAGATTATGGGAATAAATGGTACAAACAACGAGTGGTCAGTGTAGGGTCATGATCTCGAGCCGAGTCTAGTGGGGGGGGGGGGAGGGGACTGACAAAGCCACACACGCACCCACACAAAACCCCTTATTCCCTGGCTGATTTCTTTGCACATCAATTAAAGTTGGTAATTGGCGAGCCTCCGTCTCTTACTTTGCGCCTTACCACTTGCAGCATCTGGGGGCTCCTCCTCGGAGTTGATGTGCTGGGGTTTCGCCTGCTTGCGTCTCGACATGGTGCACAAGCATCGGGAGCAAAATAGTAGCAATTATTTTCTTCTTCACAACAAATTCCTAGAGTTGGGAAATTACCCCCCTTGGGCGGAATGCGCATGTCAGAGTAATTATGATTATCAATAATGCATTGCGATTTATCATGGGTCCCTGACAGCTGATTGGCCTGAGTCCAAGGGCTCACAGATTATTCAAATAAGGTCCATTGATCAGGGAGCAGAGGGGAACGCTGGGCATTGTAGTTTTCCCACTGCTGCTCCGTCCCATGCATGTGACAAAAGCGTGTGCTCCTAACACAGCTCTGGGGGAGCCAGTCTCATCATTTCCTACTACCTGATTGGATCATATTTCCTTTAAGGGGAGGGGGGCGAAAGAGGAGCATGAATCCATCTTTGAGAGTAAACAAACAATCTGGCAGCCTGATTTTCTGTGCTATCCAGGGGGACAAAACCTTTGTTATCTCACCTGTCCTTTTTATTGTCTATTCATGGTTTAAAGATTATTTTTAAGTAAGCAGAACCTTGAAACAATGAAATGTGGAGGGCTAATTCTTCCGTTTGTCATTAGATATGATGGGAAAAGCAAGGCGCATGATCATGTGATTGCCCAACTGGATAAATTGGATGACAATATTATGCTATGGGAGGGATGGTATGAGGCGTGGGAGGGGAGGATTAAAAAAGCAAAACCCAGCATACAGAATAATGTGTATGTAAACTATTGGCACATTGTTTTATTTTCTTTCAAATGCCTTATTCAAGACTCACTTTCTTCTGGGAGGGTCACCAAAAATGGGTCAGTCATAATAATTATTAAATAATTACAATACTGCAAAAAGTAGAGTAGGTAACAAAAATAAAAAAAAAACCTGGAATTTGAAAAACTACCACCAGAAAACAAAAACTTCTTTCAAAGGATATGCATTTGCCCAAGTATAATCTCTCTGCTGTTTATTTCTACCACTTATTACATCACATCTAAAGAGAGGCACTGGTCTTGCAAACAGATCCATACCAGCAGACCTGCTGGAACCATTTAGAGTCCCACTGAAATCAATGTCCCTATGTGTGGATTTGGTCACAGGATTGGACCCCCTAGTTGGAACCCCATAGAAGTAAATTGGAGCCTTAGTTACTGATCCTACAACTTGATCTCATGAGTGGAGGTTGGCTGTGCCCACTCTGAACCCCACTGTTAGTGGCAGCAGGGATCTACACAGGGGTAGAAGCTTCTGATGCAGAACTCCTTGCATGACTAAAGGCTTAGAATAGATGATAAACTCTTTAGGGCAGGGGCCCTGCCTTTCTGTTTGCGCTGCAAAGCATTCAGAACCCCTTGAGTCCCATAACCATGATGAATAACAATATTGTTATTGCTTAAAGTATTTTATTTTATAATTTGAGAGGTGGAAAGATAACCTAGTAGGTAGGGCCCTGGCCTAGTACTCACACAATCTGGCAACAGTTCCTGGCTTTGCTACAGACTCTCTGCATGAGAGTGGGCAAGTCACTTAATCTATTGTGTGCCTCAGTTTCCTACCTGTAAAACAGGGATGGGACTTCCTTACCTTGCAGGGACATTGTGAGGATAAAAATCCATTAATGATTGTGAGGGGCTCAGGCCAACGTTCTCAGAGGAATTAAGGTACCTAAATCCCTTTGAGGATGTGGGTCTCAGATACTATGGTGATGAATGCCATACAATTTATAGATAGGAGAGGCAATATATATAAGAAACAATGATATATAAAGATACAAGAAAAATTATTACAAACCATTGTACAACATTAGTGTCATTTTAATAGTTCCTTTACAATAAAACCTGCAAATTGTTTATTTCAAAGCATCTTTTAGTAATACAATATAGCATTTGTTATAGTCAAAGGTTTATTATTCAAAATTTATTCACCAAAAATATGACCTACTGTACACCAGTGAACAATTAGTGATATTTCTAGAAAGTGGAGTGTGTGTGGGTCAGTCACATAAAGATTTTGATTCAGCAGACCAAGGTACACAGTGTATCATGATGATCTAATTATCTATTTATTATCTTAGGCTTTTCTTACAGTGTTTCTTACTGGGATCTTGTCTAGCATTTAGCAAATGATAATGGAAACCACAGAAGTAGGTTGTTGCACACATTGTAACTTCTGAAGGCTGAGCCTATTACACACTCCAAAGGCTACTGCATCACTCCATTCCACCGTTCTCTCACCCTGTGGGGAGTTAGTGAACATGTAGAATCAGGGAACAGATTTTGATTTTTAGGGTGAGCAGCAGGGTTATTTTGTGTGATGTCTCCCTGACAAATAAATAATTGCTGTACACCATCCTGATCCTGACACAACAGGATCTCAGGTTCTCTGTATAATAATGTAAGTATAAAATCACTTATCAGAAACACCATATATACTGATGTATAACAAAAGAGGTTAACTCAGATTTAAAGTTATTCTGATCAGAAAGAATCTTCGTGGAGCATTTATTCCAGTCCTGTGTAGTTGTACAAACAGAAGCTCTAGTTTCAGCCAATTTTATATTTTTAACTAACAGTCTGAAATGCTCTTAGTTTGCAAAGTGTGTCCAGAGAAAATAGATTGTTAAACAAGATTTAGATAGATAGATAGATTAGATATTTACACTGGTGAATTTTATTCTCCCTATATATTTTTTGTTCATTACATAGAGGTGACATTACATGTAACACCACTGAGCCAAGTGACAACATATTAAACACACTATTTTATGTACCAATTGGGGGGGAGGGATAGCTCAGTGGTTTGAGCATTGGCCTGCTAAACCCAGGGTTGTAAGTTCAATCTGGGGCAAAAATCAATACTGGGTCCTGCTAGTGAAGGCAGGGGGCTGGACTCAATGACCTTTCAAGGTCCCTTCCAGTTCTATGAGATAGGTATATTTCCATATATTATTTATTTTTATTATATTTTAAGGAAAGGCAAACTTTTGTAGTCAATCCACTGTTTAAGATAGGCAACTTATATGAAAGGATTTGTAATAAGCTTTAAAAAAAATAATGGGTGAAATCCTTAGTCCATTGAAGTCAATGAGGAGTTTTGCCATTGACTTCAGAATTTCACCCAATATGACCAAACCTTGCTGGAAGAAAGGCAAGCATATCATTAAATATTAATTTATACTGAAAAATAAGAAGGAAAATGAGAGGCCTGGCTCCGAGGTCTATTGTCAATTGGAATTCAGGAGAGGAGATCAGGATTGGGAGCAGAACACAACAGGATGGGGGAAAGTAGGACTAGAGGACAGGTGGTGTTATTAGAGAAAGCTGCTCTCATGATGCCTTTTCTTCAATGGGCTTCCACCTACTTATAATTTTAAATAGGATAAATCGAGTGATTCCATCGGATGCAAAAGGCACATTATTTGGAATTTGCATTATCATCTGAATTAGCATAATTATAGTTTCTGCATCTGGAAACTACAAGGCTTCTTCTTTTTTGACTTGACATTTATTCTATAGAAAAGTTCAGAGGTAATCAATGTTTTATGACCAACAATGCTGAAGAGCTATTCCTGGTAGGCGCATATCCAAGATCGCAGCCTAATTCCACATTGAAAAGTGATAAAAGGAAGCTTTTTTACACAATGCATTATGAGCATGTGGAACTCATTGCTACAAGTTAACACTGTCAGAGACAGGATACTGAACTAGATGATTCACAGGTTTGGTCTAAGCAGGAAATTATTATGGTCCTAAAAGGCCACCTAAAAATGAAATTGATCAGGACACAGGCAAACTTGACAAGTGTGCTGAACCGACGACCTAATGGGAAAAAATATATTTCCACCACTATAAACAAATATTGTCCTGTATTCTCTGCTGTTCTACTATGAACAGCTCTGCTCATTGCTAAGTAGAAAATGGTTAAATATTTTTGTTGAAATCTTGAATTTCAATAATAAAATAAAATAATAATGATAAATGGGAAACAACGTTTTAATGAAAAAATTTATTGGGGTAAGTTGCACTAGTGTTAGTCCCATTACACATCAGCGCAGCATGTTTGCATTAGAGGTTTGCACCGGTGGAGCCATATCAGTTTCACTATACTAATGCACATTTTCCCTGATGTAGATACTCCATAAGAGAGTAATCTACACAGACACTGGTGTAATCTGCACATTGAGGGTCCTGGACGGTAAAATGGTTTACATCTACTGACATCTTCCTGCGGGGGCGCTGGAACAATTTGTATAGTGGGGGTGCTGGGAGCCATGGAACCAAACTGTAAACCCTATATATGGTGGAAACCACTTCAAGCCAGGGGGTGCAGCACCCCCAGCACCTATGTCTTCCTGTTACTTTTCCTGTTACCTTCCTCTCCCTAGCATGGCAACATATACATTGCTGCAACATACTTGCTAGGTAAATGACCCCAGTCCAGACTCCTTGGGCTTACTTCTACTACACTATGTTCTGTTACCCTTTTTTGAACATGGCTGGGAAGACTCAAGTTAGCAGATATGATGCTAGCCATGACTTTGTAGTCAGTGTAAACAAGGATAAATAGGGTGACCAGACAGCAAGTGTGAAAAATCGGGACAGGTGGTGTGTGTGTGTGGGGGGGTAATAGAAACCTATATAAGAAAAAGACCCAAAAATCGGGACTGTCCCTATAAAATCGGGACATCTGGTCACCCTAAGGATAAATTATGTCAGCACTGAGCCAGTTGCACAAGATTAAGTCTTGAGATTTAGCCTGCCCCTCACTGAAAAATGGGTGGCTTCCAACCCAAGTTAAAATGGAGTCTAAGTTCTAACCCCCAACCCCAGATGAGTAAGCTAGCCTGGACTTAAATGCACCCCCAAACCCTGGTCAGAGGTTTTACTGTGTAGACAGGAGGGGGTTAAGGCTAAAACTCTGGCATTAGCACAGGCTAACTTGCAGTGTAGGCATACCCACAAAGGTTCAATTTCAGAAGTGGTTAGTGAGTAAATTGCATATTGGTAAATACATGTAGCTCTAAAGAAATTGAAATCTAACTGAATCTAATGGCTTGTATACACAGGAACATTTTACCTGCTATACTGGTATAATTATACCAGTGTAGTTAACCCAACATGATTATACCAGTATAAATCCCTATGTGAACACTCTTATTCTGGTATAGGAATATTGTTGTTTTTTTGTTTAGCTCAACTACTCTGAAAAAGGCCAGAATAAGAGTGTTCACAAGGGGGTTATAACCATATCAGTTTAAATTAATACCTTAGCTTATACCTGTATAACATTCCCATGTAAACAAGCCATAAGGGAATGGATGAAAGTCCAGCTGGATGTAACTTATATAAGGAGGACATTGAAGGAAGGCATATATATCCAATTTTGCACTAGTAGGTTAGGGGGTGTGATTTTTTTTTTTTTTTTAAACTGATTCCAGTGCAATCCCTAGTGTGGATGCAGTTATATTGGTATAAAGGTACTGCCTTATAGCAATATAACTTATTCCCCTTTCCTATGGACCTAGTTAGACCTATTTCACTGTGTTCACACTCAGGGGTGGCTCTATGTTTTTTGCCGCTCCAAGCACGGCAGTCAGGCTTTCAGAGGCACCTAACTATCTTAGGAACTTTTGAAAATCCGAGACTAAAATATTTCAGATGTAAAATATTTAACAAGTCAAGTAATCAAGAGTTGCCAAATATTTAGTGGTAACTATCCTCCATAATCTTCCCATGTCATCTAATACATGTAACACAGCTGATGTAACCGAATCATTCAAGTACATAAGAACGGCCATATTGAGTCAGACCAATGGTCCATTTAGCCCAGTATCCGGTCTCTGACAGTGCCAGATGCTTCAAAGTGAATGAACAGAACAGGGAAATTCATCCCTTTTGTCCAGTCTCAGCTTTTTGGCAGTCAGAGGTTTAGGGACGCTTAGAGCATGGGACTGCATCCCTGACCAGCTTGGATAATAGCTATTGATGGACCTACTGTCCGTGAACTAATCTAATTGTTTTTTGAATCCAGTTACACTTCTGGCCTTCACAACATCCCCTGGCAACAAGTTCCACAGGTTGACTGTGTGTTGCATGAAGAAGTACTTCCTGGTATTTGTTATAAACCTGCTGCCTATTAATTTCATTGGGTAACCCTGGGTTCCTGTGTTAGATGAAGGGGTCAATAACACTTCCTTATTCACTTTCTCCACATCATTCATTTTACAGATCTCTATCATCTCCCCCCTTAGTCTTCTTTTTTCTGAACTGAACAGTCCCAGTCTTTTTAATCTCTTCTCCTCTAGAAGCAGTTCCATACCCCTAATCATATTTGTTGCCCTGCAGTGTACCTTTCCCATTTCTACTATATCTTTTTTCGAGATGAGATGACCAGCACTTCACACAGTATTCAAGGTGAGAGTGTGTCATGGATTTATATAGTGGCATGATATTTTTTGTCTTATTGTCTATCCTTTTCCTAATGGTTTCTACCATGCTGTTAGCTTTTTTGACTGCCACTGCCATAAGCACTATCGATTTATAACTAGTTGTTGTTAAATGTGAGCAGCTCTGATTTAATTGATTAAAGCTTTTTGATAAGAGATGGCTCAGTTGCTTGGTAATCAGGACTCTGTACAGTTATGCAAGAGCCCCAGATTTCATGTCCACCCCTGCTTCATAAACTTGGGTGTGCGCAGTGGGATCACATCATTCTGCAGTTACAATTTAGAAGTGGGGTTGACGTGGCTCCTGTGGGAGTCATGCCCCACTCTGCTTAGCCATCAAATTGATGACCACGTGATTCAGCCACTTGAGAGGCAAGGAAGGGGTCTAAAATGGGGGGATCTTCAGAATTCCATTAGGGACATGGAGGTAAACATGGTAAACTGGGGAGAGCTACTACACAAGGATGATATAGAATCAAAGAACTATAGGGTTACAAGAGTAAGTTAAACTGTTGGCTAAAATTCCTAGTTATCCTCTTAGCTCTTTTCTTACCACTCTCTCCTATATTCAAAGCAAACAACTCCTCAGATAAAACATTATTTTTATAACTGCAAGTAGCAGACCGTGTTTATTCTTGGTCATGTCTGTTCAGTTACACCTGGGATGAATTTGACCCATGACGTCTAAGACAGGAAAGGGTAAGTTAGGAGATCTAGGGTTTCCATTTAAGTAAACTAAAGAGTAGCATAGGAATTGTAATATTTTGAAAGACACTCCAACTGACTCCACAGCCAAGAGGAATGAGAAGCATGTGGGCTAGGCAGGTAAACAAACAAATCTGTGGATGTTTGTTAAAATGCTCAAGTGTTTCATCTAGGCAAGAGTAAACATTATCAGCTCTATTTCTTAGAGCATAAAAAGTCACCTAGTGCAATGTCTTCTATCAGATGGATGACGTGATTTAGAGAAAGTTTAGACCCAACTCCAACCAAACCTTTACATGAGTTTGTTTAAAAAAAAAAAAATCTGGTTAACATCTTTCCCCCCCTCCATTATTTTTCATTCTCCAGCACCTCTTTCTTAATTTCCAAGTTACTGGTGAGATTGGAGGAAAAATACTAACATGCCGCAAGTAAGGCTGTCTTTATAGTATTTCAGGACCAACTGGAACCTGGCAGGAAGTCACGGGAACTTTGTGAGAAAGCCTTTTTCCCCACAATGTACATTGCACTTTACAGGATTGAGCTGCAATGAATGAAGCCTCACTATCCCCTTATGCAGTAAATAACTGTTATCCCCATTTTATAGGTGAGGAAATGTAGGGACAGAGGGTTATAGGAGTCATCCAAATTCACAGAGTAAGTCTGTTAAAGACGTAGGAATAGGTATGTCTACACTGCAATTAGACACCTGCAACCTGAATTGGGCTCATGAGGCTTGGCTAAAGGGCTGTTTGTTTGTGGTGTAGACATTGGGGCTGAACCTGCAATCGAGCTCTGGGACCCTCTAATCTCACAGGGTCCAAGAGCCCGGGCTCCAGACCGAGCCTGAACATCTACACCACAGTTAAAGAGCCCCTTAGTCCAAGCCCAGTGAGCCCGAATCAGCTGGCACAGGTCAGCTACGGGTTTTTAGTTGCAGTGTAGACATACCCTAAGGGGCTTTGACTGAAAGCCTTGTCTACACTACAAAGATGTACCATGTTTGAATGGGATTGTGAACTATTTGTTAGATAACATAATGCTGAACACAAATTAGCGGTCAGTGGAGACTAAGACAAACCTGGTTCCTCCTCCTAATAGTATTTAGTATCATAGTTCAACTAAAATAATCCTTGAAGCTTGTTTTCACAGGGAAATATAATGATACCACTATAGTTAAATGGCTACAACTCCGCAAGTGGGCACTGTTAGTTTTATAGCTAGAGCAGTATAATTATCCCAGTATGGTTCTACCAGTAAATTTCACCAGATAGACAAGTCCTAAGTCAGATATTTTAGAGCTAAGGTGCTTCAACTTGAGCCTACCTGAACATTGTCTGCAGTACAGCTTGCCCTGTTTCTACCCCTGCAATAGCGGTGAATTACGAGCCCATTTTGGGCAATATAGACAAGGCTCAGTAGTTCTGCCTAAAGAATGAAAATTACTTGTAAGGTGTAATATGACTTGGAAGAGCTTGAAAAGCCTGTATGGTTCAGGTCTGGCTAATTCTTACTTGCTGGGATGGATGAATGCTCTATGTGACCAATCAGCATTTCTGTGATTTATAGTAACATTATGTAGCATGTGTGTCATCGAGTAAAAAGTAATGTGAAAGAGAGAAGTCGAACATGAGTAATAGAAGAATAGTTTCTGGTTAGCAAGAAACAGAGTTCTTTTATCCATAGAACACTGGTGTTTTCCAGATGGCTATCAAAAAGATGCTTTGGCAGATGTTTCTGCTGACATTAATGTACATTCTCCAAAGGTTAATATATTTGCAGTGAAAAAAAATCTGTCAATTTTTCTCTACAAGGAGTTTTTAATCTAAAGTCTCATCTACACTACAAGTGAATTCATGTTTGGGGACCTCGTTAAAAATGGATGTCTCCCCCCATGATTCATGCACAGTTCAGTACCAGCCAAAATCTGGCTTCCACACAATTATAAAAGCAAGGTTATGTCCCATCTACACAGCAAAATGGTGTTGGTGGACAAATGTGTTGGAACTGGGACAAAGCTGAATTTGTAGCAAAGTTGGTACTATAGGCCTAGTCTAAAAGAGCCTGACAATTGAATTTAAAAATCTGTTTTCAGACATGGTTTATATACAGTTTTGGCCAAACAGGACCCTGATGCTGTTTGATCAGCTACTGCTGATGGTGCCAAACAGTGTTAAAGCAGATTTCAAAGCCTATGCTTTACCATGTCTCAAGCTTGGCTGTTCAGATCTAGCACAATCCATACTGGCGGACTGCACTGTGTTAGAATCTCACTGGGCCACAGCCAAGTTTGAAAGATGGTTGGTCAGCTAGTATCAAAAGGAGTCAAGGTTCTTAGCATCCTACAATGACTGTGGCTGCAGGCATTTTCACTGGTGCAGCTCTATCTGCAAAGCTGCCACATTATCCTCTTTTGAATCTCTCTTAAAATCTCTCTCTGCCGTTATGCCTACAAAATACTTGACAAAGGTTAGGCAATCAGTGTGCTGTGACTGCTGCTTATTGCACTAATCATAACGGTCTCACTGTCACAATGTGCTCCCTTATCTATCTCTTGTATTCAACTATTGTCTCATTAACTACTTAGATTGTAAATTGTTTGAGGCAGAGAATTTTATTTTCTCTCTATATATGTACAGTGCCCAGGACAGTGGGAACTTGATCCCGGATTGGAACCTGTAGGTGATACCACAATACAAATAAATAGACAAGATTCTGGCAGCTGCAGCTATATTAGCCAGCTGCTCAAAGCAAAGCTAGATGACATACTTGTAAAAATATTGTTGGCTGATGGCACCTTGTCTATGCTAGTGCTTAGCAATGGTGGAAAATTTTAGCGGGGGAGAAATAAAATTCAACACCTTGAACTTTAGTTTAGTTATGTACAGGTAAGGTCCAGCTACGCTTGTAACTAGATTAAGGGACAACTGAGTTGTCACCAAGTTCCCTTACCATCTCATTTACACCACAGAAAGGCCCTAATTCTTTTTGGATTCCCAACTTGGGACTCCTTGAAAGAGACAGGTTTTCAGAGGATTGGTGCTGAAAACCACTAGTCCCTTTTGAAAATCCTGACCCTGTTTCCCAACATGGCTACAGGTAGCCTTGGTTAAAGTCTCATGCAGACAGGGATCTTTTTAGACAATTCCACCAGGAGAATCTACACTATAGACTCCCCTCTTCGAAAATGAATAGCATGGTTTCTTAATACCATTGTAACATGGTTTTAACCAGGCTGGGTGTGAGCTGAAACCACGATACAGCCATATGAGGCAGTAACTGTGTTTGAAAAAGAGTTTTAAAATGCGGTTACAAGTCTTTAGTATGGACTAATAGGTCTCATGTTTTATTGTGCGACATAAGCTGAGAGCCACAGTTTAAGCCAAGAATTCCTTTTGCTGACATAGCTTTTGTATCCATTTACATTTGAAAAGGGCAGTTGGTTGAACAATACTCTCAATACTGGGTGGCGTAAAGAATCGGTTCAGTGCTTGACACCTTTCAGCATGTAAAGGACAAAAGCTTGAAAAACATTTTTTCATATAATATCTTTTCCTGTTTGTGGCCTTTAGTCTTTAGAATGCTGTGAGGCTGGAGCCGCCAGTGATCTTGCTAAGTAGGTCACACCATAAACAGGCTTATCAGAAAAATAGCATGTTGCGTAATGTGAGAAGGAAAAATATATAGAATGGGCTGAAAAACAAATCTATGGTTCCCTTAAGTGACCAACTGTCTCTCTCTCTCTCTCTCACACACACACACACACACACACACACATGCGCGCCTTCAAAAATGTTTATTCCTATTTTAATGCTATTTTACGTAACAATCTCAATATTATCCAAATAATGGCCCAGATTCTCCATTCTGGCTGGTGAAGGAAAGAAGGGGACAAAAAAGTGGCTTTAAGTAACTTTTGTGCCTTTTGTGTTCTTGGCCCTCCCCATTGTCCAGTGTAAATTAATGGAACCTCAAAAGCTCTCTCGTGTAAACATGCTGATGTAAGGTGAGCGGTTCTGCAAAGGTTAAAGGCTCTCAGGGAAGAAGAAAATGGGAGAATTGGGCTGAGTAACATACTTTCTGATTTATGCACATTTTTCATACAGGAGAAACTCAACAGGGTCAGTGAGATTCCTAGACAAGGCAAACTTCGGTTGCCTTGTAGCTTACTAGCCGTTTCCAGGCATAGATTTGTAATTAGTTACCAGGCAATAAAATACCTCCTTGGCATAGATGGTTTTCTACTAGAAACCTGGAAAAATTGTTCCATCTTCCAATCTGGGATCTCTAGCAGATGAACATCCTCCAAATCTCCCAAAGGCTGAAGTAGTGATGGCTCTGAACCCCTACCAGCCAGACACAAACATTTCTCAGTTGTTTAAAAATAACTGAAATATGAAATACTTATCATAGTCTCTGTGGCTGTAACCTGGGATGCAGCTGCTTCTGAACAGAGGAACATGTAAAGATGATCTAAAGGCATACATCAAATAGATACAAGTTTCCAATTGTGACCTTGCTGGGACACAGAATGTAAAAGAAGAGATACATTTTTTCTTTCTTTCTGTGGACAAATATATACTATGCTTTTTCATTGCCTTGCCTTCCATCTCTGCTGGGCTGAGGCAGCCACTCAGGTCTGGTGGGGGGGAAGATCAGGACAACCTGATGGGGGGGAAGATCAGGACAACCTGCTTCAAGAAATGCTTAATGACTTTGGATACAAGTTGGATTGGCACCTTGGATTCCAGAAGGCGCAACTGGGGTGGGACAGGAAGAGGAGGGACAGACTGGTGGTGTAGTACCAGAACACAACTAGAAGATGACGGAGCAGGACTGGCAGCAACAGAAGGAGCTGCTTGAGTGGATGCTCTCCCCAATGGACAGCAGGATGCAAACCTGTTGCAGCAGCACCTGCACCAGTGGAATCCCCTCCATGCTACCACAGTCTGAAACCCATGCAGCCATTGGACAGTTCTGGGATGGGGTGGGCTATGAGTCAGTCCCTACACTCCTGGAATGGAAGTTCCTTGTTCACTCGATCCTGTGACTGCGTGGGGTAAGGAGAACAGGTAGACTGATGCTGTGCATACTATTACCAGTGACACTGCACTGATTGGTGTCTCTGGCAGTTTTCACTGCACATAGCACTTTTCAATTCTGTTAGTGTTTCACAGTATGCTTTTATTACTTGCAAATTTTTTAATAAAGTTTCTTTGGTTGTATACTACATTGATTGTGGATGCTTGGGAAACAAAGAAGAGGCAGGAAGTTTTATCCAAAGCTTTATGGGTCACTTAAAAGCAATGACAAATTGATAAAATGGTATGAGTACCACAACACTGCACAGCATCACATTTACCCATGCAACACCTCGGCAAGGCAAGGATGTGTACACAGAAGGCATTCCTTGTTCTCCTAGACCTAGCCCCAGTGATGACAGGTGCACTTCCTGGTTGCCTATGCCAAGCCTGCAAACCTGCAATGTCTTGAGGCCACTCCTGGCAAAAGCTCTCCCCCTTATCTTCATAAATGTTGGGCAGTGTACAGCCCGGCCCATTAATATGAATGGCATTGGGCACATTGCCATCCAAACAGGTTTGTAGGCAGTGCCATCTTGCTTTCAGCAGCCACATGAGCATTCTACTACCATCATGTAGCTACTCAGTGTGTAATTAAATTGTATCCAAAACTCTATTCTTCTTCCAGGTGCTCTTTATTTTTCTGCCAGGCTTCTTGAGTCAGGGAGGTAGAGGTTAGGCTGGGTCCTCTAAAAAACAGTAGGCAGATACTTCATTAATAACCATATTATTTGGAGGAAGTACGTCCCTTCTTGTCCAAATAGGTCAATACCAGTATCTCCTGAATGCTCCAAGTCATGCACCCTACTGGTGCAACTCACATTGGCGTTCATGAACCTGCCTTTGTAGTTGACCAAAATCTGCCCAATGGGCAAATACTATCCTTTCCGATTGACATAGTCATGTGTTCCTTGTGGTGGGCAGACAATGGGCACGTGTGCGCCATTGACAGGTCCAGTGCAGTTCAGGAACCCCATTCTCTCAAAGCCAGGAATGTTAGCAATATCCACCACCAGTGGGTAAACCACAAAAATTGCCTGACAAAACTCCACCACAGCACCAATGCAATGACTTGCCAATGCTACACTGATCTGTAGCAGTATGGGGTAGCCAACTTCCAGATGGAAATAGTAACCTACTTCTGGACTGATGTGGCCTCTCTCATCCACATGTCCTGGAGCTGGAGGGTTGAGGCAACTAAGCTCCTCACACAACTCTAGGAAAGTGGCCGTCTGCATGCAGAAGTTCTGGAGCCACTGCTGGTCATCTCAGTACTGCATATTGATTTAGTCCCATCACTCCATGCTTGTGGTTCTGCATCTGATGGGGGAATCCTCAGAGATTGCAACCAGCATAATCTGTCTCCACTCTGCCATGTCAGCATCCAGCCTGCATAATCTCCTCGCCAAGACCGGCCACCACCTTCTGAGGACCACAAGCCACTGCTGAAATGCCTTCCACCATGTCTTATACCTGCCTCATCCTGCATTAACAGCGCAGCCAAAAGCAGGAACAGTTCATTGACCTGGCTGGATCCATTCCTTGGCACTGGTTGGGACAGACAGAAGTGAGAAGCATGCTGAGTTGGGAGGGCTTTAGTTAGCTGTGTTGGTGGGCTAAGAATACTTCTGCACAGGGGCTTGGGAAGGACCGACAAAGTTGCTCCACAATAAATGCAAAAAAAAGGCTCAATTTAACTAACACCAAGAACCCTGGAATATGCCCCCAGAAATCCTAGAGCCCTGCCCGCGTTACTACAGCACCAGCCTGGACATGGCTACACAAGTATGCATTGTGTGGTTATGTGGATGCAGCTATCTCAAGGGCTGTAATTGGAGCAAATCCCCAGCATAGACAAGGCTTAAACCCAGATCACTAGTTACTGAAAGTCATTGCAATCTATTCAGAAACTACTGGGTCCCTGTACATTAAGGGCACATTCAGCCGGAGACCGTACTAAAGTGATGTAACTTCCAGCATCACTGTACCTCTTTCAGGTGCATCTTTGGCTTCTGGCACTGAAAAAAATCTGAATTTCCAGTTTTTTCCAAGTTACATTTAATGATCCTTCTTCATTGTGACTCTAACAAACACTTTTTTGCTGGCAATGGACAAGGGGGAAGGCTTCCCGGCTCTTTGAGCTCTGGTCAAGTGAAAAATTTTCGAAGTTTGCATCTGTATTTGGAGCTTGCCCTGTAATGGGCAAACCAAAACCACGACTTCACAAATTCATAGCTAAACATTACAGCTCAGGAGCATCCAGGAGGAAGTGTGTTTAACAACACAAACACACGAGACCAAATAGGGTGGCCTAAGCAAATCTGTAGCTCCTTGAGCCATTCTGTCAAGGCATGCAAAATCCTGATTATCTGCAACAAAAAACAACTTTAGCAAAAACAGGAGGTCCCACCTTGCTGGAATTCCAATTATTAGAAGATAACACTGGGAGCTGCATGCCTATAATTCCCCACACCCCTTTGCTGATCATTTAGCTCTTAATGTTACCTGCCTTTAAAGGTAACTTGACCCTCCAGAAATAACTGGCTCCTGATTTATTTATTTTTTCTAAATCATAATGTTTATGTAGTTTCCCGGAATGACAACATGAATAAATCACCCAATGCATCAAGTTGTTCTTGTGATACAGGAGCAACTAGAGATCAAATTAAATGAAATTAGACAATCAAATATATGTTTGCCATAACAGTATGTGACAATAAAATAGTAGGTTAAATAGTAATTTTGTTCCAAGTTACTGAGCTCTCTCATTAAAGTCATGCACTCAATGTACATTCAATAGCTAAAATATACAACTAACAAATACTAATCATTTTTAATTACTACTATTTTTATTAATGGACCAAATCTTAAATTCCTTACTTGGTGTATATTCTGTCCTTATTCAGACAGATACACACTGAATTAGGGTTACCATATTTCAGCGAGCAAAAAAGAGGACGGGAGGAGCCCCGCCCTAGCCCCGCCCCTGCCCCTCCCACTTCCCGCCCCCCCTGACCTCCCAACCCTCCCCCCGTTCCTTGTCCCCTGACTACCCCCTCCTGGGACCCCTGCCCCTAACTGCCCCCCAGGATTATCTAAGCCTCCCTGCCTCTTGTCCCCTGACTGCCCCAACCTTTATCCACACCCCCACCCCCAGACAGACCCCTGGGACTCCCACGCCCCATCCAACCACTCCCCACCCCCTGACAGCCCCCCCCCAGAACTCCCAACCCATCTAAACCCCTCTGCTCCCTGTCCCCTGACTGCTCCGATCCCTCTCCGCACTCCTGCCCCCTGACAGCCCCCCCCAGAACTCCCAACCCATCTAAACCCCTCTGCTCCCTGTCCCCTGACTGCTCCGATCCCTCTCCCCACTCCTGCCCCCTGACAGCTCCCCCCCAGAACTCCCAGCCCCCTACCCCCCCCGCTCCTTGTCCCCTGACTGCCCCCTCCTGGGACCCCTGCTCCTAACTGCCCTCCAGAACCCCACCCCCTACCTAAGACTCCCTGTTCCTTGTCCCCTAACTGCCCCCTCCTAAGACCCCCCCCCCAACTGCCCACCAGGACCCTACCCCCTACCTGTACCCTGACTGCCCAAAACTTTCTCCACTCCCCCCAAAAAGCCCCCCCCCCGTTTCTTGACTGCCCCCTCCAGAACCTCCCTGCCCCTTCTCCTGCCCCCCTTACCCTGCTGCTCAGAACAGGGTGTTGGGCTCTGTGCGAGCCGGACACGTGGCTAAGCTCCCCAGCACAACAAAACCCGGTCCCTGGCCCTGCACAACAAAACCCGGTCCCTGGTCCGGACCGGGTTGCAGGGGAGAGCTGCCCTTGTATCAGCACAAAGTGCTCTCGCTCCCGTTTTGCTACGCTGCATGGCAGAAACCGCTCCCAGTTGCAAAAGGGGAGGGCTGCACTTTGTGCTGAGACACTTGCTCAGAATGCAGGGCGGAGCTCCTCTCCAGCTGCTCCGGAGTCCAGCCCGGGACTTTCCTGCAGCCCTCCCAGCCGCTTGCTCTGCTGTGCCGGGGGAGGGGGGAAATCCCGGACATTGTGAGTGCTTTACAAATTCCCCCCGGACGCTATTTTTAGCACAAAAAGGAGGACATGTCCGGGTAAATCCGGACGAATGGTAACCCTAACTGAATTCAACTGGAGTAAGGAGCTGAGGGTTAGGCCCATTGTTATTTGATATACATACTCTGCCTGAAATATGTGAAATTCTTTTCACGCAAATAAGGAGACAAAGGACAAAATTCTGCCCCCATTGCAGTTAATGGGACTTTCACCTTTCTTCAGTAGTGCCAAGATTCTACCCAAGGTCCCTGCCCCAAAGAACTTATAGTTTAAACAAGACAGTGAGCACATGATAGATGGGGCATCAGATGCAACAAATCATTACAAGAAAAATGATTAAATTTCCCTGGGGAGGAGGAGCCAGGAGGAGGAGGTTGCCTTGCCATTGGAAGAAACCAGGGGCTCCACCAAAATCTGTCATTCTCAGGGGATTTTCTGGAGGGTAGAGTCATCGACATGCAACCCTTTGCCTCTGCATTGGTGCTCTGTCCAAATGGGCCCCAGATAACATAGTGCTAGCAGGAGATGCATTACCAAGAACGCTCTTAAATGCCAGCTGTACACAGAAGCCCTCTCAAGAGGAAGAGTTACAGTGTGCAGTTACTTATTCTGATTTGTGCTGTGGGCTTGCAGGGACTGGACTTGGCTGACCCCGCCTACTCTCTGCCTTTCTGCCTCCATTTAAATCCATAGGAGTTGGGAGCCCACAGAGAGGTACTCATAGTAAGCAAAAGCATGCATTGGAGATAGCACTCCTCCATGTCCATGTCCATGTCCCTACAGCCATAAGGCAGGGACTTCCCTCCACACAAGGAACATAGGAAACTTATTAACTCTTGAATACTGCATATAATAAAATACCAACTATTTAGGGCCCAATTATAAAAGGGTGGTGCTTTAAAAAAAAAAAGCCATTTGTACCCAGTTTATGCTTGCAATGCACTCACTGGTGCAAATCCAAGTAGTTGTGCCTCTTCCTTACAGTCAGTGCAAATCAGGTAGTTAGAAATCCCCAGATTTCATTTTGTACCCACCGTTCATTTTTTTCAGGTTAAAAAACCTCCATGCAAATTTTGTAGATGACACTTGTGCCTGCAAAAAGAGAAGATGGGCCCCAGCCCCTGAAAGCTCACCCCTTCCGTGACCTCTTACTCATTTTAATTAAAGTGATTATTCAATGGACTCCAGATGCTACAAAAAGGCCCCATCTTGTTAGGTTTAGAAGCGCAAATTCTCTCAAATTTGCACATCATAAGAGTAAAACGTATCCAACAATCCATCTGTAGCTGAAAAGTTAACCTTTTCTCAATGTTTTTCCAATTCTCAAGCCTGGTTTGCTGTGATGACTTTAGCATGAGCAACCTTTATCTCTTGGGTAGTTAATTAAGAGAGGTCAGATTACCTTGAGGAGCCAATCACTTTGGGGATGGGGGTTGTTTAGGTTGTAATTTAGGACAGCAGGGATTTTGACTTCTAAAACTTGCTTCTCTAACTTTTTTTCCCCCCATGCCTGAGTTCAAAACTTTTTTATTTTGCTTGAAAAACCAGAAGAGTGGAAGAGATTGGTAGTCACCTTGAGTATACAAAAGACTGACCAAAGAGGGGGAAAAAATTGCAATTTCCTTTATTTACTACTAAGCTTGCTCCATTCCCTGTTTGTGTATGACTTGGCAATGATATATTGATTTTTCAGAGGTTTCTTTTTACAATTACAAAAGAAAACGAAATTACTGATTGGGAAGGAAAACTTCTTTGTATCTGTTTTGTAAAAGAAACAGCTTTGTGTATGTGTGTGTGTAAGAAATAGAAAATGCATTAAAAGAAGAAAAAAAAGAAGAGGAAGATGATGATGATCCAGAGATCAATACAGAGAATTAGCTGAAATAGAACATCTTGTATGTTTTTTTAGAAAATCATTTTTTATATACTAAGTACATTTGAGGACTTTGTTCCTAGCAAAACCTTTTCAAGTTGTAATTTGAGTCCAAGCCACAGGTCTTCGTGCAGATTTTAAATGACTGAGAAATCATCTTTGATTTTGAGCAGGGTAAAAGATTAGAGAGAACTTGGTCTTTGGAGATTTTCTGAAGCTAACTTAAAAACAAAATTCAGCCCTCAGCCATGTCACAAAGGAAGTAAGATTATTGCCTGAGGGCTGAAGGATTTGGTCATGTGTCATCATTTTACCTTAAGCATATTCTCACCAGCAACCACGCACCACACCATAACAACTCTAACTCAGGAACCAACCCATGCAACAAACCTCGATGCCAACTCTGCCCACATATCTACACCAGCAACACCATCACCTAACCAGATCAGCTACAACATCACTGGCTCATTCACCTGCACGTCCACCAATGTTATATACGCCATCATGTGCCAGCAATGCCCCTCTGCTATGTACATTGGCCAAACTGGACAGTCACTATGCAAGAGGATAAATGGACACAAGTCAGATATCAGGAATAGCAATATACAAAAACCTGTAGGAGAACACTTCAACCTCCCTGGCCACACAATAGCAGATGTAAAGGTAGCCATCTTACAGCAAAAAAAACTTCAGGACTAGACTCCAAAGAGAAACTGCTGAGCTCCAGTTCATTTGCAAATTTGACACCATCAGATCAGGATTAAACAAAGACTGTGAATGGTTAGCCAACTACAGAAGCAGTTTCTCCTCCCTTGGTGTTCACACCTCAACTGCTAGCAGAGCACCTCCCTGATTGAACTAACCTCGTTATCTCCATACTGATTTATACCTGCCTCTGGAAATTTCCATTACTTGCATCTGAAGAAGTGAGGTTCTTACCCACGAAAGCTTATGCTCCAATACTTCTGTTAGTCTTAAAGGTGCCACAGGACCCTCTGTTGCTTTTTACAGATTCAGACTAACACGGCTACCTCTCTGATACTTGACACATTTTACAGGATATTACCTCAAAATGACATAATTATACAAAAATCCAATGCAGAAATGGCAAAATGGCACATCCACCTACTCACTGTATACAAAATTTTGAATGCTGATTCTCCTAGACATGCTTTACAAGTAAGCATTTGTCTGGGCTGAATACGAGTAATGGTAAAATCAGGTTCAATCACTTGGATTTTGAATGCTAATGAAGCTTTCAGTACCAGTAATGCCATCTACAATAATCAGCTTTCACATGAACAACGAGGAGTCCTTGTGGCACCTTAGCAGTGTTTCTCAAACTGGGGTCGCCGCTTGTGTAGGGAAAGCCCCTGGTGGGCCGGGCCAGTTTGTCTACCTGCCCCATCCGCAGGTCTGGCTGATTGCGGCTCCCACTAGCCGTGGTTCGCTGCTCCAGGCCAATGGGAGATGCTGGAAGCAGCACGGGTCGAGGGACTTACTGGCCGCTGCTTCCAGCAGCCCCCATTGGCCTGCAGCAGCGAACCGCGGCCAGTGGGAGCCACGATCGGCCAGACCTGTGGACAGGGCAGGTAAACAAACCGGTCCGGCTCGCCAGGGGCTTTCCCTACACAAGCGGCGACGGCAGTATGAGAAACACTGCCGTAGAGACTAACGAATTTATTTGGGCATAAGCTTTCGTGGGCTAAAACCCACTTCATCAGAGTATCTGCTGAAGTGGGTTTTAGCCCACGAAAGCTTATGCCCAAATAAATTCATTAGTCTCTAAGGTGCCACAAGGACTCCTCGTTGTTTTTGCTGATACAGATTAACACGGCTACTGCTCTGAAAGCTTTCACATGGTCATCCTCATTGTTTTTCTGCTAGTTATTTGGAGCAGTCAGTGTACACAGTTCTGCATCAAAACAGAAAAAAACAAGGTCCCTGCCTCAAGGTGCTTACAATCAAAACAAGATGAGCAAATGAATATAAGAGAATGAAAAAAAATCATCTTAATTCCTTAGCATTATATGGGCCCCGATATTCAACAGTGGGTCCTGATTGTAGAAGCCCACAGTTGCGTGGGCAGCTGATCGGATATACACAGTGGACGAGCACCCATTTGGCACAACCATAGGGTAACCAGATAGCAAGTGTGAAAAATCGGGACGGGAGTGTGGGGTAATAAGTGCCTATATAAGATAAAGCCATGAATATAGGGATTGTCCCTATAAAATTGGTACATCTGGTCACCCTACATACCCAGCCACTTCACTTGCATGTGCATACTGAGCCGCGCCTTACATTTCTGTTGCCAACTCCTGCTATTTTGTCACAAGTCTCATGGTATTTGACATTTTACTTAAAGCCCCAGCACCTGGAGACAAATGAGTATGTCAGTTGTTATTTTTTGTAAGCTTCTATCACCTCTGGTTCCAAAAAAAAAAAAAAAATTGAAAATGTTTCCTGAGTGCACCCTAAAGACTCAAAATCCCATTAAGTAAACATAAAAAGAACCCAAAATGGATTGTTTGTGAAATTGCATGATTTTAAAGTCAATTTTGTGATTTTAAGGAGGGACCTGACTCGTGATTTTTGGGGTTGGTATTACTGCACTTTGCTCACCTAAATATGGAATTTGCATATGCAAACCAAGTGCATATCCAGTTTTGCGGGCACAATTAATGGTGTATATGGAAAAGGGGTTCAGAAAATCAGAGTTCACCTTCAGCCTGACTGGAAATATGACTCTCAAAGTCTTCACAAGTTCTGGTTTAAATCTGATATTCACAACTGGTAAATGAAGCATAGTGCACATAGATACACATCAATTTGCACTGGCACAGCTTGCAGGGGGAATTAAAAAAAGGGAAAAGAAAATCTCAAGGGAGATGATGCCAGGAAGTGAAGTAATGACTGAATAATAATAATTTTAAAAAGGCATTCTAACCCCCTAAGAGAATGGCAATCTATTGGCTCAAAGTGACAGATTCTTCGCTGGTAGATAGATTCCTCAGCAACACTATATACGTGGATCCAATTTGGGCCTCCTGACATCAAACTGATTTGCCAGATTGCCTTAGATTCATTATACTCATGAGTTTTAAAAGCGTTTAAAATATTTTCACACAGATTTTGCAGAACATAGTAAACATAAACAACATAGGAGATGGGCGAGTTCAACATTGCAGCAGCTGCATAAAGGCCCAAGCCACACCCACCAGAATTCTGATTAACAGGGCATTAAGGACCTGATTCCATACACATTATGGAGGTCATACTGTAGGGAACAGTCACATGCTCTAGGGAACAATCCTCCATTGGCCTGGATGAGCTATCTAGGCATTTATTATTATTTATTATTGGTATTACAATAGCGTCTAGGACCCCTAGTCATGGACCAGGATTCCGTTGTGTGAGATGCCATACAAGCAGAGAACAAAAATATACACTGTATTAATCACTGTAATATCAGAGCACCCAACCTTACTATATTCTTTGATTCTAGGAACATAAAAATTGCCATACTGTATCAGACCTGATGTCTCTGATGGTAGCCAGAAGGTGTAAGATGGTTAGTAGAAGGTGTAAGATGGTGGGTGAAAAGTGCAAGAAGGTGTAAGGACCTTGCAATAGGCAGCTGTGGGATAATCAGCCCATTAGTCAGATCCTGATATCTAATAATTAGAAATTGACTTAAAACCCTAAAGCATTGGGTTTAATATTCCTTCGAACATTTTTGTTACCAATAACAATTATAACTGCATATTTCTGCTATCCATATAAATATTTAACCCCTTTCTGAAACTTGCAAAGTTCGTAACCTTGACAACTTCATGTGGCAAGGAGTTCCACAGTCTAATTATGCACTATATGAAAAAAATATTTCCTTTAATTGATCTTTGAATGTCCCATTATTCTTGTGTATTAGACAGGAAAAACTAATGACAGGTTTCAGAGTAGCAGCCGTGTTAGTCTGTATCCGCAAAAAGAACAGGAGCACTTGTGGCACCTTAGAGACTAACAAATGTATTAGAGCATAAGCTTTCGTGGGCTACAGCCCACTGTTCTTTTTGAGGAAAAACTAAAGCACCTGAATTACCTTGTCTGCATAATTCGCTCTTTTACATACTTTTATTATGTCCCATTTTAGGGGTTTTCTACACAGTAAAACTATTGTGAAATAAACTAGGGTGTAAATTTAAAGTGCAATAACCATTCCACAATAGCTTCCCATGTAGCCACTCCTAGGCCATGTCTACAGTACAAGATTATGCTGACCTAACTTCCATCAGCATACAGTCACCACAGTTATTAAATCCCTTGAGCGTGTACACACTTGGCTTCTTGTGTCGGAGGTGCGCATACCCATCAGGAGCACTTGTATCGTCAGTATGGGACATTGTGGGATGGCTCCTGAAAGCCAGTAACAGTCAACATAAGCAACGCAGAGTCTACATTGACACTGTGTCGATCTAATTACATTGACCAGGAGTCTACGCCACTCAAGGAGGCGGTGTTACTAAATCGGTGTAGAGAGGCACTTATGTCAGCAGGAGCCAAATTTAAGTGAAGACTCTTTCACAGCTAGATTGATGCAAGGCAGCATCTCTTGACTTAACCACTAGTGTAGACCAGGCCACAGTCTGCATTAAGCGTGCTTTCCAAAGTGCATTAAGTTAACCACACAAAGGCACTCAGTGCAGAATAAATTAATCCACACAGGGAACTAGTGTGGAATAGCTATTCCACAACAGCTATTCTGGGCTATTTCCCCATTAGACAAGCCCTTATTCATCCCCATTCAATTGTAAACTATCTTAAATCCCACTGTAGTGAGATTACAGCATAAAGAAATCAATCCCCATGCAAGAGCCTGGGACCCAATTTTCAGAAGTGCTGATTCAAAGGCAGCTGTAAAGGCTCAGCACCTTATAAGATCCAGACACTAGTTTTCTAACCCTTACTCACTTGAACAGCACCATTGAAGTCATTGGGCCTGATTCCCCACTGTCTGGCCTCCTGTGCAGCCATTTATACCGCTGCCAATTGAGTACAGAGTGAGAGTAAAATGGTATTCTTCTGCTTTGTAGCACTTTGCACCCACTTTACACAAGTGACTACACAATTAGCAGGGCAGTGTCGGATCAGGCCTATGGGACCATCTGTGTGAGTAAGGGTGACAGGATCACTCCCTAACAAGTTCAGGAAATTAAAAAATAAAGAAACAAAAATTTGGGGCTAATAATTTATCTTCTGGAGTCCTAACAAGTATTTAACCTTTTGCAGGATAATTATTGCTTGAAACTATGTCAGCAATAACAAAACAAGACTGGTGGAGAATCCATACATTATAACTGTTGGGTCATACCATAGTAATGTGGGTGGGCTGAATTTAAAAAAAAGATACATAGTGGGAGATAGCCAGAGTGCATTTAAACTAGCCTACAGAAATGAGACTGTTCTGTATCTGAATGTACTCAATGGAAGAAAAATATTTTGCTTATAAAGAATTTTCATAAACATTTCTGAGGATGGGTATGTCATAGGATGTGCATTAAGAGTAAGTTAAACAAGATGGTATAAACACAGAAATGGTCTGTAATAGGAGAATAAATAGCCTGCCTCTGCTTCCGCTAGAAGCCATTGTTCAGATAGTGCATTCTGTGAAAACACAGCCATGCTGGCACATTGGTCTTTAATTAGAACACAACAACATACTGCAAGAGATCAATCTCTGGGACTGCAAATAAAATCTTTAGCTGCAAATAAAAATAAAGTGGACACGTTTTCTACTATCACAATCCCTTCCTAAGCAGATTCTTCAGTGCCTAAAATATCTTAAATATATACAGAGGCACTGGGAAGAACAATTGAAAAATAGCAAGAAGCTAGGCCATTACAATGGGACTGCTCATCGGATTAAAGTTAAGCATGTATTTAAGAACTTTGCTGGTTAGGAACAAAGGGCTCGATTTTCAAATGTGTTTAGGTGCCTAAAGATGCAGATAGACATGGGATTTCAAAAGTGCCTAAGCAAGTTAGGCACCTAAGTCCTACTGAAATCAAGAAATAGGTGCCAACCTGAGTAGATGCTTTTGAAAATTCCACTATGCACTTATCTGCATCTTTGGGCACCTAAATTTAGGCACTTTGAAAATCTGGTCCAATGTGCTTAGTACATATAGGATTAAACCCTCATTTTTTACTCAGCGCTTACTCTGGCACATTTCCTGCAGACCTCACTTTGAGCTATTGTGTGCTCAGCACTTCAAATCTGTCAGCTGCCTAAATATGGATTTAAATGCCTAACTTTAGGCTCCAATTTTTGAAAATCTCAGCCTAACTCTGTTACCACATCCAACATATCTGAGGCATGTTGAACAATAATAATTGAATTCAAAGGCGCTTGTCCAGATTAAGCGCAGCAATAGATTAAAAATGCACATGGAGTTTTGGAGCCTGGTTGGAAAATGGGAGTTATCTAGTTTGTTGTATTAAGCACTAATTATATGTTCATGGTATCCATCACACTAATATGTTTCCTGTGTGATGTGAAAAACATATGGTAAAGAGGAAATTATTTGTGCATTTTATAGGATTGAACTAGTGTTTCTAATATTTGAAGGGAAATTGCAAGAATAATTTAAAAAGTGCCACCACCAATATCTAGTATATTGGAACCTAAAGAGATTAAAAGTAAATAACATGTGGACTAAAATTCACCATAGCCAGTATAGCTAGATCAGTTAGAGATGTGATATTTTGCCAACATGGCTATACTGGCAAAAGCCCTAGTGCAGAAGCAAAAATAAAAAAAAGGGCTTTTTGGTAGTATTTTTAGCTTATTTTGCTTGGGGAACTGGTATAAGCAATACCAGTAAAAGGGCTTTTTTTGCCAGTACAAATTGCAGCTACGCTAGGAGTGTTTGCTAGTATAGCCAAGGGCCACATCTACACTAGGAGCTCTTTTTTGGTCTAGGAATACTAGTATACCATCAAACCACTCCTAGTCTGGACACAGCTATACCAGCAAAACTATGCTTTGCACCGATAGAGCAAAACAAACTATGGTATATCTGTAAAAGCACAGCTTTGCTGGTATAACTGAATCTACACGAGGGATTTCTGACGGCAAAGCTATGTCAGGCATCTCTTCACATCCCTGACCAACATAGCTAGACCAGCAGAAGTCTGTAGTGTGGATTGCTTCATTACTCAAACTATCCAAACCTTCCATTTGAATGCCATCAGATATATTCTATGATATATGTTTAAAGTCTCAGATCATGTTCATACTTGTAACTCCACTGTCCTAAATTTTCAAAAGTGACCAGTGGTGATTTCAGGTGCCTAATTTTTTGTTTGCCCAACATGACACATGGTAAAGGGACCTGGTTTTCTGAAAGTGGTGCATACTTCATCTTCTGAAAATCAGGCCTCTTTAAGGCATCATGAGATTGCGCGTCCAAATTCAATAGTCACTTTTGAAAATGTAGGCCATTGATTTCAATTAAGTTACACCACTGATAAATATAGTCCTTATTCCTTCCCCATACTACTCAGCATCTTCAGATCTGAATTAATGTCATTGCCACATCAGTAAAGTCTTCAGGGCAACAAATGGCATAAACACATTAGAATATGGGTCTTTTATTTATTTATTTGTTTTTAAAAAGAGTTTGTTTCCTCAACGCAGTAGTTAACTCAGATGTTGTTTTTTAAATTGTTGCTGTGCTGTGTTTTCTGTCTGTGGATAGGTGTTACATTATTCCTGTGAGAATGTTGACTGAGGGTGGGTGCAGCAACAGCTGTGGAAACCATTCTCAATCTAATAACACTGCGGTGGCATCTCCAATGAAAGCAAAGTGATGCTTTGCCACCTAATGAGCAGAGACAATTTCCATGTTAATAGTAAACAGGAATATCTGTGTGAGATGTGGTAGCTTTACTGTTGTCCAGTCTTTCTTCCACCCCTTCTCCTGTTTGTCTTGGGGCCCTAGTCCGATTAAGTTCTTTTCTGTGTGTTTCTACTCAGTTCCACAAGCTGTATCACTAACAAGTCAGTGCTATTTAGTTTTATTTGCTCTTAAAATGAGAAGCCATTCTCAGGCTGTGTTGGATGATACAACTATTTTGCTACTTACCCTGGATAATAAACAGTTTGGAAATTAGTTACTTATAACAGTTTGGTGTTTATGTGACAGAAACTAGGACAAGGAGCTTGATTCTGATCCCACTCGTGCTAGTTTTTGTGTCAAGCCACTTCTGAGTTGCATTGATTCAAGTGAGATCAGAATCAAGTCCAATATATATCCTTCAGCATTTCAATTTAAATGTAATAGCTTGCTAATAACCAATAACAATCAGATAAAGTTACAGCTTTCCCCCCATCTTACATGAAGAAAGAATGAAATATACATAAACCTTGAGCTCTACTAGCGAAGCACAAATTTGTATGGCTAAGTCCAAGAATGTCTCACTTCTAGGCATAAACAAACTGCTCTCTTATTAAACACGGTACCAGCTCCTTGCATAATACTGCTGGACACTGTCCTGGTATGGAGCAACTCTTCATCCACAGACTTCCGGCTTCAGAGGGGTAGCCGTGTTAGTCTGTATCAGCAAAAAGAATGAGGAGTACTTGTGGCACCGTAGAGACTAACAAATTTATTTGGGCATAAGCTTTCGTGGGCTAAAACCCACTTCATCAGATGCATGCAGTGGAAAATAGAGTAGGAAGATATATATACACAGAGAACATGAAAAAATGGGTGTTGCCATAGCAACTCTAACAAGACTTCCACTCTAAGGTTCGAGTCTAAGGTGCCACAAGTACTCCTCATTCTTCAGATTTCAGGCTGTGATTTAGATGCTTTAATATAGCTTTTATATTTCAGCTCCAAAGAGCAGGTACTGGGTCTTGTTCTGTGATGAGCACACTGTGGGTACTTAGGAATTAGCACTTAATCATGTTTTATCTTTAAGCACATCAAGTGGACACACTGAAGTCATGATGGGACTACTCACATGCTTAAAGTTAATCACATGGGTAAGTGGAATGGCCCAAGCGCTCAGCGCATTGCAGGACATATCCTTTAAGGCCTGATCCAGCCCCCATTGAAGTAAACAAGAGTCTTTTCATTTACGTCAATCAGCATTGGATCAGACCCTTAAACAATAATGATAAACAGTGAATAAATCCAGCAACAATTTCTGAAATCACTCCTAACATTAAGACTCCTGTTCTCGCTGAAATCTGAAACGACTCCTGTTCCATCTTTGCATCTGGATCAGTATCACTAAAAATTCAACCCAAGTGGAAACTCTGGAAAATAATCCTCACTCTTAAACACTCCACTCTTTACATGGTACAAGTATAATTCCACAGGGCATCCTCCTGGGAGGCAGTGCCATTTCAGTGTTGAGTAGGCTAACTATATGCAGATAAATAACCAAACAATGGCCTTTTGTAAAAGGGATCAGGAGTGAGTCCAATATAATTTAACATACAATGGAACAGTCTAAGAGATGTGCAAATCTAAACCACCGCCAACATTCTGCGGTTTTTAAATTGCATGATAGGATCACATAGCCCAAAGTTAGACAGCAGGACAGAGATGAAGGACCAGGTGCTCAGCTACTGTGAATTGGTGTAGCTCTATAGACGCGAACTGCTGAGCATCGGCCTTGACATCTTTAAAATGCTCACAGTATCATGGGTCAACAACTACAGCAAAGATACCAATAACACAGGATCTCACATATTTGAGTCAGAGGGGAACTTCATGGTCTCTCTCTCTCTCTCTGGGATTATTAGCCATTGGATTTGCTGCCCTATGTAGTGCTTGTCTAGTTTATGGAACTTTTAAGAGTTTTAAGAGCTGAGTAAGATTAAGGGGTCCCTGAATAGTGGCTGTCTTGTGCCATCTGCCCCAGAGGTGGCTGAATTTTAGTGGTGATGTATAGAAGTAGTTTGCAAAGTGGTTTGCAAAGCTGAAAGTTTTTATGGAAACATGATTCATTATTACTATTTTGCCTAAAAGATGAATGCTGAAAGCTGGCTCCCAATGAAATGGGCATGTTTGCAGCCAGCACCAATTTATTATCCAGTGAAACTTGCCTTAATAAAACACCCATAACTATTTCCTAATTTTAAAAGCCTTTAAGGCTTCAAAGGTTGCCTCTCCAATCAAGTTTTGATTTGCTTTAGGGTCACTACTGACACTGGCGCCAGCGGGATGTGTTTCATCTATTATTTCGCACAAAGAAGTCAAATATTGCACAGTTGTGTGTGGTATCATTGTGAGGAATGCAAGATGGTTTCGTCTGAACTCCATACTGAAGTGAGCCACACAACTGTGTAATACTGTGCCCTGACGCACACGCTTAAGCATGTGCATAACTTTATACATGGACAGTTTAATTAAAGTCAGGTACAGCAATGGGACTACACTTGAATTTTGAATAATATATGTAAGTGCTTCGCTGGATCAGGCCCTTAATATGTGTAATTTTCCTGATGTCAAGGGGGATGAGGGTTGACCTGCAAAAGATTAATCAATTCCGTTTTGATGCTTAGCGGAACTTATCCAAACTATTTTTTTGTTTGGCTAGAGTTCTGGCTGGACACCATATGGAACAAGCTTTTCAATGAGAAATCCAGTACTTCTTTTTCTCTATTTGGGTCAGATTTAAAATGGGAACATATTTACGCTAAATTTCCTGAGTGAAATCCTGACTTCATTGAAGTCAACAGAAAAACTCCGAATGATTTCAATGGGGCCAGAATGTCAACTTCCACGTTATGAAATTGGATCTGGTTGCAAAATCCTCTGGATTTGGAATTCTTCTGCTTTGGGGTTTTGGTTTGGCCATAACTGAATGAATGGTCAGCCATAAAGTTTGGATCTTTGATCAGAAATCCTCCAAAGCTGTAGGGTGTTCTGATCCAGCATTTTGTTTTGTCCCATTATTCCCCCCCCCCCCCGCCTTTTTTTTTTTTTTTTTTTTTAACCCACATGTTTTGGCATTTCCAGCACTAGCTGAAACCAAGAATTGAAGAGAAATTCACAAAAGTTTATTAAAAAAAAATAAAAAGTCAACCAGATTTTCTTGATCCTCAGAAAAAGCTGGCATTTTGGGGCAGATGTTCAGGTTAGCTCCCATTTCCAGTTCAGCTAACCTGAGTTCAGAATTCAGAAAAGGCAATAGAAACTTTCAATATCCTAGAAATCACTGAGGCCACAAAAACTCCCCTTAAACCTCTGTCTTCGGAAGACACCCAAAGAAGATGAAGGAGGAGTCAAACTTCTCAGTAAAAGATCTGCACAGCAATAAGGTAAGAAAATAACTCAATGGCATGTATGATAAATTGTAATGTGGAATGCACAGAAAGATATTTACCATGGGGCATTGTCTTAAATTTCCTCTACATGTAGTATGTTACAGAGTTGATTCCAATAAGCCTATTCTTTGGTGCATAATATACACTATCATCACCTGATTAAGGCTTGGTTGAGCATTGTATGGTTAGTGATGGTATAAAGGAGGTGTAAGATAAGAAACTGTTTATATATGACAGAGAAAACACATTTTAAAAGTCGGTGAGATGGAATTATAACAGGAAAATGCAAAAAGGGGTGAAATTATTCAGTATAAACGATGGAAGAATTTTATTACCAATCTGACTGCGTTATAAATCAAGTACTCTGTAAATGCAATAAAACAATTGTTTAGTCTGCATGATTCATACCACAAACCTCAGTATTCTGTGTTTTGATCTTATTGCAGCAATAAACTGTCTAGACAGCAATTAACAAACTGTTTTTCCTTCAGATGTTTGGAGTGCCATTGCCGTCCGATCAGCACTCAGAATACAGGGCTTTCTCTTCTATTCCTATTAATTATCAGGTTGAGTGGGGGGTATGGTTAGTCATTCTCTGTAATTGTACAACATATCTCCTTAAGTGACCTGCTATAGGAAAAAATATAGATAATACTGTTTTTAAATAATTGGGAGTATATATGATTACAATTTATTTTACAACTATGCACTAGAATGTAAAGTAGAACACATACAGATAAATAACATGGAGATTTAGGCCCTGATGCAGAAAAGTACTTGAGCATGTGCCTAACTTTAAGCATGTGAGTAGTCCTGGGACAACTCCTGATTAAAGGTAGGCATGTGCTCAAGTACCTAGCAGTGGACAAAAAACAAAACAAAACAAAACAAAAAAACCACCAAAAAAACCTGATCAATCAGTTCTAGCTATCCCTTAGTTTGTTTCTTTTACAGCACAACTATAGTGGCTGCCATGTTGCCATCAAGCCCTGAACATAGCTACCTATCAGTAGGAGGTGAAGTAAAGTGATTCCCATGATTTGCTGTTTTGGAAGAAGCTTTGATGCTTCTGAAGGCACTACTGAAACTATTATTCAATCATTTCCAATGCCCTAATTGTAAGTGCATGACGCAGACAATATCCTCAATGAAGCCTCACATGCTGTTGGTAAAGTATTGCTATCCTTATTTTACAAATGGGGAAACTGAGACTCAGAAAGGTCAGGGACTATATTTTTGAAAACAATTCCTAATTTGGGGTATGTCTACTCTGCAACTAAACACCCACGACTGCCTGTGTTAGCTGACTCACGCTGGGGCTGCTGGGCTTTAACACTGCTGTGCAGATATTTAGGCCGAGTGCTGCCCTTCCTGGATTGTCAACTTGAGCCATGTGGAGGCTGATTTTCAGGGGTGCAAAGCACCCATAACCCTCATCTGAAGTTAATGGTAACAGCCATGTCTCACTTTTATGGAATGTAGGGCATTTATACAATATATTTGTTCACAGCAAATACTGAGAGGGGGTGTGTGTGTACATATCTATAAAAGCAGGAAAGTGTCTCATCATCTTGAAAAAGAAGTAGAGGTTTCCCTTGAATAGCTTCTTATTGCTGACAACTCATAATATTTACAGGGCATGGATACAAACAGGTCTAGATCCTCAGTTGGGGTAAGTCAGCACAGCTCCACTTCATTGACTTCATTGGAACTATGCCAATTTATACCAGTTGAGGAATTAGTTTCAGGTGCCTGAATCTGGATTTTCTGAAAATCTGGCCCTTTTATTTTGTTTTATCTTCTTGCTGGACAGCTCCCCAGTTCAGAGAGACAACGTGGGTGAGGTAATAGCTTTTACTGAACCGATTTCTATAGGTGAAAGAGATAAGTTTTGAGCAATACCGCTACAACAGCAGCTCCCTAGTTTCTCCTTTTTTTATTCTGCATGAAATTGACCTGAGATTTGTTGCAGATGACCAGCTTATGGCTTTGGGCTGGGAAGCATGACACACATTCCAATGCATGAAAAGAATATTTAAGTTTTGCTGTTGTGAAATTAAATCCCTATCCAGGCATGCTCCTCCAACTGTGGGCTTGACCCTGCTTCCATTGAAGTCAGTGGGAACTTTGCAATGATGATTGCTTAGATACATAGACAAATAGGGAAACTATACAGGAATTGCTAAAGGAGTATGCTGAGCTGACATCTTTCTTTAGTTTCCAGAAAAACTCCAGAATGGCCTAGTTGTAAAACAAACAAATCACAAAAAATTAAAAAAAACACTTAGATTTTGAAGTTTTGGACAGAACAAATTTTGTGTTTGTGAATTTGCTTTTACCAAAATGCAGGGTTTTAAAATGGTTTTGTGTTTCCTCTTTTTTTCTTTTTTGACACTGACAAGAGGGAAAAAAGAGGGATTAAAGTGGTAAACAAGAAAAAACAAAACACATGGGCCTGATTTTCAAGGATTAAAGACTCAATTTATGCACCTGAGTATGTAGTTATGTCTTCTATACAGAAATAACTGATTTGCCTACATAATTTAAGCAAGATGCACAATTACACATGCAAAATGGACACACGAACTGTATATGAATCCTCATCTTGTGCTGATACCTAGATACTAGAGGTAGCTGGAAAACAAACAAAACCAAAAAAGCCCAGTAAAATTATCAAGAATAATTTTCATCATTTTTACTGTTTTTTCAAAATTCCAGGCTGTTGATGACATTTTTCAAAAATGGAAACATTTCCATCAGCTCCTGCTGCTTCAAAAACTGGAAAAGAAAGGGGGAAGGGGAAGGAAGAGTCCGGGGGTTAGGGAGGGGTTTGTCAAAATATAAATAAAAATGCAAACAAACAAAACAAACCTGCTCCAATAGGTACTGGGCATTGAAGGGTACATTTAAAATGCACTGCACAGTTAAGCCAGGTGATTAGCGCATCTGGTTCTGAGCACCTAAGTTAGTTTAGCCCAAGTGTAAGTATCTCTACAGCAAAGCCCTACCTGCATTACTGTTTCCTCAGAGTTTCTGTACTCACCCATGTGTGTCTGGGGGCACATCCCATGGTTCTTTGTACTGAGCTGCTCTAGGATTCTTTCCTGTTCTACTGTGAGAGAACTTGTCTGTCCTTAGGGGGGAACTGTGGGAAGGGCACTGGAGGACTATCAAACTCCAGTTCTTTTGTCTGAATCCCCACTGCAAAGCTTGCCCAAGGTAATCTGGAGCCTGGGTTCTAATGTATGCCCCCAGCTGTGTAAACTACCCTGGATTTAAAGCACCTACAAACCCAGGTGAGAGGGTTTTCCATGTGGGAGGTAGCTGAGTTGGGCTAAAATAGAGGTAAGAGCCTGGGTGAACTGTACAGTGAAGCCACATCCAGAGAGACACACCTTGCTGAAGGCACCAGAGATGTGATGCTTTATTAGGATTCTCTTTTATCTGTCTATGAAATAATCTAATTATTTTAGTTACTTCTCTTTTTTGTCATGTTAAAGTTTTTTTTTTTTTTTTTAAATCAGCATTTACCATCAGGGTAGGTAAATTTGCAGTTGAGATTGTGGTATTTCCCACTCTAGGCAAAGATCATCTCTTTCTTATTTGGAGGTACCACTGCTCACACTGAACAGTTCTCTACTGAACAATCAGCCCTAATGATTTCAGTGGGGCTACTTAGCTGATATATGATGTAAGGATTGTAGGCGCTCTCTTTTAGTAAAATATTCAGATCATATATCTGATATACAAGATATGTCTTTCACTCTCCATCAGCACTTACCTTTCTCATTTCCTAGGCCAGAAATGCTAGATACGTAGTAGGGTTGGTCTGATTCTGTTTCATGAGGCAATGTCTATTAAGAACTTGAAAATGGCGCCATGTTTAGTTTTCATTATGCCATAGCAATTAATTTCTGCATAGCTAGTAGCCAAGACTGAAGTTGTTTATGGCAAAATAAATAAAACAAAAAAATCTATCCAGCCCCAGTCTTTGCGTGAACACATCTAACAAGTTATTGATTGAATAACTGATAAATTCAGCACATGCTAACTACAGTGGACATATCTGGATCTCAGGGCTTGACCTTTATACCCAGAGGGGGTGGAGAAGATATGGAAGTAGTCTGTATTTGTGGGAGAAGGAGATCAGAAGTGTGGGAACTTCTGTAAACATCAATCAACACTCTATAGTCTGCTGACAAATGCTGTGTTAATGTTTGTTTATTTCAAAGGCTTATGGTCAAAGTGTTTTACATAACTTTTAAAAATATCCTGTTTATTCAGTTGCTTTATTAAGATCACCCCTTTTGGAAGCGCGAGAAAGAAATCTGTTCTCTTTCTGATTTGCTTTCCCTCCATTGTGTATGAACACTAGGTAGTTTTTGTAGGGCTTCTCATGAAGCCTGAGCTGCTGATGGCATTGATTTTTTTTTTTTTTTTCTCCTAGAGAAAAATCTTTGTTTGGTTTGAAAGAAAAAAAACATATAAAGAATTGCACAGACTTTGTAAACAAATATAAGAAAAAACACATATGGTTGGTCAAATCAAATTTTGGGCCTAATACCCTTGATGGTGCCCTTTTAAATTAACTTTGTAATCAGGAAACGTCCTCAGAGAATGTTTTTAAAGAATTTATATATCCTAAAGGAATCAGACAAAACTTTAATTTACTGGGCATCTGGCTACGAGCTCTAGACAAGAATGTAAGTAGTTGGGAACATTTGACTGGAAATGCAAAATCTTAGGGCTATTTGTATCAGTATTTTTCCATTAGGTGGGGCATAAAGAATCATTGTGTTTTTCATATGGAGTGTAGAGAAGCTTTTACTGAAAATTCACCTACTTGGTATATTTTCTTGATCTTACATTAGTATTTAACAATGTCACATTTCCTCACGTTGTGTTGGACGGCTGTGCAGGACATTCCCTGAGGAACATTCGTACATATATGATTAGTCTTTTCTAAATTATTCCCTTGGTCCTCGTGAGAAGGAATTAAGTTCAGGGCAAGGTTCTATTGAGGGGGAAATCTTTCATACTTCTGGGATTCTAAATAGCTGGTGTTCAATTGTATAGATTTGTAGCTGTGCTATGTGTGTCTATCAGTGTTTGCTGTGCCTATATTCTACTTCTCCTTCAAATGTTGATAAAAATAATCTGAGACATGTTCATCTGCCTCACACATCTCTTTAAAGTCACCCATTGCCAGCACAGATTAGAGAATTCATTACTTTGCTCTTCTGAAGTTCACTCTAATTGAAACCACCAGTTGTGCTGTATTGATCATGCCATGTCAGAGAACCAATACACTAACACCAGTACTCTTAACTCAGAACATGATGTTTGGGTGACTTTAGGGAAATCACTACATACTTACTGCTTTAGGATTTATTTCTTCTATTCAGCAAGCAGATTCCTCCAAGAGATTCAGGCTCTGTTTTTTCTTGTTGTGGAGGAAAGAGAACTATATCAAATAGGATATCACACAGTTGCTTCAGGTTCTTTCATTGTTCAAGCTACTAGGCTGATATAACTCAGCTAAGATAAAGGGAGAAGCTGATATTCTAATGCAGGTTTCCTAACAGGAACATTTTGCTCTATGAATATTGCAAATCTAAAATGCAAATATCCCTGTGAAGTGAATAATCCTGTTACTTGGGTGTTAATTACCTGTCTGGGTAGTTCTGCTGTTACTACAAACTGGCTACAATCCTGGTCAATGACTTTCAGTGTGGAGCACCCTGCCTATAGCCATTAAATAACTTTGGTGCCCGTGTTCCCCTCTCAAATCCAAATATATGTGGATGGGGAAAATAGTAGTGAAAAATTCATGGGGGTTTAAATGCATGGCCATTGAGCTATGTGCTCTCCTTGCTCTTCAGGGGCTGTGAAAGTGTCTTAAATGCAATAGTCAAAGCCTAATATGAGGCAGAAAATCCACAACCCTCACCCCCACCGCCTCCATCCCCATGAAGCCCTGGCCATGTACAGGGAGGGCACCTTCCACCATAATTCATCCAGCTCTCCCCTTCATCCCTTCCCATTAATTACAGCATAGGCAGTAGACCTAACATTCTGTTTTTGGCTTCTGGGCCTCCACAGTGCTTGGTGACCTCGCCAATGGAAATCAGAGGCCTTGTCTTCACTGCTAAAAATGTGCATTTTTTATTTTGGGGTAACTGATGTGCATGAACAATCCCATGGTAAACAACACAATAAAGACTAGGCACTTCAGTGTTACTGTGAAGTAAAACCAGCCCTATGCCTCCTCCAGGGATTGACTTCAGTGAATTTACCATGTGGGGGAAAAAACGGCCCAGTCTTCATGGTGTTTTTACCTTGGTTTAGCTTGCATACGTTAGTTATCATTAGGCAAAAATACATTTTTTTAAGCACTGAAAACAAGGGCATAGACGGCAGAGGGTTTAGTTCATGGAACTGGTCTGAGTAGCCTGAATGAATCCATTGCTTTTATTTGTTTAGACTGCAAAGAGGGGAGCACACGCTGATTTGATGCGTTATTCGTCTCCTTCTTTGGCACACATCTCTTGTGGCTTTTCCATGCTTTTGCCTCTCCTTAAACTACACAGAAGGAGGAACCCAGGTGCTGTAGACACCACCAAACACACATCAAATAAGGGAGGGATACTGAGATGTATAGCCCTACACTTGTGAGCATACAATTTTGCACGTGCACAAACTTATGCCTGTATAACACCGACAGACCCCGGTCGTTGGTGGGCTGGATCGAACCTAGGACCTTTGCAGCTTAGTGCATGAGCCAAAAGCCAACTGGCTGTACAGCAGACTCATTTTATCTCTCTCTTTAAGTGGTCTCGGTGCCACTACATAGGACACAACACCACACCTAGGAGGCATGTGGATTACATACTTCCCCTAGCTGAGGAAGTGCATCCCGAGCTTCAGCGACTTCCCAGTTGAAATCCCGGACAAGCCCCCACTTGTAACACTGGTTGTCAGGGGGCAGGATCGAACCTGGGACCTCTGCAACGAAATGTATGAGCCTCTCCCACATGAGCTAAAAGCCAACTGGCTAAGCTAAGGCTGTAGAGCTGATTCATTTTATCTCTCTCTCGCTAAGTGGTCTTGGTGCCACTACATGGGACACAACACCACACCCAGAAGGTATGTGGGTTACACCTACACTTATGCCTGGTGCAAACTTCTGTTGCAAATTTTTCCATGCACCCTTTAAATAGCTTAATGGCTGCGAACACACAAGTGACAGCACTGGCCTATAATACCCACTAAGGCCAAATCTGAATCCTGACATTAGCATGCATTTGGGTGTTAGCCATAGTCTAAACTACAGAGTTAGGTCAATGCAAGACAGCTTACGTTGGCCTAACTCTAAGTGTCTACACTAAAATTTCACTCCCGCTAACATAACTCACCCGCTACATTGACTTACTAACTCCACCTCCACGACCGGCATAGAGTCAATGTCGATGGTGTAGTTAGGTTGATGCAATGTCAGTATAGACACTGTGTTGCTTACATGGACTGTTGCTGACTTTCAGAAGCCATCCCCCAATGCCCCACACGGAGAGTACAATTGGTGTAAGTTCTCCTGGTGAGGACATGTACTGCCGACACAAGAAACAAAGTGTAAACATGCACAAGCGATGGAATTACTGCGATGGCTATATGCTGATGTAAGTTAAGTCAACTTTATTTTGTAGTGTAGACATGCCCTTAGACTATTTGAAAGTTGTTTGCACCCATGAAGTTCAGGCACAAGTAGATGCCAGGTAGGAGCCTGGCTGAAATTATACCCCACAATGTGTTTTATACCTCATTTTCTAAGACCAATCTGTGAATACTAAGTGACAGTTGGACTGTAACCATTGCTAGATACTATGTTAAGAGTTAAGTCACATACTTGTACTATGGCCTTCTGATAGGATTTTAGGCCCCTTTATTCACTAATCAGGGGCAATTAACATGGCATCAGCTATACATGAAACCAACATTATCTTCAGAGTAGAGACAATACCTTCTTAAAGAAACAGACGGTCCAATGCATTTTAGCTGCAGTTCTCCTGTTGTCATAAAGAAAAACAAGTATTTTTATCAGAGGGGTAGCCGTGCAATCTTGGTTTGAAAAAACATGTCTTTACAGCTCATTCTTATTATAAAGCTAGCACTTTTTTTTGTGCAACAGAAAACAAAGGTTAAGGATTATACTGAAGGAAGTTAAAGGAAGGTGGGTGGGTGAAAGAGAGGTTTGGCATGTTTTTTGTGCTGCTGTGTTGATATTGCTAGGGGTATGCTATGCTCATTGTACTGTCAAGCAGCAGAATGGTTTAGTTACAACTCGATTACTAAAAATCAGGCACGTCTCAGTTGAGTGGTACACAACTTTATTTGTTGTTTTGTTTTTCTAGAAAAGCGAAACCATTTTTTTTTACAGATAACCAAAAAAACAAAAACAAAAAACCACAAACCCTCTATTTTTAAGGCTCTTGTGGAAGCACATTGGAGGTGGAATGAGATGCTGCCAACACTGTTCTTGGAACATTCACCTTAATATTCTCTGCCAAACAGCATGCAGCTGTTTGTGAGGTTTACTTTTTCTTTTAACTTTCCTTACTATTATTTCTTCTTTATACCAGTGACCAAAAGCATGATGGTCACTTCACAGAACAAATAAAAGACATGGGTCAGAGCTTACAATGTTGTTTTAGAAAAGATTCATATTATCTGTGGGTGGCAGAGGAGGAAGTACTGCTCTATGTTCAACGGAAATATCACTTGGGCCATACAAAATGTTGAACTCAAAATGTATTACACAAACCTCACCTGATTTATTCAAAATTCATAGCAGGTTCTTCAAACAGTAATCTGTCAAAATTCATGGGCCTTTTGATAAAATTTGGGATGAGTTTTGAGAAAATATAGGTCACAATGCAAAAGAATCCAGGGTGACCCAAAGCTTTATAGCAAAATAAAGTGAAAATATAGTTTTACATGACTTTGACTCAAAATCAGGTAAAGCTCATTTATTTCAGCTGACCTTCACTTCAAAATGTTAGGTTTATTTGAATCTCAGAGGGGGTGAAAAACCACATGGGTCAAAAATCAGATAAAATGTTCACACAAACCCCTATAATTCTCAAATCCCTATGTTTTACACTGCTGTAAATATGCCCTTTAATTGAGAAAACAAAACAAATAAAAAATCCTTAATAAATGCAAATGTTGCAAATGCATTTTGTTAAACTTTAAAATGAAGAAGCCAACTAGTGAATCTAATTAACTGGACACAGGTGAGCCTTTATGAATGGAATGTAACATAAGCACACAAAGTAATCTCGTTACACTAAAACAAGAGATTAAATACCATTTCCTGCTAGGTAGTCGCTGTTAAGTATAGTATTGATGAAAAATATGCTAACAACACCTTCTGAAACGCATAGTTTAGTTCTCATTAGCTAATCTCTTGAAGCTATTTTGTCCCCTTAGGTTGTATTATACATAATATCACATGCACACCAAGCAAAATGATTCAATACATTCATCACAATATGACAAAATATGTAGTTTGATTCTAAAGAAGATTTTTAAAAATAATCAGGCTAATAAACATGGTTTCTTTGTAAAAAGTAACATAGGGTCCTGTGGCACCTTTAAGACTAACAGAAGTATTGGGAGCATAAGCTTTCGTGGGTAAGAACCTCACTTCTTCAGATGCAAGAAGAAGTGTCTTGCATCTGAAGAAGTGAGGTTCTTACCCACGAAAGCTTATGCTCCCAAAAGTTCTGTTAGTCTTAAAGGTGCCACAGGACCCTCTGTTACTTTTTACAGATTCAGACTAACACGGCTACCCCTCTGATACATGGTTTCTTTGGTTTGCCTTTTAGCTGGTCTCATCTAAAGAATCTCAAAATAAATGGACAAATCCAGATTTGCCATGGACATTGTTACAAATTTATCAGCATAACAGCACAGAAAAAGTGTTGGTCCCAAAAACAATGGTCCGGATTCTGATTTCAGTTTTACTAGTATAAATTTAAATGGATTCAAATGTGACTATTATGGAGTTGTTCCTAATTTACATCTATTGTAAATGAGATGAAAATTTATGGATTCTTCTAATATATAATGTATTAGCTTTGTGTCTGGGGGAAACTGTTAGGGAAAGTGCACTCTGTATTTTAAAAAACTCATTAAGACTTTTTTTTTTTTTTACTTAAAAATGATCTTGTAAAAAGTTAAGTATTAACTAGTTAACTATTTTAAACCACTGTAATGAGAACATATTTCCCAGATCTTGAAAGATAGAGTCAATAAGTTGTTTTGCAGCTGTACTAGTATATCTATATAAGTTATTTAATCTATTTTTCCAGAAGTGTAAGGAGAGATGCAAACCTATGTCATAATGGTAGTTTCTTTCATCTACACATGGGCCCATCTTTATCTGTAGACTAGCATTCTGTTTTCTTTTCTCCCTCTTCATTTCCATAAACAATATGCACAATTCTCTCAGCCATTCAGTCAGCAAATAAAGGCAGAGGGCTAAGTAAATTTGCTTCACACCAATTATTTTTGTGAGGTCACCGAGTTAAGCATTAAAGAATACTGAGGTGGATGAGCACGCAGGAACAGTGTGATTTGTGCTGTAAAGTCGACAAAAGAACTCAATGCATAGCAGAATACAACATTTACTAGGAAAGCTTTGTTCCACAAGTTAATAGAATAATCCTTTCCCTTAACATTAACATTTTACTTCACAGCCCAGTTGCACTTTATGGTCTTTTCATTTTTGGCAGTTTCGGACGATTTCAGAATAGGAAAGAAAATGAGGAATGTGATTTCAGAAAATATTGAATTGATTGGTAAATCCAGCGATGAGATGTTTCATTTCTATATACAGCTTAGGGGTGAGAATTTGGAAAGTTTTCCTTCTGTGGTCACACAAAAACAATTCAAGCAGGAATAACTTTGGCAGTCAGAACTCAGAAGGTATCAACATAAGGGGCCAGGTCTTCAGCTAGTGTAAGTCAACATAGCTCCATTGACCCAGTAACACTAGTTTACACCAGCAAAGATCTGGCCCAAGGACACTAATCTGTTTACTGTGCCAGGCTGTGTTGTGTAGAGTAAGCAGCTGAGATAAAATGCAGTACACTATGGGTAACAGATTACGGGCACACTTTGGTCTATCAGTTCAGGTATTAACAAAACAACAGGGCACTGTTTACCTGATTTTGGGCCCAATCTTACCCCAATGCAAGTCAGAGGGAGTTTTGCCATTGCCTTAAATGGGAACAGTAGCAGACCCTATGGACCATTTTTTAAAATGTGCAATTTCCCCCCCACTTCCTCCAAGACAATAAACACATCACTACATGAGTAGGGCCCTATTAAATTCATGGTCCATTTTGGTCAATTTCATGGTCATAGGATTTTAAAAATTGTAAATTTCATTATTTCAGCTATTTAAATCTGAAATGTCATGGCGTTGTAATTGTAGGGGTCCTGACCCCAAATGGAGTTGAGGGGGGCTGCAAGATTATTGTACGGGGGGGTTTATGGTACTGCCCCCCTTACTTCTGCACTGCTGCTAGCAGCGGTGCTGTCTTCAGAGCTGGGCAGCAGGAGAGCAGCGGCTGCTGCTGGCTGGGAGCCCAGCTCTGAAGGCAGAGCCGGCATTAGTAGCAGCGCAGAAGTAAGGATGGCATGGTATGATATTGCCACCCTTACTTCTGCGCTGCTGCTGGTGGGGCGTTGCCTTCAGAGCTGAGTTCCGAGCCACTGCTCTCTGGCTGCCCAACTCTAAAGGCAGCGCAGAAGTAAGGGGGGCAATACTGTGACTCCTCTAAAATAGCCTTGTGACCCCTCTCTGCAACTCCCTTTTGGATCAGGACCCTCAATTTGAGAAACACTGGTCTCCCCCGTGAAATCTGCATAGTATGGGTAAAAGCACATAAAAGACCAGATTTTACAGGGGGAGACCAGATTTCACAGTCTGTGATGCATATTTCATGGCTGTGAATTTGGTAGGGCCCGAGATATGAGGCTGAATCCTGTTGTTTTTATTCAGGCTAAACCCCATCACAGCCACACACCCAGATCCTGCTTCTCCTCAGTGCAGTCTGATACAAGCCCTGAAGGGCAGCAGAACGGATTTGCAGGAAGGGAGGACAAGTGGAGAGCCCATGATGCAGGGGTTGTCCACAACTCATTGTGCTCTATAGGTGGGCTCCATAGTATGGGGAAGGGGGTGACTGGGGTGGCTCAATAGCTGCACAGAGCTACCAACCAAATAGTCAGAAACAGAGGGGGAGCACAGGAACCAGTTTTGGCCACTGAGCCTCCTCCAGTTTACCTTGACTTTGCCTACAAACAACATCGTTCCAATGGGAATTTTGCCTGAATAAGAGCCCAGAAAGGCCTGAGCAGGTTTTGGCCTGTGGAATGCATTAAACTAGGTGTGGGAAAGACATTTTGTGTGTCCGTTTCTTTTTTAAACTTTCAAACAAAAATAACAAATTCACTAATTCAGCTTATGAGCCTGACTCTAGATCCTCAATGGGCTACTCAATTCAGAGAAGAATTGTTATCTTAACTTTGACAAGCCACCCATTTTGGTTCACATTCCCATTGGGCTCTACAGTTCTTCAAGACAAGAGAGCCTGTTCTGACCAGTTTTACACCAATGTCCCTGCACTGACTTCAACTATGTATTTACACCAGTCAATCACAGTCAGGCCCGAAAATTGCAGGAGATTTCTGAATATAAAGGCAAACAATGAGAACCTTGGAAAATATGACTGTGCTTGAAAAAATAAGAGTCTGGCATGGGTTAAAATCAATGGGACCAATCACTGCAGGGTGTGGCCCTTTATCATGCTTCACAATAGGACACGAATAAAGTGTAGTGCCCCATTCTTGTACCTTTAATAATGCCAAGTAGTACTTCATCCTGTGAACAATAACCTATGTGCACTGGTAAAAGAAATGGAATCATATTACACGGAAAATAACTGCATTCTATTGTCAAAAATACATTTTGTAATGTAAATGAAAATAAATTGAAGGGTATGCCATGGATTGGCAAAACTAGATCAAAAGCAAAATGTATACTAGACTGTGTACACTTTTAGCAAAATTCTGGTTGGCCCTTTTGCAAGTGCCCTGAAGGCCAGACAGTATTCCAGTTTCTACTCTCTCGAGCTTCTGCCTTCCTCCCTTGGAGGCTTACAGCCCCTCAAAGGGAACAAGGAGGAGCTGGGGCGTTAGCTCCACCCATCCATGCAAGTATTAGCACAGTTGGACAACCATGCAGGTGGTAATATACTGCACCCCACTGCTTCCTCTGGGGTGTTGCATCTTCTCCTCACCTCCCAGTTGTGCCTACAAGGGCACAATCGGGGTCTGCTTCAGTGGGTTTTGGAGTTAATGAGAGCCTTTCCATTGAGTTCTGTAGGCCTTGGAGCAGACCCCCCAAGTCATCTGTGAGTACCTTTAAACTGATTTTTAAAAAAAGGTATCAGATCAAAGAGTGGGATGGAAATACTTCGGAATTGCTGCACTATCACAGCAGAGATCATTTCACTATCATGCCTCAGACATCTCTGGAAGTACTCTGTGTTTTCTTGCCAGTCAGTATATCAAGTTTTGCCATGAAGAACTAATTAAATATTTAAATGTCTTTTTTCCAACCTCAGATTTCCCTTCCACATATTGCTCCCAAGGAGAAAGCAGTATCTCTGTGCTCAGATATCACGGTAATGAGCATGAGCTAGTTAGCTCACTAGAAGCATAATACACTTAACCCCCACCCACATAGACAACATTAGAAGATAATAATAGCTTGTTCCTTATAATTTAGATATATTTAACAAAGCTGAGAAAAGTCTTTGTGCTGAAACATCATTTTAACCTTATTTTTACCTTACATGCTTTAATAGTCAACATTAACACAGCTCCATCAAAACAGGAAAGATTTCAATAGCTTAGTAACTCATTGGGTGAGCTCTTTCTTGAGACAGTGACAATATCACTTAATTACTGTCAAATAGACAAGCAGAGCCTTCGTTCAGTTACAGTATTTAATCCGGTAAAGGCTGATGGAGATCAATACTTGAGACTGGGGAAAGTTGTCATCTTTAGTAACAGACAACAAAATTAATACACTATTTGCTTTTTCCTTGTGATGGGTCAATGATAAAATCCAAGGTCTTTGCCTTTGCCACAAATATTTGATTGTCTTTTCAGCACCTCCGGTCAATAACAAACACCTCAGACATCTCACTGTCTCCAGTCCATTTTCAAAGAGAAAAGAATGTAACGTGTCAGACGTGTGTCCATTGCATTAAGCTTGTGAAACTCCCTTCTGTTTAAAATTTCCCCACTGTGTTGGACAACCCGGCTGGCCCACATGCCAGTGAATTGTTACTTCATTACATATTATAGAGCTATGTGCACCAAACTAATCAGACTGATGACAAAGGGTTCACATCCTCCAGATAGCAAACACTGTTGCCATTTTAATCAAAATCCACATTTTTATAAGATGATTAATTCCTACTTGCAGTGATGGAATATGTTCATTACTGGAAATAAAAAGTGAATTTTAACTGAATCATCTTTCCTGTTTTCTAATGCGTCTGCATACTTGAATCAATGTGACACACACACTTTTCTGTAACATCGCCAGCGAAATACAGACAGCATTAACAGCTTGAAATGAAATTAAACTCCACAGTTTTGACTCCAGTAAAAGTTACTCATGCATTTAAATAGTGGGACTTCCTAGCCCCCAAATATCTTCCTTTCTGAAGAATTGTCTCAGGAAGGGATAGCATCAGGGATCATAAATTGTCTTTTGGCTTTTCAACACTTTACAGGCTCCCATGCATCTCCAACAATAGGACACGAGGGATGACTCTTAACAGCTCATTAAGGCTGTTTTTGCCAAATGCAAATAATAAAAAGGACTCTTAAAAGGCTGTCTCATTTTTATTCAGAAAAGCCTACTACGGAATATAAAAAGCTGCCATAAAATGGAAATGCAATAGTGCAGTTATCTTCTGTGTCCTTGTTAAGATTTCCATGTTAACTTGACATCTCAGGGGCATTCCTGGATGGATTGCTGACTGGTACTGGTCTGCTAATGAGATGGCTACCTCAAAAGGGCATGTCATTTAAAAATCAAATATTGTGTTGGGAGTAGATAGATTTGTGAAAAAAGCAGAAGAGACATACCCGTGCAGTCGGGCAACGTTTTCCTCACTCTTTGCTTGATTTCCTAATACCCATTAATTTGCTCCATTTAAATCCTGTTCTCTGACTGACTCTATCAGTGGAACTTTTAGGGATTACATGGTACTTTTAATTAATAATATATGGGGGTACATGATGGCTACCCCTGGAATGGCATACTGATAGGGAAAGGGCGTAAAAAAACCATTTACAAACCCACTGCATCCGCACAATCCTTGTCTATGCTAAGCCTTTGGTTAAAATCTCCCATCGTACCTGTGGAAGCAATGGCAGAAAATCCCATCATAGACCAATAAGTGGGATAAAATGGTGGTGGATAGTCTACATGAGTGCTCCTACCATTACTTCCATTGGTGGAGCTGCAGAGGAGACAGCACAGTTCTCAGGATAAAGCTCACTATAGACACCACCTCACGGGGCTGGTATGGTCTATATCCCAGCATTCCAGTGTACTAAGGAAAGGGGCTGCTTGCCTGCCTTGCAGAGTAGCATCTGTGGGGGCACTTCTGAGCTGGGATGCCTGCAGTGAGGGAAGCATTTGCTGAGGCATAATGCCTCCAGGCACTGATACTTCTTCTCCTCAGTAATGCTCACCCTTTGGAGAGGCATAATTCGGTCTCTATCTGCCTATCTACCCATCATCTTCAGTCCCAAATTCCAGAGGTGCTGGGCATGGGAACTTCCACTGAGATCATGGTATGCAGTGTTTTTGTAGAGAGACAAGGTGGGTGAGGTAAGATCTTTGATCCAGTAAAATATGTTACTTCACACACTTGATCTCTCTGATTGACTTCACTGGGAGTTGTGGATGTTCATTACCTCTGAAAGCTAGGCCTTTACTATTTTCTATAGCACTCCTCACTGTGGTATCTAAGGGTTGTATCTGAGTCCATACTGAGTTGTGTTTTATAAACACGCATAGGCACTTTGGACCTGACTCTTTTCACACACAGGGCACTGAAGTCACTGGAAAGACTCCCATTGCCTCCAAAGGGTATTAGATCAGTCCTTTACTTCAGTGCAGATCAAGAGCAACTGTGTTAAAGTCACTAGGATTACATTGGTTTACCCCAGCTGAAGTTCTAGCCTAATGGACTTACACTAGTGTTTAATACTAGCATTGGTGTAAGGAGAATTAGGCCCTGTAATGGAGGAATTCCCTTCATAAAACCATGACCTCTACTGGCAAAACACTTCCTGAAAGCTGAATATTTATTTTATATTTGAATTGCATATATGGGTGTTATTCATGTTTAATCATTATTATTTGACTAGAATCTACAGCCCTCAAACAGGGATCAGGACCCCATTTTGCTGGGTATTATACAAACACAGAGAAAGACAGCCACTACCCCAAAGAGACAATAGCCTTTAGAATTAGGATCCTTCACAGATTTGACCCAACCTGTTAGATGATTTTATAAAACTAATGTATGAAGATTTGCCTTGGGAGTTTTGCCTCAGTAAGGACTGAAAACAACTGAAGAAGGATCTCAGAATCTGCCCCATGATACTACACTTGATCTTAACTCACAGAGAGCCGAGAATTCTGGCCCAGATTCTTAGCTGGCATAAACTCACATTGCTCCATACTAATTTTTACTCCATTTTCCTCAGTCCTTTCTCAGGTAAAACTCCCAGGGTAAAATCTTGAAGGCCAAATTTAAAATTTGCTTGCGTGAGGGCAGAATAAGAATGGAATAAAGTCCACAGGTTTTGACCCTGAGATTTTTACCTGAGTAAAATCTGAGGAAGGACTTCAGGCTTTGTCCCACCCAATTGCTTTATAACAGGTTATGCCACATTTAAGCCTAAATTGTGATTTATTGCAGTTTTCACTGCCTTGGCGGCCTTTTGGAGCGAAAGGGATGGGAAGTCATACCCAATCTGACTTGACTTTTTAAGATGCAAACGAACTGGAGCCCAGAGGGGTCTTGAAATATTTCCCTAACTTCCTATTAGCCAGTAAAAATGTGTCTCTCGTGTTCTTCATGGTGGGAGATCTGCACGAGCAGCCCTACTGGGAAATAGTGCTGATTCTTGGAACATGGGAATCCTAGAACATTTCCACTCTCTTCAGAGCACCATCTCCTGAGAAGTTAACTTTTTGCATAAAACTGCAGTCTGCTTTCCATGATTTCTCACCCCCTCCCTGCTCCCTCAAAATTTAAGGATTGCATTGACTTGATAGTGGTTCATTGGCACTTCGCCCTAGGGGGGAAAAAAAGACAGTAGGGTTAAATTGTGAATAGCCCTTAGTTTTGAAAAACTGCTGAGCCCCACCATATGGACTGCTGTATGGCAAGGAATATGCTTTATTGGCATTGCTTGGAGGTTTACAAGCAATCTTCTTGAAGTTTTAATGGTTACTTGGGTGATTTATCCTGTCTTGAGAGCCATTGCTGCTAGGAGGCACCCAGTTCCTGAGCTCTTGCTTTCCTTTATTATGAAAACCTTTAATCTTTCCTACAACACTGCCTCCATCTACCATAAATAACCTCATTATGGTCACACAAAGAAAATGTAACAATTCTCATGTACGTTTTGACTTTTCACATAACACTTTTATGAGCTACTTTAACTTTACAAGTGGGATACTTAATATACAAGAGCATACATTTGGGGGGTGAAGGATAAAATGAAAAGGTGATCTACTGTATTGTGTCCCTGCAACCACTGAACTGAGCAGCATATTGCTGGGGTGAAGAAAGAAATGTTTTAGCATCTTTTGAATATTCAGGAATATCTTCTGAATGTTTCAGAATATTGAATAGTCCAGGATTTTATCTCATGGCAACATCATAGTTGGCCTAATCCATCATTCTAGGCAACTATCTCGATAAGACCCATCACTGTAACATCTGAGTGCCTTCTAAATATTTAAAGTTGCCTTGCATGTATGTGTGAGAGAGTGGGCGTCTGTGTGGGTGTGGGAAGAACTGTTTGAGCTAAGTAGAAGAAATGTAGTTGAGTTCTGGAAATGGTGAGATTCGTAATCTAAATACAACTTATATAAAGAGAGCTAACAATCATGTTAAAAACCAAACAATTAACTGACATATAGGAGAGAGAAGCTTCATGATAATCTTCTCTCAGTCGTCCTGCCCACACCGTCCCTTGGAAGCTTGACCCCCCTCATGGAAAAGTGGGCAGGGTGCATCCTCAGGACTTCTGTGCCTCCACACTAGCTGTCCCCTGCTAACTCTTTCCTGGTTCCCTGGCAGTGCAGTTCCACTCTGAGCCTCAGTTTGCCATCTGTAAAATGGGGATAACAATGGCTACTCATCTTTGTAAAGCACTTTAAGGTCTATAGATGTAAAAGTACTATAGAAATGGTCAGTATTAGTCGTATTATTTTTCTTTTGCTTCAGTGATTCTGCCTACAGGCACTACCATATGCACTGGCAAGAGATAAAGCCTCCAGATCACCCCACCCATGAGTGTAAAGCATGGGACAGACTCAGACTCAGATAATGAGGGAACCAGTGAAGAATTCAGATCAATGTTTCATGCAAAAAGAAACACAAATTAGCATAGGACAGCACAGCACATAGCTTGAGATGGAGGGAATCTGTAATTGAAGGCAAAGCTCTAAGTGCATCTCTTGAGCTAATTGCCACCTCGAAGATTGTAAAAAGACAAAAAAGACTGGAGGGCAAATTACAACTTCGGAGCATGGACTAGCTAAAGTTAGAGGATGCATGTGTGAGTTATGCAGGGAATTCACAAAGGGTTGGGCAAGGTTTTATGGAACATTTGTCCTTAAGTTTTAACTATGTACATACTAGTGCGGGGAAAGAAATACCTCTCTCTCTCTCTCTCTCTGGACAAGGCACATGCATTTTGAGACGAGGGAAAAGAAAGGAAAAATCTAACTGTAAATAGTAACAATAATACCTAGACCAACGTTTCCTTATTCTGTGTAGAAATTTTATACAGTTTAGTAAAGATTAGAGGACTTCCCCCACCCGCTCATGTATAATATTGCACACTTGATAGGGTGAATTATTGGTGGTTTTCACCTTTCTCTGAATTGCAGGGTATTGACAAGGTCCCAAACTTGATGGACCAGGGCTCTGATCCAGAATGGCAAATCTAAATTCCATTGTACTAAAGTGCCACAATGAATCAGCAAGGTCCAATCCAGCAGCCCTTACTCGTTGATATCGGTGGAAATATTCAAGTGAGCAGGGGCTGCAGGACTGGATCCTTCACCATCATGTCTAATATACTATTAGAGTTCAGTTAAACACTAACGATAAACTTCCCTTGATTTCACTGTAAGATCAGGCTATTCCTGCAGCCCTACATGCTGAAGTCAGTTTCATCTCATTGTTTCTTGTATCTGTTTGTTGGCTGTTGCCTTATACTTAGATTGTAGGCAATTTGGGGCAGGTACTGCCTTTTTGTCCAATTTTGCCTTTGAGTTGTATGGGTTTGAAAGTGCAACCTGAGTAATTAGCAGGGTAAAAACCAGATTATTGCAGGGAGGTAAATCAAATGTCTTAGACATTTTTATTTCAGCTAAATACTACAGTGATCGACAGACATATCTTTGAATAAATGAATTCTGCCATCTGGTATGTTAAAATTCTTAATGAAAGTGACACCACTTATCTGTGAAAACTTGGGCTATGATCATTCACATATTTGCATACATCAAACCCAATTACACAGTGTAGGAATGTATCATCATCAGAGATGTTTAAAAATATTAGTATTATTATTAATCTGCCCATTGTCAGAGGCTCCTTCCTTCTCAAACTGATTGCGTAGACAGTGAAACTGACAAGTCTCCAACACCAGTGTCCCCCTTTGGTGCTGTGATTAGATCAGCCTCTGGATGGTGGGGCCATACCATTACAGAAAATCTTTTACTGTAACTCGGCAGAAATCTTCCCACAAGTCCACTGCTGTCTCCCAAATTTAAGGAAAGCTGGGGTGCGGGTGGGGGGAGGGAAAGGAGGGAATTGTGACCTGACAATAGGGGGATGGAGCAGATCAGCTAGCTAAGCCATCTCTGTTAGTTCTAGTGATCAAATTTCATTGTATTTATCTGAAACACTGAATAGCTAACTTTTCAGATGTGGATGAAATGAGGAAGTGAAACTAAACCAACAACGTAATGCATGTTAATCTCTCATGTTAAAGTTTGTCATATATTTAAAAGCACTTGCTGCTTTTTACTTTCTTGTGTGTTTGAGACTGAGAGCTAGAATTTACAAATGCTTACTCTTGTAATCGATAGGGTTACCCATGCTAGAAAGCTCTGCACCCAGTAGTAAGTATCTGCACCGATTACAATGGGACTACTCACGGTAGTAAATATTATAAACCAGTAGGACAAGTTTGCAAGATGAGGTCTTAATATTGTAGCAGACACCTTAGTCAAGCAAAACTTCCCGTCACTGAATAACAGATGCAGGATTGGGCCATTAGATAGAAGCCGCTTACTAACAAAGGAATCTCAAAAGAATCAAAGTTCAGTGTTGCTCAAAATGTCTGTAAGGTGCCGAAAGCTATGAAATATCACTAAATGTTATTAAGATTCTTATAATAAAATGGGAAATTTCAGACAAAAAAAGCCTTTACTGATCAGCTTTACTTGCTTCACACAAAGAAAAAAGCTTTAAAAGTTTTATTTAAAAATAAAAATGCAATAGAAAATGTATTACAATTCTTCAAAAGCTCTCAAGATTTCTCCCCAGACCTCCACTGGTGCCTTGAGGGGAGAATCAGAACCACAAAATGTGGGAGGTGGAGGGATGGAGAAAAATTTTAGCTCAGCTGTGGATTTTAATACATGACACATCTTAGGAAGCATGAAAACACATAAGGAAAAATTGTGCATTTCATGAGGTGAAGATTGTATTGATTCATTTAAGATCTTTATATCAGATGTAGCTCAATTAGTCTGATTTCAGCTAGCTGATAATATAGCCCTGGCTTTCAAAAACAAGAGTGCTTATCTTGGCAACAAGATATAAATAAAATGTACATAAGGAAAGATACCATGACATAAGATAACAGCACATAGTGGTAAAAATGGAAAACACTGTAGGTTGAGGTCTCTAAAGCTTTAGAAGTGATCAGAGTGGTATTTCTGTTAGAGGAAAGATTTGAGGTCAGCTTTAAATATAGCTAGTGACTTAACTATTGTAATTTCTGTGGTTATTTTATTCAATGATTACATGCCCAACAAGCAAAAATAGACCAGCCATGTTTCTTATGAGCCGCTTAGCTAATAAACACATTATTTACATTCATGTTATAGGGGGTGGGTATTTGAAAGGGGAAGCCTGAGGGGATACTGGAACATGTCCTGCCCTGAATTGCTAATAACTACGGCTGGTCAAAATGTTTTCAAAACTTAATGAAAAATTCAAAATAAAAGGGGTACAAGCATTTTTCACCATTTTCTCAACCATTCCAATGAATAAGAGTACAGGCAGCACCTAGCACAATGGGATCCTGATCCCTGAATGACACCTCTAGGTGCTACCACAATACAAATAATGAACAAGAACATCGGCTACAATGTTCAGTGACTCAGGTTCCGGACTCCCATTTTCAGAAGTGATTCAAGGCCAGAATTACAAAAGTATAAAGCACTTAGTCACCTAGTGGGGTTTTCAAAAGCACCTAAGCATGTTAGGCACCTAACTACCACTGAAATTAATTTGTTTTGAGCAAAATACAATTAGCTTTCCATTCCCATCCTCACAGGTGAGTAGATGTTATGTTTGGCTGATGAATTTTTATAGCAATTTTTGCAAGGCTGCCTTAGATCATGACAACCAGAAGAAATTTAAAAGCCTCATGCACTTTTCATCATTTTTGCTGTTTGACTCATCTTGGCAGGGCCGGCTCTGGCTTTTTTGCTGCCCTAGGCAAAAAAGCCAACCCCCCCCCCCCGTGTGGCAGGGGAGGGCGCCGAGCCCAGCTGCGGGCCCGCAATCCCCGACCGGCCAGAGCGCTGGGGGGAGGGCGGCGAGCCCGCCGCGGCTCTCCGCTCTCCCCGACCGGCCGGAGCACCGGGGGGAGGGCGGCGAGCCCGGCCGGGGCCCCACTCTCGGGCCGGAGCTCCCCGCCGCGCCGCCCCCCTCCAGGTGCCGCCCCAAGCAGATGCTTGGTGGGCTGGTGCCTGGAGCCGGCCCTGCATCTTGGACAAGGACTCTGAAATCCTATTACACCAGTGGTGGGGATGCTGGCAGGACAGTTCAAGTGCAATAGCTGCAGCCTGCTACTCCATGCACTGGGCTACTCCTTTGGAAAGTGTGGATCCGTGGCTGGCTCATGCCCATAGCATACACATTAGCTAGCTTGGAAAGCTGGGTACATCCCCTAAGAAGCAGGCAGTGTCTGTGGTGCACCAGCTGGCATGGTAGCTCACACAGGGCAAAGCTGTTTCTTTTGCTTTCTCCAGAACAACAGGGCAGCAAGGAACAGGATCTAGCCTGAATGCCAGATTGGTGAGCTTCACATTCTGTTTATGGTCAGATTCATGTCCTGGTTCTCATGCATTAGTACGTTGCTGTTATGTTAATTCTCCAACATTAAACAAGAAAAACAATCCTTTGCTTTCACTGGAATTTTAAGCAAAAGCAAGAATATGTCTAGACTTCCAGGGTAAAATCCTCAAATCCTCACATATAGCCAAACACTGGAAATCTGCCCTCTTATTTTACTCCGCTCTTATTCAGATAAAGCAGCCACTAACTTCAATAAGAGCTCCTCAGTCTTGATGATTGCATGTGCAAATTAGATGCATGAATGAGCAACTCTGAAAATCTGTCCATATGCTTCCCAGTGCTGACCATAGACATTTTGAATCTCCCAGCAAGAGTGCATCAGTGGAGTCAAAGATGGTAGAGACTTCATCAGGGATTTTCACTGACCATATGACAAGCCCCTGGAACTCTGCCACGAGATGGTTAAAAGCTCGTGCACTTAGACAATATTCAAGCTGCTACCTTACGTTTGGGAGGGCAGAAACAAGTAGTGAGTGACTTTTCTCTTGGGGAACTGAATGAGCTTTCACTTTGGGGCTTCATGCGGCTGCTTGATTCAAGTACTCCTAATGCTGACTGTGGTATTAGTAACCTAGATAATAGACAGATTCTACAGCTGTAGAGGTGGCGAGATGTGTGTGTTCCAAGTTGTTCTGAATATACTGATACTCCAAGACATACAGTATAACATCACATTACAGTTAAGGGTCATCTGTCATTTCATTATGAACAAGGCTTTTCAGAGGACTATAGATCCATTGCTTCAAGCTGGAACTTGGCATGTAAACTGTTTTCTATTAAATAGATAAAATTGATTTAATACACTTTCATTGTAGAGCTGCCAAAATCAGATCCTTTCATTTCATTTTTTTAATAAATAAAATACGTTTAATTTTAAAAACAAAATCTTATTAACTTAGTTCAGACTGCTACTTTGCTATTTCAACTATAACAAGAAAATTCTAACTAAAAACTCCCACTCGGTTAATTAAAGATAAACAAAAACAATAAAACAGATTTTTTTTGGGTGGGCTTAGCACTAGGGAAGGTACCAATTTGGCAGCCTCACCAGATGACTGAAGTTGTGACTAGGTATTATTATTAATAAATAATAATAATAATAATAATTATATGGCTCTTTTTTGCTCTCTCTCTCTCACATTCAACAGAGCCTCTGCCACTGTGCCTGACCATGGGAGGACCACATCTAGGAGTTCGGGAACAGGTTCAGTCTCCACACCAAATGAGCTGAAGGCACAAGAACTGGTCTGAGACCCCATCTATTCATTTCATATAGAGCAATTCAAACCTATCAGACAGATTCATGCCAGTGTATTTGATCACCGACTCGATCTGTGGAATTTATATCATTCCTACTACCATAGTATCTGAGCATCTCACAGTTTTTAGTGTATTTATCCTCACAATGCCCCTGTGAGGTAAAGAAGAGCTATTATCCCTATTTTACAGATGGGGAACCAAGGCATAGAGAGATTAAGCCATTTGCCCAAGGTTACAGTGGAAATCTGTGGCGGAGCTGGGAATTGAACGTCAGTCTCCTAAATCCTAGGCCAACGCCCTAGCCACTGGACCATCCTTTGTCTTTAAACTGGAGACTTCATTACTAGGCTTCTGAGCCGTGTGGTTCCCTCTGTGAAGAACAGCAATGAATTTATAGGATCTAGGGATATGTTGTGTCGGATAGACTGGATGTTGTTGGACGTTGAAGAGTCTATTGTAGGCCCCCAAGGTGCACTGAGAACTTTGCTAGTGCACCCCTGCATAGCCCCACTCAATTCCACAGTAAGAAAATGCATGAATTGTAATGGTTGCCTTTATATATGGATGACCATATGGACCTGAAATTATGCCTCATACTTTTGCACTAACAATCAGTTCTGGTGTCATCAGAAAAGGTTATGAATAATTTCTATTTTAATACTAGGTTAAAAAAATGATTAGGCTGTATGCAAAATTTCAAAGAACCGGATCTAAATTGCACCACTGCATTACATAATGTGCAAACAGATAATTACACATGTACAGAACTGGTCTTGTACATCAAAAGGGATAATTGCTCAGCTACATATTTTGTGACTGTCTCTTAGGCCCCCTTAAAGTAGAATTGTTCTTCTTATTGTCGATCCTAATGGTTCTACTCAATGATCAGAGCCACACTGTACCAGCACTGTAGAAACAAGTCAGACACAGGCAATCCCTATCTGGATGGGAGAACAAGGGAACAGTAAAGACAGACCTGTTTTCTTAAGTTAGTAACCATGGTGGTCTTAGAATCACAGTAGTCACAGGTTGCCACTAACCTAACCAATATCAGTACCTAAATTCTGTCTTCATTTACACCCATGAAATTCCATTGCCTTCAGTCCCATGCATATATACTGCCTTCACAACCATGGCAGTCCCAGAGATCAGGATGTGGCCCCCAAATTCCATGGCATTACATACATGCTTCAAGTTAAGCATGTGCTTAAGTGCTTTGCTGAATCAAGGCCTGGACCCTGAGAGAAACTAACGTTACTTGACAAATGCAAGTGCATTCTGAGTTACAGGAGTCTTCTGTGTCAAAAACCTGTACATAAAGAAGATAATTAATCACTCTTCAGAGACTGAGGTAACCCATAGGCACACCACCACATATTAAGGATGGAGAGACATCCTGACCTACCTTGCCTTTGCTGGTAAGAGTCAGATATTTCTGTTTGCTTTTCTTTCTTGAATAGTACTACATGCACCAGATTTGATGCAGATAGGTCTCCACCAGTTACTTTATCAAGGTGAACCTAGCACTAGATCTCTTTGGTTATTGCATGACCACAATAACGGCCTACAGTACGTTGGCAAGCAATTGAGCCCAAGAAGAGTGAGGGAGTGAGGCAAATGAACTGAAGCATTTCATCCTTTTTGAATTCACCCCAGCACTTTACACTCAGAGGAAGATGTTATCTGCTGTTCAGCAATAGTCATTTCTGTGCAAAAGGAAGAGATAAGGTAATATGAAAAACATTAAAACGCTTATTTCAGTAACCAACCCATTGCTTGTATATAGCTGTCTTATTTTCTAAAGGGTTTTAACAGATGCATCACAGATGCACAGGTTTTCGTACATCATTAGTGGAATACACCATCCAAGCAACAGACATATTCAGTATCAGAATATTAGAAGTTAAAAAGCACTTCTAATTGAGTTAAAAAACATTAAATGTTAGCAAATTTATACACAAAAAGGTATGTTTATTTGCTTGGATGTTACCTATACAGAGGTCATTCATACTTTGTGACAACAATTTTATAGATTAAATCCAATACTTTATGCAAATACAGATAATTTTCCTTAGACACATTAAGGTACAACTCTCAACTTCTAATAGTCAATGATGAATCCACAACCTTCTATTCAGGTAGGCAAGACACCTAAATTATAGATATTGTAACTAATCTAAGCTTTTTACTAAACCTAGAGGTGGGCTTGAACCAGACCCCTCATCTGAAACCATATGAGCTCTGGAGAAGTTTGGATTATGAACTTTGTCACTCAGACACATTTCTAAATATAATACGTTGATGAGCTTTCATGGAAATATGAAAGATTAACTATCAACTCTGGTTTAAAAACTGCCTTGCAATTCGTAGGGGACCAGATACTTTGAAATCAATGAGACCACTTATGAAGTGAGGAGCTACTCAGTGCAAGCAAGCATATCAGAATCTCTCCAGAATTTTGTTTTATGCCATATAACTTTTTTAAAATGTGTTAATGATATGTATTCTGGTTGCCTTCAGTAAAGTTATTACAAAACAAATTAAAACAAGCAAAAAAAAAAAAATCAACTGATTGAATATTCATAAGCACATCATACTTTGTTCAAATGTAATGGTTTCCCCCTATTTTAAACTCTATTGAGTGCGAATAGTTGGCTGTGGCTGAGCCTAGATTAAAAAATTTACCCTGTGTTTCTTAAATACTATTGGTTATCTGAATTACATGGGACGGTTTCTCCTCTCCTATTGGATATCAACACAAGCACTCCCGGTGCTAATATCCACATGTAAAAATTCAGCATTTGGTTTCTGAGAATAATCACACATTTGTCCTTGAAATTTGTTTTCTTTGTTTTCTGTGAACAGGCTAGTAAAATTATTTGATCATCTTTTGATCATGGAAAGTGAATATAACAAGGCAGTGAGCAAGGCTGAGGTGCATTCATTTAAAGTTCCAGTGAGTGTTTGTGAAATTTTTTTGTCATATTTGCCCAGTTATAATAAGAGATTTCATTGTGCAAACACTTTCCTCAGCATTGAAAATGTCAAAACATTCTCTGTATTAGATCCGATGATTTGTCTTTATAAATACAAGAGAAAGAGAGGATGCTGGGTAGGTAGTATGTGTAGAGGTTAGCACAGACAACTGTGTTAGGAAGCTGTTCCCAGCTCCTTCACTGACTAGTTGAGTCACGACAAGTTTCCGAGCCACAATATACCAATGTGTTAAATGGGAGTACACCTCTACCTCAATATAACACTGTCCTCGGGAGCCAAAAAGTCTTACCATGTTATAGATGAAACAGTGTTATATCAAACTTGCTTTGATCTACTGGAGTGTGCAGCCCCGCCCCCCGGAGCACTGCTTTACCACGTTAGATCAGAATTCGTGTTATATTGGGTCGCGTTATATCAGGGTACAGGTGTAGTTACAGCTATGTCACACAAAGGTTGTGAGGCTGATGACCTGCTCTACTTGAATTGGAGTCACTGGGAGCTTTGCCATTCATTTCAAATACAGCCAGGACCAAGTTCTAACTGCTATATTTAGTATTTGTGATGCACATTGAAGTCCTTGAATGAAGGGGGCTACGGCCTCCATCTAGTAAACTATGTAAATACAATCTTAACATTAAGCATATGGTAGTCTCATTGGTTAAATTATTTTACTGGACTGAGGTTTATATGCGTGTCAAGTATTTATTGAGTTAGTTTTACTATTGTTTATTATCATTAGCCCTTTGTCACCATGGCGTAGAGTTTGTACCTATATCTTCAAGTGTGAAATCCTGGTTTCACTGAAGTAAATGGCAAAACTCCCATTGACTTCAGTGGGGCCAGGATTTCACCCTGGGACTTACAACATAATGGAATCTAAAACTGACTTTCTCACTTAATGGTGGGAGTATGTGAATATATTAACTGTGTCCATAGTCGGAATCCATCATAATACTGAGTACTCTGAGTTAAACTCGGTACAGCCATTTTTATTCCCTTAAAGTATGCATGTGTCTGGATAGATACTCAGAAAATGATGTACTATCAGATTTCATGGATACTGAAACTTGAGATTGGCAGGACATATTTAATTTGAGGTTGATTTATTTCTGAAACAAGGGTTACATGTCCAGGTTATTGTATTCATTCTGAAAATAGAAGCAAGGTGTCACTGTTAATTTGTTGTTTTTCTTTTCAGGAGAAAAGTATTAGGTTTGTGTGATTTTTGCGGGGGAGGGTAAAGTTTATGAATTCTCTCTTTGTTCCAGATGATTGTAACACTTCTGAATTAAGCAAACCATTTGGTGTGTGTGAGAGACCATACAATGAATTTTATTACAGCTACAAAACAGATTTTCAGAAGTCGCTTAGTAACTGAGAGCAGATGAAAGGGGAACCAGCTGAGATCAGTGCACTGCAAATCGTTTCCCCATGATTAAACTATTTCATCCTCCAGGCTAACATCTCCGTACTTGTTTGGCAACAAGTGATAATGTTAGTGATAAAACGTTCGCCCAGATGATCTAGGGAGGATTCTAGCAATTATTATTACCTTTCTTGTGGTTAGTAAACATTCCTCTTACAGATAATATTCTGCCAAATATATGGTAGATTAAAAAAATAACTAACATTTCCATGCCGAAGTATTGCAAAAGGTTGTGATGTGTTCCTAGAGTTTGCCCTAGAAAGAGCACAGTGAGTAATCTGTTAGAGTTTGGTACATGGTTCTGATCCAGTTTGGCTGAGTACTTTTTGGTTTAGTAATTGTTTAATAGCCTTCTGTTTCTTTATGGATAACTATTATGAACTTTAATGTAGTACTTGTAGAAATCATCTACTGTGATTAATCCTACCCAGAATAGGGACACTATTCTCCCAGTCTAAAATAAATATCTCCCATCAAACAGTATACTCATTTGGAAAATAGTCGATCATTAGATTTTTAAAATTATTCAGTAGACAGTTACATTTTTGTCAAAACACTATAAACATCTATCACTATGGCCAATGTTTTCAAATTCAGGCACGCATAATTATGCGCTTATATTCCTGTTTAGTTGAAGGGAAGTGATGCTCAGTACCACTGAAAATCAGACCACTTAGTTAGGTGTCTCAGGACCCTGTTCAGGATAGCACTTAAGTATGTGCTTAATTTTGAGCATGCTGTTGAGGTCAACAAGACTTAAGCATGTGCTTAAAGTTAAGCAGATTGATTAAGCACTTTCCTGAACTGGGGCCTACTTATGAATTGCAAAATTGACACCCAAGACTGAAAAGTTAATTTAAAAAAAAATAGTTGAAGTTGAGGGAAACATCTGGAAGCCAGGCATTTAAAGATATATAAATAAATCAGAGGAAATGCTCTGACCTGCTTAAAGATGGGTGGGGAAGAAAAAAAAACACTGAAAATTGACACCAAAATATGATTGTTGTTACTATGAATCTGTGCTTTTTAAGTGTGAACAATGCTATGCACATAAAACCTAAAATATGAGTTTAGTGTGCGTGTGTAAATGTGTATCTGCATTCCATCAAAGCAAATAAGTGTTGTGACAGCTATCCTTGTATAGAATCTTTATATCCTGACTAATTATTTAATATCAGTGCTTTCCCTACTAAATGATTTTCAGATAGAGTTCATTTTCATGTGATGATCTTTAATGAAAAATCCTTGCTGAGTGCAGTACAAACCATTTGGTGCCCCTGTGTCAGGAGAGGAAAAGACCAACATTCACTAAAACTGAAGGTTTTTATTATCACGTCGTAAATGAACAAATGGCATTTGTCAATACAAAGGAATTCATAGGGGGTATAGAAAGGAAGCTTAGTTATTACACTCAGGGTGTGCTACTGAAGTGACAAACTGGAGTTTTATTAACATGCCAGTTATAGATCTCTCACCCCCCCCCCCCCCCACAACGCACTTTCTATTTCTTTTACCTCCTTCAATTTGGTACATACAAGAACTGCTGTAAAATGGACTTCAATAGGACAGCGCTTATCCATTTGATGCTGCAGGATTAGTATTGTTGCCACACAGAATTAAAAAGCAGCGGTCCCCACACCGTATTTTAATGTAAAATAGATGCCTGTTTTGGCCTGCCTCCAGGAAATATCACTGTAGGGGATTAAGCAGCCTATTTATGTAAGTACTAATCCCATCATCGTTTTCATATTTTGGCAATAAACATCTTTCACTGCACTGATAAATGGCAAAATGTTTATGAGCTGCAGGAAACTTTTATGTCCAATCAATAAAAGCAGAGATGGGATAGTTCACATTTGGCCAAGAGTTAGTTTTTGAGCATAGCGACCAGAGGAGGGGAGGTCTGGGAGGGTGGGGGGAGGCTGCTGGAATTGTTTTACTGGAAGTTGTTAAGGTGGATTTCTCATAAAACTGTTTAGTGGAACAGTCACAGTCACTTACAGCCACACCTGCCCCAGGCTGATAAGCAGGCAAAGGCTAAAGAGGCGATTCCCCCCCCCCCCCCCAAGGTGGGCCCGGAGAAGCCCACGGGGACATCACCACCACTCCTGGTGTTGTGGAGGAAATCAGCCTGGAAGTTCCCCCTCTGTGCCCTGCTGGTGAGCTGGTATGTGCTGAGAGTTCACAGCAGGAACATTTCTGTGGCTCAGAAAGGGAAAGCACTGGTGTTCCCTGTCTGAAAAATTGTACAATTAGATCTACAGTGTATTGAAAAGAACTCAGTGAGCCAGATCTAAATCATGTTAGCAACCATGGAAATAGGGGACATTGTCTATTTTTAAGGAAACAGAAACATCATAGAATTGTGTGCATTTTACCAGCTTTCTCCCCCTAGGTATGGGGACTAGTTTATTTTTATTTTGGACAAACATCAGAATTGCAGTTAGTGCCTCACCATAGAAAATGCTATGCAGATATTGATATAGACAGAGCAATTTCAAAGGGCTTCCATTTGTAAGCTGCTTAGCTAGGAGGTGAATCTCTTTCTTGTTGATGCACGTTACATAAGTTGAGGTTTGTATTCTGTCCATGAGGACAAAAGATCCTATAAAAAAGGGGTATATACTGACTGTGAAACCCTGGATCTGGACACCTAGAGATTTAGAAATGTTCAGAGTCAAGTCTATAATTTGCAGCTGAGGTTGGCCTCTTATATGTTATAGGCTTGACTGTGCTTCACACTACGCGAGTGTGCAAAGTGGGGTAGAGTACAAGGAGCTTTTATCTACCTTCAACCCCTGTAGTGGAATGTTATTCCACTTGCCTCTGCACTGGACTGTGGAATTGGTCCCGCACAAGGGAGAGCTCCTGATCCATGTTCACAAAGGGTTGTATAAGGATCCCACACTTCCAGTTCTTCAACAGGCATTTTACCTGGCAGACGCACATCTCCTCAATTCCCATTAGGGATGCATGATATCACTGCTTCGTACCACAGGCTATGAATTACAGGCACAAATGACCAAGCAGATTCATTCCAAGAGAGCAGAAATATGAATCTCGTGGTAATACATGTTCATAGTGTTGCACCTTTACCCAGTTCTGGATTTCCTGATTCTGGCTAGGACCAGCACCACTGATGTGCCACAAAAAAGACTATTTCCATGATCCCTCCAATCCAGCCATGAGTTTGAAGTCTCTGAAATCTCATTAATAGATCTGCTCAAGTGAATTATTTCAAACACATTTTTCAGAGTCAAGGGGCCAAAGTCACAGCTAGTGTACCTCCAGTGTGATTTGGATAGTTCAGCTAAACTTTGGGTAAACACCCAGATCCTTAGTTGGTATAAAAAGACGTAGCTCCCTTGCCTGCACTGGGACTGTACTGATTTTCACTAACTGAAGATATGGTCCTTCCAGATTTTTAAGATTGCTCATCATAAAAGGGTTTATCATATCCTTAATGCAGAAGTTGTATTTTCTTTCACTGAACAAATAAAGTAAAAATTACATATTAAAAGTTCCTTTGGAAGACAAAAATCTCAGAGATGTCACATTTTGAGGTCACAGGATGGTCTTAGGTTCACTTTTCACTTTCATATACGTTCCTAAATTTATAGATTCACAGAAATGACAACTTTACTACCGCTAACGTCAAAGAAGGCAGCTCGAGACTACTAGGCTGAAGAGTGCTTTATTCTGTTCCCCTTGATCTAGAAGGGTAACAACTCTACACATCTCTCCCACACACAGGCGGAGGCGAGTGTATACACATGCATGCACAAATGCACCAATAAAACAGAGAGACCAAACCTGCTAATACTAAAAAAGGGCAGACAAATTCTTTTGCCCTTGCCAAGTACAAAAGAATTTGCAGGGTTCCCATGACATCAAAGCAGGAATTTTGCAAGTTATTGCCATAGCAGTCCTCAACTTCATATATCTCAGGAGTATGAATCACTAAAATAGGGTTCATTGATACAAAGCAAGGGAAGGGAAAAACTCACTTTCAGAAAAGTGGAAAATAACTAGCATAATTTTCATTGAGAATTGTAAGTTCCATGTTAATGATAAGCTATTGCCTTTATTGTAGGGCAGTTTAGGTGTTAATTTTTGTTTTGTTTTGGCATAGCCATAGATAAGGCCAGAGATGAAAGGACTACTCCACCTTTGTTAGACAGAGAGCTGGGAGAATACCTCAAAATGTTTGCAGCAAATTTAAAAAATAAAGAAATAGGGAATTTGATTTGCAAGTTTCACATCCCTTTTGTATTTACTTTCCATAATACATTAATGAATATGTTTTCTCTTCACAGAAACAATGAATTTTAATATTAGAAAATATTTATGGAAAGCAATTTTGAACTAACAAACCTGAGTATTTACACTGGAAACATGATTCTGGCCACAGTTCAGGAAAGCACTTAAGCTTTGAAGTCAATGGGACTGAAGCACATGCTTAAAAGTTAAGTACATGCTTAAGTGCCTTCCTGTTCAGCAATGGACATACACATGTGCTTATGTTCTTTCCTGAATCTGGACCTCTGAGGTTTTGTCTTCACTGACACAAAGGTGGTTTTTCACAGTGCAATAACTAACACAGGATAGTTATCTTGTTGTAAAATCCAAAGTGGAGACAAGACACTTGCAGTGTTTACCAGAAGGTAAAAAGAACAGGAGTACTTGTGGCACCTTAGAGACTAACAAATTTATTAGAGCATAAGCTTTCGTGGAAGTGGGCTGTAGTCCACGAAAGCTTATGCTCTAATAAATTTGTTAGTCTCTAAGGTGCCACAAGTACTCCTGTTCTTTTTGCGGATACAGACTAACACGGCTGCTACTCTGATACCAGAAGGTAGTTAGGCGAGGTCAGCAATACATCCCTCGCCTACAGTTGACCTTGCTTTGGTTACCCTGTGGCAAAATTAAAAAGGCTTGTGTCCAATATGTTTGTACAGAGGGATAGCTAACATGCATTAGTTATCCTGCGATAAAAAAACCACACCTTTTGTGTCAGTGAAGACATAGACCTTAGGAGTCTGTCCACACTACGATTAAAACATATTTGCTAACACCCAAACAAGAGTTCCCCTTGGATATACCCAAATAGCAAACATGTTAAAATTCAACTTGACCTGTCTGTATTAGGAATTTAAAATGGGTTAGTTAAAACGTGTTAACTAACATGTTTTTTAAAACAAAGACTCTTTTCATCCTAGAGTGGACCAATCCAATCAAGGAACAGGAACAATATAACCCTACAACCAGACCCTCACCTGAGACAAATTGGTATCGCTCTCATACACCAAGTTACTCTATCTGAGAATCTGGCCTGATGTATCCAATTGAAACATGCATCTTTAATTTAGAATATTTACAATTACTTGCTCACGGACAATCTACAGCACAAGAATTATTCACAAAGCCGTGGTATGTATGCATTTGAAAGTACCTTCCAAGCACAAGCTCCTCATTTTGTCCATGCACATGATAAATGAGTAGTTAGCCATGTACTCATCCACTCAGGGATTTGCATACCCAAAGGCAAAGTGCATTTGAAAATCTGATTTTTTGGTTGTGCATAAGCTTGTGTGTACAAAATTTTACAACCAATAGTGCACAGAAACTGTGCACAGATTTAGAGTCTGAGGTTAAGTCACTTTGAAATTTGAACCTTTTATTTCTTTTGTGATGTACAGTATTTGCACAGACTAATGAAGAGACGTGTATACATCTCCACACATGCTAATGCAGGTCTACAGAGAGGACCAAGACTGTTACTTAAGGATTCTTTCTTCTCAATTAAAAATAATAATCAAATGGACATTAGCCTAGAGAAGTTCTATTATCACTTTGTCTCACCTGGTTTTGACTTTCATTCTTACTTCCATTCTTTTTTTTTTAAATAAAGTTTTAAATATGCAAGACATGTGTTTATACCCTAGTAACTGCAGAGTTCATATTCCTGGAAGTACAGTAGTATGACCCAAATTCTCTCCTTTGTCCTGCTGTTTGTCCTTGATAATAGAACAGTTTGAGATGGTTAAGCCTAATGAGTTTATTATGCTGAACAAAAGACCAGTCACGTAAAGCTTTCCTATTTTCCCCCTCTCACTTGGAGATCTATACATACCTTCTTTTATAGCCCTTTGTGCATGAGTTACCCTCGTGAGTAGCAGAATTATGGGGCTCAGCTAAACTTTTATTTTAAACTCAATTTTGATATACGGGGGGGCAGGGGGAGGGGGGAATCCATGAAATTGAGAAGAAAAGAAAAAACACACATGAGGTTTTCAATAAGAATGTGATTCTTTGTGCCATGTGACTCCTACCCTTATCTAAGAATGGTAAAGTAAATAGGAATGAGATAATCGGAATAAGTTATCAGCACATAAGCTATGGCTAAGTAGGAGCACTGTGACCTCTGGCCATTTTTCACCACTGTACAGTGAATATGGGTGGACTATATTGTATAACATATGGAACTTTCACCTTCTGGGGCATTGGTGGAGTGTTCGCTGATATTAGTGGCTTTGTCATTTGTCCACGAGAGAGGCATACACTGAACAGAAAACACCATGTACTTTCTAATCGAGAACAACTGTGGAAACAGGCATCAACACATTATGTTTTAAAACACACCCATGATGTAGATATCATTAAACCCATTTACATTTGTTGAAATGGTGATCCCAAGGCCACATCTATACTAGGAAAATTGCTATTCATTTTCCAACACTGAAAATTATATAGGGCCTGATTTCATAGATGCTGGAACTAAGGGTGTTGCGGGTGCTTCCGCACCCCCTGACTTGAAGTGGATTCTATTATGTACAGGGTTTACAATTTGGTTCAATGGATCTCAGCACCCCCACTATAAAAATTGTTCCAGCGCCCCTGCCGATTCTCCTATAATTTCCATCAGGGAATGCCACTGACTTCAGTGGAATGACTCCTAATTTACACAGGTGTCAGAAGAGAGTCAAGCCTATATAGTATAAGGGGTCCATAAGCCAGATCTATAAGATACACAGATTTTTTTCCATAGTGCTGCTATACTTGCTGCAAGCAGGAAAGATACTTGTAGAGATGGTTGGTCTACAGTAGAGATGGTTGGTAGTACAGGTAGAAAAATGGCTTGCAATATTTTCTAACATAGATGAACCCAGAGAAGCTAAGTAAGTTGCCCAACATCTGATTTTCAGTTAGTGGCAGATGCAGTGTGTTGCATGCCCAGGACCAGCTGTGCCCACCTGGCCCGCGAACATGCACCGAGGACGTATGAGGTCACGCCGCATAGAGGATGCCATTTTGCTTGCAAGGATAGAATAGCATGCCTGACTAAAAACGTCATTGCATGCCACTGGGCAGATCTGATGACATAACCAATGAGTTCCAGTTCATACTTTCCTGCTCTAACAGGTAGATTACACTGCCTCCCAATACCGTCAAAAGGGCACTAAACCATTTAGTGATCTGTGTTCTATATACAGAGCCCAATCCTACATTCCTTACACAACCAGAGCGGCTCTTTGATTTGCTTTTGCAAGGAACATAGGATCAACTCCTAACTGATTCATGCACTTGGGAACAATCTCAATCCCTTTATTCTGAGAGCTGCAATTCCACACTGAGAGACCAATTCACTGTAATGGTTATTGTTAAACAATCAGGCTATAGTCAGACAAATGTGCTTACTTCATTCCTGTAGATGCCAGTTTTGACTCCCCTAGGTGTGACCTCCCTTATTACTGTAAGATTTATGGAAGTTTATTTGAGTGTGAATTAATGACTCAGCAAGTTACTCACTGACCTTCCACGTGTCCATGACTCTAAACCAACCCTGCGTTTTGAAAAATTCAACTATAAAAGGGCACTCTAACTGAAATGACCATAGTGAGCTTATCTCAGAACTTTGTAAGGACAGTAACTGCACCATGATTATGAAACTATTGTCTATCTCTCTCTGCCTTCTAGAACTCAGTTTATGGTTGATTATCCACACGTGACAAGACACAAAAGGAATTTTCAGACTGTAGTGGCAATAAAAAAAGATGAGTCATTTGTTTAGTAAAAAATGATTTCATTTTCAGAACATAGCTAATTTTATAGGACTGATGAAAGCTACAATTAGAACACACTTTGCTTAGACGTTTGCATGAATTTGGACATCAGATAAAATATAAACCTATACCCAATGTATACATTTCTGAAGCAGGAACAAAAGCACAACTGAGGGTATATTTTTCAGTATCAAAGTCATGTAGGGGAATGTCTAGGCAGTTAGGTAATCTGGTGAATGAGCATGTCATAAAAGCTGAGACATACTAGACAGGCAGGTAGTCATGTGGATTATTTGACCCACCAGAAAACAAAACAAAGCAAGGAGAAATAATCTATACTGAAATAAATACAATTTTACACTTCTATAGACCCTCCCATCCAGCAGTCTCAAAAATACTTTGCAAACATGAACGAATTAAGTCTCACAATGCCTTTGTAAGTCCAGGGAGGCTGCTTTTGGCTTAGGTTTAGACTTTCCTCCCTGCACTTCACAGTGATTCCAAAGACATGCTCAGAGGTGGAATCCATATTAGCCCTAGGACATGGGCTCCGAAGAAGGGGCCTGCTTCTGTGTTATATGTTGGAAACAGTCTACTGGAAAAAAAGAGTTTGAGTGTTGCATAACCCCCTTGCCCATAAAATCTTTAGGCTGTTTCAAGTTATTTCTTTGCTCATTGGTTTTTGGAACAGTAGTGTTACCATTAGAAAGGAGGAATGTCAAAGGCTCATTTCAAAGACAAAGGAGGATTTGAACTCTGGTGAAGAAAGCTGTCAGTTTGGTATTCCACAGACTTTTTGACTACCTTCATTAACCTATATGGCAAATTAAGGGAGTTTAGATGAATCCCATTGAAAGTGAGTAAGACTTGTGCTCCTAATTCCATTAGGCATTTTTTGAAAACATCAGTGCTTAAATTCTGACCTCTCTTCTACACGCAAATTATATTTTGTAACATTATTGTTTAAAATCAGGCCAGTTTTGAAATTCCAGTCTCATTTACATTTTGTATGTCAAACGAGCAAAAATCTCAAAGCAATTTATCACAAACAGGGATTGTAAGACGCAGCAATAGTGCAGGATCTAGTTAGACATTTTAGTCAGATGATGCTCATCTTTGCAAGGATCTATTGTTAAATTCAATTTATTTCTGTCAATATTGACATCTGACCATGGACACAAAATGATCCTTTTTCTTGCCTATACTCTCCTGTCCAACTTTGCATTAAGAAAGCAATTGAAAGGCCTAATGCATGGAAAGTGAATCTTTTGTATTCACTATAATGCCCAATTTTTCCTTTGGAGTTACCAAAGCTGTCCAAACAAGAGCTAGATTTTCCCTTTCAGAAGAGAATAATGGAAACTTTAAATGAAATCAGAAGGTTACTTGACCTGTTAGAAACTCTGAGGTAGAACTGATGTGAAATTATAGCATAAAACCATGTGAGGCTGCTATATAAACTATAACGCATTATACAAACTCATATTTTCAATGTAGATTAAAAAAGAAAACGAGGCCAAGAGCTCTGACAGATTATGCTGACAACTAAAGAATGAACAATATCATATTTTACATATTTTATGCATCCGAAGAAGTGGGCTGTAGTCCACGAAAGCTTATGCTCTAATAAATTTGTTAGTCTCTAAGGTGCCACAAGTACTCCTGTTCTTCTTTTTATATTTTACATGGTTACCAGGCCAAGAGTCTGAACATTATTTTGTCAATGTATTTGCAATAAAAGATTGATCATGAACAAATAATCAAGATACCTCTAAGAAAGATATTGGTTTGATTGCAAATTAATTTCATTCAGCACATTGTTATGTGAACCTTAATAAATCGTGCTTAAATCGACATAAATAAGGATGCCTGTTACTTCTTCCGAGAGCAAATTTTACATCTCTGGACCTGAGCAGCACTTAGAGTCCTCAAGTTATAAATGCATATAGATAATAGATGTTCAGATCTGTGCCATTAATCTGGTGGAGAAATACATGATATCACACATTATCAAAAGGAGCTTGTCTTTTTGTTGAGGACTCCTGACAATCTCTGATGTTGGTTCACAGCAACAGGCAAAATGAGGAGCTTCACATAGGGTAGGTCTACACTTACCTCCGGGTCCGGCGGTAAGCAATCGATCTTCTGGGATCAATTTATAGCGTCTTGTCTAGACACGATAAATCGATCCCGGAAGTGCTCGCCGTCGACGCCGGTACTCCAGCTCGGCGAGAGGAGTACGAGGCATCGACGGGGGAGCCTGCCTGCCGCGTCTGGGCCCGTGGTAAGTTCGAACTAAGGTACTTAGAATACGTTATTAACGTAGCTGTAGCTGAATTTGCGTATCTTAGTTCGAAGTGGGGGGTTAGTGTGGACCAGGCCATACTGGACCAAATTCAGATCATTGGCTTTACTACATGCAACAGGTCTGAATTTGGCCAATTGACTTCAGGATAAATCAAAAATATCCTAAAAGAAAGCACTACAAATGATCCCATCCCAAATGTTGGAACAAGCACCACCAGCCAAAATCTTCATTCCACCAGCACTCTAGTATATTATGATAGGGACCTGATACAGCAAAGAAGGAGATGGTTTCTTTATACTGTTTTCATTATATATTGTTTGCACTGTTGTTGTAGTCATGTTGGTCCCAGGATATTAAAGAGACAAGGTGAGTGAGGTAATATTTTTTATTGCACCAGCTTCTGTTGGTGAGCGAGACAAGGAGATAGTTTCACCTTTGTTTTAGCTATCAGAAGGGTAGCCGTGTTAGTCTGGATCTGTAAAAAGCAACAGAGAGTCCTGTGGCACCTTTAAGACTAACAGATGTACTGGAGCATAAGCTTTCGTGGGTGAATACAAAGGCGTCTGATGAAGTGGGTATTCACCCACGAAAGCTTATGCTCCAATACATCTGTTAGTCTTAAAGGTACCACAGACTCTTTTGTTTTAGCTGTGACACGCTGCTTATCTTTCCCATACCTGAAGAAGAGCTCTGTGTAAGCTTGAAATCTTGTCTCTTTCACCGAGAGAAGTTGGTCTAATAAAAAAATATTACCTCACTCACCTTGTTTTTCTTATGTTATAGATGTTTATTCAAATAGGAGAAAAATGACAAAGATGTATGTGGCTAAATTATCAAAGAGAATAAAGACCAGCTCATGAAACTGCAGAACAGCCAGAGTTTAGGTCATCTCTTGTGTCAGTGGTAATTACAGAAGTTAGCACCTCCCATAGCAGAGGAATCTAATTTGTGCATTCAGGTCCAAACTTTGTTCTAAGTTACACAGAAGTTAATGGGAGAATATAGGTCTAAGGAATTTTGCTCTCAAATGTTCTTCTAAGTGCTATAGCCATGAACTGGAATTCTTTACTAATTTGTGTGCATTTCCAAACACTACACCACTAATATCCCAGTCTGCTCTCCGCATTCCATACTGATGAATACCAATTGTGTATAACTAACGGGGTGGATGGCATAAGTCCCTTTGTGTAGCCTACCCAAAATTTGAGGCATTGTGAAACAGAGCCCTTTATGAAAATAATGCTTCAGATCTAAAGATACTTCACAAAGTTACCTCACAGTGGTATTATTTTGTTTTTATTAATGATTTATTTTTACTCAGCAAGGGCTAAATGAATGCCTGACATTATTAATGTCTAGGAGGATGGGTGTGCCTTTTTAAGATCTATTCTTTTTATATGCACTTTACCACTATTTTGTTTGATTAAAGTGTCCCCCGCCTGATTTGAGTGCAATATGTTGACAATGAACAGAATTGCCAGACAGTTTTGTTACTTATGCCATAGATTTGACTATTCCTTTGAACCCTGATTGGCATAAAAGAAGTTTTTCTTAATAAGTAGTTGTTCATCCTTTGATATGCACATCTGGATGTGCCTCTTATCTGCAGCATGTTAATGCTGTTTCCTGAAGATAATGATAAAAGAACAACTGCAAATAACAAAATAACACAAAATGCCTCTGAGATATACCTTAAAAATAATATTGGGGGAAAAAAAGTGATCATAAGAAAGTTTCTCATTTTCTCTCTTCATTGCTCTGGCCTTGTATAACAACAAGGGCTAAAAGAAAAGCTGCCACATGATCTATAGATAGAAAACAGCCATATTATATCTATATTGCTATAAGTTGTTTTTTTTTTTTAAAGAAGATTAAAGAAAACACAAAGTTTGTACAGCATCCAGCACAATGTAGCCCTGATTGGGGCCTTTACACATTACTATAATATAAATAAATAAAAATAAGAAAACAATATGGGTATTAAATAGTTAAGTACATATAATGCAAAAAGAACAGGAGTACTTGTGGCACCTTAGAGACTAACAAATTTATTAGAGCATAAACTTTCGTGGACTACAGCCCACTTCTTCGGATGCATACCTGGATGGATCTACTCTGATACATATAATGCAGCTCTCTCAATGCAGCTTAGAAACAGTTGTGGAAAAAATTGTGCTTTTGACAGAGATTTTTTCCCCAGAGTACGATACTACCTATATATATATAATTTTTCCATCCAGGCAATCACAGCATATTTCCCTTAATAATTTTCAAAGTAAAATAATTCCCTTTCACACCCATACTCAACTGCCAACATTTCAGGCTTCCCACCCTGCTTCCATTATAATCCATGGGAGTTTTGGCTTGATGGTTGATAGAAGCAGGATTAGGCACACAGTACACAATATAGAACTAATGGGTCAAATCCAAGGCCCCAGGTGCTCATCCTGCATAAGGTGAATTTATTTTTTCACTCAGCATGCAAATCAATTTGTTGTTCATACATTGACACAAATACCAGAACCATAAAAGTCTCCAGTTTCCAACGTTATACCCAGTACATGCAAATCTCTGCTTTCTTCTTTACATATGTCTAACGGGATTCCCTTATCTTTGTGCATATTTCATGGCTGGTTTTCCCATGACAAATCAGGAAATAGCAAGTCAAACTTTTTGGTCAATCATTTTAATAACATAATACTTAAGCATCTGGTTGCCACTAATTGCTAAATATCTTAGATATTTCTAATTAATTAAAGGTGAGTACCAGAAACTTCTGTTTCATATAAAATTATGGAGTGTTGTCTTAGTGAATGCATGTGTGCATGTGTGTATATGTGTGTGTGTGGGGGGGAGAATGGCAGCATTCCCTGTTCTGAATACAATCAGAGATTGTAGTGCTGGACCTTTCTTAGCCTTACAGATAACATTCATGAATTGATCCCTCATTAGTATGCAGCAGGCATGGGAAAATGATAAACTCCTATTAACACTGTCATGGCAACTGAAAAAATGGCTGCTTTGGAAGAACAAGGTCCACAGCAGAAGAAAAGCAAAGGCCTCTTTCCTTTCTTCTGTTTGACATCTGTTGTTTAACATACAAAATTGTATTATAGTGATGCACACTAGCACAAGCTAGAGTTAAGGGACTGTCTGTGATTGTTATCATTATAAACTCCTATTTTTGAGGGCTTATGTGGCTCCTCTCTGACATTTCACTGTAGGCGGCAACTTGTCATACTAAATTTCAGCACAGGAGCAAAATTTATTGTACAGCTTTTGTTTGGCTTATAGCAAGGTTAAAGAAGAAAAAGACAGCTCCCATTAATGAATTCTCCCTTGTAACAATACCTTGGAAAGTACAAAGTATTTTTTAAAAAGAAAGTTAGGCTCCTAGCACAAAGTCTGAAAGTGCTTTTCACTTTCAATGAGATTTAAGCTCCTAAATCACTTATTAATATAGGAATTAGTTGCCTGTGTCACTTAGGCACTTTTGAAAATGTTACTCTCATTCCTTTATATTTATTTCATGTAAAATAGCAGAGGTATTAATTTCAGCTATTGAGCTTGCACAAGATCTCGTTTCAGAATGTACTCAACCAACATTCATGTATACGTATTAATAATCTAGGTCCCAGACGACTAAGCAGCATAGCCTAATTGTAATAACAGTGGAATTCTGTTCCTTACTCTGTGATTGACTCTGTGGGTGACTTTGGGCCTCCATTCCTCCTATCTAAAAGGAGAACCATTACATATATATTATATATCTATAAAAAACCTAAAATGATAAAAATCAAAAAAGTGATGAGAATCCACTCAGGTAATGATTTTAAAACAGAAACCACAGATCTGAGAAGACACATTAAACTTAATTGCTCAGTCACTTTGGGTGTCCTCACATTCTGTTCTTCACCTGCACATTGTCAATTTAGAAGTAAGCTCCTTCAGTCAGGGACCTATTCTCCTTTTTTGTCTATAACCCACTTTGAATGCTATAAAAATGGTGAGTAATAAAAGGAACAAAATTGACAAAACAAAATTCTTATGATGTCTCTGAACCAGCACTTTTAGTCCACCAGGTCACGTCTGAAGTGTTGCTGTAGCCATGTTGGTCTCAGGATATTAGAGAGACAAGGTGGGAGAGGTAATATCTTTTATTAGACCAACTTCTGCAGGTAAGAGAGAAGCTTTCAAGCTGCACAGAGCTCTTCCTTGGGTCTTGGACATATACTCAGATTATCACAGCTAAATACAAGATCAAACAGATAGGTTAGCATAAATAGTTAGCTCATATTCTAAGGGACCATTCAAGGTGAAGTGGCCAGGTCAGAAATTTAAAGTGTGACTAAACAAAGGATTCAGTGACCAATATAAAAATTCTCCATATCTTTTTGGAGTTTCATTCTCTGCACTGGAGTTAACATGGGTGCCAGGTTTTTATAATTTTTGGTGGTACCCAGAATGGGTCCAAGCAGAGACGTTCCATCCATAGGATGGACCAGGGCAACCACCACAGGGCCCATGCTTAGGGGGGCCCTTTGCTTCAGGGGTCTAGCGTGGCCTGGGAGGCTAGTGGGGGGAGTGGGTGCCAGCCCACCCCATTTTGCCCCGCCCCACCGACTCCCAGTGTTGCTCGGGGGGAGTGGGCGGAAAGCAGAAAGAGATGGGGCAGGGGCTTGGAGGTAGAGCAGGGGCAGGAAGAGGCAGAGTGGGGTCGGGTCACTCGCTGTTGACAGCGCCAGGCCCCCTGCTAGCCCCCCAGGCCACCCTGGACCCTGCGTACCCCTGAAGCACAGGGCCCAGGGCGGTTGCCCCGGTCCGCCCTATGGACGGGATGGCTCTGAAAATATAAGCCCAAACATTGGTGGAGCCGGGCCCACATTTCTGAATATTGGTGGAGCACGGGCACCACGGACCCGAATGCCATGGGCAGTGCACAGAAATTACACAAGTCATCCCACCTATATTGCCTCCCACCTCTTTTAATTTCAGCAGCACAAAAGGACATAGGTGCTGGAACGAGGGTTGCTGAGGGTGCTGCCGCCCCCACGGCTTGAAGTAGCAATAACAACTCAAATACATAATTTCTGCCTTCAGCACCCCCACTATAAAACTGTTCAGCACCAGTACTCAGGGGTTTCCACCACCGGAAAAGTCCTCTTTTCACTCATCTCCGCATTGCCGCTGGACATGTGACTCAATGAAAAGATTGAGGCATTAGAAACATTTTAATGAATCCCTAAATGAGCTGAAAAACTATCAAACCTGCATTTGTTCATGCTGTGTTTTTAAGACCACTCTGGAAACATGCAATAAGTCCTAATTTTTTCATTAGAAGATTTTCAATATGATGCTTTATAGCTGTGAAAATTCTTGAAATAATTAGGATGCAGAAAAGCAATATATACCTGAATACCATCTGTACCTTCCAAAAGTCTATGGGAGAGATGTGTTTTCCTTTCCTGTGCACCTGCATGCATTAATTGCCTTCCCACAAAAGCTCTCTCTCTCTCCCTCCTTAAAACTGTAGTTGTGCAGTGAGCAGATAAATGCACACAGAGGTGATCTAATTTCATTTCCTCTCATTAATAGCCTTCCTCCATGGCAACATCTAAGTTGCGACAACAGGGAAGAATTGCAGAGACTCCAAAGTAAATGCATATTAGGTAGAGTTTGTTTAGGGGCAAAAGTATGTCAAGTTTATTAAAAAATGTGTTTTTACAATTCCTGTGAAACAATTGGTTAGAAGTTACTTGATCAAGAAGATATATATATATATAAAGTCAGGGCACAAGGGGCTTTGCACTCAATTGTTGGAAGAATCCAAATTATGCAGTTTAAGATTTTAGGTTCTCTCTGCAATTTCAGTTGGATCTATCACTGTCCACTGCAAAAAGCCGACACAGCTATCCTGTTAACACAAAAACAACAAGGAGTCTGGTGGCACCTTAAAGACGAACAGATTTATTTGGGCATAAGCTTTCGTGGGTAAAAACCTCACTTCTTGCATCTGAAGAAGTGAGGTTTTTAAAGCTTATGCCCAAATAAATCTGTTCATCTTTAAGGTGCCACCAGACTCCTTGTTGTTTTTGTAGCTACAGACTAACATGGCTACCCCCTGATACTTGACACCTGTATCACAGTTGTGGTAAGGGTAGAGGGGAAATGGTCTGCAGATGAAGAAGGGCAGCAGCAAAGGTGTGAACTGAACTCTCCCACCACCCCATTCTCTTCACAGTGTTGTTAACTACAATACTGGGATGGGCCATTTAAATGCTAATATTATTTAGCACAAACATTCTACTGGAAGCAAGAATCTTTGGAAACTTTGAAAATGCTGTTCTTATGCTCTTCCCCGGGACAGGGTTCTTGCCCCTGTGTATTCTCCAAAGGGCTTCCTGACTGTGCCTGGGGTGCTAATAAATTGGGGTACACTCTTTGACCCCTGGAATTCTAGAATGTTTTTCAACTTAACTATGTAGCCCCCCTCACAATAGTGTTTGAGCACTGAATGCAATTTTGCAGCTTTTCCTTCTATTTCTATACATAGCAGACCAAGGAGTCGCAACAAGGTAAAATTCAAACCCAGATCTGGATTTCATACCCCACAGTTTGGAATTGCTTAGATCATCAGTTTTAGTTCAGCCCATTACTGAGATATGGAATTTGAATCCGAGTCTTATTTAGATCCTGAATCAAAAAATTGGCAGTGCTCCAATCCAGGATTTTGGTTCAGGCCCAAGTCTAAGTCAAGAGTAACAATGGTCACAATGTATGCTAATAGAAGAACAGGAGGACTTGTGGCACCTTAGAGACTAACAAATTTATTAGAGCATAAGCTTTCGTGGACTACAGCCCTGTAGTCCACGAAAGCTTATGCTCTAATAAATTTGTTAGTCTCTAAGGTGCCACAAGTCCTCCTGTTCTTCTTTTAATGTATGCTAATGAAGCAGCATATTTTATGATGTTCGTATTGTTGTACTCAATTGCTACCACTAGGAGAGTGGAGCTTTTTAAAATAATACACTGGATGGAAAGATACCAGAGCTAGCTAATGTTAATAAAACAGAACCAATTTTCTAGGTGATGGTCCAGGAATGGCATGGACAAAATAATAAAGTCAGAAGCATCATACAATAACTAATGCATTACAAAAATATCACAGATCTAGAAGATAAAATCAAAAATAAAATTTCTTCACACTCTCCTCTTGCTTATGTATGTAATTTCAGTTAGAGACAAACCAACCAGTTTGGAGCAATTCCTTCCCTCACCTTGAAAACGTTTGGAGTCAGACTGCCATACCATCCAGGCGGTTTGATATATTCCGAGAAGGCTTGAGTCAAAATCTGTTGAAAACAACAGGAGCCGTTCCATTAATTTCAACAGGCTCGGAATCAAGCCCATATAAACTGCCATCCAGATTTGCTGTAACAGTTGCAAATAGGATCCTAAGTCAGTGGCATTGGAACAATTTTTATAGTGGAGATGCTGAAAGCCATTGAACAAAACTGTAAAGCCTGTGTATGATAGAAACCACTTCAAGCTCCCGCACCCTCAGTTCCAGCACTCAGTCCTAAATGCACATCCTGAAATACTGGGAGAGACTGCTGGTGTGGTGTAGGGTTACCATACGTCCGGTTTTTCCCCGGACATGTTCGGCTTTTCGGCAATCAAACCCCCATCCGGGGGGAATTGCCAAAAAGCGGAACATGTCCGGGAAAAATATCGGCCGGGCACTTCCTCTCCCGCGGCTGCTCTGCTCCTCCCCTGACTCAGACTTCGGCTCTGTTTAAGAGCCAAGCTGCCCGATCCAGCGCTACGGGCTTTGGGCAGCCCCCGTGCCTCCGGACCCTGCGCCGCTGGAGCAGAGCAGCTGGAGCCCGGGAAGGGAAGTGCCCGGCCGGCGGCTGGGGTCCGGAGGCATTGGGGCTGCCCAAAGCCCATAGCGCTGGCTTGGGCAGCTTGGCTCTTAAACAGAGCCGAAGTCTGAGTCAGGGGAGGAGCAGAGCAGCCGGAGCCTGGGAGGGGAAGTGCCCGGCCGGGGACGCAGGGTCCGGAGGCATAGGGGCTGCCCGAAGCCCTAGCACTACCAGCTTCACAGGTTTGCCGGGCAGCCTCCAGACCCTGCGCCCCTGGCTAGGCGCTTCCCCTCCCGGGCTCCAGCTGCACTGGGGAAGCGCCGGCCGGGGCTGCAGGGTCTGGGGGCTGCCCGGCAAACCGTGAAGCCGGTAGCGCTTGGGCAGCCCTTTTCACGTGGCTGGGAGGGAGGAGGGGGATTTAGGGCGGGGACTTTGGGGAATGGGCGGGGAATGGGCGGAGTTGGGGCAGGGCTGGGGGTGGGAAAGGGGCGGGGCCAGGGCCCCGTGGAGTGTCCTCTTTTTTCATTTTTTAAATATGGTAACCCTAGTGTGGTGTGAATGACTGTGTCTGGATTCAGAAGCATTAAAAACCTTATTTTTTACAAAAAATCCCAGACCTTCTGTTCTAATAAGTTTTTCCATCCTAATTTTGCAGACTCAGGAGGTTTTGAGATTAGGGATAAACAAGCTTATCTGTATCAAACATGATCTCCAAACCTGTGGAGACTCACCCATCACTGGTTTATGTACATTTTCTTTAGAATTACACAATATTTCCTTCATGAAGTTTGTTGAGGATACAGTATCTTAATTACCTGCTTTGAGCTAACAGAGGCAATGCAAGTTGTGCAACAGAATTAATTTTCAGTAATATGTCAACATTTTGAAATAACAGTTTTAGAATTTAAAAATATGTGTGTAACTTTATTTCACTGGGACATAAGTTGTTGCAGCGAGTCCTATAAACTGCAGGAGCAGAGCTGGGCACATTTGTTCCTTATTCCTCAGAGATATAAACTAACTGCATTTTGAAATTAAATTACAGTCCTGGACTACAAACTCTTCTTGGCAGTATTCCAACAAAAATGTGTTTTATGCAATAAAAAAGTGTTACTAAATATCAGGTAAAATGATAACTAAGTAACCATTAACTGTGACACTCGGAATATCTTTTGCACACCTGAAGAAGAGCTCTGTATGGCTCGAAAGCTTGTCTCTCTCACCAACCAGAGCTGGTCCAATAAAAGGGATATTACCTCACCCATCTTGTGTCTCTAATAGCTTGGGACCGACACAGTTACAACTACACTGCATACAACTAAGCTACCATGTTATACAACATCAAATTAACAGAACATCAAAAACCCTTTTAAATTGTGGTTCTACTCTGAAAAGTGACTAAGAGAAGTTCTATACTGTAAAAAAGAAAAAGAAAAGACCCATGGAAGAGAAGCTCAGACCTTGGGTCAATCACAGATGCGGGAAGTAGGGGTGCTGCAGCACTCCCAGGTTTTATGGAGGGCCACTGGCCCAGTGCTCCACTCCCCAGCAAGGGTCTCAGGGGCCAGCCCCACGCCCCGCTCCCCAGCCACTGGCTCTGTGCCCAGGGCCCTGTTCCCGACACTCCACCCAGGACTTTGCTCCCCAGGGCTCGGGTCCCAGCCACCAGCCCCGCTCCCTGGCAGCTGGTCCAGTGCTCTCCATGCCACACCCCAGCCCTGCACCTGGGGCCCAGGTTCTAGCCGCCAGCCTCACTCCCCAGCTGCTGGCCCTGTGTCCGTGCCCAGGGCTTCACTCCCAGTCAGGTGCACGGGGCTTTGCTCCTGGGGCCCCGGTCACTGGCCCTGCTTTCCGGCCACTGGCCCCATGCCCAGGACCCCTGGCCCAGCCCCCCTTCCCAGGGCCCTGCGTCCAGCCCCACAGCTGGGGCTCTGCTCCTGGCCCCACACGTGGGGTCCTGGCTGCCAGCCGGCCCCTGCCTGGGGCTCTGCTCCTGGCCCCACGACTGCCCCCAGCTGTGGCCACAGCCTTGGCCCTCTTACCCCTGTCTGGGTCCTCCCCTCCTAGAGACACAGCCCTGCTCCCAGCCTCAGCTTCGGGGATGGGGGAAAGACAGGGGTAAGTGGGCTGGCTTTCAGCACCCCCACTACTAAAAATGTTCCAGCACCACCGGGGTCAACTGACTCGGGCTAGTGCTAAAAATAGCAGGGTGGATGTTTGGGCTTGGGCTGCAACCCAGGCCCTGAAATCTGACAAGGGTAGGGCTCCAATCCTGGGCATGTCTACATTACTATTTTTAGCCCCTAGTACAAGCCCGAGTCAGATGACCTGGACTCTGAAACTCACTGCTCCAAGCCTTTTCTTTGCAGTGCAGATGTACCCTATGTAAAATGGCATCTTTTCACTTAGCAGATCTACATCAGGGTTTCGAACTGACCAGTCAACCACACACTTCATTTGGAACCAGAAGTACACAGTCAGGGAGCAGCAGAGACAAACAAACAAACAAACAAACAAAAAAAGTGTGTGTGTTGGGGTAAGTACAATACTGTGTTGAAGGTAAAGTGCTAAAAAAAGGGGAAAGCAGCATTTTTTTCTGCATAGTAAAGATTCAAAGCTGTATTAAGTCAATGTTCAGTTTTAAACTTTTGAAAGAACCACGATAAAGTTTTGCTCAGAGCTATGAACATTTCAGAGTGATGAACTTCCTCCATTCCCGAGGTGTTCATAACTCTGAGGCTCTACTGTACTTCATGGGCCTGATCCTGATCTCATGTGCACTTTTTTTGTTTTTGTTTTTAAACACTTGTTTATTTCCATTGTCCTCAGTTGAATATGTGCTGGTGTGGGATCAGACTCAGCCCTCATGTGTATCCAGTGTTATATCTCATTACTTCAGTGGCTAAATATATATTTTTACTCCGGAAGTGATGCAGAGCCAACTTCTGTGAGGGAGAATGTACCTCAGCATAAAGGTCTAGTTGTTTTTGACTCAACCTGACCCCTTCCTTTCCCCCCCAACTTGAGTCATCATCATCATCACCACTGCCACCACCTCCTGCTCCTGGGTGAGCTCTCCTCCTCCTGCCCACGTGTTTAGCATGGTGGTGGCTGCATGTGCTGGCAGCTGCAAGCCCTGTTTCTGCTGTTCACTGCCCACAGCTGTGCTGTGTGCATACTGCAGAGTGAGAGGTGCTGCAAACATTTTGGGGGCACTCACTCTGTTTTCCCACCCAACACTTGTAGTTGGGTCCCGTTGGATTTTGGGATCTACCTCTGCAGCAGAATTATTTACTAAATTCCAATAACTTGTATGCGTGCAAACCCTTTGACAGCTACAGAGTCACATAAATGTAAATGAGGGCGGAGCTTGGCTTATGAAACCTTTATTATTGATGATGATGTCAAAGAATGAAAGAACCCAGCTTGGTTTTCAGATCCCAAGTTGCACATGCAGCACTAACAGAACACATCTTCTTACCTGGAACTGACCACATTTGACATAGAAATTGAGAGCTAATAAGCCTGGATTCTCACAGTCATTTAAACAAAGTTACATCTCAGAGTAAAACTGCACTTTAAAAGAGAGTTTTATGATTATGGATTCTGTTACCTCAGAGCACCCATCAATATATCTGTAATATTTAGAGCTTGATAGATTATGACAGTAGCATCAAATTCTGTGTTAACTTTGCAACAAACTGAAAGACTTGTGTGACTAGATGCAGCAAACACCTGACTATGGAGACTATACACATCCCACTTTAAAATAACGCTCTTTGATAAGCAGACCTAACAGCTGACAAGCATAGACTTCAAGTCATTGTTATTGCATTGGTAATTTCAATAATGAAAAAAATGCCACCTTGTTATGCCAGTTTTACAGGAAGTACATAAAAAGGTATGGAACTTTCTTTCCCAATGTCATTTATTATGACTCCAGAGAGGATCAGCAGACCTGTTTCCTGGCCTGTAACTGTAACTCATCTTTTAATTACATATTACTTCAAAGGAGGATGGAGGCAGATAACAACTACGCTGTGTTGCAGACATTTAAAAAAAATAAAATGGGAGTATTTTATGGTGGTAAAAGGTGCCAGACTGACAGCTTTGAAGATAGAACCGTACAGCACACTCAGCAGCAGTGCAGGCTTCCTTGACACAGCCCTGCCTACAAGTTTCATCACTGTCCTGGAGGAATCACTAGCGTTGAAAGGGTATTTAATTCCCCTTGAACTCTGTTAATGCTGCCAACAAGGGGCAACTGATGAACACAGATTACAGCATTGTCCTCAGTGCTGAAAGATATGCCTTGTACCTTGGTGTAAGTAACACATGAGCTATCCCAAGGTTAAAAAAAAAAACAGTGAAGACAAGGTACTTCAGTTTTAGGATGAGATAAACTCTTCAAGGTCAGCCCTATACCCCCACCTAGGACTGACCTCACCTAGTTTACCTCATGCTACAACTAATGTGCCTTGTCTTCTCTGTGTTTTTACCTCAGGATAGCTTATGTGCATTAGTTACCCTGAGATTAAAAACAACTTTTTTTAGCAGTGAAGACAAAGCCCAGAATGAGACCACCAGTTTATTTCATACAGACCACTGAACAGTGATCTGACAGGAATGGTTTTTAGTAGCTATCCTACACTGGGTCAGAATCAAAGAAGAGATTCAATGATAATGCCACTCGGCTCTTATATAGAGCTTTCCATCAGTATATCAAAGCACTTTACAAAGGAGATCAGTATCATTTTATGGACGGGGAAAGTGAGGCACAGAGAGGAGAAGTGACTTGCCCAAAGTCCAAGAAGGCTAATACCAGGAGTAGAACCCAAGTGCGAGTCCAGTGTCCTATAAAGAACGTGTACATACTACTTCAATCCAATGAAAATTCTTACTTATTCTCTCTCTCTCTCACACACACGCATATCAAGGCTATATATCTCCCTTATTCAAAAAAGCACTTAAGCACATGTTTAACTTTAAGTATGTGCTTAAGTCATATTGACCTTAGGTTAAGCACATGCTTAACCTATTTCCTGACTAGGGATGGGTTTCAGCCTATTCTTAAGTACTTTCATGAACTGATCCTATGTTTGGATCTCCCTCCCATCGTGAAACACTTGGGTTATTATTTCGAGCTGAAAAGCATTCTCTTCAATGATCAGATAACGAGGAGTCATGGATGAAATGAAGAAAAGTCAAAATTTAGACTGAATATTAGGAAATATTTTCAAACACAGAAATTGAATCTAGGGGACTGTGCAACAACACAAGGAGAGTGGTGGAAGCCCTGGCACTTGTACCACATAAAGTTGTTAGACAAAGTACAGCAGATTACAATGAAGAGAAGGAGAGGAAAGTAGATGACCTGCTGGTTCCCTCTCCTCCCCCCCCTAATTTTTATGATTCATATATAACATGTGTTGACATAACATGCTAGAATATATTTCAAAATAGAGTTATTGTAAAGATTTCAAGACTTTGGTTTCTAATCATGTGAAAAATTTCACCTTACCATGCCAGTTTTACAGGTATTACAGTACGTTAAAAGATAGCTAGGAACATGCTTTTCCCACAAAATTTATTATTGCACTATGGAGTTAACCAAACTTGCTTCCCCTGCATATTTCTGCCCACCTTTTAATTACAAAAATTCTAATGAAAGTCCCAGAATTGGACACAAATGAAGTATTACGGATTATGGGTCCAGTCCTGCAGGGGGCAGATGACTCTGGCATCAATCCTGCAAAAGCACTTAAGCTCATGCTTAACGTTAAGCATAATAAATCCCAATGACTTCAAATTAATTGAATAATCTAATCTGAGACAAGACAAACCTGCTGAAGTCAATGGGGACAGCTCAAGTGCTTTGTGTACCAGGGTAAGAATGCTCAGCATCAAGCCCTATATCACCTTATGGGTGAGAAAGGACATTTATCCACATTCATATGTGGCTTCAGAACAAAACATCTGTATTCACATCATGCATATAATTGAAAAAGAAAATTGAATTAACAGACTTCACCACAGAAGGTTTACGCCCTGCCTACCTCCTCCCTCCTTATTAATAGAGACCTTGAAGTCAGTAATTGTGATAAGGTATTTGGTTACATTGATGTAAATGTACTTTTTCTTATCAATAGGCAAACAGCACCCTAAATCTATTTATCTCCTTCACATTTTATTTACAAGATTTTTCTGTCTTTGAAGATGGCTTTCAAGTTTCAGTACTTGATGGTACCAAGCTGATTTCTGAAGCAAACAACATTCATTATGTGCAGAGGGGAATGTTTTTTTTTTTTCAGTTGCATTTTCCAGATTTTATCTTCTTCATGCTGCTTTGATAAGCATGCCTCAGTTGTGCATCTGATTTGCCCCCTTCAGGAATGCATTTGTGTAGCATGATCTTTTGGTAGTACCCTTCACTCGTCCCTCTTTACGTTCATCTCACTCAGTTGTTGTGTCTTGTCTTAGATTGTAAATCCTTTGGGGTGGGGAGCACATCTACTTAACATATCTGTCTCACCCACAGCATAATGGGGCCTCTAGGCTTTACCACAGTATAAACAAGTAAGTAGGGTTACCATACGTCCGGATTTTCCCGGACATGTCCGGCTTTTGGGGGCTCAAATCCCCGTCCGGGGGGAAATCCCCAAAAGCCGGGCATGTCCGGGAAAATCGGGAGGGCTCGGCTGGGGCCTCTTTGGCCAGGGCCGGTGCGGGGCCGGGCCGGGGTCGCGGGGCCGGGAGCCAGGGGGTCCGCTGGGTCCGCTGGGCCGCGGAGCCGGGAGCCGGGGGGGTCCGCTGGGCCGAGGGTCCGCGGGGCCGGGAGCCGGGGGGGTCCGCTGGGCCGCGGGGCCGGGAGCCGGTCCGGGCCCGCGGGTCCGCTGGGCCGCGGGGCCGGGAGCTGGTCCGGGCCTGCGGGGCTGGGAGCTGGGGGGTCCGCTGGGCCGGGGGGTCCGCTGGGCCGCGGGGCCGGGAGCCGGTCCGGGCCCGCGGGGCCGGGAGCCGGGGGGTCCGCTGGGCCGGGAGCCGGTCCGGGCCCACGGGGCCGGGAGGTCCGCTGGGCCGGGGGCCGGGAGCCGGGCCGGGCCCGCGGGGCCGGGAGGTCCGCTGGGCCGGGAGCTGGGGGGTCCGCTGGGCCGGGAGCCGGGGGGTGCGCCGGGCCGCCGGGGGCCGGCAGTGCTGGGCGGGCCGGGGGTGGTCGGCCGGGGGCCGGGGCCGGCACCCCAGGGCCCGAGCCGACCCAGGCTGGAGCCGCCGGGGGGCCAGCCTGGGCCGCGCATCCTCCCCCCACACCCCCTTACCTGCTACAGGCTTCCCGCGAATTAAATATTCGCGGGAAGCAGGGGAGGGGGCGGAGACTTTGGAGAAGGGGCGGAGTTGGGGCGTGGGCGTGGGCGGGGCTGGGAGGCGGGGGCGGGGCCCGGGCCCGTGGAGTGTCCTCCATTTGGAGGCACAAAATATGGTAACCCTACAAGTAAGGGATAATGGGAAAGGGGAAGAAGGGGCTGAACAAGACATGGAAAAGGACTTCTCTCACTCCTTCACTTCTGTTGCCAGCTCTTTTCTCCCTGGAGAGGTCTTTCTCCTCTCTCGTTTCCCCCCTTCTGTTTAAGGGTCAAATCTTGGCCTCATTAAAGTCTATCACAAAACTCCCATGGACTTCAGTGAGGCTAGGATTTCACCCATAGCCTTTTTTTACTTCCTCCATGTCAATTTGCCTTTTCCTTTTCATCCTCTGCTTCCCTGGTCTTTTAAAACTAATGTTGCCTCGGTCTCTAGAAAATCACCTGAGGCCAAATCTGGTGAACACTCTGTACATCATTCAGCATCTTAGGCTATGTCTACACTACCACTTATGTCAGTATAACTTATGTCACTCAGGGGGTGAATAAGCCACTCCCCTGAGCAACATAAGTTATATGATCTAAGCGCCAGTGTGGACAGAGCTATATCAGCAGGAGAGCTTCTCCTGCTGACATAGGTACCTCCGCTTGTTGGGGGTGGATTAATTAAATCGACAGGAGAGCTCTCTCCCATCGGTTTAGAGCACTTACAGCACTGCAGCTGCACTTCTGCTCTAAGCTCTCTACTGTAGCCATAGCCTTAGATCATATAAATATATTGTACCAGAGTTCTTAGTTGGATTTACTAGTGGCCTTAACTTTTGGCTGAGGTAGTCACATTCCTACTAGAGAGGGGTGCATGAAATCCAGGAATTTATTTACATGCTAACTTTTAGAACAACATCGTAACACACACCTGGAGGCAAGGAAATAGCAATCTCTGATTTCTTTCCAGGAACTTGTGGACATTGGAGTAAAAGCCATAGCATCCCATAGTAATACTGGGCATATGATGCCATCACTTTCTTTCCCCATTTGTTTCTCCCTGACCCTCACCTACTGCAGAAGGCATATGGTGAAGTCTTGTATTCTAACTATTCCAATAGCCTGCCCCAAAGGGGCAGGTAATTTCTTTTGGTCATATAACTCCAGTGGAATTCAAGCTCAAGTCAGTGCAAAATAGATCAGTGAATGCTAAAAATATTATACAATAATAAAAGTTTCAGAGTAGCAGCCGTGTTAGTCTGTATCCGCAAAAAGAACAGGAGTACTTGTGGCACCTTAGAGACTAACAAATTTATTAGAGCATAAGCTTTCGTGGACTACAGCCCACTTCTTCGGATGCATACCATACATAAATAAAATTATGCATACATAATAAAAGTGTTTCAGCACAGATAGATGCTATCACGGGGAATTATTAGCCCCAAATGCATACCTGCAGTTAACATATACATACAAACGATTGTTTTTAGCTGGACTATGTCCCAGACTCACTTTTTGCAGAACTGCAGAATGAACCATGGGTAGATATCTGAGTACTTGTACCTCCAGTTATTCGACTGGCACTTGCAGTTACTTACTTAGTGGCACAAGCACTCAGACTTCTACTTGCAAATTAACTGTGAACGTGGGTTCAACTTGTGCCTGCAAAAGGGAGGCCAACCACCTGGAACATGCTCCCATAAATTTCCTGCTATATTAAAATGGAATCTTTATTATATTTTGGTCGTAGGGACAAAATGCTCTGTTTTCATTGTTTGAAAAAAATACAGTTAGCTATGCATTTAAATGTGGTGTGCAATATGGAGATGTTTTAAACCTCTGGCTCAATAGTTGTGCTCTTTGGATTATCTATTAATTATATGGCCAGTTTCTACTACCACTGGATCCGTAGCAGCATCCTGTCATTTGTTGTCTTAAGTGCCTTTTCTGTTTAGACTCTTCTTTTAATAGTGGTCTGCATTTTGTATTCATTTATCTGGAGATCTTTTGCAATTAATCCAGAAGGCTGCTTTTTTTAACCCCCAAACCAAACTAAACCAAAACAAAAACCAAAGCGAATGAACTTTATTGGCTTGTTTAGTGCTGGATTGTGGCATGTAGCCACTGGCCTGAGGTGGATGCTCCTTCCTAGGCATGAGCAGAAAGGGATCCTAGCTTCTACTGCTTATGAGAACCAATCCCACCTTTAGCTCCTGACTGTAGTGGGGAATATACATTCTGCAACCCCTAGTGTGCCTAGCAGGGCTGGCTCCAGGCACCAGCTTAACAAGCAGGTGCTTAGGGCGGCCAAGGGAGAGGGGCGGCACTTGCGGCAATTCGGGGGTGGCAGGTCCCTCACTCTCTCTAGGAGCGAAGGACCTGCCGCTGAACTGCCGCCGCCGATCGCGGCTTTTTTTTTCTCTTTTTTCTCCAATTGCCACCGCCAATCGCGATTGCGGCTGGAGCCGGCCCTGGTGCCTAGCCCTGTAATTCTCAAACTGGGGGTCAGGACTCCACAGTAAGTCACATCCCCATTTTAATGGGGTTGCCAGGTCTGGCCTTAGACTTACTGGAACTTGGGCTGAAGCCTGAGCCCTGCCAGCTTTGGCCCTGGGTGACCAGACTCAGGTTTGACTTTGGCTTTGGCCTCCCCCACCTGGGGAAGTGTGGCTCAGGGTTTGGCTTTGCCACCCCCACCCGCCACGATGGCAGGGCTCGGGCAGACTACGGGTTAGGTCCCCCCTCCTGGGGTCATGTAGTGATTTTTGTTGTCAGAAGGGGCTTGTGGTACAATAAGTTGTTTGAGAACCCCGGAACAATGCTGTGGAATGCGTACACTTGGGTATACTGTTCTTATAATTGTTATTCTTCAGACTGCAGAGGGATGAGGAAGACAGACACACAGACACACACACACACACACACACGGCAAGGACAGGAAAAGACTCAGAACAGAGTCATATTCTGAGAGGGCGATCGAGAAACAAAGTAATAATTATACTGCTATGGCTATGCTGGTAAGTTTCCCTGGGTAGACAAGCCCTAATGGATAACAGGGGCTCCACAAAGCTCCCACAGCAGAAGGAAGGTGGGCTTATGGGATATTTTTCAATGGGGAGGACGCACTTCTTTTCTCACAATGAGGAACCACATGAAATAAATAAATACATACACACAATATTCATTTACATGGCTCCTTTCATCCTAGAGGGTCTCAGAGTACTTTACTGAGTTACACCGACACTATACAACTATTCAGTCATCTCCCAGTGAAATGCAAACAGATCCGTGGTGAAATACAATAGTAGCTTAGTAGAACACAGGCACATTATAAAACAGTTTAGGAAAACAGAGGGGAGAATAGTGAATCCAATTTATACTGTGCAAGGAATTTAAATGTAGTAAAGCACTACCTCTCTGATTTGGTAGCATTTTACAATCACTTTGCATTCATTTTGCCCAGATGTAAGGAAGAACACAAAGCAGTAAAGGAGGAGAGAATCAAGACCCAAGAGTGCAAGCTTAATGGCTGCTATTGGCAGACTTGAATGTGAAGAGCAGGACTGTTGTGTCTTTCTTGGCTGCTTTTGCTGAAGGACTTAATGGGGGAAGACCTATCCATCGCTAAGACTATGGGAGGCTGATTTGGCCTTTAGAATAAATAACAACAGTGCCTACCTCTTATATGGCTTTACAATCTTTAATGTATTTATCCTCACAACATCACTGTGAGGGGAGGAAGAGTTCTTATCCCCCTTTCACAGATGGGGAATGGAGGCACAGAGAGGCGAAATGACTTGCCCAAGATCACACAAGAAGTCTGTAGCAAAGCAGGGAACTGAAGGCAGGTCTCCCAAGTCCTAGGTTAATGTTCTAACCATTGGCTCATCCTTCAGGCCAGCTCTAACCATAGTCATGGTGGCTGTAGCCTTTTAAAAATAAATAAATCTGAACTTTAAAGTTGGGGTGAAACTCAAACTGTAACCCACGGAAAGCTCGCAGCATGAGGTGCGGTATTTAAAATTACCTATTGTTCAGTAGCACATTCCTACTGTAGGCACAATGGAGTGAAATAAAAACAGAGTTTCAGCTTTGTCTTCTCTTGAGATTTTGGCCCTTAATTGTAATAGCTCTATTGGAATCCACAATGTTCCAGCTTAAACCAGGAAAAAGTATAAGAGAACGTTCCAGGAAAATGCATGGGGATTTTGAATGTACTTTGATCAGGTTCTCATCTCTTTCACAGACCCTTTTTTTTAAAACTTGTGCAAATTTTTATTGAATGATGCAGAAACCAAAGTTTAAATGTGCATGCATAAAGATTTGCAGTAGGAATGGATCCATTCTCCTCCAACGAGGGAGCAGGCGTGATGTCATGTGGATTAATTGACCAGTCACACAACGTGAATATTGAGTACTGATTATGTGATTGTGAACAGTTTGCTGCACGTAAAATTAGATGTATTTTAATGTTGTTAGTGACTTCACAGAAGGTATTAATTTGAGAAAACAGAGAAAAAGAGTCAAGAAGATGTTCTTTTTCCTCTGGGAAAGCAAAGTACAACATTTCCCCCCCTCGCCCCGATCCTTTCTATATTTTGAAAGGGCATTTCTGAAAAAGCATTTAGGCAAATAGTAACATGTAACCGTCAGAATTTGGGTGGCTAACTCCTCTTCATGAGAAAGACACCTAAAGGTTGGTTTTTAGTTTGTTTGCTTTGAACACAGGATAGGCATAAGCATTTTCATGAATCTTCTCCCCACCTCCAGCTCTTCAAACAATGAGACAGAAACTTGGTTTAAAAGCTGATTATGGCTGAGTCTCTGCAGGACCTTACCTAGATACCAAGCTGTGAAGGATATTCTCCTAGAACAGGGGTCTCAAACACATGGCCCATGGCCCGCATGCCCCCCCCCAGCCTACCTCCAGGCCAGGGGTTGGCAAACTACACCCATGGGATTGCCCCCCTCGAGCCCCATGCTGCTCCCTGAAGCGTGAAGCAGCTGGCATCATGTCCCTGCGGCCGGGGGGGGGGGGGGGGTAGGGAGAGCAGAGAGCTCTGTCCGTGTGTTGCCCTGGTTCCAGGCACCACTCCCCCCGCAGCTCCCATTGGCTGGGAATGGGGAACCGCGGCCAATGGGAACTTCGGGGGAGGTACCTGCAGGCGCGGTAAGCAGCACGCGGAGCCCTGCATCCCCCTCCCCCAGGGGCCGCAGGGACATGGTTCCAGCTGCTTCGTGGAGCAGCGCGGGGCCGGGGCCGCGCCGCTGCCACTTTAGGTAAGCGGCTCCGGGCCAGAGCCCGAAGCCCTCCTGCACCCAGCCCCCCAACTCCCTGCCCTATCCCACATCCCTCCTGCACCCCAACTTCCTTCCCTGAGCCCCCTGCTGCATCCCACACCCCCACTGCACCCCAACTCCCTGCCCTGAGCCCCCTGCCTGAACCCCACCCCCCTGCCACACCCCTCACCCTTCCTGCACCCCAAACCCCAACCCCCTGCCCTTAGCCCCCTGCACCATGACCCCCTGCTGTTCCCCTCACCCCTCCTGCACTCCACACCCCAACTCCCTGCCCTAAGCCCTCTGTCGCACCCTGCACACCTCCTGCACTCCCTGCCCTGAGCCCCCTGCTGCACCCTGCACCGTGACCTCCTGCCGCCCCCCCCCTCCTGCACACCCCAACTCCCTGCCCTGAGCCCCCACCACACCCCTCCTGCCCCCTGTGGGGGAAGGGAGGGGGCAGAGTTGGGGTGGGGACCTATGAAGGGGTTGGAATGGGGGCAGGGAAGGGGTGGGAAGAGGCGGGGCAGGGCCTCATGGAAGGGGTGGAGTGGGGGCATGGCCGGGGGCAGTGGGGGAGGGGGGTCAGTGATGCGGCCCTCGGGCCAATGAACTAGTCCGCATGTGGCCCTCCTGGTCATTTGAGTTTGAGACCCTTGTCCTAGAGCTTGCATTTGTTTCCTTGAGGGATCCTGAAGACTGTTGTACTGACATCTCTTGAGCTTTTGCAGGGCTTACTTGCATGCTTAAGAAGATGTAGGATTTGAGATCCTTTTTCCTTTGCAGCACCATTCTCCCTCTTACCCCACATCCCTGATTTTTCTCTTGAATTTGGGAGTTGGGTGCCCAATTAATTTAAATTTTTGATTGATCAGTCATAAAAGATTAATAGACAAATCATTTGTAAGTTAGATATACACTGTATGGTGTTTTCTATGGGACAAACATGCCCCCTGCATAAAGGTTTGCTTCTTTGGAAAGACAGACCTGTGGCCTCACACAAATACAGATGTGCATATTTTACTGCCTCATTACTCAAAGAATTTATTTTAGGGCATAAAGCTTAAGGGTTTTAAGTTCTTAATGTGTCTAATGCTAGAATGTTACCAAAGCCTTCAAAGATGCACATTTGAATACAGTATATGGGAAACACCTGGCTTTAGAAACATTTTGGTAAAATTTGCTGTTATCCTTCTGTTTGACAAAAGGGTATATTTATCCCTTGACTTTTTGTCATGACCTTTGCATTCTGAAATGAATTAAAGGTTTATGTGCTGGAATGCAGAGAGCAGGAAATCAGGAAATAGCATGGGAAATGGCTTTCCTGTCCCATTTCACTGCTTTACGTACTGTAACGTCATCAAGGGCAGAGATTGTGTCAGTTTATGTCGGCATCACTAATTTGTGATGTGCAGGCCATATTGTTCGATAATGGTGAACAGAAGCAATGCAGTAAAATGAGATCTCTTAAAGGATACATTGTTGCTTTATCATATTGATTTCACTCCATCACTGTAAAAAGCACACACTGATCTCAAATTGATTAATAAATCCACTTATCTGCAAAAATAATAGACATGCTTGGTGTAGTTGCATCCAATTATACCACTGGTGAATTTGTTCTTAACTGCTGTATAAAAAGTAAAAGCAGCAAAAGAGATCAACTCTATCCCAAAGACAGACCTCACCCAATATTTTCGCAAACTCAGTTCTCCCTAAGAGGCTATTCAACTTGGAAAGAAAGTTATTTATGAATACAGGAAAAAATTTGCAATTTATAAAAAAGTCCCATAAGCCTTTTCTACGCTTTTAAACACTGTAATAAAGAACAAGGTAGACAAAGTGCACGACATATTTAGTGTTGGAGTTTACCACCCGGGGAGGTAATATTTTCTCTTAACAGTGCCTAGTCATAGTGCATTTAAATACTGTGTTGTGTGGAACAGCTTGCTAGCTCTCTCTATAAAAATAATAACTTGCCTGAATTGTTTTCCAGTGCTAATTCTGAGCTACAGGGCCACAGGACAATGAAAGACTAACCGATGCTATGAGGTGCTGGGCATCTCATGCGAAGGTCTATTGTCAATATTTTCAGAGGTGATTAGCACCTGCAGCTCCTACTGAAATTATTGGAAGATGAGAGCTCTACGACTACTAAATAGATTGGGCCACTTTTAGATCAGAGCCTAAATATGAATGCAGCTACCCAATTTTAGTCACCCGCATTTTAAAATTTTGACCCAAGTGCCTGTAACGCATGTTGAATTAACAAAGGCCTTCTTGACATCTGTGAGAAGTGAGGATGCTCTGCACCTAACAGAATGTGCTCAGCCCTTTGCATTAGCAAGACCCTAGTGCCAATCTTGCAATACCTGGCACATGTGTGCTGTTCTATTGAAGTCAATGGAATTACTACTCATAAAACCAGGCTAAGAGAGATGAGCATCAAGCCTTCTGTCGTTACCTAGCAATATCCTCGCCTGTTAAACAGGGCCTGATCCTGTCCTTATTAAAGACAATGGCAAAATTTCCATGATCGTTTACTTCAATGGAAAAAGAACAGGAGTACTTGTGGCACCTTAGAGACTAACAAATTTATTAGTTCAATGGAGTTGTTCCTAGTCGATACTGTTGTGAGTGAGATCAGAATAAATCCAAGAGTGTTTAACTTCTCTTAAAAAAAAAACAAATTAATATTCTCTTCTATATACTCTGGATATTTCCATATCTTAATTTACGCCTCCTTATCTTGAATGCTAATTTATTTTTAAAAACAAACCCACTAAATTTGTTAAAATGCATAGTTTTAAAATGATCATTTACTCACAAAACTGTTTAAAATATAGTATTTGGAATTGGATTGGTGTTAGCAGGAAACTGCAAAGTAGGCGTGTATATTTTTATGCAGTAATTATTTATTGTTTAATATACCAACTGAGAAGGCAAAGAACAGCACAAATGCATAATTGTTACCAGGCAGGGAGAAGTAGAGCATTAGGAGATAGCATAAATAGTCAAACGTGACCTCAAAAGGTCAAAAGAGAACTAAACAATTTTGTCACAGCACTCGCTTATTTAAGTAAATGCAAGCCCAATTTCCTCTCTGCTGTTTTGCCTGGTATTTTACATTGTCCAGTATTACTCTTATTTGACAGAAAAAGACACAGGGCTGGTTGTCCTAAGTACATTTATTAGATGTGTGCGAATATTAGGTAAGGACCACCTAAAGCATTTCACAAGTCAAACGAAACTATTTTGACTGTCATGCCACCCAAAATACTAAACTGAAATGTCTATGTTATATTAATTTCTAAAAATGATTTACTGAGGTCAGTCACAATAAAAATGCAAGTCAGCTGTGGAAGCATTTTGTAACATGGATAATTTTTTTAACCCTTCTCGTGCTGTCACAAACAAGATTGCAATTTGGTAGATGGAAACAATGAAGATCAAAATGTAATTTAATAGCCCAGCTCTCTTGCTTTCAACAGGACTTCAAATTTATCTCTGGAACAAACACCACTTATTAAATTCATTCATATTTCTGTAAGTTTCCCCCTTTTTCAACATAAGACTAGGCTTTCATTATGGGAGCATGGGATCACAATGCGTTCACTATATGAATGAGAGGCTTATTTGGTTTTACATTTAAGATCATGTTCATTTTTGCAGCACGCTCTGAACAACAAAAGGACATTTTATTGTCACATTAAAAAAAAATTAGTTTCCTATGGACAGTTATAAAAATCACTTAAAAGCTAAGGGGGAACTATGCCTCAGTGACAAAACAAATTTGCCATAAACCATTTTACAAAAGAACAGCAGGACTTTAGACTAAACTCAGGAACTGTTCCTATTCATCATTCATTTGTTTTGGAAACTCCACCCTCCTCCTGCCATGTTCAATATCTAATTGGCATTCTGACACTTCAGATAACTAAACATCTGCTGCATGGATGCTTCTTAGAAATCTTTTGTTCTGTAAGATGGAGTTCAAGGGATACAGCTCACTGATACACTAGATTCTTGCCATTGTTAAGGCAACTACTATTACGGAATAGGGGAGAAAAAACATTCAAAAGACAAACATGAACATTTTGCACAAATATCTTTCCCCCTCTGACAAGTTTTCTAGGCATTCAGATGTCAAAGGATTGCTGCCTCCTACCTATTTCCACAGTCTCTGGAGTATTGGGGTCTTTGCAATCCTACCATAAACAGCGATTGACAAAAGGTTAATTACTGTTGCAATGACAAGCATGTTTCATAATTGATTAACACTCAATGAATTTTTTAATATAGTAGTTCAATTAACATAAGTGGACAAGGTAGATGATGCAAGATCTACCTTTCAGGGTTGCTGTGGGACTTTAATTAATTAATGTTTTGAAAGCATTATGGAATAAATGTGAAGTAATATTATTATTGGATCAACAGATAAATCATATGCAAGGTTTTGGGATCAAAATTTCCATCCGTCTGATGCTAGAGCCTTTTTTGCCCGAAGGCTTGTGTTGCGTAATGTCGCTACTGATCTAATATTACTATTATTATTTGTATCACAGTAGCATCTAGAAGCTCCACTGTGCTGAGGGCTGTACAAAATGAGACAGTCCCTGCCCCAAAGAACTTACAGTTTAAACTGACAAGACAGACAAAGAGTGGGCAAGGAAAAAGGCAGAGAGAGGTGAAGTCTAAGGTCACACAGCAGGTCAGTACCAGAGTCAAGAATAAAACCCAGGTCTCCTGCCAGTGCCCAATCCACTAGGCCACACTGACTCGGTTTCCATATAGATATATTTTCCCTCTTTAACCTTTCACAGGGCCCAACATAGTAATATGGTTACACAAACACTTTCTACATTTCAGCTTAATATACATTCTCCTTTCAAAAAGATTCACTGTTTACAGGTACATAATGCATGTTTCTAATCAGTGCCAACATCTGGTTGCTATACAAGTTTTAAATGAGATCCACTGCTGGAGCTGTACAAAAAGCTTTGCTCCTAAAGCGATACCAACAATGGAGATCTGGCTGCGTTAGTCAATGTGAGGTACTGGGCCATCATCAGCGATAGACTGACTGTTGCAATAGCCAATGAGAGCGTCTGCTTCAAGGCTCCTGTTTGGCTGTCAGAGTGAGTCTGGATACTGTAGCCAATCAACGCATGTCTCGTTGTCTAGTCATTGGCTGGTGGGTTTTCTTTTATGAATCTATCCATGACTATAACTAAGTTATTTTAAACTCTCCGAGCCAAGTTTCAGAGGAGGACATAATGCATGGCCCTGCAAAACCCACTGTAACCACATTTGCACATACAAATGACTACTGAAAGTCCCACACAGGAAACTACCTGCATGGTTGTCCTTTTGCACACACAAACAAACTGCATGCATATGCATGAGCTTTGGCAGGCACATTCACTTTGCCCACCATTAAAAATGTCTCTCTCCTTATTAATTTAGAAAATGTTCAATTGTGTATGTTAAGGGCCTGATCCAAAGTCTATTGAGGCAACAGAGTCCCAAGTACTTCAATAGGCTTTGAATTGAAGCATAAAGTAAGTAAACTAATGTTATTAAACTACAACTAAACTGTCCAACAGAGGGAAGGAGGAGTCATAGCTATCTACCCATTACAGTGACTGGGACACTTTGGTGACAGAATGGTTCTCTCATGAGGGACTTTTGCATTTGATGAATCCTAGCCCACTCAACCCCCCTTTTTCATTTAAAGGGGTAAGGGACTCAAGAGGGGCATCTGTTAGTCTCAGTTGATGACACTGTTTGAAACTGCTCTTCTTGTCTTCTAAGTGATGATGTACACCCAGTGTGGAAGGCTCCAGAAGAGGAAAGATGACCCACTGCTTAGAATGCTAGCCCTTGGACTTGGGAAATTTGGGTTCAATCCCTGTTTCGCCAAATAATTCCAGTATGATCTTGGGCAAGTCACTTAGCTACAGAAGCACATTTGATGGATTGAATCATGGGCTTCTTGCTGGGATTGGAACAAAAGAAGTAGAGAAATAACTAGTTTTCCTCCTTTGTGGTCAGAATGAATATTCTGGTACATTTGACATGATCTCCTACTCTACCAACTTGTAAATATGCTATTAAATGGTATATGCTTTAATGTAACTTCTATTAAATGATTACAAACCCCACTCTCTCTCTCTCTAGATACTTGTCTTGCCTTTTAATTGGAGTTCATCGAAAAACGCCAACCACATTTGGTGAAAATCGTGTGTTCCCTAGATTTGCTCACAAAGCAAAACCCAACAGGAGTTTGTATTTCATCGAGAAATCTCCACTAGCATCACCTCCTCCCTCGAACCCTTTGAGGTTCCTGCAGAACTGACCCCCTAAAAAAATAAAAATAAAAAAAATAATCTATGAGATAGTTAAGTATCTGACAAATAAGTTAACGGGGTGGGCAGCAATCCTGTTTTACTGCCGTTAGGAATATAGTAGTAATGATATTATTCTTATCTGTATTACCATAAAGCCTAACCATTGTACTACATGCTGTACAAACTCATTTGCCTGTGCATAATTATTGCTATTGAGTACTATTCCATGTTATTTCAATATCCTTGTTGATTATGGGTAATAAGGATACTTTCCTGCTCACCCTTAATCAGGTTTCCCATTTTGCACCCCCACTTTTGTCAGCAAAAATAAACACCAGGGTCTGTTTGATTCTGCCAGGCTGGGTTGAGACCTTTCAAAAATCAAGTGCAGTGTCCTTAGTCCATGTGTGTTTCCACTGTTTGGCTCCAAGGAGCAATCTTCTTTTCACTGCCATTCCTCCCTTTCTCATGCCCCATGCTCCTGGCCTCTTCAAAGGAATCATCTTCTGCACATGACTGTTGGAGCCTGCTGTCATTTTCCCTGGCCCACTTTCCCTTTTCTTCTTGACTAGGGAAAAAAAAGAAGGTGACCATCTATGTCAATGAATCCCTGACCTACATAGTCTGACCCTGAAGGTTCCATAGATAATACAAGAGATTCAATTAGGCCAGCAACTGAGGAAAGGGCCTCTATAAAGCGAACTTTTTAGATGTGCTTTGCTGAAGCCATTACTTTCTCAGAATAGTGTGCATACATTCTAACCTTTTATGTCTTTTGAGGTCCTTTTGGATTTACAGTGATCAGCTACCCACATATTTTTGTCATGATTGCTAAATTCAGAGAGAGGGTGAGGAGGGGAGCTTCCTCATCTTCTCTGTCATTTGCCCCCTTTAAGGTATTGCTACGCTTGAGCGGATGTGACAAACTCAGTTCCAATAAACATAACGGAATCTGATCAGCATCACAGTTCCTTTCACAGGACTGAGATTGTACCATCTCTCCGTGTACTACATAACTTTTAGGGAGAAGCTCCCTTTGTCCTGTACAGAAAAACCCAGAGAGCAACCATGTATACCTCTTGTAAAGGGAAGTTAACACAAAGCAGGTAAGATTCAAGCTGATTCAGATGGGGCCAGCTTCAACATGCTTATATGCACAAAATGTCACTCTATACCACTCATACCTGTTTTAAGTCATGCACAAAACATACTAAAGCTTTACATGTGAATCAAAGGTCCTGCTGCTTTCTCATTTGCAAAAAGAAATCTCTTTACCTGTTGCTGAGAGAGGGAAAGAATGTCAGAATCATATATATTCATTCACAGCATGAAACAGGCTTCTTTACAGATGGTAACATAACATCCAGGTGTTAGGCCTCAACCCCACTTCAACTATTGTTTATTGCCATTGCATGGATTAATCCCCGCTGTCAGTCCAGTCCACAAGATGCTCTTAGAAAGAAAGGTCTGCATAGCATCACAATTGTCAGATCCTGCTTTGATACACTTTATCTTTTCTTATCCCTTCAGACTCACCATGACTGCTCTGACTGACATGCTAAGAAATGCTTTAGAATCGGTGCATATGGACTAAACTTTTGTTGTTGTTGTTGAGAACAGAACTCACTGTGGATCTGATAAGAAGTTTGCAGAGTATTCCATTACAAACTGGGAATCCCAAGAGTCAGTGATTCATTAGTAATTATCCTAGAGTTACAGGAAGTAAACAGCTTTTAGATGTGTAGTTTGCATCTAATTATGTCATAGTTCACTATCAAAGGTGTGTGGTTTTTAATTTATTACTCTGAAAAACAGATTTTACAACAGCATCTAGAAGTCAAATAGCTAAACAATTTTTTTTAACATAAGTAAAACACCTTTGCTACACAGTCAAGGCATACTGTGTCATTTGTTGTTTTAATTTAATTTACAGGGATATGAAAATGTAATTTTCTGGATGGACATGCTCTTTGATTTGATGTTCATTGTCTGCCTTCTAAGGAATTCAGAATAGATTTCTTTGTTTTTATATTTACACCACATTCACTAGTAATTTAAATTAAGTGACTAATAATTCATATTCTTTGTGGTAGCCACATGGGGCCCAATTCTGCTCTCAGATACAATGGAGGAAATTATTCTGAATTTATAATGGTGTATTAGAGGAGAGAGCTGTGCTCTTAGGATTTCTCTACACTTGAAAGTTCTTTCAGGTTAAATTGAGGTTTTTTGAATTAAGTGCCTTGGGGCCACACACAAGTTTGTGTTTCAAATTATCTGGCTTTTCAACCCCCATTAGCCAACCCACTTTGGAAATAAGTTGACTGAGATTTGGGATGAGTCTTCAAACAACAAAGTAGTTGGGACCATAGGGACCAACCTATGACTGTAGAGGTGTTAACAGGCCACTTTACATTACATAGTCCTTTACAATATGTGCTAACTACGTATGCTAAACAATCTGTTCCACCTTGCATTTTGTTGTGACTCTCCAAGTATCTTTCCCAGACCTGAAGAAGAGCTCTGTGTGGCTTGAAAGCTTGTCTCTCACCAGCAGAAGTTGGTCCAATAAAAGATAGGTTTCAGAGTAGCAGCCGTGTTAGTCTGTATCCGCAAAAAGAAGAACAGGAGTACTTGTGGCACCTTAGAGACTAACAAATTTATTAGAGCATAAGCTTTCGTGGACTACAGCCTGCATCCGAAGAAGTGGGCTGTAGTCCACGAAAGCTTATGCTCTAATAAATTTGTTAGTCTCTAAGCTGCCACAAGTACTCCTGTTCTTCTTTTTCCAATAAAAGATATTACTTCACCCACCTTGTCTCTCTAACATTCTGGGACTGACACAGCTACAACTAAACTGCATACAACAATGTTCTGCATCTGGCAGTCCTCCCAGTGCTATCCTGTACCATTTTGTTAGCTACCTGTGTGCCCTCTACTGATCTTGAGACACACAGACCGGATGTCATCTTCCCAATGAAATGCTGGTCTGTGGTCCTTTGTGATACCAGCTCATGTCAATTTCACATAGCCAGAGTCAAATACCAATTATAGAGCAGCCATGCTTCATGATTCCATATAGACCCACGGTGAGGTCTGGCCCTTCACTAGGGGAGGAGTGTGACCCAATTTATCTGAACAGGACAAATGAGTGAGAGGGGCACTCCTGGCACCTGAGCCAATGCTGTACCAAGGGAAAGGTGCTCCAGCAGGTTTATAAGACGGTCAGGTACAATAATGAAAGACCTCTGGGAGAGCTTGCATGGTCTGCAGATACGATCGTGAGCTGGATGGTATTTTTGGCAGACATGCCACACTGAATGACAGCATGTTGTGGACTCCACAAAGGACCCCACAGATATCGACCAGGATGCCAAGCTGATGGAGATTGAGATCTTGGATTTCAGGATCTCCCCAAGCTACTAAACCAGAGAGACTGCCAGAGACACAGGAGGCATCCAAATCACAGGCTCAGAACTAACTTGGAGAGGGGAGCAATTCCTGAAAATAATCTGTGTTATATTACAATAAAAGTGCACTGGGGGATTTAAACACATTTGTCCCGGATACTGTCAAGGTGTCAGCATATTGTGCTAGCCTCTCGCTGCCGCCTCAGCTTTTAACCGTTGGGTGCTCAAAATGGCTGGCAGCTACATCAGAGAATAAAAAAGCAAAATATGCAAGCACACAACCACCCCTCAAGGTTTCCAGGTCATGCCTTTCAACCCCCTTAACATATCGCTTACTGACCCCCCCAGCTGACCAAGATGACGGCACCACATCGTTAAAAAATAGCATACGCTGAATGGAAGACACGTTTTTTGTAGTGACAAATACAGGAAAGAAAAAGCAATCCTAACATTTTTCTGCCTCTCAGTTTCATTAATGCCCTCAGTTTTGAGCTAGCCTGAGATTTTACAAGGCAAATTGCCCAACTCAGGCTACCCAGACATTTCAAAATGCATAGAGAGTTTAAGGCACTAGAAGACAGGCATACTCCCTCCCTTGGATTCAGAAATTCAGAATTCTATTTAGTCTGCAATGCACTTTATGCTGATCATATAAGAGAATTTAAGGCAAAGATGGTGCTCTAATCTGGCATGCATGTTGCATAATAAATGCAGCTCTGGGAAGACTGCCCATGTAGCTTGTGATTCTCTTGCACCCCCACACCAGATTTGGGGGAACCATCCTGGCAAACAGCAGCGTGGTATAGCTTCCTGATTTGTTCATTGCCTTTCTGAACAGGATCCTCCTCTGCCTTTTGGGGACACACCTCAGGTTAACAACATCCAAAGTAAGGACAGCCTGCAGAGGTGCACATGCAATTACTGGCCTGACCTTGCTACTACCAAAACCACCTTCTAATCCCAGACCACCAACAATTTGCTGGAGGTACATGCAATTTTTAACCGTCTTTCCAGGTGTCTCAATCAAAACCTCCCAGCCACCACCCCACCCCATCTTGGGGTCCTATATAAATGGGGAAGAATATTTGAAAATGTCTTACCATCTCCAAACACACTTCAGGCTGGGAAGAGCCCATGGGAATGGAATTCCAAAATTTAGAAAAAGCAAGGTTTAAATGGTTGTTGGCATAGAGACTAGAATTCAGACAATAACTACTTCTGTTGTCCACTCCCCTTCCCTAGTGCTGGCACTGGACATGCTACAGTCCCCATGGACAGAGAGAGAGAGAGAGAGAGAGAGAAGAATGAAGTACAGGGTCCATCCCAACCTACCAACAGCCCTCTCCCTCTGAGAGCTCTGCATACTGGGATGCACCCTTCACTTTCCCAACTCCAAGGAACTGGCACTCCAAGGAACCCTCAACGATCCACATCACAGGACAACAGTGGATATTGAGAGAACCCTTAACTCCCATGATCTAACCCCATCCCATACCCCAAGACACACAGAACATTTTAACCTCTCCTCCCCTGTATACCAATGTGAGATCTTGAAAAAACAGACATGCAGTTCTTTGTTTATTAGTTCTGCTTGGATTGGGTTTTAAGTTATGGATGTTCAACAGAGGTTTTGTTTTAGCTATTCACAATGTACAACTTGGTGGATTATTTCTCATTTATTAAAAATCCTTTGAAAATGTGGGCATGTGGTTTACAAGTTTTATAGAAGCGTTGGACAAATCAACATAAAAATACAAAGTGAAGCTTGCACCAATCATCATAATCAATCCCTACACAAAGCATGCGCACGCGTGCATGCACACACACACAAAAACTTACACCAAAGGTTCACAATATTGTTCTAGCTTCAAAGGAAAAGCATAATGCATCCCTGACCTTGTGTCCCTGACCATTTCCAGCATTTTGTAGAGGCCACTTTTGTTGGCTTTTCATAATGTGCTCAGTAAATCTGTCCACCTCTCTCCTTGCTCTCACACCAGATGTTCAGTATAAGACTTCATAAGCCAGAAAAGCAGATGGTAAAAACTGGTCCTCCTAGAATGACAGGTGGAGTCACAATATCATCAGTGTCTATATTGGTCCTTGGAGAAAAAGTTCCATTTTTCCATTGCAGAAGACAGGCTAGCATTTCCAAAAGGTTCTGACATTATGGTCCTTTTACAGTGACCCCCCAGGCCTTCCAGCACCATGGAGAAATACCCCTTTGTGTTGATCAACTTTAAGTCCTGCTGTAGACAGCGAACAATAGGTGTTTGGGTTCCATAAATGGCCCCCAATACAATTTGGAAACCCCAACTGTGAAAATCCATCAATAACCTCCCAGGCAATCCTTATGACCTTGGGGAATAGTACTTCTTGATAACAGCACACACCTCCCTGACAGGCGATTTAGTAACAAACTGGTTAGCTAGTGGTGAGGTTCCAGCTGGTGATGACCATGCACTTCTCCATACTGCAGGGAAATCATGTGGGTGGCCCAGCAGTGCAGCTCAGGAATGAGCTATGCACAGATTTTTAGGAAAGTCATCTTTGACATCCTAAAGTTCTGCCACCACTATTGTTCATCCCAGGTCTGCATCACTATCCTGTCCCACTCCTCAGTGCTAGTTGAATGAGCCCAGAAGCAGTGCTTCTGCCACCAAGAGAAGCTACTCTAGGCATAAATCATACAGAAATGACTGCTCAAATTCAGCCATCTTCTCCTCAGGTACCCATATAGCCCGCCTCTCAAGCCACTGCACAATTTGAGATACAAACTCAGCAACCTGTTTGTGCTAATGATGGGGTCAGGATTTTAATGCTCAGCAGGGTTTCCCCCAATGTCGCCTGATGGCACTCTGAAAATGGTGTGAGCTTGCCAAAGAATGATAGGATGCAATGAGAGGAATTATGGGAATTATTTAGTTTGACCCCAAGTCCTAGAATTCCAGTAGCTTTCTGGTAGCTATCTCACAATGCTCAGCAAGAAAAAAATCCCAGAATGCACAGAGCATAGTGGAGAAGCATTGCACCATGGGACATCTGCTCAGAATGCTGAGTGCTTATTTCAAAACAACACAGCATTGTATGGACACAATGATTCTAGGGGGAAGTAGCTTAATCCAGGATATCAGTGGTGTAGATGTTATGTCCTGCTTGCCCAACAGTTGTTTTGGATCACTTAATGCAGACAAATATAACTCAAAACAGCTGTCAAGTGGGGACAAGCCCTGAGTTTATTTTCTGATTTTACCTGTCTGTAAAGTTTCCAAGGAGTTTCCAGGAGATACTAATTGGGATTTATACAGTCAACCACTTTCATTCACACCCTTATCAACAGGCCACATTTTCAAACTTCAAACTGATTTTGTTCACCCCCTTGTGAGAAAGACTGATTGCATCTGTAAGTGGGGCATAATCTCTATGCCCCAAAACACAGCTACTTGTGCATGTATATCAGACATTAGGTATTCAACTGCAGGGTCTGCAGGTGCAAACATGAGTCTTGTATTGCCAAAATAACACACACCCCTTTTTGTGGAAGTAATTCACCGCATGTGAAAACACAGGTGCACTAGATTGCAAGTTGGCTTGATGAGGTTTGAAAATTTGACACTGTATATTATAAGGGAGTTAAAAAGCATTTTAGAGCTGGGCTAGAAGTAAATGGGTATAGGAATATAGGAACTGACACAATGAATCACGACAATGCTCCATCTAATCCAGTGTCCTGTTTCCAACAGTGGTTAGCATCATATTCTCCATAGAAAAAGTATAAACCCCTCAGAACAGACAATTATGCATTAACATACACAAGAAGGAAATTTCTTCCTAATCCCTGACAGTTTGTAGTAGTCTTAGGCCTGGTCTACACTATGGACTTTAATTCAGATTTAGCAGTGTTAAATCGAATTAACCCTGCACCCATCCACACAACGAATCCATTTATTTCGAAATAAAGGGCTCTTAAAATCGATTTCTGTACTCCACCCCGATGAGTGGAGTAGCGCCAAAAATTGATATTGTCATTTCGAATTAGGCTTAGTGTGGCCGCAATTCGATGGTATTGGCCTCCGGGAGCTATCCCACAGTGCACCATTGTGACCGCTCTGGACAGCAATCTGAACGGATGCACTGGCCAGGTAGACAGGAAAAGCCCTGCGAACTTTTGAATTTTATTTCCTGTTTGCCCAGCACAGGAGAGCACAGGTGACTACAGAGAGCTCATCAGCACAGGTAACCATGCAGGCCGATAATCGAAAAAGAGCACCAGCATGGACCGTATGGGAGGTACTGGATCTGATCGCTATATGGGGAGAGGATTCAGTGCTAGCAGAACTTCGTTCGAAAAGACAAAATGCCAAAACTTTTGAAAAAATCTCCAAGGGCATGATGGAGAAAGGCCACAATAGGGACTCAGATCAGTGCCGCATGAAAGTCAAGGAGCTCAGACAAGCCTATCAAAAAACAAAGGAGGCAAACGGTCGCTCTGGGTCAGAGCCGCGGACATGCTGCTTCTACGCCGAGCTGCATGCAGTTCTGGGGGGGCCGCCACCACTACCCAACCTCTGACCATGGAAATCTCATCAGCTACACCTGAGGATTCTGTGGACAGGGAAGAGGAGGAGGAGGAGGACGACGACGACGAGCTTGCGGAGAGCACACAGCACTCTGTTCTCCCCAACAGCCAGGATCTTTTTCTCAGCCTGACTGAAGTACCCTCCCAACCCTCCCAAGCCAGTATCCAAGACCAAGCAAGCGTTTTTTAATGATTACTTTGCCCTGAGGACTTGGGATGCATTCATGGCCAGTACAGCTACTGGAAAAGTCTGTTAACGTGTCTGGGGATGGAGCGGAAATCCTCCAGGGACATCTCCATGAAGCTCTCCTGGAGGTACTCCAAAAGCCTTGCCACAAGGTTTCTGGGCAGTGCAGCCTTATTCTGTCCTCCGTGGTAGGACACTTGACCACGCCATGCTAGTAGCAAGTAATCTGGTCTCATTGCATGACAAAGCCTGGCATCATATGGTCCCGGTGTTTGCTGGCATTCAAGCAACATCCGTTCTTTATCTCGCTGTGTAATCCTCAGGAGAGTGATATCGCTCATGGTAACCTGGTTGAAATACGGGAATTTAATTAAGGGGAGAGAGGTGGCCGTTCCTCCTGGGCTGCTTGCCTGTGGCTCAAAAGAAATCCTTCCCTGCAGTTAGCCAAGCGCGGGGGGGAGGGGGGGAAATTGGCCCTGAGCTTTTCGCTTTTGGCTAGCAGGGATCTTCCTTGATACTAGCCACGCAGTGGGCGGAGGGATAAAGTGATCATCCAGAGAACTGGATGGGAGGGAGGGGTTAGTTTGTTTACTGCTGCTGAAGGTTAACAGGAAAACCGCAGCACTCAACGGGCTTTGCTTGGTATGTGGGAAAGGAGGGCGCAGAAGCCGAAAGACAATGGCTTACCATGGCCGCATGCAAGCCGAATTCTGTTGCCCGGACCTGCGTCTGTGATCTCTAGCAGCAAAAACACAGACACTCAATATTAAGAGGCAAAATGCAACCTTGCACAGAAATCACATGTGCTATGTAATGTGAATAGTGTTGGTCACCGTGAAAGAGTATAAGCATTGTTCTGTAAAATGTATTTTTTTAAATACTTCTCTCCCTTTTTTCCCTCCCTCCAGCAGCTGCAAATTTTTCAAGCCTCCCTCCTCCGTCCCGAAGGCTATCTCAGATAAGGCGTCGGAAAAAGAAGACGCGAGACAAGATGTTCGCGGAAATCATGGAATCCACCCGCAGTGAAAGAGCTCATCTGAATGAGTGGAAGGACACGGTTTCAAAGTATAGGAAAGATGCCAGTGAACGTGAGGACAGGAGGGACCAATGTGAGGACAGGAGGGACGCTCGAGATGAGAGGTGGCGGCAGGAAGATCAGAGGAGGCAGGATGCAACGTTGGGGCTGCTGCATGAGCAAACAAACATGCTCCGGCATCTGGTGGAGCTTCAGGAACGGCAGCAGGATAACAGAGTGCCACTACAGCCCCTGTATAACCCCCCCTCCTCCCTCACCAAGTTCCATAGCCTCCTCACCTAGACGTGTAAGAATGCGGGGGGGGAGGGGGGGGAGGCTCCGTACACCCTCCCATTCCACCCCAGTGGACAGCCCAAGCAAAAGGCTGTCATTTTTTTTTACCTTTTTTTAGTGGCCTTTTCCTTCCCGCCAATCCTCCTCCCAAACCCCACCCGGGTTCTCTCCCTCTTTTTATAATCAATTAATAAAGAATAAATGATTTTTAAATGATAGTGACTTTATTTCCTTTGAAAGCAAGCTGGGGGAAGGGGGAGGGTGGGTTCCTTACAAAGAATGAGTCAATAAAGGAGGCGGGTTTTCATGAAGGAGAAATAAACAGAAATTTCACACTGTAGCCTGGCCAGTCATGAAACTGGTTTTCAAAGCTTCTCTGATGCACAGCGCTTCCTGGTGTGCTCTTCTAATCGTCCTGGTGTCTGGCTGCGCATAATCAGCACCACTCCGCCATAAAGGTCTCCCCCTTACTTTCACAGAGATTGTGGAGCACACAGCAAGCAGCAATAACAATGGGGATATTGGTTTGGCTGAGGTCTGACCGAGTCAGTAACGATTGCCAGCGACCTTTTAAACGGCCAAATGCACATTCTACCACCATTCTGCACTTGCTCAGCCTGTAGTTGAACAGCTCCTGACTCCTGTCCAGGCTGCCTGTGTATGGCTTCATGAGCCATGGCATTAAGGGGTAGGCTGGGTCCCCAAGAATAACTATTGGCATTTCAACATCCCCAACGGTTATTTTCTGGTCCGGGAAGTTAATCCCTTGTTCCTGAAGATGCGAGCGTCATGAACCCTTCCCGGCCAGCCCACGTTGATGTTGGTGAAACGTCCCTTGTGATCCACAAGTGTTTGCAGCACCATTGAAAAGTACCCCTTGCGGTTTATGTACTGGGTACCTTTGTGCTCCGGTGCCAAGATAGGGATATGGGTTCCATCTATCACCCCACCACAGTTAGGGAATCCCATTGCAGCAAAGCCATCCACTATGACCTGCACATTTCCCAGAGTCACTACCTTTCATAGCAGCAGCTCAGTGATTGCTTTGGCTACTTGTATCACAGCAGCCCCCACAGTAGATTTGCCCACTCCAAATTGATTCCCGACTGACCGGTAGCTGTCTGGCATTGCAAGCTTCCACGGGGCTATTGCCACTCGCTTCTCAACTGTGAGGGCTGCTCTCATCTTCGTATTCCGGCGCTTCAGGGCAGGGGAAAGCAAGTCACAAAGTTCCACAAAAGTGCCCTTACGCATGTGAAAGTTTCGCAGCCACTGGGAGTCGTCCCACACCTGCAACACTATGCGGTCCCACCAGTCTGTGCTTATTCCCAGGCCCAGAATCGGCGTTCCACGGATAGAACCTCCCCATTAACAGACTGCGGGAACTATGGGATAGCTATGGGATAACTACCCACAGTGCAACGCTCCAGAAATCGACGTTAGCCCCGGTACATGGACGCACACCGCTGAATTAATGTGCTTAGTGTGGCCGCATACATTCGACTTTATACAATGTTTCCAAAATTCGAATTATATAAATTCAGATTAATCCCGTAGTGTAGACATACCCTTAATTAGGATATGTAGAAAAAAAACAACATTTGTGCACACGAGCAGGTATTTATGCAATTGGAGCAAGTAGTGCACATGCTACATTGAGTTTCCACTTATAACCAGTTTGTCAGACAAGCTTTGGCCAAATACTGGCAGGTGTTTGGAAGCAGGCTCTGCCCTCTTCTGCCACTGATGGGCACATCGGGCACATCTTCACTGGCAACGTTAATGTGGCTTGTGTAGTCACGGCAGAGCTCTGGGAGCTACCAGCGCTGGTGCACTGTCTACACTGGCACTTTACAATGCTGAAACTTGCAGCGCTCAGGGGGGTATTTTTTCACACCCCTGAGCGAGAAAGTTGCAGTGCTGTAAAGTGCCAGTGTAGACAAGCCCTAAGTTGCATGAGCAGCGGAAAGGGCTTCTCCACCCTGGCTGAGCCCAGTCCAGTGCACAATCCCCTTGCTTGTACTATTACTGCTAAGAGTACAAATAATTTTTTTTGGGGGGAGGCTATGTGTAGGGTGCGTGCAACTGTCTAACTAGGTTAGTGACATAAGTGCATTTATGGACCATCCCCTAAGAGGAAACCAACAAATTCACTGACAGCTGTGATCTAAGTAAAGCTGGTCAGAAAACAATTCCCCTTCTCCCTCCCACTAAGAAATTTTTCTTCCAGTAGGTTTCAAGCCAATTTCAAATGAAAGGTTTTGTTCCAAATCACATTTCAAAGTGAAACGAAAATGTCTGTTTTGTTTTAAACTTAAAAATGGCATTTTCCGCTCCAAAAATGTAGATTTCAAATTAAAAATTTTGTTTCAAAATTTCCTATGGGAAAACCAGACTTCTGTGGGAATGACTTTTTGTCCCATGAAATGATTCATATTGTTAAATAGGAAAACTGTTTGGGGGCAGCTCTAATGTAGGACATGAACTCAAGTCTCCAAATATGAGAGGCTGGTGTAATAACCTCACGTATTACTCACCCCAGAAAACAAACAAACAAACAAACAAACAAACAAACAAACAAACCCCTAAGATTTTTCTGAATCTTTGGACAATCTAAACTTTGTTCTAGATATTATGTATGGTCTTGTGGTTAAAACATGGGGCTGGAAATCAGGAAATTGTAATTCTATTCCTGGTTTCACAATTGATTCACTGTATGACCATGTCACTTCAACAACTTGTGCCTCGGCTTCTCCATTCCACATAGACTCTTCCAACTTCACTAGGCTATTGTGATGGTACATTTCTTAATATCTTTAAAATAGTTAAGATCTATTGACAGAAGGCACTCTGGAAGACCAAAACATTATTATTCTATTGAGTTTAATGTGCATATAAATGGCACCTGAGTAATCAAAATTTCTGAGTTTGTTTTTCTTGCTGCTAAACCAGTATTTCAGTAATGAAAACAGATTAGTCCACTTAGGCTATGTCTACACTACTGCGGTAAGTTGACCTACGCTACGCAACTCCGACTCCAGATACATTATTCATGTAGCTGATGTACCTTAGGTCGAGTTACCACGGGGTCTACACCGCGGGGGGTCGACGGGAGAAAATTTCCCGTCGACTTACCTTACTTTTCTAGTCGGGGGTAGAGTACAGGGGTCGACTGGAGAGTGATTTGCAGTCGATTTGGTGGGTCTTTACTAGACCCACTAAATCGAATGCCGGTGGATTGATCTCAGAGCGTCGATCCCCGCTATAGCATAGACCTGCCCTAGACTCAAATCTTAAAAGGGGCATTATGCAGTAGCAGGCTGTCATTTTATTCAAGGCATACATTGTATTTCCCAGGACTGGCTGCACCAGTGGGACAATTCCATCTGGCCCCCAAATGCAGAACAAAATGGCATCCTCTGAACATGACCTCTCATGTACAATGTACCATATACGCAAAGTCATGCAGTGCGGAGGATGCCATTTTGCACGCCTGGCTAAAAATGCCACAGCATACCACTGGCGTTCAGTTTCTAGGAAACTAGAACTGAGAATATTTTAGGTTACTTTAAACAAAATTTAAAAATGCTGCTGGCAGTGACAAAACAGAGTTTGAGCCGAAGATGGAAAGTGTATGGGTAGTAAATAACATTGAAGTTAAAACAAATTGATTCAGTCCCAGAGTTAATCTATTATATTCTTTCAATGGAATTTGTTTTGTTTAAAAAGGATTATATGAAATCATAACTAAAGCTTCATTAACTTTGAGTGATTCATTTTTTTTTGTAACCACATGTTTAGTTACAGCTGATAAAGCATGAAAAACTGCATTCCTTGCCGTTTGTTTTGCATGGGTGTGTTGGGTAATGATGTCAAATATTAAGGTACAACATTGCTCTTCTTTATTGATGTGTTAGTGACTGATCTGCTTATCAGTTCAGTGGGAGAACTGAATGCTAGAAAAGCGAAATGTGAATCTTTTCTAAAGCGCCCTAAGGAGTACTGAGTATTTATAGCACAGAACAGATTAATAAATAATAATAATAAAAAAATTAGAAGAGAACCTCTATTGGGAAAACATCATTCTCTATGGAATAACAAAGTAAACAGTGAAACTTTGGAAGAGATGCTTCAATTGCTGAGATTATAGGAGAGGTTAAAAATTCAGATATGATGGCAGTATTGCATGTTTCTGGCAATCTCTCTTTTCATTACAGATAGGATTGTGTATTCGTCACAAGTGCTTACATAGGACCTTCTTAAAAATCTTGCAATAGTATTGGGTGCTAAGCACTTTTGGAAGTCTGGTCCTTTTTGCTTTAGTTTGCTTTATCTCCCTTGTCAGTATTACTTTGTCTTTTTCATATTCACAACATTTATACCTTAATACTTCTTGTATTTTCTAGTTTTGGGGTCAAAATCTCTTAAGAATAACTTCCAAAGTTTATCACAAATGGAGACTGTAACTCAATCTTTAAGATCGGTGGAAATGGAGAAGGAAACTTCAAGGTTTTTCTTAGCTGAACTTTTTATAAACAGAATAATCATTTCCAGAAATAGAAAATGTCAGTCAGATCATCTTTGACACAAGGTCAACTTTCTGCAAATAATACTCCTGGGGGAATTCTGCACCAAAAAAGATTAAAAATTCTACACACAATATTTTAAAATTCTGCATATTTTATTTGTCAAAATAATCACACACAGCCAGCCCCAGGTGGCTGACAGTGGGGAGCCCCAGCCAGAAAAAAAATGGAAAAAAGAAGCATTTTGGTGGAAATCACAAATTCTGCATAAACAAAAAAATAGAATTCCGTGGGGAACGTTAATTCTGCACAAATTCTGTATGGCACAGTGGTGCAGAATTCCAGCAGGAGTAAAAGAAGGCTGGTGGCATATCAGATGGGAAGATAAAACAATGTTTTTCCATTATGTGAGCCTAAGATGCAGTTACCTGCTAGAGGGCTTTCGCATTATTCATTTAGAGAACAAGTCCTAGCTTTGGATGGAGGAAAATGTTTTTGTATTCATTTTTTAAAATGTATGTGTTTCAATTCATTACTCTTGAATGTGATGGATTGGATTGACTTTAGCCAGGCAAGAAGCAGCTTCCATAGACTGGGACCTTGTCTACACTGCCACTTAACAGTGCTGCAACTGTCTCACTCAGGGGTGTGAAAAAACACCTCCCTGAGCGCTGCAAGTTTCAGCACTGTAAAGTGGCAGTGTAGACAGTGCCCCAGCACTGGGAGCTACTCCCCTCGTGGGGGTGGTTTTTTTACAGCGCTGGGAGATTTCTCTCCTAGCGCTGGTGCCGCAACTACACAGCCATGTTAAAGTGCTGCCGCGGCAACGCTTTAACATTGCCAGTGAAGACACACCCTCAGTCCTGTCCCGCAACAGCTCCGTCATTCCACTTCTGGCCTTCTCTTGTGCAGACACTGTCTGTCATGCACAAATTGTGTGGTGGGTTAGGCAACATTACAGTGTTGCTCACTCGCAATTTTTTACACCCCATCTTAGTTGATTACGTGAGCATCACAGTTCTCTTTTTCTTTCTAAATGAGTTTCTGGCCCTTATGGTTGCAGAGAAAAGCCTGAAATTATGGCTAAAAATCCAAAAGACAAAGGCCACGTCTACACTTACAAGCTTGCAGCAGCCCAGCTGTACCAATGCAGCTGTGCTGCTGTAAGAGAGCTTGTGTAGCCGCTCTATGCCGATGGGAGAGACTTCTCTTGTCGACATAAAGCCAGCTCATTGAGCGGTGGTAGTTATGTTGGCTGGAGCCCAAACTCCCGCCGACGTAGTGCTGTGCACGTGAGCACTTATGCTAGCAAAAATTATGTTGCTCTGGGGAGTTGTTTTTTCACACCCGAGTGACAAAAATCTTGCTGACATAACTGCTAGTGTAGACATGGCCAAAGAGAACTCAGCATGTATTTCTTAAAACAAAACAAACAAAATAAAAAAAACTCCATGATTTTTAAGCCAATCCCATGATTCTTGGAGGCTGACGCAGGATTTTTTGAATGCTTGAGGGCAGCAACATTAATATAACCCCCTCTTCCCCCCACTATTATTTATGTACAGTGCTGCCCACTGTACATGCCAGGTATTTTCCAAACACTGAAGAAGAATAGTTTATACTCCAGCCTAAAGATAGACAAGTAGACAGAGCTAGGGAAAAGAAACAATAGGCATAAGTGGTTAGTAGAATGAGACTAAACCTTCATTGTATGTTGTGGCCTAAATTTAGATTTGAATGCAGATCTTTGGGGTGAAAAGCTTGGGCACTAGCGTACTGTGTCATCTAGCTCACTAATTATATTTCAAATGTCTTGAATATCTATGCTATCCAAAAGTTGTTTCTTTGCCATTATTGTGCAGTTTGCCAATATAGGAAATTAGGACCAGGTTCTAAAAAGTTAGAGGCATGCAAGGTATGTACCAATGGTGCACATATTTAGCATGGACAGTTACCATGATTGTGCATGTACATAACTACACACATATGCAATTAGGTACATTGGCAAGAGCAATTACATAGCCTTTTCTGACAGTCTGGATCTTATTTTTCCCCTAATATTTCTGCTTTGTCATTCATGGACATGTATTTCTGTCATGTAAAAAAACCTCAAACAAGCAAACACAACACACAACACCTGCTAAATAGACCTCAGGATAAGGAAAGCCCTTGGAAATATATTATGTGACCAGTAGTGGTAGCATTTAGCAGACTAAAACATCATCATGTAGACTGAACATAACAAAAGCATTTGATTTTTCTCTGTGTCCTCACTTGAGAAAAAAAGTCAAGCATGTTGTTAGGCTCAGGCATCTCATAGTCTATCCAGTTCCTGACCCCCAACACATTTGATTTTGAATAGTATCAAATTTACAAGAGCAAACCTGTGTGATGCTCCTGTAGATGGTGTGACAGGGTGTCAGATGTTGCATTCTCCTGTGTATGCACAGCTGTACTCTTTTTAGAAGAGGCTGTCTTGATTCTTTGCAGGTTAAATATGATGGAATTAGTAGGCGATAAGATTTGAATGATTCTATTTCATAAGTTCATATATATGAATAGTGACAAAATACAAAGTTTTAAAAGGCATAATAAAGCAGAACGTGTAAGGAAAAGCTAGGGTTTTATTTTAAAGGGAACCTTGCACTGAGATTCCTATTTGTATCTTTGGACTTAGATGCATGTACTCTGTCCTTTTGACACGTATGAGCAGTAGACAAGTAGGAGGATTATAGATACTGAAAGCATTTTTTAATGTATGTTTTATATATATATATATATGCAGATGACATACTATACATTATCACAATTAACTAGTTAGACCACATTCAGATATCTGATGGATCTGACATAATTCAAATATTATGCCCTGCAGCAGGGGTATGACCCAAAGCCTGTTGAAGTCAGTGAAAAGCCCCCAGTTGACATCAATAAGTCTTGAATCAGGCCACAGATCAACATTGCCACAACTGGAGAACATCAGCAATGCTTCACTGAGGCATGAAAATCAACTGCCCTTCAAAGAAGTGGGACCTTTCAACAAGCAGCAAAATTGTACTTTAAGAGGTAGGATTGCTCTGGTTTTGAAGGCACACAGTGCGCCCACAGTGATTTGTACAATTGTAATTAGATCACTAACCATGTGTTTGCATCTGGAAATAAAGGTGCCCATCGGTTTGATGTGGTGTGGGGAAAGCTTGCATTGGTACTTACTGTGTTGTATTTAGCCTCTAGAGCGTGGACCTCAGTCACCAGAGATTTCATTCTGGTATTTTCCATTAGCAATAGATTGGTGGGGGGAGGGAGAGAAAATCCCTGATTGCTCAGCTTGCACTGAGTTCTATCCACATGGTGTAAATGAGAGTTTGATGATGATTTGGTAGATCTGAGAGTATGAGTGTAAGATAGGGTCAGACACATGCACCAAAATTTTATTGGGTGAGGCTACATCTACATTGCTCAGTTTGTACACTTCAGTTCCCTTTATAGAATGCCCCGCATGCAACATGGAATCTTGTATAATTGTAAAATTATTTGTTTTAAAGGAATAAAAATAAAAAATAAAAAAATAAAAAAATTCACAAAAATGCCACAACACTACATTTAAATTGCCTATAACAATGAATTTCCCTCAGGAAAACTGGCAATGTAGTGGAACATCTGCCTTTCTCAAGAATCTAATTTTCAGGTCCATAAAAGATAAGGTTAAAATCAGAGACGGGATCTCATGTTCTACATTTCCTCCTACCTAATGAGACTCAGAGAATGTTTAGCTTTTTGTACAACAAGCATTACATTCAGAATAGCAATTTATGAAGCTGCTTTAGATGGCATTGGGCCTGCCGTGTCCTTTTGAAAGCTAAACAGTAGTAATAGGATACCCTTAAACTTCTCATTACAAGAGATGTTTAATGAACCCAGGATCTAACCAAGATACTTAATTTCTTTTCTCTTGCTTTCTTTTCTCCCCCCTGAACAAGCTAAGTAGCATTTCTTGCGTAATGCCTATATGAATGACAGCATGCACAAGGCATGGCAGAGGATTTCCAAAACACCCAGGCTTGTATTGTGCTTTATTGTGCTGCACCTTATTATCATTCTCTAACCCTGCACATATGGTCATCTTCCATTCTTCTAACTGGTTCCAGGGCCCTGGAATTCAGCATGACCCCTAAGGGCTATTCTAATGCAATCAGTAGGAATACTATATCCAGAGCCAGTCCAAAATCAAAGGCCTGGCCAAAGCCCAGGATAAATTACAGCTGTTATAAAGAAATCACCTTTTCACCTTGGCCCTCATATTCTTTCAGTTTACAGTCATAACTCAACAAGGCCAGAAACATTTGTCATTAATAAACCTGGTTGGATAAACAAGGCTGATGGATTAACAAGTCACATGTAAAGAAACTTGAGAAAGTGAAAAGCTTTGGACAGAAGGTAAGGATAAGCTAAAAAAATTTTCTGGGAGGGAAGATTTAATATATTTTATATCTACTTTCCCATACATTATTATCTCTATTGGATTTTGCTTTCATGATTGACAGCTATAGATACAGTAGTTCTGATTTACTGCCAAATTTTAAAAAGAGAGAGTAATCCTATGTGCTTTTGGAATGCAAACATGACTTATTGACCTACAGCAGACATGGCAACTCCACCAGTCTATAGGCTTTTTTGCCAATATGTATTTCTTATCTGAACTGAAAAAAAAATCTCATTAATTGAATTCAGAAAAGGCTTGTGGATATTTGTCTTTGAAATACATGTTCATTAAGAGGTTGCATTTCAGAGTGAATTGTGTCATATTTCTCACTTTATGTAGAAGAATTATTTTTAAGTTTGTTTTGTGGCGTGGATATGTTTTTGGCCTTCTGATTAAGTGTGCTAGACTGAAGACAGATTCCAAAATATGTTACTTATGTAACTCAGCAACATATATTTCTGCTCATCAACAATGTTTGATCTTCCCCCTAAAGCCAAAAACAAGTCACAGCACGAGTGATTTCATCCCAGAAGCTAAAGGGTTAAAACCAACAGTTTGGTAACAGAGCTTCAGGAAATCTGTGAGAAAAGGAGGAAAAGCAGGTTGTATTTTTACCCAATTGTCTCAGAAAAGATAGGTTTCAGAGTGGTAGCCGTGTTAGTCTGTATCAGCAAAAACAATGAGGAGTCCCTGTGGCACCTTAGAGACTAACACATTTATTTGGGCATAAGCTTTCCCAAATAAATGTGTTAGTCTCTAAGGTGCCACAAGGACTCCTCATTGTTTCTTCAGAAAAGATAGTAAGACTTTTTTCTTTGTGCTTTACCATTCTCCTCAGATTTTTATTATTAAAATTTAAATTATTATTATATACAGCAAGTCCAAATGCTACTGTCACTGAATGACACCACTAGAAATATTTATGTTCACTACATTTAAGAATTGCCTAGGCACTTGCAAGTATAATCATCAACTCACATAGGTTAGTACATTTAGCATTTAAAAAAAAAATAAAACTACATACCCATTGGTAATTTGAAGGAAGACTGTTTGAAGGGACAAGACAATTCAACTGCCAAGTTTCTAAGAAAGTGATTCCCAGGTGTTCAAAGATGTTTAGCTTGAAATTCAAACTGAGTGAGAAGGCTATATTCTTTCTATTTCTGTTTCTGACACAATTTGATTTAATTAGTCCTAATTTGCCACTCAGCATAGTAGGTTATAATTAGAAGAGAGGGTGGGGGCTGGTGAGAAGAATATAATTTAGAATGGCTCTGCAAAACACATTTTATGTGTGACTTAATACAAGGTCATGGAGGGGGAAAAAATCAATTATTAGTTTGGTGGGCATTTTAAATATTTGGCCTTAAACTGTCTTCATCTGGACATCAGCTGTTTACTCTGCAAACATCCCCACCCAGTCCACATAATGCAAGGTACTCCATTTCAGACCAGGGCAGCTGCAGAGCACCTTTTGTGTTTTCAATTTAAAGCCTTTCGGTTGATAGTTCACATTAACATGGAGAGAAATATACAACTTGTGAGTTTGAAAAGCAGTTTTTACTCATAAAAACCTTTGATAGTTTAGCCATCTGGTCAGAGTGAAAGAAGCTCATAAAAGAGGCCCAAATAAGGTTAAAGGTCATCTGCTACGTGGGTCAAGGGGGCCTAAGAAGGTTTGCTGTAGTGGACTTTACTAAAAACTTGTCAGTAAGGATCTTTGACAAATTATGGCACATTCCATGGCTTTTGGGGGAAAGTATTTGATTACAGTGTGCAGGAATGTTGTTGATATTTGCAAAGGTAAGTAAAAAGAGACATTTAAAATGAGAAACTTTAAGAATACTTTAAAAATTGTTCTTGTCTGAACATGCACATAAAATGCCTCTTATTTTATTCAGCTTTTCACTATTTTTTTTTCTAAATCATTTTACACTGAAAAAATATCTCCTGCAGAAAGCTGGCTAAAGGCTTTGACCTTTGATTCAGGTCATTTATTCTTTTAAATGGTCTTATTATAAAACATCCTAATTACTCCCGGTTGGTAAGTCACTTTTTTTTTTTTTTTTTTAATTTTGTATCTTCCCTCCTATTGTTGTATTTACATCAACCTAACTATATTTATAAGTGGTTGTTGTGGACATAACAATCTAGGGAGATTAAAAGGCAATGTTCCTGAAAGGTACAGAAGAAAGCAAACTTATTTTTGAGGCGTCTGTAGGCGCAGCATTTATTAGCATATTTCCCTATGCTGAATCTGAGACACCTAGTAAAATTACTCTTATTCAAGCAAGTTCAACGGCAATTAATCGTACAAACATTCAAATTAACATCAAGGTGCCTGAGCCCCTGTTAAAAAGAAATACTGCGCAGTTGGGCACAGGCACTGACTTTCCGAAGTGCCGAGGGGTGCTCAATGGCCGGCTCTGCCCCAGGCACCACCCCCATTCTACCACTTCCCTCAAGGCCCCACCCCACCCCGCCTCTTACCACCTCCGCTCCACCCCCACCTCTTCCCACACAGTTCCGCCCCCTCCCTCAAGCGCGCCATGTCCTCGCTCCTCCCCCGTCTTCCCCTCCAGCCTCCTGCATGCAGTGAAACAGCTGATTGCAGTGGGTGGGAGGCGCGTAGGGCAACCAGATATCCCGATTTTATAGGGACAGTCCCGATTTTTGGGTCTTTTTCTTATATAGGCTCCTATTACCCCCCACTCCGTCCCGATTTTTCACATTTGCTGTCTGGTCACCCTAGAGGCGTAGGGATGGAGGAGGAGGAGGTGCTGATCCGCAGGCCCCGCCGGTGGGCAGGAGGCACTGGGGGGTGGGGGCGGAGGAGAGGAAGCAGTGGCCGGGAACGGCGAACCACGGCCACTGGGAGCTGCGAGCAGCCATAGCTGCGGACGTTTAGGTAAATAAAGCGTCTCACCGGCCCACCAGGGGCTTACCCTGAACAAGCCGCGAACCAAGTTTGGGAACCCCTGGGGGTAAGGGATGTCCTGGTCTGTGTCTTTGCAAAGTTCTTCCCCACTTCCCCTCCCTGGCTTCTGTGTGGCTGGAAGCAGCTTTTTCCCTTCCTGCCTGCACTGTTTCCAAAGGCAGCTAGCACCTCCAGGCTGCTGCTGGCCACAGACATAACCCAGCCCCCTTCTTTCCCCCACCTACAGCACGGGCAGGAAGGGGTTAAGCCCTAAGGATGTATTGTGCAGCAGGGCCCAGGGAACCTGACTGCCGGGGCTTCAGGGAACCCGGCCAGAGAGGTGGCTCAGCAGGGGAGGGTGCCTAGGGGATGGAGCAGCCCCTCGCTCCCTGGGGGCAGGACACAGGGTGGGGGTGAAGAAGGTACTAAGTCCCTGCCTTGGGGACTGTGTGGAGTCTGCGGGTTTGGGGTGTGAACAAGCTGGAAATCGCTCTCCCCCCCACACCACTCCAGAGCTTAGCTGAGGGGCGGAGAGGCTTCCCCATGCCAGCGCTGTGCAAGGCTTTGGCTGATATGGGGAGAGACAGAGAATACCATGACAATTTGCCTGTTTTTCAGAAAAAGTTGGGACACCTCCAGGAGGGCTTAAATTAGAGACTATCCCTTTAAAAATGGGATGTCTGGTCACCCTAAGCATTATTATCAACCATAGTACCGAAGTCATGTCTTAAGATACAGGACTACATCACCAGGTAACTAAAAAGAGGCTGCACTAGAAAAACAAAAATAACTATGCCAATATTTGCAGCTCTTTTATCCTTCATTTTAGAGGAGGATAGTTAGGATTCTGTATTTAAAATGTAGAACTTTAACATTCACTCCTTAACACAAACCCAGCTCTTCTGGTTTACTCCAACTTCAGACTTTGCAAATGCAAAAAATGGTGATTACAGCTACCAGAAAGTTGGACGTATATCCATTTTGCTTGAGCAAACCCTACATTTTCACACTCAGCTTTGTGGGCACAATCAGTTTATTTAAAAAAAAAAAAAAAGGCAAAAGTAGTTAGGCCATATTGGAAGCCGGGCTGAAAACTGGGTGGTATAGCAATATGGTTTATAAAGCATTTTGTAACTTGTTGATTTTCATTATTTTAAATGTTGACACTGCAGTTTTAAGCCAATTAGTGACCCCAGAGAAGAGCCGAATATTGCAAAATATCTACTCCTATGCTTGCTTAGACCCAGGGGTGGCTCTATGTTTTTTGCCACCCCAAGCACGGCAGTCAGGCGGCATTCGGTGGCATGCCTGCAGGCGGTCCATGGTCATGTGGATTCGGCGGCGTTTCTGTGGGTGATCTGACGGTCCTGCGCCTTCAGCGTACCTGCCACTGAATTGCCGCTGAAACCGCAGGACCAGCGGACCTCCCGCAGGCACGCCGCTGAAGGCCGCCTGACTACTGCCCTCCAAACGACTGGCAGACCGTCCCCTGCAGCTTGCCGCCCCAGGGATGTGTTTGCTACGCTGGTGCCTGGAGCCGCCCCTGCTTAGGCCATTGCAGCAGTGTGTTTAAAAGTACATAGCAATGCACGTGACATCTCAGCCTTAAAACTGAATCATTATATCTCCTAGTCCAAAACAAAAATGTTGGATTACACCAAACTAAATAAAGATATACATCAGTCAGTTGTCACCTGGACATTAGTTTTCTAAGCATCATAAATCAGCTTTAATAAGATTTTTAAAGAAAAGCTTTCTCTACATAATATTGGCCCTTGAATGTTGTTTGTGTGTCCTACAAGCATATTGATTCATCTGGTATCCATACTCGCAGCACATCATTCTCCAATGGAGAAATGTTCATTTGAGTTTATTTTACAGATATAGGGTCAGATCCTCAGCTAGTGAAATCAGCTCCACTGACGACAGAGCTATGCTATGCTATGCTAATTTACGCTAGCCGAGGAACTGGCCTGTGAGGTTTATACTGCCTTAAAAATAATGGTTTCTCAATACTTTTTTTTAAAAAAAAGTTTAAGAGTGCAATTCTGCCCCCAGGCAGGTTACTGAGTGAAAATGATTTTCTGTAGTCAATAGAAAAAAAAAAAAAAAAGTGATGTGCTTTAACAGTGGTGTTGGAACAGTTTTTATATTGGGGGTGCTGAAAGTCATCGAACAAAACTTTAAACCCTGTATATGATGGAAACTACTTTTAAGCCAGGAGGTGCTGCTACACCCTCAGTATCTCCTGTTCCAGCATCTCTGTGTTTTAATTTAAAAGAGTCAGAAACAAGAATATCATCTCTATTACTTAACAGAGATTGTCTGGAGGCATTTGGCCATGCTGCCAGATTTTGTTAAATTATTTTAAAAAGAGCTGTGTGTGTAGAAGGCTAATAATGGTGGCTCGATCCAAATGGATATAGGCATTGCCATAGCAGAAATGAGCAATGGTTCATCCAGTATGGTACCTGCTTGAGTGGTCTATACCAGTACCCAATATTTCACAGGGAAGGAGAAACTGTGGACTAATGCACCTGGTCAACACTGTATCACAGGCTGGGGGAGTGCAGGCAGGATTGTCCTCCTCCCTGGGCTGGTGATCAGTTTGTGATCTCATGGATGTACTAATAGTCCTTCCCCCAGCCCCTCTAAATCCTAACTAGTGTAACCAGCAAATGCTATTCTTATTCATGTGTCTAATCCTTAAATCCTACTAAACTATTTGTCTCAGTAATATCCTGCTGCAGTAAATTCCACAGGTTAATCATATACTGAGTCCAAGATTATTTTCTATTATGGATTTTAATTTGGTTGCTTTTTAATTTAATCAAGTGGTTCCTTTTTTCATTGGATGGATGAATAAGCACAACTGATCATACCATCTTGGTGCGATTCTACACACACATATTTCTACAGAATCTCAGGGGCTCCTTAAACATTGAGGTAGACCAACCCCCACACCCTTCACGTATTTGTTAAAAGCCTAATCACCATGGTTATATTCATGACTCCACTCTGGATGAGGTGCACTTGGCATGTCAAGTGTGGTGTCCCATGGCTGCAACTAGGTGGAAACATTATATTTTTCCCTGAAGGAAGGTCAATTGACGTGCCCAAGAGGTCCATTTAGCTAATGGGGCCATCAGTTGCCATTTGATTACATGTTCTGTGGCATTTATACAGACCAGCAGCTGCTGTCTAACTGCAAAGTTCCCATAGAATTTACGGAGACAAGTGGTTGCATTCTGACTGCATGGAGTTTATGTAGATCAGTAACTAATGAAGCTGAAGTTATTGCAGTGATCCCTCCTGTCTTTGTAATGAGAGAGAATGATTAAATATGAAAGTAGCACGGAGAAAGGTTTGAAGTTTAAGGAAGAACAAGCACAAACAAGAAGTCATTTTCATGCTTAAAGTTGTGCATGTGCTTAAATGCGGTCTCAAATAGCTATGCTTTCCTGAATCAAGGCCAAAATCCTGAACTCATAAAGCAGACTCTCTTTTTAAAAACAAAACCCTCTCCTACTTCAAAGCCACAATAACACTAGCCATAGAGATGTGCCAAACCAGGACAAAAGCCGTGCCCTTCTAGTTTTCATTCACCTCAATGAATTGCATCTTTTTAAGAAAAACAGTTTAGGCATAGTGGCTTATCTGTTAGATGTGATAGAATGAGGAACACGTTGAAACAGACTTAAGGACCATACAAATTCAGCTAACGTATCTAGGACTATTCTGTAGTTGACAGGTCTTTTTTTATTCTTCTGCCCTAGTCTTTTCTTTCACCAGAGGATCAGTTTGGTGTAGTCAATATTCACCAATTTAATCAAGTTTCTTTAATAAGTGTAAAGTGCCCATTGTTTTCAAGAATTTGTTCTTCACAATCTAGTTCCAGGATCCGGACAGCATGTTGTCATAGCCTGGGACTTTACTGCTATACTGATAGCAAATGGCTTTGTATTTCCCATTGAGTTGACCGAGCTGTAACTGTCTTTATTTTTCTTTTTATTTATTAGGAGATTCACAATATTCCAAGGTTAACCCCAAGCATGGCGGAGATGGGTTTGATTTGTATTTCTCTCTTTATTTGGCTGCACTTTTCTCATGATCTTAGATTGTCTCCTTTTTACAGTAAAACAAACAAAAGTGGGCATAATGATGAGCTAATCAATCTCCATTAATTATATTAGCAGTGTGGGGAAACAGTCCATTCTGTCATCTCTCGAATATTGCTAGGCTTCAGCTTTTGCTCTCTCAATCCGATTTGTAGGTGCTTATTCTTGCACTCGTGACCTCCCGATTGGATTATTGGAATTCTTTGTTGACAGCTCTTCCTGATAAGGCATTGCATAGGATTCAATCAATCCAACACGCAGTGGCGAGGATTCTGTCTGTTCTCAATGCATTGACCCAGTACTATAACCCACGCATTGGCTTCTTGTAAAGTGTCAGGCCCACTACTACCAGGATGATTTGATTATATTCTAAGACGCTACAAATGCAGCTGCTGGCGTACAGGGACTTAGTGAACATCTCATTCTTCTCCCTTTCCCTATATTCCTGGCTCTACAATGTGATGTGCTGGACTTTGGGTTATTCTTGATCTTTTTACCTACTGACCTTCCAGTCCCTATTTGTTCCAGATTTTGAAATCCTTCCATCCCAAATATCGTGATGTTGGGAGGGACATTTGTTTAAAGGGCTCACCTAAACATTGTTTGATTTGGATTTACCCGATTTATTTTTCATAGTGCAGTGTTCACTGTGCATTCCGGTGGTGAAGTTACACTGTGCAATAGAAGACCATGAAGATGGTGGTGTCATTGAGCTGTAAAGCCTTCTAAGGACTTCCTTTCTTCCCAGCCACCTCGACTACAGCGGAGATCAGCTGAAGTGTTCTGAGTGATAGTTTCTATGGCTGGTGGTAAGACAGTCTCAACAGAGAGCCCTTGGCCTTCTCTAGTCCAACAGAACACAAGTCCATTGTCCTTTAGGTTACAGGGCAAAGTCTTATTTTCTCAGGCTTTTGGCTAAATGGTGTGATTGTTATGGTCAAAAGTTGGTCTACTTTAGGCAGAGAAAGACTTTGACTTAATGTGATGGGAATTCCTTCCTGCACACAGCTGGGGGCAGAATTTAGCTGTATGGAATAAAGTCAATGAAGCTACACAGAGAACCATGCAGGTAGATCTCTGCACCTGCACAGAGTCCCATTGCTTGCAATGGAATTCCAAGTGGGTGCAGGGCTCCTCCAACGAGATTCTCTTTGCAGGATTGGGACCATGAAATACTCTGTCTCTTCTGTGCAGCTGAGAAATATTTTCAGAAAGTTTAATTTTATTACTTCAGCACGGTTCATCAAAAAAATTATGTGAACAATATCGGGCTGAAAATATTTACATACAAACATTTTAACCTATTAAAGTAAAACGTATTACTGAGACAAGATACAAGACAAGAAAAAAAGTTTCCATTTTTCTACATGGAACATGGTTTACATTACTTGGCCAGATCCTCCACAGGAATAAATAGATGTAGCTCTTGTCTTCTCTATATAGATGCAAAAAATAATTACACCCTCTGAATCCAGTGGCTAGCTATGTAATTTGCAAGCAGAACTATTACATACGTGTGTGTAAATTAGCAACATAGAGCTATTGTTACCCAAGCTATTGATGGCTATGCACTCAGGAGCACAACTCGCACATAGCCATTAAGAATATTTAAAAATTTCCAGAGCCAAAAACCCTCATGAATCTTCTTTGTAAATCCTAAGGCTTAACAAGTATTTATCAAAATCAAGCATTTGTGTTGCCGAGGGCTTACCGTAGATAAAATTTAGATAACCTCTCAAAATTAGGGGCCACTAATGAAGTTCACATGAGGAATTAACATTGTTACTTTGAGAGTCCACGTTGGCCCAGAGTTAAAAGGTTCTTGGCCTACTAAGATTTAAAGAACCAAGATTTCACTTCACATTTCAGCCAAGTGCATTTACACCAGAAGAAAGTGAGCATGTTTTCTTCTAAACAAAATGCAGACAAAGCCAGTTAGTGAACATCTGAAACATTTATGATTGGAGGAGCTAGCCCCAAAAGACTTGGAGTAAGCTCTGAGAACTTCAGCCCTGAAACACCATATTCTAAACCTGCAGGGCTCACCCAACTGATTTTAAAGGATGCCAGACAGGTTGCATGCACTATTCACTTTATTATTTCTGGGTTCTCTGCATCAGAAGCCCAGCTTCTGGAATGCTGGCAAATCACCTGGCTTTATAGGGGCTATGGTCCAGATTCACAAAGGCACCTAAGTCCCAGATTTGAGCACCACTGCAATCCATACAGCCCTGCATTTACTAATTAACCTTGCAGGTGGCTAAACCCACTGTGCCTACATTTTCACTGTAAAAAGTTCCCTAGGCACCTATGTTACTGCCTTTGAGCATGTGCACTGCTACCCCAGGAAGATGTCCTGATTAGGGTCACCACCCTTCCCGAATTGGATGGGACAGTCTCGAAATACAGAGTTCAAGTCCCGGCTGGATGGGGATCTGGGCCAGGGGCTGCTCTTGGACACCCCGGTTCTCCACCCAGGGTTCCCCACAGCAGCCAGGGCTGCCTGGATGGCTCTTACCATGACCCAGCTCTGGCTTCCAGCCTGGCCAGGAGGCAGGACTTTGGGGGGGAAGAAGAAGAGCAGGGGGCCATGGAGGGGGCAGGGATCCTGCATATCTTTAAATCAGGTGATGATAGATGATGCCCCACTTATCTTGCCTGGGGGCCCAATCTGGTATGCGTGCTCTGAGCACACCTATCTCCACAGAAAACAGCCAGGGGAGGAGGTAGCAGCGGTGGTGGCCTCCCATATAATTTTAGTACTGTGGTTAGGGTTCTCACTCAGCAAGAAAGAATGTCTGTTCAATTCCTTCCTGTCTGATGAGGAGAAGGAGAGACTCCTTACCTTGTACAGTAAGTGGAGTTCGTTGTGATGTCTTGTCCTTTTGGTTCCCCAGGTGAGGATGTGTGTGGCTCATGCACTCTTGACCAAAGATTTTCTTTTTTGTTTTCAGTGCCCACAGGTCCTCACCTGCACTCTACACCTCCTCATGCTCTAGTACAAGGTCACAGAGAGGGGAGGACCTACATCAGTTATTGTACAAGGTAAGCATGTTGCAGTGAATCTGGGAACAGTGTAAAATGGATGCTGGTTAGTGTCAAGCAGCCAGGCAATAATGAAGAGACTCAGAAAAATCCCGGAGTAGAACCAAATACATAGAAATCAGTTGGGAGCTTTGATTAGCCAGTGTTGGATAGATTGGCGCTACACCGTAATGACAAGCAGGTGCTCTAACTAAAATGTGGGTCTTTGTGATCACAGTTGCTAAAGGAAAAGAACAAAGGCAGGCATGGATATGCAGTTAAAAGGCTGCATGTTGATTCCTCCTTTTCAAAGAATAAGATGCTCCCAACTAGTTGATGATAAATGCCATGCATCATTACATCCTAAAACAGTAAAAATGAATGGTCCATTCCAGAGAGTGTCATATTTCTGGAGGGGAGGATAATCAGTGTGATTAAGAACTTAAATCTATCTGCTCCATTAAACTCTGGAAGTTAGACTAGTTCTAAGGTTTTAGAAGCAATTAATATCTTTCAAGCAACAACATTCTTGAACAGATGACTCAGGATTCCAGTTACACCTGAGCAGAAAGTAATACTTTCCAGTGCCTTGATAGAAAAACCTCATTCGGAAGTGCAGTGAGAGGTCATAAAAATTTAGGATTACTTTTAGTTAGCCATTTGTAACAGGTAAATGCATCTGTTTAACTTCCTGGAGTGGGGGGGAAAGGTCTTTATGATTTTTCCAGGGTTATGAATACATAAATAACAATGGTCACTTAAGAAGGACAGGAGCTTTGGGATTAACCTGCCCACACATTTCTGAGTAACCTATTGACCCAGTAAAAGATTTTTTTTCTTGTTTGCTATCGGCATCAATCATATCTATAGGAAATGTAAACGTTTCACCATCTAGTTCAAAATGAAAACTAGAAAATAATCACCCGACCTTTACAATTAGTTATTTACACTCAGATGGCTTTTGGTAAAGGAATTCTTGAGCAACAAATTAATAGTTTTTCAAGCCACATCATGCATTCTTCCATTTCAGAAACTAACCCATTCTCACAGCCAGAATGGAAATAAATAATTTAACTATAGCCGTGAATTAAATTATCCCCCCCGTTATGCCACATTCTTGTTTGTTGCTTGTGTTACTTACTGTCTAGGTATTGTGTTGCAATAAATTGAAGTCGATCATTTCTTTTAAGAAGTGGGGAGAAGACACGCACTGCCTTTTTTCCACATACACATCACAGTACATGTGTGTGCACCTTCCCCCTTTTCCCCCACCTCGTACTCAGATGAGGAGTTCCCAGCACAGCTTGGTGCGTGTACACATGCGTGTACAAAGGTTGCATCTGCACTCCCACAACTTGGGAATGGCTGCATGTTGGGCCACAACTTAGAGAAATGTGAAGAATGGTAAAGCGTTAAATATGGAACTGATCAGTTAAGGTGAAGAAAAGATTCTAGTATCCCTTTCATATTAGACATTTCAGTCAGAACTTTAACTTGACCCATGGTAGCTACTAAGCAACAAATATAGTACTGCACTTTTTAAGTTATAAAAGACTTGGTTTTGTCTGGTAAAAAGAGTGGCAGAGATGATGATTCAGCCCTTATTTTTACTACACTGACGTATGCAGAACACAGATCACTTAGACAGGTTTCCTGCTCCAGTCTCCCGATGTGCAAAGTTCTCCTTGTCCAAAACTAACTTGTTTAGTTTTTGAAGCCTGATCCAGCATCCATTGGAGACTCCCATTGGCTTCAACTGGTGTTGGATTGGACCATTTGGTGTCTGAGATTTGCCCACCAAATACTGGGTAAAAACTAATCAAGCTGTTCAGGGCAGGGAGTGTTTATTACTCTGTGTTTGTGCCAGGGCTGGATCCAGGCACCAGCTTAACAAGCAGGTGCTTTGGGCGGCCAAGGGAGAGGGGCAGAACGTGCAGCAATTTGGGGGCGGCAGGTCCCTCACTCCCTCTAGGAGCGAAGGACCTGCCGCCGAACTGCCACCGCCAATTGTGGCTTTCCCCCCCCCAATTGCCACCGCCGGCAGGGCTGGCTCTGGCTTTTTTGCCGCCCCAGGCAAAAAAGCCTCCAGCTGCCCCCCCCCTCCAGCGCGGCAGGGGAGGGCGGTCGGAGCCCCGGGGGGAGGGCAGCGAGCCCCGGCCGGGGCTCCACTCTCCCCGGCGGCCAGAGCGCCAGGGGGAGGGCAGCGAGCCCCGGCCGGGGCTCTGCTCTCCCCGGCAGCCAGAGCGCCGGGGGGAAGGCGGCGAGCCCGCTGCGGCTCTGCTGTCCCCGGCGGCGAGCCCCGGCCGCGGCTCCACTGTCCCCGGCGGCCAGAGCGCCGGGGGGAGGGCGGCAAGCCCGCCGCGGCTCCGCTCTCCCCAGCGGCCGGAGCCGGAGCACCGCACCGCCCCCCTCCAGGTGCCGCCCCAAGCACAAGCTTGGTGGGCTGGTGCCTGGAGCCAGCCCTGGCGGCCGGTCGCGATTGCGGTTTTTTTTTTTTTTTTTGCTTGGGGCGGCAGAAATGCTGGAGCCGGCCCTGGTTTGTGCCTAGCACAATAGGGTTCCAGTCTCAATTGTCCCTTAGGCATAACCATTATACAAATAACAGCACGAGCCAGATAGAGGATACACATAGTTAAAATCACTTCTTTGGGAAGTTTTCACAGTTTGTAATATAAAATATTTTTCATGAATTTCCTTTCAACTTAGTGAAAAAAGTTTGTTCATCCTGAGTGTCAAATTTTGGGAATGTAGAGATTTGAATTTCAAGAGTTGCAAGAGATGAAACCTTAACTACAAAGAGATTATTGAACACTTTATATTATTCTATATTAATATGTCAAACTGCCTTCAACAAGTTGTTATGAAAGAGGTAGGTTAACATCTTCAACTCTCAGTGCTCTCCGCATGTTCTTATCCTGATTTTACTTTCACCTTTAGTGTCTGATCCAAGGCTCAATTAAAAGATTCCCATTGCCGTCAGCGGGCTCTGGATCAAGGCTTTAACTCCTAAAACATTTGAGGTTATTCTGACCTCTCAATTGTATGCCACTGAACTATGACTGCGTAGTGCGAAATACATTTATGTTATTACATATATGATTAACAGCATATATAGGGACATGACATGTAGAAAAGTGCCCAAACATTTCTTCATGCATCTGACTTAGGAATCCAAATGTGTTTAGGTTTCAGAGTAGTAGCCGTGTTAGTCTGTATCCACAAAAAGAACAGGAGTACTTGTGACACCTTAGAGACTAACAAATTTATTAGAGCATAAGCTTTCGTGGACTACAGCCCACTTCTTCGGATGCATTGTTAGTCTCTAAGGTGCCACAAGTACTCCTGTTCTTTTTGCAAATGTGTTTAGTTACTGATGTATCCACCCTGCCTATGTGTGCACATAGGAAAGCATCCGTGGAGTTTTGGATGTGCCCAATTAAGTTTTTGCCTCTAATTTGCAAAGTATTTTGGGATTCTTCAAGACGAAGACATCAGCCATTCATAACATTTAAAAATCTCCTTCAAGAATTACAAATTAATTCCTCGTGTTTATTGTCATGTTCAGGGCCGGCTCCAGGGTTTTGGCTGCCTCAAGCAGCCAAAAAAAAAAAAAAAAAAAAGACGCCATCGCGATCTGCGGTGGCAATTCGGTGGAAGGTCCTTCGCTCCGAGTGGGAGTGAGGGACCGTTCGCCGAATAGCTGGATGTGCCGCCCCCCTCCGGAACGGCCGCCCCAAGCACCTGCTTGCCAAGCTGGTGCCTGGAGCCGGCCCTGGTCATGTTAGATTTTATACATTCAGCTCTTACTCACTAAAATTGCCACTGAGATTTTCCTGAATAAAAACTGAGTAAGGTCTTCAGGATTTAGCCATGGTTTGTTTTTTTCCTAACATTATTTTCCTGTATGCTCCTTGTTGTCATTGCTCACTGAAAGTGCAACCTCTGGTAGAAAGAATAACTTTTTGCAGTTTTATTAGATATATATATTATTAAATACTTGTAATGCTACGAACTATGCACCAAAATTACAACTAGAGGCTATATTTTTTTGCATGTGTATGTTAGGTGCACTAATATTTGGACACACTAATCTGCCCATGCAAATTCTGTCATTTGCATATGTAAACATATATGTACTCAAACTATATATAAATACCATTAGCATGTGAATAATTAAATAGTCATTGGATCAGGGACAGGGATTTGAACCTCCCACATCCCAAGTGAGCTGCCTGACTCTGGAGTTATAGAATCACTTGTATTCCCTATGGCCCAATGACTATTAGATTATTTATACAAAGTGGAACAGCTTCAAAAGGAGAGATTGGGTGAGACCCACCCCCATTGCACAGAGGCAAGGGCACACCTGGGAGTTCAAATCCCTGCTCCACAGCAAGCAGAGGAGGGGATTTGAAACTGGGTCTCCCACAACTGTGGGTGAGTGCTTTAATCATTGGGGTAAAGGAAGGGCTTAGGTGCCAAACTCCACCAAAGGGTTCACAGCTATGAATCCTGAGCAGAGGGAGGCACCGGTTGAAGGGTAGGGCTTAGGTCTCACCCTTCTCCTCAACATTTCCTATTGGCTAGCTTAGGCAGTTCCCTGCTCAGTTTACTTATTTTTGTGAATCCCCTTCTGTGGCACCTAACTCTCCCCATGCATTGTATAGCGAGCTTGGGCACCTAACTTGGGGCTGTAGCAGGCCGCCTAAACCTTAGGAGTTGCAACACTCAGTCTAATTCCCCATTGCAGAGCTAGTCTGGAGCACCTTGCAGGATGCAGCCACCATTACATAAGACTGAATCCTACCCTACTTCAGTGGGCCTAAAGTCAGACACTTGGAGAAGGGATTATGGGCCAGATTCTCTGCAATGGCCAAGATACATTCAGTTCAGCACCGGGGGGAGCTTTCAGGTAGCTAGTTTTAACTCCCTAATTCTGTGGCTGGTTCTTCACTCCACTAGCTGGTCCCCAGGACTGTTCACCAGCTGAGAACTGTATTTCTGCTGTGCCCCTTTGCTACCGCCAATGGACCCTCTACCATGGGGATGTGAGGGGTGGGGTGACCAGATGTCCCAATTTTATCGGGATAGTCCTGATTTGGGGGGCTTTTTCTCTATTACCCCCTGTCCTGATTTTTTACACTTGCTATCTGGTCACCCTAGTGAAGGGGCTGGCACGAGAGTGTAGCTATGCCAGCCCTTTGCCTGCTGGGAGATACTAGTATGACAGTGGAATACATTTCCACTCCCTTTGTGCTAATGAAAATTTTGATCCCTGCCCTTTCATGACTGTTAAGCTGCTTACGCAACATGGGCACTATATAAATAAATACATAAATAAAAGAATTAGATTTTAAAATAGATTTAAGGAGGCACTGGCAATTTCTTCAGAGCCAAAATTTGATCCACCCGAAACACTGAAATGTGTCAAAACACTAGAAATTCATTTCCCCAAACACTGTGTTTGTTTTGTCCAATGCAGAGCATACTTTCCCCCCTTAAATATTCTATCAATAAGAATAGTTTCTGTTTTCTACTGATGGGAAGAAATCAGTTTTTAAATTTAGTAAGGTATGAAAAAGTGTGACTTGTTTTTTCTCTCTAACAATCATTGAAAATTATATCTTTTCTATTTCTTCTTTATTCTTTTTATAATATGGGTTATAGTCATTTCTGCATGGATGCATTTATCAATTAATTCTATGCTCAAAGTAACAGCGCTGCCAAACCCAAACATTCAAAATCAGATTTAGGCACACCCCTCCCCCCATCATGAGAATGGCTTAAAAATAAATTTCTTTAAAAAAAACCCCTAGTCTTTTATTGTCCTTTAAGCCTTTGAACAATCAAGTTTTCCTCCACAATCATAAGGATTCTAAACATACATTTTAAATAAATGAAAACTGAGATTCTCACATTATCACTTGACTCCTGGAGCTAGAACTTTAAGAAAGACACCAGATAGTACTTTCCCCAGACCTGAAGAAGAACTCTGTGTGGCTCAAAAGTTTGTCTCTCTCACCAACAGATGTTGGTCCAATAAAAGATACTACCCCACCCACCTTATCTCTCTAATATCCTGGCACTGATATGGCTACAACTACATTGCATATACCAAATATCATGAAAGTTGTTATAAAAGTCAACAGAATTGGCAACACTGAACATTTAAGCATTAGTTATTTTTAACTACTGATGGATTGGAAATGTAAAAATAGAGTTTATGATTTTGTATTGAACTATGAAAGGGCAATTTCAATCCATTATCAAGTTATGAAACTAATATTTATATCATAAGCCATCTTCTAAAAGTCCAAGAAAATGAAGCAAATATGCTCAAAAGCTAAAAGTTCAGCACAGTGAAAAACAACATACTTTGCATTGTAAGTGCTAAACAGTTAACTGGATTCCACATTAATAAAGCATATGCTTTTATTAATGTCCAGAGAACAGCTGAAGTGAGGTAATAATTGGCAGGGACTGACCTTGGGCTAATTTGAACAATCCAGACTCAAAGGAAACCTTTACTTTTATGAAGACCTCTCCACGCACCTCCGCTCCTAAATACAGAAATACTGTATCTGCCATCAGGTTTATTTTTCATATTAGCAAAAACACAGACACACACACACAAAAATCAAAAGAATACAGGCATTCCCCAAAGCCCCCACATTGTTAAGTGACAGAATTGTCTGGAAATGGCAACAGTACGAAAATTTACTGCTAATGAGTTGCAGCTCTGCATCATAATTGAACATCCAGATTTCCATTTACAAAAGAAGGATGTGCTCAGTAAGAACAAACAACACATAGGGCCAAACAAAGAAGCGCCAACAAAAAAAAGTACAGTTACTGACAGAAATTTCAGCCTAATGGCTGAAGACATGATGTTTGGTATGTGAATAATGTTAGGTAATTCAGCCAGCCTATATTTTTAATTTGCTTCTTGAGCTGTGGCATGCTATTCAGAGCACTGACTTAGAGTTTCCCTGATAAATATTTGTGATAAAGGCTTTCACACTTTTCAGTCTTTAAAAACAAAGCTGCTTGGGAAGTTATTTTCATCCCTCAAGGAATAATGCACACACACAAAAAGGAAAACACAGAAAAAAATAAAATTGCCAGAAATAAAAGAAATTAAGCCTGCCATAAAGTCTGTGTTTCATGTTAACAGGCTGCACTATCCTGCTGTGTTGACCATAATACTCTATCACAAGTACTGTCAGGGGCCCATGCTGGGTGGCTAATTAAAACAATTACAGAGACAAAGAAGATATCAATAGCATTCCAAGCAGCAAACAAAGAGATAAAGTAGTGAAGATTTAAATTATCAATGGTTGATCTCTTCAGTCTGGTTTTGAAGTAGGGACAGTGTCCCCAACATGGTATCAATTCAAATAACTGAGGTGTTGGCTGGTTCAATTGTAATTACTGTATTTCATTTCCCTGGGTGTGTGTGGGGAACCATTAAAAGTAGCTTCTAAAAATAAACAATAAAACAAAATGTCAATATATCTTCGTTGCATGCAAATTTCTATTGGTTAAAACTGGTATAATTTGCAGGATAATCTGTTTAAAGCTCACTAAACAGATAATAGTTTTTATTCATTAAAACCATCTTTTTTCCTCTCCAGCAAGTATAGGCATAAAAGAAATTCTTCAGTTTTAATTCTAGGTCTTCACAGACCTAAGAGGCAAACATATTATTGAGTGAGCCATTGGAAAAAAATAGATAGTTGCATAAATTAGGCAAGATTCTCTGATTGGGTTAAAGATTTTCCAAAGTTTTGATAAAGGAAATGCCGCAGGCTAGCTGATACATGGAAAAATGGCAAACAATCCTGAAGTGTTTGAAACTCAAGTTGTAGTAATACTTTAGACAAACAAGCTTACCTTGATTGAAGCATGTAACTGATGTTTTTCTCTTATCCTAATATAAAGCCAGCTTTCTTAAATTATATTTTTTCATTTCATACAATCTATATACTCCAACACAAACTATTATTTTGCAGAAAAACTTTAAAACCATAAATGGGGTTTTAAAAGCGCTGTCAAGCTCAGCTGGCTATCTGCAAAATATCATGAATTGGGTGGGTCAGGTATGTAATTTCATTCTGAATTTCAGTCAGCTGTGCATTTAATCATCAGGGTAAAGAGTCAAATATTCCAATTAACCAAGAAGGAACCCTTGAGGGGCAAAGAGAGCATTTTGTCTGTCACCCACCTCCCTCCAGAAGAAAAGTTACTGGGAACACAATAGGTAATGGGGAAAGACTGTACAAATATTTAATGTGAACAACTAAAAGCACACATTAAAGATCAAGTATCAGAGGGGTAGCCGTGTTAGTCTGAATCTGTAAAAAGCAACAGAGGTCCTGTGGCACCTTTAAGACTAACAGAAGTATTGGGAGCATAAGCTTTCGTGGGTAAGAACCTCACTTCTTCAGATGCAAGTGAGGTTCTTACCCACGAAAGCTTATGCTCCCAGTACTTCTGTTAGTCTTAAAGGTGCCACAGGACCTCTGTTATTAAAGATCAAGTTTCAAAATGTTGGCCCAGGTAGTGGATCTGCAAAAATGCAAATACACTTAACACATCTGAAAAAAACTGAATGAAAGTGCCAAAATGGAGTTACAAACACTGGGCAACACAGTTAATGCACCTACCTTTGAAAAACACGTTCCCAATTTACATATAATTATGAATAAGGATTATAAAAATGTAACTTCAGTTTGTAGCAGTTCTGAACAACTCTGAACTCAATTCAATTGTAAACAACTGTAAAATGCCTCTTTGTGTAAGTGAAATAAGATTAGCAAATCTTGAGAACCTGATTTTTCACTGCAGCCCCAAGTTGGCACCATTTTTGCATGAATACATATGTACATATTGCTGAAAGGTCCAACACAAAAGCAAGTAGGTATTAGAATGTAGGTTATGAGAATGCAGATTCCAATATCAACATGAGCAGGGATTAGGCTCTAGCACCTGACCGTGCAAAATTGTGACAGAAGCTGGATCTGAAGATCAGGCCCTAAGTTTTGAATTGGACTTTCCAAACGAGCAGCCACATCTAATATGTCAGCTAATTTTACTGACTGTTATAGGTGAATTAAAGAACAGATAACAATCCCTTTCAGGCTCTTGCATGCATCCAGAGCTCAGGATAGTCTGAAGTCATAAATAAATTGAAAGAAGCAGGTTGTTATATCAAATGCTGCATGAAACTTTGCAACTTTGATTCATAGAGATCTTATGAATATTTTCTTTAGTTTCAACATGTATGGGACATGAACAGCCTCAATTACACATATGAATGAAGCCAAAATCTCAAACAGAAATTCAGTGGATACTATAGAGTTTCACGTGGTGCTGCGTTGCTAAACAAAACATCTTGTAGTGCTGATGCGAAAACAAAAAATAGGCCCAGTTCATTTGAAACTGGACCCAGGTTCAGCCAGAAGGTTTGTGAACTTTAGCAAACCTCTCAGAACTGGGTCTGAGCTTGTAATTTGGAATCCAAACCCAGAAAAATTTGGCATGGTTTGGGTTTCATGGAGAACATTTTGCGCAGCTCTAAAAATAGGCTCTTTGTTGAACTGTATGAGGACTGTTTTCTCACACACACACATATTCATATTGCAGGGACATATGACAGTAAGTGATAATTTCTGCAATTTCTATAACTTAAGAAACCCAAGGAGTAAGAACAAAAATGACTGTGAGAATCTTTCCCTAATTGTTTTGAGACCATAGTTGCATTATAGTCATCCATGTTCCCAGCCTATGATTGGTATAGAAACAGCAGACCTCCTCAATGTGTGTAATATATCTCTGCCTGTGTTGACTACCCATAAATCCCACCACTTTCAGCACTGCTCCCGTGTCATCACACTGACTCCGATTGGTAATCTATTTCTTCTGCAGTTGATATCATGAGCAGGAGATGGAGATTTGGCTTGGGAGTAAATGGGAGGTGACAGAATCAAAGTAAGGCCTTCTTCCGTCGAACTAACCATGTCTAATCAGGGGTTAGGCTGGCATGCACTGCAGCTACGTTGCTCTAACTTTTAAGTATAGCCCAAGCCTAAGTAGGAGAAAATGAAATATTTGCCAGTTGCCTGTCTGTATGTTCTAAATAATAGCTGTTGTTCCCCTAGCAAAATCCTCTTCTCTACATTTCCTTTCTATTTTTGCCTCATTTTCTCCATTTATAGTTCTGTTTTTAAAGCCTATATTATCTATTCATGTTAATCTGTCTCTCTGTTTCAGACAGGGTTAAATATGTAACTTATTTTACTTAGAAAAATAGCTGGAGAGATAATGGCAAGACTATATCACCCAGCATTCTAAAGAGGATCTGTCCTTTACACTTTGTGAATAGGAAAAACAAAACTTGTCTTTGAATTTTATTAACCAATGTAATTGCTTTTAACGCATCAGGAAGAAAGGCAATGACTTTAAGACCTGTTTGCATAATACTGGAAATACTATGGTTTCTCACTGGCTAACTGTTAAAACATCATTTCTTTTGTTTACAGCCACTGGCAGTAGCTATATAATCCCTTACCCACAATGGTGTTCTGTAACATTTGCCATGGCTACTGTCTAAATTCTTTCCAAGCTTTTCATCATATCCACGGAACAGAGATTAAATTAATGTAACTGCTAGCTTCAATTCATGCTAGTGCTTGTAAAAACTGCTTCGTCAAAGCACTTAGTTCAATTTTGCAATAAATATCAGAATCCAATAAAGACTATTAAATCTGACTCATTGCCTACATACGTATTATATTTGGAGACGCAGTCAGCTATTATTCAACAGTGATACAAACTATGGTGAATATAAGACCTGGCCTATAAAACTTCCTCATAAAAACTCACTGCAAGTCATGCATTAGGAGAAGAATTAAGTGCAAGTCTGAAAATGGCCAGTATTTATATTTGAAGATTCAAGTTCTTTGATCTGGCAGGAAGGTGAATATGAATCCAGAAGAAAATAAAAACATTTAAAGTGCTTAGCTTTTGGAGATCTTCTTGGAGCTTTCTCTATTGCCGAAGATTTCAGAGAACTTTTTGAAGTCATTTCTATTCTGCTTTTATTTACTGAAAGATCCCCTTTTCTATGAACATTTATCAAGGTTTTTATTACAATGATGGAGAATGACTATTTTTTGTTTATGGGAGTGTAGCAGTAATTTTAAAATGCGACTCCCAAACTCTTGAGGACAAGTGCTGTGGCTGGGCATGCAACTCAAGTCACTGAGGCCTGATTCAGCACATTTTGGTATGTACATAACTTTAACCACATGAATACTCCCAGTGGTTTTCAGTGCAGTGCTGGATTGAGGCCAGAATGCACAAAATGGCCAATTAACGATCTTTGCACTTGCAATTGCCCAGTTTGCACTCACAGTTGCAAAGTTTTCACACAGAGACCTATTGATTGTTCATGGAAATTGAATTCACATTTTGCACATGCATTTCCAAGCCTAATTATTTGAAAACCAGATCCTGATGGTTTAAACTAAACCAGGATGAAAAAAACAAAACAAAAAACTCTCCTGTTTTTTATTTATTTAAAGCTTATTTATTTTCTTTTGGCCAGGAAAAGGGGGCAATGTCAGGGTCTATCATTCTCCTAATGTTATTGCTGGCAGCAGCCATCTTGTGGAAAGTGACAGCTAGAGCTGGAAAACAATGGCAAATTTTCAGCAAAAAAATTTGCTGATGTTGATATTTCTAATGTTTTGAAATCTACCAATCAGCCCTAGTGACAGCAATAGGAATCCCTCAGTAGGGGAGCTGCAGAGCTCTGCTAACCATTCAGAACAAAGTGTAAGATCAGGTTTTACTATGATTCCAAAACTCAAGCCAGATATTGACTAAACTGAGATACTGACAAAGCTTTCGATTCCACATATGCCAGGTTTTACTTGTCACAGCTGTCAGAGTCAGAGTTGAATCATGCTGACTCACATGTCAATGGCTTTCTATGATTTCATTTTGAATATTTTAGGTCATTTGAAATCAAAGCAAAATTGAATGAGAACTAAAAAAAAAAAATGAATTGCCAAAACTCATAAGAACTAAAACTGTTGCATTTTGTACAATTGGAAGGGGCATCCAATGTAAAAGACGGTAAAAAACAATACCTCCTATGTTAACATTAGACTAAACAGTCAGAAGAACTTGAATCAGTTTGTTTACTATTGTGTACCTTCCAGTTAAGAATCTCCATAAGAGCTTTACAAACATTCATTTAGTCCCTCACAACACCCTTGTGCAGCTGCTTAAGTATTATCCTCATTTTACAGAAAAGGAAATTGAGGAACAGAGAGATGGAGTTGCCCAAGGTCACAAAGGGAGTTTGAATGCAGGGTAGAGCAGTGGCAAACAGACCCATGATCTAAGCACTAGATTATGCTCTCTTATGGCATATCTCAGTATAGTCTATACTGCTTACAATTTATTGCTTCTTTTATTTTTGACATCCATGAACCGTAGAAGGCTGAAAATATGTTGTTCCCCATAGAAACTAAACATTTCACATCAGTTAACTATAATGCCATGTTGGCAACCAGATGATTCTCATTGTAGTTAATTATTCCCTTAAATTAATAAGTGATATTACAAAGAAACCCAGTCTTTCCCGATTTACAGGATACTGATTTCACTGCTGACTGTCAATATGCTTTTAAAAAGACCCTAATATTTTCCTGTGTTGACATATGTACACAAGCACAGCTGTGCAATCTTCAGTGAATGACAGGGCAGGCAAGGCTTGTGGTCTAAAACTAAGGCCTTGTCTACACACACAAGTTGTATCACTTTATATGGGTATAGTTAAAATGGTACAACACACTTAGTGTGGACACAGTTATATAGGCATAGCTTATTTCCATAGGGGAAGGGGAATAAGCTATACTGGTAAGGTACCAGTAGTGACTGCTATAACAGTTTTAGTGGACAATCCACTATAGTAATTTTTTTACTATAATTATATCAGTAAAAAACCTGTTTGTAGATCTGGCCAGAGCTAGGAAAACATCTACAGTGTGAATTGAAAATAAGATCAGGAATATGTTTCTGAGAGACAAAACAGAGAAACAAATGAAATAAGAAAAAAAATATGCCCTATAATCTAGGACAGTGCTTGCAATTTGATTTATAGGTGTGAAACAAAGATAGATATACAATTAGTGACATTGTGTTGTAGTGGTTGCTCAAGCAATAAAGATCTATGAATAAAACTCTGATGCTATATTTTAGGCCTAAGTAAAAACCAGTGTTCATATAAAAACTATGATATTGGATCTGTTTAGAGAATGTAAATATGGTTAAAACGGCTGATGTGACATTCTCTTTTATGCACACAACATTTTTGCCAGTCTGATCCTTGATCTTGGCCAAAATGCGGAGAAAAGGTGCTATACAGGTCTTTGTAAGGTGACTGAATCTGTAAATGTGATGTCAAACTAAATTGTTTGGAATCCACACTAGTTATCTATTGTAAATATTGCAGTCTTGTTTCAACACAGGGCTAAGAGGCCCCTTGCTATTGTCGTTATTTTGTAGTGCCCAAAGATTTGCTTCACAGAAGACAAAGAAAGACATGGTCAGTGATCCGGATCCCAGGTGTACAGATACCAAGGTGATGGGTGCTGTATAGGTCTGCTTTAAAGTCCAGTGAATTCAACAGGAATCTTTGACTATAATGGGCTTTGGATCAAACTCTATACAAACCTAAATTGAACAGGATAACATCAAAGAAAGTATAATCTGGGTTTTCCCTACACTCAAAAGTTGTATTATCTCCCCCCATTGTGGATGTAGTTATACCAGTATAATGGTCCTAAACTGATATAGCTTATTCTTGCATGGGGAGGAGAATAAACTGTACCAATATACGATACTATAATACTGGCATGAATGTGCCCACACTATGGGTATGTCTACACTGGCAGAGTTATAGCACTGGCAGTTACAGTGCCGCTTAGAGAGCGCTGAAGGGAAACCGCTGTTGTGTGTTCACACTGTCAGTTGCCTGCGCAATAGCGTGTTCACACTTGCGGCACTTGCAGCAGTATTCGGAGCGGTGCACTCTGGGCAGCTATCCCACAGAGCATCTCTTCCTCTTCTGCTGCTAAGAGTTGTAGGAAGGCAGAGGGGGTCGCGGTGCATCCAGGGTCCTGTCACAATGCCCCATGATGCATTGCTTCGCATCCCAGCAATCCCTGTGCTTTCATCCTCATTTGGCACCATCTTTCAATGGTTTGTGTACGGCTCTGCCCCTTCGGTCTGCAGGAATGGATCCCAAACTGTTGACCAGTATGCTGCTCTCTCTGACTAACACGTCATGAGTGGCAGTGGAAGTTATTCCTTAAACTATAAAGACAAGAGGAGTGAGACATTGATCTCTCCATGCATAGTAGCTATGACACGAGATTGTTTGTGGCATTCACGGAGGTGCTGACCACAGTGGAACACCGCTTTTGGGCTCGGGAAACAAGCACTGAGTGGTGGGATCACATTGTCATGCACATCTGGGATGACAAGCAGTGGCTGCAGAACTTTCGAATGAGGAAAGCCACATTCATGGGACTGTGTGAGGAGCTCGCCACAGCCCCGCGGCGCAAGGATACTAGAATGAGAGCTGCCCTGCCGTTGGAGAAGCACGTGGCGATTGCACTGTGGAAGCTGGCTACTCCAAATTGCTACTGATCGGTCACTAACCAGTTTGGATTGGGAAAATCGTCCGTTGGACTCGAGTTGACGGAAGTGTGCAGGGTCATTAATCGCATCCTGTTCAGAAAGACCATGACTCTGGGCAACATGCCTGACATTGTGGATGGCTTTGCACAAATGGGCTTCGCTAACTGTGGAGGGGCGATAGATGGCACCTATATTCCAATTCTGGCACCAGCCCACCTAGCCACCAAGTACATTAATCAGAAGGAGTATTTCTCTTTGGTTCTCCAAGTGCTTATGGATCACCGTGGGCATTTCACGGACATTAATGCAGGCTGGTCTAGAAAGGTTCATGATGCACGAATCTTTTGGAACACTGGCCTGTTCAGGCAGCTGCAAGTAGGGACTTTCTTCCTGGACCAGAAGATCACCATAGGGGAAGTCGAAATGCCCATCGTGATCCTGGGAGACCCTTCCTACCCCGGCTTATGAAGCCATACACGGGGCATCTTGACAGCAGCAAGGAGCGGTTCAACAACAGGCTGAGCAAGTGCAGAATGACTGTTGAGTGTGCTTTTGGCTATTTAAAGGCCCACTGGTGCTGCCTATATGGGAAGCTGGACCTGGCCGATGACAATATTCCTATGCTTATAGCCGCATGCTGTACGCTCCATAATATTTGTGAAGGGATGGATGAAAGCTTCACTCAGGACTGGACCGCTGAAGCTCAGCGCCTGGAGGCTGAATTTGAACAGCCAGAGACCATGGCTATTAGAGGGACGCAGAGTGGGACCATAAGGATCAGGGATGCCTTAAGGCAGCAATTTGAAGCTGAAAGCCACTAATATTTGTTGCTATGCTTGAGAGTGCAGTGCTTGTAATGCTAGGAGGTGATTGTTTTTGCTGCAGATGATGCGCTATGAAGATTTAAGATAATTGTCTGTTGCTTTGCAGAGCTCTGTTTGCTTTCAATTAATAGAATAAAGATGGCTTTCAAACCAACACAATTGTTTTATTAAAAAACAACAAATGGAGGAGAGAGACAAAAAAAAAACAACATATCAGCACTGGGAAGTTGGGGGAAAGGGAGAGCCCCAGGAGGAGGTGAGGTCCCGGGACAGTTAAAGATTTGTGTATGTCCAGGGATCATATCCAACCTTCTCCTTTGGAGTGCAGTACAGTAGGTACTGTACTTCAGCAGGACTAAATTGCAGAGGGACAGGTGTTGAGTGCAGTGGTACTGGGAGTTCTCAGTGCTGGACTGTGATGGGGGAGGAGTGGAATGCCGCGGGTACAGACTGGAGCCAGGAGGTTGATAAGAGTGTATTGGCGGTGTCTGGGGGTGGTGCATGGGAAATAGTTTTGCGACAGCGGCTGCAGGAGAGGGCGGGCACAGAGCTGTTTGGTTTGAAAAGCTAGCATTGCCTGGAGTGTGTCTGCTTGGCGCTCCATAACGTTTAAGAGCTGCTCCGTTTGCTTCATTCTGGCGCGCTGCATTCTCCTTTTGGTCCCTCTTCTCACTGTCCTGTCACTCCTTCAATTCCTGTTTTTTGGTCGTGGAGTGCATCATAACCTCACGCAGAAAGTCCTCCTTAGTTCTTCATGGCCGTTTTCTAATTCTGCGCAGCCGTTCAGCTGGCGATAACAAAGAGGGAGGCCGGGCTCCCAAGGTCATCTCAGTGAAACCAAAACGCAACATTTTACAGAATCAGTATTGTTTGCAACACCCAGAACACAGCCACTATTCACATACCTGTCACTAACTGGCTGACCCCAGGCAAGCACACATGAGCCACAAGACCCCCAAAATGGTGAGTAGCTGCTGGGGCAGGGTAAAACAGTATTCCCGGATCCTACTGTACACTGGGCACGTGGCTCTTGGGGATAGTCAGCACTGTAGACACAAGCCTGCTTTCTGCAACCCGCCTGCCCCCAACAACTCGCTTCAGCAATTTCCAAAATCAAAGCCACCTACCAGTGGCCTCCTCTCCTGATTGCGCTTTGCCAAGATTCAACAGCTGTGACAGGCTAGCCTCCTCCGGGTCCCTCTCCCCCTCCACATCCTCATCCAAGATTTCTTCCTCCTGGCTCAGTCCACTCTCGACTGGCATGCGAGCCACCGAAATATCCATTGTGGCCTTTGCAGGGAGAGGGAGGTGGAGTTGCTGTTGAGTATCGCGTCCAGCTCTTTGTAGAACCGGCATCTCATGGATGCAGCACTGGAGCGGCGATTTGCCTCCTGCGCCTTGTGGTAGGCATTCCACAGCTCCTTCACTTTGACCCTGCACTGCAGTGTGTCCTGGTCATGGCCCCTTTCTGTCATGCATCGTGAAATCTGTCCATAGGTATAATTCCTACGGCTGGAGCGCAGCTGGGACTGGACAGCCTCCTCTCCCCAAATGCTGATGAGGTCCTGCAGCTTGGCATTGCTCCAAGCGGAGGATCGCCTGGTGCATGGAGCAGGCCCAGCCACTTGGAAAGATGTGCTGAGACCACTGTACATGTCACCGAGCAAACAGGAAGCGGACTTTCAAAATTCCAAAGGAATGTACGGGGTAGGGATGACGGTTGGTCACCTGAGGGCAGGGTAGTAGAGTTCAAACCGATGACCAGAGAGGCAAGAACAGGCATTGTGGGACACCTCCTGGAGGCCAATCGCAGTGCTGTAATCGATCAGGGTGTCTACACTGGCACCGCAGCGCTGTACCTGCAGCGCAGAAAGCTGTACGCTTCTTGTCGGGGTGGTTTTTTTATAGCGCTACAACTGTGCAGTTTCTGTGCATTAAGTGGTTTGACAGTGTGTACACCTCAGGAGTTACAACGCAGAAAGCTGCTTTACTGCACAGAAACTTGCCAGTGTAGACAAGGCCTAGGAGTTGTACCAATATAAATATTTCAGTTAAAAAAAAAAAAAACCCTAACCCCTCTAATCAAAATAATTATACCAATACCAAAACTGTGTAGACGAGGCTCTAGTTTAGACATAATAAAATGAGTGAGTGCCAGAAAGTTGAGGTGGGTTGGGGCAAGCAAGGATGAGGAAAAAGCAGTTAGTTAGTAACATACTTCACATTTCTTTAGTTTAGCTGCACCCGAAGGAAGAAAAAGAAACTAAGAGGACGGTGAAATAAGTAGGTTTAATGAATGCCTGTAAGGCCAGTCAATTGACATCAGCACCTTGTCTGTCAGTCACTGTAGGAAGTAGGAGATGTGTTAAGAATAACAGGCCATTTCCGCTTTCCCAGTCCCAACCTCCCAGCTGTACTACAGAGGAGCAGAGAAAGCCAAGGCCAAGTCAGTTAGTGACATCTTAAGGCTAATAACAGAACTGGCAGGATAATTTTTTTGACACACTTTGTACACAGTAGCAGAGCTAAGTATATTAAAATACTGGAAGAGAGTATTTCCAATCTGATGGATCTGAACATCATTTGAATAATACATAGGCTCCACTGAGCTGATAATTGATGCATGCAGCTTGTAAAAAGAGAATTCAGCTTTTTAAAAATAAATTAAAATTGACATTTTAGTTAAAATGCTTCTCATTGTAAAAGTGAACAGAAATGCTTTAAAATAATTATGGATGGAGGAAGGGAACCACTGTTTATGATCTCAAGTAATTATTAGATAAGATAGGGGAAGTTTAAAAGTTACAAATACAATTTTAAAACAAAATATTTTGAAATCATTTTATCTTTTATTAATGACTTATATGCCACCAAAAGCATGTTAGGTTTTTCACAAACAAATAAGAGAACAAGGTCCCCTCTACTCCAAGGAGTTTACAATATTAAAGGCCTAATCCTGCAAACTTTACTCACTCAAGTATTCCTTATTCACACAGGTAGTCCCATTAATGTCAATTGCCTGTAATATCCAGACTGTAGCTGTTAAACACTCATTGACCTACACACAGTAAACTACTTGCTACTTAACTTAGCTCTTCATCCTTCCAACTTAAGCTACATGAGTAGACCTGGCTACAACTTGAAAACGTGGCTCCACAAAGCTATTTCAAATACTTATAGACTACTAAACCAGAGACACGGTCCAACTGTGGTCCACTGTCCACAAAGCATTTGATGGTGGTGTAAAGAGCTGGCTGGTTCTTCGGGGTTGGCTACTCCTGGTTTTTAGCTGGCAAAACTCACTAAGAGACAGCTAGAAATACTTTCCTAATATTAATTTCAATGTAAAGTCATTGCTGTACTTGTCAGAGGAGGTCTCCATAAAAGAAAACTGTTGACCCCCCTCCCCCCAGCAGTAAGCTGTCTCTTCCATCTTTAGACAATGATTCACATACAGTGTAGCAGAGGTAGAGTATTCAAAGAGTGCTGCTCTGAGAGTATTTTATTTCACAGCCTGGTTACACATCCACAATGAAAAAAGCTCTCTGGCAACAAAACGGCCTGTCTACGTGCTGCATGAGGATGGCTGAATTTTTGACAAATACAATGAAACTTTATTCCATAACTTCATGTGCAGTAATGGTTTGAACATACTGTGATGGGGTAGTGTGCATGGAAGACAGTAGCATCTTGTGGTCAGCGTACATTACCATCTAGCATGGCCCTTTAAGGGTCTGGAAGAGTTGAACACATATAGAGACCCAAGGGTCCCGGCAATGAATGGTACTTGGGGGAAAGAATCCTGACACTGTACCTTTAAGGCCCCAAAGCCTTGCAGAGAGGGTAGGGGAAGGCTCCCCTCTCACCCAATCAACTGGGAATGAGTTGGGAGAAGGGGACCAGCAGAAAAGCTGTCTCCGCCAGATTGGAAGGTTAATTGGAGAAGGTAGTCAGCTGAAGGGAACTGGCAAAACCCTGACAGCTGATTATTCTGAGGCAAGAGACCTGAGACACAAACCTAGCTCCAGGAAGAGGTCTGGGAGAGAACTTCTTCAAGGAGAGGAAAGACTGACTATCCTAAGGGAAGAAACCTGAGATACAACTGTCAATTCCAGAGAGAGGGAACACCTGTCTGGAGGAGAGAGATATTGATTGCTATAAAGGTAACAGACTGTTCTCAATACAGCCCAGATGCTACAGAGAAAGGCTCTGAGTGGTCTTTGAGAAATCACCTCCATAGATGACTAAGGAGAAGCTGGGAGGAGCTACACATCCGGGCAGGGAGAGCAGAGACCTGGAGAAGATCTTAAGAAACAGTCTGAAGATGGGGCATCTCAGGGAAGTGATGGGGGCGGGGTGGGGAAACTGAATAAACAGTCCGTATCTGCCTAAAACTGGATCCTTGGGCTGGAATGCAGAGAACAGGGTGGGCCTGGATTCCGCAGACCAAGTGGAAGAAGCTGAGAACTGTAAGCCCCAACTTGGGGTAGAAGTCTGGGTTTAAAACCATTGCAGCATGAACTAAATCACTGATTACAGATGATGGAAAAACATTCAGCATAAGTATGGACAAACTTATTCCGTAGCAGGAATTTAGAGGAATCCTGGACTTCCACATTTTTTGTTTTTGTTTTTTTTACTGTTAAACAACATGATGGAATCTTCATGATCTATCTGGACAATGATACACAAGAAGAGGCAAATACACCTAGGCTGCAGTTCTGTTTGGAAAAGCTGTACCCCACCAGAATACAAAACGGCACTAAGGATTCGTACTGTACTTCATTTATTTATTTTCTATGACTCATTTTCTTATATTTATCAATTTCCTTAGAAGAATTAATCACTGGTGATTGCCTAGGGACCAGTGATCATGACCTGATTATATTAAATTGGAGCAAACAGAGGACAGTCCCAACCAGTTTTTATAACACACACTTGGTGCTTCAGAAGGGCCAATTTCCCAAAGCTGAGGAAAATTATGAACAAAACTGATTGGGAGGAAAAACTTAGAAAAATATGAATGAAAAATTAGGAGTTCTTTGAGAGGAGTTTTTTAAATGGCCAAAAGAGCTATGATTCCACAATCAGAGGACAAAATTGGCTAAAAGCCTATTCTCATTTAGTGGCAAAGTGAAGGCAGCAATTAGAAATTAAAAAATGGAAAAAAGAGGAAATAGATAGCAATCAATATAAATTAGAAACTATGAAGTGTAAAAATGATAAGGGAAGCTAAAGACATCAGGGAAAAATCGATAGCTGGCAGGCTAAGGGCCCATTACTAGACAGAGGTGGTAAAATTGTTAATAATAATGCAGAAAAGGTGGAAGTATTCAGTACATATTTCTATTCTGTATTTGGAAAGAAGCAAGATGATGTACTTGTATCACAGGAGGATGACTGATAGAGTATAAAACCCAGAAAGAAGGTACCATTATGATCATCTGGCCTGAGCTCCTCCATAACACAGGACTTCCCTGAATTAAATCCTTTATGAACTAGAGCATAACTTTTAGAAAAACATCATATCTTGATTGAAAAATTTCCAGTGATAGAGAAGCCACTAAAACCCTTGGTAAATTGCTTCAAGAACATAATAATATAGGTCTTATTTCTTGTCTGAATTTGTCAAGCTTCAGTCACTGTATATTGTTATACCTTTGTCTTCTAGATCAAAGAGCCCTTTATTATCAAGATTTTGTTGCCCATGTAGGCAATTACTGTGATGAAGTCATTCCTTTACCTTCTCTTTTAACTGAACTGAGCTCCTTGAGTAGATCACTACAAGAAATGTTTTCCAACCCTTTAATTGAGTACTTTCCAGTAACGAAGGAAGATGTTAAAAAGCCTCTACTATGGATAAACATTTTAAAATCACCAGGCCTGTCTGTATAACTTGGACCCAAAAGTCCATAAAGAATTGGCTGAGGAAATCTCTTGTCCACAGTTAGCTTTTATTAAAACTTGGAATATCAGGGAAATTCCAGGAGAGTGGAAGAGTACTAATTGTGCCAATGTTCGTATAGTTCAGCTGGGATGACTTGGGTAGCTAAGCAGGTTAGCTTGACATCAATCAGAGTAGAACAGTGGGAAAACTAATACAGAATTCACTCAATTAAGAATCAAAAGAGAACATAATATGGATTTACAGAAAATGGGCATCAGACAAACATGATTTCATTCTTTTATGATATTGCAAACTTGGTAGATAAGGTAACTGAATAGATGTAATAGACTTTTGCAAAGCATTTGTCTTATGCTGCAAGACTTCTGATGAAAAAATTAACCTTTTACAATATCAAAGTGCACATTAAATTAAATAACTCACCAACTGATAGATCTCAAAAAAATTGTCAGTTGAGAATCATCATTAAATGAGGGTGTTTCTAGTAGGGTTCTGCAGGGATCAGTAGTAGGCCAGATGCTATTCAACATTATCAATGATCTGGAAGTAAATAAAAAGTCACCGCTGATAAAATTTGTGGATGAAAGAAAGACTAAGTAGTAAATAATGAGGAGAACAGGAGTCCTACAGAGCGAGCTGGTAATTTGGTAAACTGGTCCCATTCAAATAAAATGCATTTTATACAACCAAATGCAAAGTTATAGATTTAGAAACAAGGAATGCAGGCCATACCTGTAGAATGGGGAACTGCATCCTCGAAAATAGCAACCCTGAGAAAGATTCAGAAGTAACCACTGACAAGCAACTCAACATGAGCTCCCAGTGTGATGCTGTGGCAAAAAGGGCTAGTGCAATCCTTGGATGTATCAACAGGTGAGTAGGTGGAGGAAGATGATTTTTACCTCTGTACATGGGCGGTGAGTGAACCACTGGCTCGGGGAGGCTAGCCCCTGGCCTGGCCCACCCCTTCCGCCTGAGACCCCAGCCCGCGTTTCATCTTCCTCCCCCCAAGCCGTGATCCCCCCCTTCAACTGCCAGGCCTCCCCCCCCCCCTTAAGGCTTACATATTTGGTATCTAAGATATTATGTCACACTCCGTGCCATCTGCTAGCTGACAAGGGCTAGGGAGAGACCTACTCAATGGGTAGCTTACTCCATAATTATCCATTATGGTATCTTTAGAACTTGTTCTGAACCACCTGAGGTTTCCAGACTAGATATTCCACTGTTGTGATGTGGAGCAACATTTGCTATATTTCTGTACCCTTGTACATCTGGACATTCCCAAACAGTTGCATTGGGTGTATGACCGTGCACAATTTGTAAAATGTTTTTGTGGTTGATAGATGAAGTGCTTTAACTGAGGATAACCAGGATTCCCCAGTACTTGGTAAAATCCAGCCTGGGCTAAAAGGTGGTGAATCAAGCTTTCTGGGACCTCTGGCACCCAAAGGACCCAATGCCAATGGAACTATTGACACACATTTTTAATACATAACTACTGTTGTATATATGCAGAGCCAATAGTGTTCAGCATAAAAGGGTATTTTAAAGTGCCAATAAAACCACTTAGCTTTTACAACACATTACTGTTACTCTACTCCACCCCCTCCCACCAAAAGCTATTCTTTTGAACTAAGTAACTTATATATTGGGCCATTGTTATAAAGTGGCTATTTATAGCAGATTTTATAGCTATAGATTTCCATGGAGTAGAAAGGAGACTTGCTTTTAAATGCAGCTTTAACAGGCAACTTTGCATTGATATCATTATCAACAGGTTGTAGGTATAAAGCGAATATGTTCATGCAGGGGCTTTGACCTCTGTTTCAGCAATTGCAGCAATACTTTATTTGCTTCTCTACCAAACAATTTATTTTAAAATTCCTTGGACTCATTTAACTGCTATTAACCAGCTTTCTAAAATATTAGTTCAATTCCTGGATTGCAGAATTTAGCTGATATAATTGTTCTGCATTTCTAACTTTGCCCTCTTTCTTAAACAGCAATAAATGCTTCATGATCGTGGAAAAAGCAACTCCAAGGGTATTATTACTATAATATGATCACTGACACTTGGCCATAACTTGTGCTTCATTATGCCTCAGGGTTGCATTTATCTAACAGAAATCCATTTGCTACCGATGGCTTAGCTCATCAGCCATTCTAACTACCTCCTTGCTGCCAAACTATTTTGTATTATGAAAGCGATACCTACTTACATCAGATAAGTCAGCTGGAAGGGTAAGCATGACAGGTTTCACTGAAAGTTTTCCACTGCTGAATTCCCTACTTCACCAGGAAGAAGGGTCCACAGCAAAATACGTCTGCTGTTAGTAACTGTTTTAAAGCAGCATAGATTTAAATTAAGACGACAGGGGGCTCAGATGTGAGGGTTCCCTCCAGAAATATGCTTTGGGTTTGTTCAAAGTTCTTTCTCTACTTACATTTGTATAATGATATTAAATATTTTAACTTTAAAAACATAGCTCTGATTTCCTGTGATCAGAAGGAATTAACTTTTTGTTCGATGTACTGGACTTTTCATATTGATGCTGCCTCACTGGTTAGTGAAGTGTGTTTGCCTGGCAATCATTTTTCTTTAGGTTTTATTGTTTCCTAGTCAGTCTTCACTATGTCATGTAAAACTCTTATAGTTTTCTTAAAGAACAGGCTAATTATGCATGTAAATACTTGGATGTCACACAGAACTTGTATAATTATGTAGCTAAATGGCTAAATTATGAATTTTTTGCATGCAATTATTGGATTTAAACATGCAAATGCAGCAATATAGGTAAGCAACTAGGCAATGTAAAATAGTTAAAAATCTGGCGCAGAATATTAATAGAGTATCGACATGTCAGAAAGATAAATGGGCAAGTAGCACAAACTGATTTGCTTTATTTGGTCTTTTCCTAATTAAGTTCAACCTATGGAAAAGTTATGCGAATTTTTGTATCGAGGAATAGCACTGGGTGCATTCTGACTAGGGGCCTGATCCAGAGCCCATTGAAGTTACTGGCAAGAATCCTATTGACTTCAAGGCACTTTAGATCAGGCCCCATATGAGGATCTTGTGTGCTATACATGCAGCTACATATTTCTCAACACGTGTTTTATAGATGATACCACATCAAAGAGAATATTAATAGCTTAGGTTTATTAGTATGATTCCACTGCAAACAATAAACTGATTTACCGGATATCTCTTTTGCTGTAGTTTCATCAAAGTACTGAATTATATACACTTAGCTGAGGCCAGCCCACATTAGTTGTTTCAGGGCTTAGAACTTTATTCTCAATTCCGAACAAGGTGTAAATGGGAGTCATGGACACTGTACTGAACTTTTAATGCTGACATGCTATTTGGAGACCATCAATTCTAGATCTTTTGGGGAGAACCTTCAATCACAATCCATTATAAAGAGCTTTATCAAACTGTAAACATCTTAGTTTTATTACAAATGCCCCTGCAGGAGGTGGTGAAAGTTATATCAGCTGTACATCTATTTTAATGACAGGTTTCAGAGTAGGAGCCGTGTTAGTCTGTATCCGCAAAAAAAACAGGAGCACTTGTGGCACCTTAGAGACTAACAAATTTATTAGAGCATAAGCTTTCGTGGACTACAGCCCACTTCTTCGGATGCATATAGAGTGGAATAAATATTGAGGAGATATATATACACACACATACAGAGAGCATAAACAGGTAGGAGTTGTCTTATTGGCCTCTCAGAGTTGGTAAGACAACTCCCACCTGTTTATGCTCTCTGTATGTGTGTATATATATCTCCTCAATATTTATTCCACTCTATATGCATCCGAAGAAGTGGGCTGTAGTCCACGAAAGCTTATGCTCTAATAAATTTGTTAGTCTCTAAGGTGCCACAAGTACTCCTGATCTATTTTAATGTTTTTTCTTCCCTTTTTTCCCTTGATCATCAGTCTGTCTAGGCTATCATGATTTACATTTAAATGTAAAAGTGGACTGTCCACCACATAGTCTTTGAAGCTATTAGCAGTGAAAGATAATCAATTGGGAATGGGTCCCTGCAGAGCACTTCTCAAGCAGAGTCAACCAAAAAGCAATTTTGCTGGAAACACCCTTTCTCCCCCCCTCCATGAATATCACTATTAAAAGTAATACCGTCTGCTGATCTACATGGATTTACAAAGCAGGCAGCATTTGTTTAAACATTGATTTTTTGTATGATAAATTTTGAACACTTTTAAAGGAAGGGAAAAAAGCAAAAGTTTGCAACTTGTTCATTTTCCCCTAGCCACACCATATGCAGAGTCTGATCCAAAGTCCTGGGAGGTCAGTGGAAAGTTTTCTATTGACATTAACAGGCTTTGAATCAGGCTTATAAAATTTTAAAACCCCTCTATTTACCCATTTCATTTTACATCTCTCTGCAGAGGCATCTCATGTTGCTGCACAGTTTTAGCAAAAGGACAGACAAAAACCTCTCCATGAATGTTAAGGAAAGGCATTTCCAGAGAACTTTAATTATTTGCCTGCTATGCATTATACAGTTTAAGGTTTATACATTCCTGTTCTTTCAAATTCTCCTTCAGGCCATTATGCGGCCCTCAAATGTGATTATCTAGAGTATCTATCTAAGTATTTATACCTTGCTCATCACTGTGGTATCTCATCCAGCAGCAAGTATACTTTTTGTGACCCACTTAAAGTGGGTTTCCAGTAGCACTTGTATGATGAGGGAGTATATGTATTAAGGCTAAGATTTCTTAAAAGAAAACAGGAGCCTAATATTAGGTGTCTTAATTATGAAATTAGAAACTTACATCAGTGGGTTGATTTCCAGAAGTGTTACATGGTCAACAGCACTTCTGAAAATCAAGCCACTGATCTAGGTGCTTGAATAGGATTTTAGTAGCATAACTTTAGTCCTTTTTTTTTTTTTTTTTAAATCTTGGCCTATATTAATACTTCACATTTATAGTAGGGGGCCAACTATGATGGCAAAAGATTGTAGCAGAGACGTGGCCTATGACTGCAATGCTGCTTATCTTAGTGGAGCTAAAATGTCCCTCATTCTGAACAATATCACTCGTTTTAGTCACAAAGATCCCTCTCTTTCACTGTTGAAAATTTACATCAGAAACAGAATCTTGCATCTGAAGTTGCAGAAAGAGTTCTCTGCAGTGAAGAAATAATGGTTTTGTGTCCCTCATCTCTCTATCCTTCTGGGGTCCTGGCAGAATGAAAGATGTTTAAGAACAGAGCCTTTCAGTTAGGTGGGCAAACAGATGCAAGAATATATTGAAAGAAAATCTTTTAATTTCTTTTGTAAAACTTAAGTGAATAGGATAAAACAGTATTTTAATTCTTTTTTCCATAAAATTCACCTTTTTTTGGCCATTAACCAAGAAAAATTTCAGCCAAACCACACTTTTAAAAAAAGTATGGAAGGGTCTGAAAATAAGGATTTATAATGGATTTTTTCCTGTGACATTAAAGACAAGTAGGATTTTATAACACAAATCTAAACCTAAGCTATAATCCCTGTTTCTCACAAATACCAGAGTTTGGAAGCTTAAAGTTTATGGGCCAATTTTACTGATGTATTTGCTCACAATTGAAAGGAATTACTCCAGCAGAGAATTTGGCCCTACATAAAGCAGTATTTATTAGTCTAATAAAATATATAATTAAACAAATCAGCTTTCCATGAACTTTCAGTTCCTCACAACATTGTGTCTGTGAAATTTCTTAGATATGAAAGATAGCCGTGTAACCAATTATTGTATGTTTTTATGAGTCCTTCTCAATGTCTAATGACTGGAATAAACGCCAAGGCAGAACTAGGTATCTGGGAGAGAAAAGAAGTCTTTCCCTGTTAAAGACTTCTAATTCACAATGATATCGGAGACATTATTTTCTAGAGGTCACTATAGAAACCATTATCTTATGAAAGGTTAGCTGGATAATTGATGAAGGACGTTAGTTACTTGTAAAGTTGGTTTCTCTTCTTAAAATTTAAATAAAAAAGATTAAAGATTTTCTAACTGGAGATGCAAAAGGCTATTAGATCATCCAATCAATACCTCTGAAATTACAGGATACAGGCCTCTCCACAGAGGACATATCAAATATTGTATTGATAGCACAACATCACATTGCAAGAAGGACAGACACTGAATGCAAGCTGGCTGCCAACATAAAACATAGAACAAGGTCAGATGAGAGAGAGCTACAGAAAAATATTGTGCAACACTTTTTTTAAAACACAAAAAGGCATTTTATAATTGCTTGTAACCCAGAGAAAGTATCTCTGCATTTTTCTAACATTTTCATCTTTTTCTCATAAAGATTAATAATAAAAAAAACAATAAGGCTCAGAGTGTTATATTCTTATTCACACTGAATGGTACCTTACACTACTATTGGTTCTGCCAGAGTCAGTGAGACGATATGTCGAATTAAGGCCAAAATGTGATACTTCCACTCTCAGTGAATAATACCTAATAGCACATGGGTCAAAGTCCCATTGACTTCAACTGGGGCTAGGATTTCACCTCAGATTTCCAAGCCTAGACCAGCCATGACTTAACTTTGGGCAAAATCATACTCATCATCTTAAGGTTTCATCTACAGTGGGGATTTGCTCTGATTTCAGCTACTGGTAAGTGACCACTGGTGTAGGTGCACCAGTGCCAACCTCTGGCACAGTAGATAAATCAAGCTTCAATGTGCATTAGTGTTTACGGTGGTTTTATGCACAGGTAAACTGTATTGGTATAAGTCACAGACTAAGTCCCCCAGGGACAGGGAGAGTAGTATCACTGATTGAAGAAAACAGCATATGGCCCTGAAACTAAGTCCATAATCCACCCAACTGTGCTCCCATAGATATTGCAGCACATGACACCTGAGATCACATAGATAACTGCAATACTGACACAAAATGAAACATGTTACACACATTTCCCTCTGAACTTCTGATGCCTTTTGTTTTGTGTGCTTTCATCTGTTACATTACAAGAACACACAGGAAAAAAATACATAAAACATTAAGACTAATAATATAGTAGCTCTTACAAATGACAGTTCATCCTCTGTGGAACTAAGGCCTATTTTTATGACCAGTGTAACATAGTAACCACAAGCCTTAAGTATGGGAAAAGTATTTTATTTGAAATATGTGTACTAAGGATCAATGATTTCTTAGTGTTGTTGCTAATAGCTAGTAAGTTATTGTTATTATTACTGAAAATAGTCCAGGATGAAAACACCATTTTTAAAAAGTCAGAACTGTAAGCTTTGGGCTCAGTGGGTAAAATGTTCATAAATGCCTGTGACTTATACTCCTAAGTCCCAAAGAAAGTCAATGGAAGTTAGTCTCATACACCGTTTAAGCATTTTTGAAAAATTTACCTTATATTTGATATGTTCCTCTGAAGGGGAGCAGAATGTACTGCAGTGGAAACTAAGCATGATCTATTTTGTGTAGAGTGGAAGGTGCTTCTGTCTAGTAGCCAGGACTCCTGAATTCTGTTCTGGACTCTGCCACTAACTGATAATGTGACATTTTGGCCAAATCACAAACTCTATGCCTTAGTTTACCCAACTGTAAAATAGCTGTAAATACTTACCACAGGGAAGTTGTGAGGCTTATATAAATATCTGCAATCAAACTTTGAGGATCCTCATATTTCAAATCCTCAGGTGACGGCCACTATGTATGTGCACATATTATTTTCACTGGGAAAGACAAATTGCTTAAGATCTTAATGACTGTGGCGGAATTCCAGGAGGAGCTCTGAATTCCGTGGCACTCAAGCAAAACAAACGAGCTCCATAGGAGAGAGACACTTGTTATGAACTAACAAGGGAACAACAAGGAGTCCTTGTGGCGCCTTAGAGACTAACAAATTTATTTGGGCATAAGCTTTCATGGTCTAGAACCCACTTAATCAGATGCATGAAGTGGAAAATACACGGAAGGATGGGAGTTGCCTTACCAAGTGTGAGGTCAGTCTAACGAGACAATTCACTTAACAGCAGGATACTAAGGGAGGAAAGATAACTTTTGAAGTGGTAATGGGAGTGGTCAATTTCAGACAGTTGACAAGAAGGTGAGAGTAACAGCAGGGGGAAATTAGTATTGGGGAAAATAGGTTTAGGTTTTGTAATGGCCCAACCACTCCCAGTCTTTATTCAGGCCTAATCTGATGATGTCCAGTTTGCAAATTAATTCCAGTTCTGCAGTTTCACGTTGGAGTCTGTTTTTGAAGTTTTTTTGGTGAAGAATTGCCACTTTTAGGTCTGTAATTGAGTGACCAGAGAGATTGAAGTGTTCTACTGGTTTTTGAATGTTATGATTCCTGATGTCAGATTTGTGTCCATTTACTCTTTTGCGTAGAGACTGTCCGGTTTGGCCAATGTACATGGCAAAGGGGCATTGCTGGCACATGATGGCATATATCACATTGGTAGATGTGCAGGTGAATGAACCCGATGGTGTGGCTGATGTGATTAGGTCCTATGATGGTGTCCCTTGAATAGATATGTGGACAGAGTTGGCACTGGGGTTTGGTACCTTGGTTGGTGTTTTTGTTGTATGGTGTGTAGTTGCTGGTATTTACTTCAGGTTGGGGGCTGTCTGTAAGTGAGGACTGGCCTGTCTCCCAAGGTCTGTGAGAGTGAGGGATCGTCCTTCAGGATACGTTGTAGATCCTTGATGATGCGCTGGAGAGGTTTTAGTTGGGGGCTGTAGGTGATGGCTAGTGGCGTTCTGTTACTATCTTTGTTGGGCCTGTTTTATAGTAGGTGACTTACTTACTTCCGGCGCTGTCAATCTGTTTCTTCACTTCACCAGGTGGGTATTGTAGTTAGACTGACCTCACACTTGGTAAGGAAACTCCCATCCTTTCATGTATTTATACCTGCTCCTGTAGTTTCCACTTCATGCATCTGATGAAGTGGGTTCTAGCCCACGAAAGCTTATGCCTAAATAAATGTGTTAGTCTCTAAGGTGCCACAAGGACTCCTTGTTGTTTTTGCTGATACAGACTAACATGGCTAGCACTCTGAAACAAGGGAACAATAATTCAGTTGATAGCAGCATGAACATACTAAACAAATATCAGATATTAAAGCAATGTGCTCTATTGGCTCTAATACATAGTGGTCAACATTGCATGTTTGTGTTAGTATTCCGTGGAAGAAAAAAAAAATCAATCCTATTTCAGGCTACCCTATTTTTGTAGTATGGAGTGGGAAAAACCTAATTCTATAGATTATTTCCTCAAGTGTAATGCAAACAGTTAAACTGTTGAAGACAGCAATACTATGCCATTGTCTATTCATTCTCACCTTTTTATCTTTCCTGTTTATCTTAGAACTATACATAGGACCAGCATAAAGGGTTAGCCTTCATAATACAACATCAATCTACTGGTTTCCTACTTTAAAAGGTAAACAACTCTGTTTTGAGAAAGTAAAATGCAGATAACAGAACTGTCTAATGATGACACTGGAGTTAATATAAGGCTCCTGGGAACTCTGATGCAATAGTGCACACACAAAGAAGCTGCACCAATGTAAATTCAGACAATTTTGACCAATAACACTTGTGCTGAATTTGCTTATTTTATGCTACTTACTCAGCTGCTCCGCTACAGCTGCAAACTGTTTAGAGATTAAAACTAAACTGAAAGGGAGTTTTTAAAATTAATTTTCTGTACACTTACATTAAATTGGTTCTATCTAGAAATCTGCTTTGAGGGGGACAACACAGATCTTTACCGATTGGCATAGTTTGTTCTTTTAATTGCTCTTAAAATGCTGACAATTTTAATAATTTTTACTGTTAAGTGTCCTGCAACTTCTTATGGAAGTAGGCATAGAGATGTTTTTTTTCATGTATAACTAGCAAAGAGTTGATGACAGAAAATCATTAAGTTTCTGTTTCACAGGAAATATATGTACTTCGGATAAAATTTGAGCTTAGCCAGTTACTTGAATCTCTGGCACCACCTATAGATGATATAAAATATTTCATCACTTTAAAAACAATCTGAAATCCAATATATAGTAATTTGCTGCATACAGAGATATGAAAAATACCAAATCTTGCTTTCCAGCAGCTAAAGGTTTGTGCATTTATATTGGAAAAATTAATAAACAAACCAAATTATCCTCTTATCCTTCTACTTTCCACATTAATGGTTTCTTGTCAATTTTCAACAAATGGTTGCCTCGAAGTACAGCATCAACATGTGAGATGGGATGGAATTTAAATTTTCTAGCCAAACTAGCCCATGATTCTCTGGTAGCCAATGCTATAGAGGACATTCTACAATCAAAACCGTAATAAACTGAACTCAGCATTCCTGCCAACTGGAGGGGATGGCCCAACTCTTGTTCCACTAGCAGCCGGGCAGCACTATTATTCTCTGGAGCCAGAGGGCTGTCTAGCTGATGATAAAGTCTGCATGATAATGCTGCAAGTTGGGGAAATGGACGCCTGCAGCTGTGATTGGGAATTTTAATTTACATAAGAACATAAGAATGGCCCTACTGGGTCAGACCAAAGGTCCATCTAGCTGGTATCCTGTCTTCCGATAGTGGCCAATGCCAGGTGCCCCACAAGGAATGAACAGTACATCATCAAGTAATCTATCCCCTGTCACCCATTCCCAGCTTCTGGCAAACAGGCTAGGAACCATCCTTGTCCACCCTGGCTAATAGCCACTGATGGACCTATCCTCCATGAACTTTAGTTCTTTTTTGAACCCTGTTATAGTCAAATAAAGCCAGTCTTGGCCTCCTACCCACTGACAGAGAAGTATTTTTTAAAAAATTGTTAATTTTCCTAAAATAAAATGGAGGAATAGTAACTGGGAGAACTCATAGGGTATACATCTTGGGAAGCATATTCATTTTGACCCAAAGGCTAAGAGTAAGGATTCTCCCTCTGCCCAAATATCTCAATGAACTAAAATGGGCTCTAGATTAATTTTGAACAGATTCTCCAGCTCATTGGGGCTGAAGATTCCTAAATATTTCATATGTTTGGGTTGCCATCTAAAATTCCAATCATCATAGATTCCCATATGAGCAAATTTGCTTACGCTCAGAATTTGACTTTTCCCAGTTGATTTTATATTCCAAGAGGTGTCCAAATGCATTATTTATACAGGTTAGGAGCAGGATTTTCAGATTTAGACACAAGAATGTTGCCAGGATAAACAATGATCTTCTGCTGTTTTTGTTGACACTGGTACCCCCACATAGATTACAGTGCAGCGACCTTGCCAAAACAGACTGCTGCTGGAGATGTGGGTCTCCCAGAGCCACACTGGCTCACATGTTTTGGGACTATCCCATGCAATAATACTTTTGGCTAGAAGTAGGTAGGATTAATATAACAGATACCTCCCATCATCTTAACCCCTCCAACTCATAGAAAGTTTGGTTCTCTAAAACAGTGCTTGTAGCCAAATGACTCATATTGCTTAGGTGGAAGAACAGACTGCTTCCAGGAACAGAAGCTTGGCATAGCAAGTTGGCTGACCTGGCAGCTAAAGAGCAAGTAACCTTTTGGAGAAGAGAGACCTCCGACAAATTTGAAAAGATTGGGTCTAACTTTTTAGAAACCTTTGATTATTCCCTAGCAGATGGAAACCAAGATGTCATTCTCCTTTCCTCTCCCTTCCTTTACTTTTTTTGTTCTTTTGTCTTTTTTCTCCCCTTTATTTTGAAAAAAATATATTTGCCTAAACTGGGCATAAGCCTTTGGGGCTTGGTTTATTGGGTTTGCTTTCAATGTTGTTCTCCAGTTGCCTGTCATTGCATACTACAAAGGGGCTGGCTCCTTTAACACAGAAGTCAATAAGGGCTTTGCCATATCATTCCATTGATGAAGGATCAAACCGAATACCCTCCCTTACTGAATTAGGGCTTGTGAAGCTCAATGAAATTTTGTCTTGAGAGGAGAGAAATGTAGTTTGCTGTTAAAGGATTTAAAATGTCTGCTTGTTTTGTTTAATGTCTTCTTTTGCCTATTGCTTGCTCTTCACTACAGCCTGCCCACTGTAACTATATTCCAACTACATACCATTTCCCTAGTCTCAATCTCACAAATTAGAATGTGAACACTGACTACATACCCGGAAGCATCTATAGATGGTTTGACTGGGAGGAACAGAGAACACGAAGGGATTGTCTACCTGATAACTGACTGTTTGCCAAGCCAGGTTGTGAATCTACAGCAGTGGTTCTCAAACTTTTGTACTGGGGACCTCTTTCACACAGCAAGCCTCTGAGTGAGACCCCCCCTTATAAATTAAAAACATTTGTTTATATATTTAACACCATTATAAATGCTGGGGTGGAGGCTGACAGCTCGCGACCCCCCCATGTAATAACCTCATGACCCCCTGAGGGGTCCCGACCCCCAGTTTGAGAACCCCGATCTACAGCACCCCAGCTTGCCCCGCAATAATGTCACATGTGATACTGCTTGAACGCAGTAAACGTCCCAGTGTGTCTTGATCTACTACATTATCATATATTTTACTGTGCACTTTAATTCAAAGATAGGTAAAACATTATGCTATCAGCTAAAGCAATAGTTCACAACCTGAAGATCAGTGACCACAAATAATAAAAACGTAGTGACCACTAAGTGCTATTTCATCTTCAAAGTGCTTTACAAACTCATTAAGTTTTCAATATGCTTGAGAGGTAAGTATTATGTCCATTTTACAGTTGGGGAACCCGAGTGTGTCAGGATTAGAACTCAAAATTTCCAGGCTCCCAATTAATTGCTCAGACTATACTTGCCCTCTCCTTAGCTTTGGGTACAGCAACCTCCTTTCCCATTCCATTTCTGATCTTACATTACAGTGGGTTTGCTCAATGACTTGCAACTAGTCCTCCTCAGATGTGAGCTCGCCATAAATCAGCATGCCTCTACCCATAGCACTTTAGGAACTGGCACAGATGACTCTCAGACGGCTATGAAGAGAATCAGCTGCAAATGGAATCATCATATGGAAGGCTGAGAACAAGAACCATTATACTAGAGTATGGAGTGCTGATAATCTTTTTAATATAGATATCCACAAATTTCTCCTTCAAACTGCAATGCAGCGTGGGAGCTAAGAAGCCATCTTCCTTACTAATAAATTAGTTCCCTGTTTAACATTCTCAACATTTATTTTATAACTAAACAACAGCCTTTTCTCCCATCCAGAATGTTGGAGGGTATATATTGCTAACTGGTTCTAATCAAACCAAAGCCAGGATTCAGGAATCAAGATTATTAGTCTGAACTGCTTTCTTAAAAGGAACATGATTTTATGGCCTCAACAAAACAAACCTCAGAAAAACTAGATTGAGTGGCTTTCATGGAATAAGTTGGCATTGCTGGTGGATTCAAGTGTACAGAACATATCTAATCAACTCCTGTGTCAACAAAAGTGAAGGGTTCTAAAACTGTACCTGTAATTTGTGTTTGCATTTTCCCATATCATTTTCAAGGATACAATGACTCAGATTTGTGAACGCAAACATGAGGATGGCTAGAAAAAATGCATGTGCAAACGGATTTTTTTAAAAAGATACTATAAAACCAATTTCAAATATGGCTCTTCTTATGTATCCTATCAAAACATGTTTTCATACCCATGGAGAAACATTCTCTCCTCTCTCTAAAAAACCTAACAAAACTGTTAATCAGATCCACTGATTTTTTATGACTGAAGCCAAATACTAACATGTACATATTTATTCTTTATATAAATATACATTCATTGCATGGTGATGTTAAGCACACAAATAGCCACCTCTATCTTGTTCTGTACTAATATTAATGTAGTTATATATTTTTTAATTAATTAGCTTTTTGATCCCCAAAACGGAATCTATGAGTAGGTTTTGTATTGCAACAGGTTTTCTTTTCCGCTCTTTAAGCTGCATTCTTACACATAAAGAACAGAAATGGAAATGCAAAATACATTTCTTTTCAATCACACAATTAAAAACAAATGATAATGCAGCACCAAAACAAATGACATAAAATTGCAGCACTGTATTTGGAAAAATATATTGTATTGTTTTTTTTTTTTTTTAAAAGGACCCTTCTGATACAGAGCATTGTGCTGTATACATGATTTGCATAAAAGATCTGTTATGACACAAAGTATCACCAATACACAGACAGCATTCTATTATTTTAAGAGAAGTACTTTGGGGCCTGATTCTGCATGAGTGTCTCAAGCAAGGTGCTAAGTGCCCCCCAACCCCTATTGACTTCAATACACTTTTCATGTAATTAGCAATTGCCTCAAATCTCTAGACAGAATCCCAAAATCATTTTTGTGGTGCAGGGCATTCCTTGGGGAATGATAATCAGCCAGGACCAGCTGATGGGCTCATGACAAGTTAGCACAACTATCAGAGATACAATTTTTAGTATACCTTTAAGGGGTTTATGGTTCGTCTTCCGCCTTTTTGAATGTACATGTTGTGATGCCACTATGATATGCACACAGTTCTGGGAATACAGAGAGCATTACAGCCTGTTAGCTAAACAGCCTGCCAAGGGTCTGATCCAATTCCTACAGAAGTCAATGGAGTTCTTTCCATCAACTTCAACAGACACCAGATCAGACCTCAGGCTCTTTGTCAATGCTCCATTTAGCTTCTAGGGGCCAGATATTGAAAAGATCTCAGCTCCCATTTATGCACTGAAATCAATGCCCAGATTTTTTTCCCCAAAAAACTCAGCCAGAAGGGCTCTGAGCATTTTGGAAAAATCTGGTGATAACTGTCACATTAGGAGCTGCTGTGTGCGGAGCACTTTTGAAAATCTGGCTCCAATTCATCCTGATAAGTCTGGTTCTGAATCAGACCCCAATCCTGAAAACACTTCAGTGAGGCTATTCAAGTGAAGTTAAGCAAATGTGTAAGTGTTTGAAGGACTGGGGCCTTAATTCTTAATGTTGTTTAATATACTGTTAATTTTTTATCTAAATAGTAGCACCTAGATAGCATGAAATTCTATTAGAATTATGTCCAGCAGTTTGAATGGTCTAACAAGTAATAAAAAAATGAACAGATGTTTGTTTTGGGGAAATTATAGGTACCATGTACAAAGTCCAAAAAGTAGAACCACTGTTGTACTATGTTAGCAACAGACAGATTAACCACAGAGAGTGCTCCCATTACAGACCCAATCCAACAAACCACCTAAGCATATGTTCAATTTTAAGCATGAGAAAAGTTCCACTTAAAACAATGGGGCTACTCATATGTTTAAATACTTTGCCTGATCAGGGCTTATATGCAGTAGAGCACAGCTACAGGGTAGGTCCTACAGTAACCTGCAAGAGGAGGTTTGGGCTGGCTAGGTTTTAATGGGTCTCTGAATAACTGTTTTGGTTCGTTGCACAAAGCCACCTTACTCAGGGCTTGTCTCCACTTACCGGTGGATCGACGCTGCGGCGATCGATACACCAGGGGTTGATTTAGTGGGTCTCGTGAAGACCCGCTAAATAGACTACAGATCGCTCTCATGTTGACTCCAGTATTCCACCGGATGGAGAAGACTAGGAGGAGTCGACGGGAGAGCGTCTTCCATTGACATAGCATAGTATGGACCCCACGGTAAGTAGATCTAAGCTATGTTGACTTGAGTTATGCTACTAACGTAACTCAAATTGCGTAGCTTAGGTTGACTTTCCCCCATAGTGTAGACCTGCCCTCAGATTTTTCACAGGGGATGGGAATTTGTCATGATGGTATCTTAAGGCGAGATGTTCTTTGCATTTGATTAAAAAAAAAAAAAAAAGCTATTTTGTTTAAATAAGACATTTGCTGCACAAAGTAAATCCTGCTCTGGGAAGTTTTTTTGAAACGTGAAATTTTAAACAGTTGCTTTGATATTCAGGATCACATTTTTCAAAGACTGTAGCCTCTAGTTTCCAATGCATGTAATTGTGCACAGCCTTGTGTGCAGGTACAAGTCACTGCATGTGCATGTGAGAATGCAACATATGACTATATGTGCAAAGTGGTGCAAATGGAATGTTAGAGGCCAATCTCAGGACACTGAAAATCTGGCCCTCACTTCAGTGTCATGAAAATCCCACTGACTTCAAGGCGTCACAAGGCAATCCAGGGCAGAATCTGCGCTAGTTTTTTAACTAATCCGGTATGGAGTCTGCAGGACACAGCGAAGCTGTATGGGCTCCACTTTGAATGATGGAGTAGGTCTGCTTAGGTGCTTGTGTGTGAGAGGATGAGGAAAAGATGGGAGGGGGGGGAGCTGAAGTTGACACAGAGATACTCTGACCTCCATCACTAACCACAGCCACGTCTGTTGCCCCTTCTTGAATCAAAGCATTGAGCCCTTCCAAGTCAGAGCAGCTGATTCCAGAATCATTGATGAAAGTCTGGCTTGCTGAAGCCCTGTGACTACTGACTGAAGCAGCAGGAATCAAAGTCTGGTGGAGAGTACTGCTGTCACTTTGGTCGTGGGCAGTGAGAAGAACTGCTGGCTGCCCCACTGACACAGCTTCGCTTTGAGAAACAGGGGGATGAGGCGGTGCCAGCAGACTGACTTGGCGCAGTATTTGCAACTGGCTACTTGCAGATAGGTCTTCCTGATTCTGGCTAACTAATGTGGGAGGCATAACATTCACTGAAGCAGCCTGAACTGTTCCATTAGCTTGAGGCACTTGATGGCCAGCAACGATCTTGACCCTTTCTTCATTGTAAGGAGAAACCTGAGTGGCTTGAATTGGAACTTGAAGGTGACTTACAGTAATCGGGGCACTGGTCTGTCTACTGGGGTCCATGTGCAACTGCAAAACAGCCAATTCAGTACTTTTGGTCCCATTATACTCTCTGTGCTGCTTCTTATGGCTCCTAAGAGAATCTTCTCGGACAAAGGAAGCCTCACACAGGCCACATTTAAATGCTTTCTTGGCATCCAATTTGGCTACTTGCCTGGAGCTGCCCTGCTTTGACTTATCTCCCTCTTTCTTCTCAGTAGTTTGCTTTTTAATCTTGACTTTGTCTCCATGGGCTTTCTTCACGTGCGTGGTCAGATTGCTCCGCTGCTTGGTATCAAAGCTGCAGAAGTCACATTTGAAAGGGCGATCCTCGCAGTGAATTCTCTCGTGCACCTTGAGAGCTGCCTTGTTAGAGCAAGAGTAGTTGCATTTTGAGCACTTCACTGGCTGCTCAGGCTGATGGGTTCTTAAGTGATGCCGAAGGGTTGTTTTGTTTCCGCACTGGAACTCGCACTCTGGACACTTGAGTGTGTTCTCCATGCTGTGTTTGATGCGGATGTGCGATTTCAGGTTCCCTTTCATGGCACAGCGGACGTCACAGAACTCACACTTGTAAGGCTTCTCTCCAGAGTGCACACGCATGTGCCTCTTCAAGTCCGAGTTGATTTTAAATTTAGCACTACACATCCGACACTGAAACGGAGCATCTCCTGTCAACAAAACACGCATTTAAATTAGAGGAGTCAAGCCACGAATCTACAGGACTTCCTGGATAGACTGAAAGCTTCAATTAACTGCATAAACTTAAACTGGTACATGAACCCAATTTGTTCCAGTTAAAATTTCCCAACATATTTCCACAATGCACTAAATTCTTTAGTAAGGTGAAATTCAAATGTTGCATTCTCTTGTTTCACCTGAAGCTGATCAGACACACTTTTGTGTGGGAAACACAGTAGCCACTCCTGGCTCAGAGTGCTTTTGGGTAGAGAGAGTATTTGGGCATGCTTGCAGGACCCTGCAGTTCCTTGGTATTTGTATTCCAGATGTTCTCCACTTCTAGTTCATTTTAGGGGTATGAATGGTGGAACACTGTTCCAAAACAAACTACTGAAGATTCTCAATCCTCCCTCATTAATAAGATTGAGCATCTCAACTAATGCTTTTAGCTAACTGAGATAAACATTAAAAACCGAAGAAGTTGTGTCTCTGCTAGATTTTGATGCATTATAAACCTTTCCTAAATATACACGTTAGCATATACATATAACTGTAGTCATGCTGAGAACTTAAGTATGATGGAGTATTAAATCAGTTCCAAACTATGTGGAATTAAATTACTAGCTAATCATCTTTTTAAAATATTTTGATCATAAAATATTTACCACTGAAGACCCAAACTAAAAATCATCCTCCAAAATAATTTACACGTCTGTTCCTATTCTTCTATGCTACATTTGCCCTAGAATATTTGGCTCAAATTTCTTATATTTGTAGAATCTGGTAACTAAAGGTGCAGTGTTCAGCTAGATTTTCAGTTTTTGAAGCAAATGTTGAAAAAGCAAAGAAGGAAGGTGATAGGGAAGGACAACACTTAGTAGCATATACTTGGATGCACAGAAAATACACTGGTTACTCCAGATTTACAAGATATTCCTACAGTTTGTATTGGGGAAAAATTTAATTGTATTGTAGTGGGGCACCATAATTGGAAAAGAAAAATTAAAAGACTGAAACATGCAAAAGATAAATAATGATGTATGGATTCATATGAGTTTACTTATATAGAAATGTAACATTAGGGAACTATTTAGTATATAGTTTTGTCTTGCAATTCAACAGTTGGAAATGGAGGATTCTGCGTTATGTGACCAACCAACTTTCCACAAGCTACAGTAAAAGTTAATTAGGATGCATGTAGGAGTGTGTGCCTGCACAGTACATGTACATGCACAATTTTTTATGGGGACACACATGAAGACTAGAAATAGCTGCAGCTGAAAATCTGAAAATCAAAGGATTCAAATGCTAGATCTTGCAAATGTTTTTGTATTTGCTCAACTTTAACCTCATGAATAATCACTTCAAGGGAACTACTCACATGGGGAAAGTTAGTTATGTGTATAAGCATTTGCATCTTCAGGGCCTAAACCTCTGTTCTTTGCATTTCCTTGTGTTCGAAGGGTTGTCACAATATGTGCGGCCAAAATAACCACATATATTTAATTCATAATCACTGGATCAAATCCAGGGCTTGGATTTATAAGACAATGACTCCATTCAGAATATGATGATTTAAAAAACAAAAGAAGCTGACTGTAGTAACTAGCATTAGCAAAACAATACTATTCATTCTTAACAGTTCTTCTCTGATCCACTTGAACAGTAAGACATCATTTTGGTATTACTCTGTCACGCCATGGAAGGAGAAAAGTGAAAGAACTATAAGGTGCTATGTAAGACAAACAAAATGCAGGAATGTACTAAGTTCAGTCAATGCTTTGTTCATTAATAATCAAACTGCATATGGCTAATTTATTTTACATGTTAATATTTTATAGATCTTTGTGATATCTGTATAATTTTGCATAATTTGTTTATCCAGCTACATATGTCATTGATTTAGCTGCTTATTTTTCAAATCAAGTTGTGGCATACTGTGCAAATCTCACATCTGTTTAATAATTGAGATATATAGCGTATTATGTTTGTGATAAAGATTTTTATTAACGAAGATACACTAGCAACTAATGTAGCTTATTTATTTTACAGTCACAGTTGCATACTCTTCTAGTTGAATTGTAAGATTCCACTATTGAATTTTTACGAAGTTTACTGATGAAGGCATAGTACATATTTCAATAGCTCAATTTTCATATATTGGACTGACAGTGTTACTCACTTTTGTACTCAAATTCTGCAATACATATGTTTTCTAAATTGCAGATTGATCTATTATACATATTTACACTACTGGCCTTGCACAATTTGACACTGGCAGAGGTAAAAAAGAAAGTCAGGGCCCTGATCCTGAAAACTATTACTCATGTGAATTGTTCCACTGAAATTAAGAGAATGAAAGGATTAATCAAATTAGCAAGGGTGTATAAAATCTGACTCCAAATTATATACAGTAGAACCTCAGAGTTACGAACTGACCAGTCAACCACACACTTCATTTGGAACCGGGAGTATACAATCAGGCAGCAGCAGAGAAAAAATAAATAATAATAAAGCAAATACAGTACAGTAGTGTTAAACGTAAACTACTAAAAAAATAAAGGGAAAGCTGCATTTTTCTTCTGCATAGTAAAGTTTCAAAACTGTATTAAGTCAATTTTCAGTTGTAAACTTTTGAAAGAACCATAAAAGGTTTTGTTCAGTTACGAACATTTCAGAGTTACGAATAACCTTCATTCCTGAGATGTTCGTAACTCTGAGGGCTTGGCCACTTGCGAGTTACAGCGCAATAAAGGAGCCCCGGGCGCACTAGCTCACTACCCATTCACACTGGCAAGGCACACAGAGCGCTCTGACTCCGCGGCTACAGCGCTGCTGGTACTCCACCTCGGCGAGTAGAATAACGTTTGCTGCGCCCCCGCAAGAGCGCCATGGCGCCAGTGTGAATGAGGTGTTGCATTACTGTGCTCTGATTGACCACTGGAAACATCCCATAATCCCCTTAAGTTAAGTGGCCACTCTTGTCATTGTTTTGAACTCACTGTAGGAAAGCTGTAAGAATGCGGATATGCCCTTTCAAAGCTCGGTTTCTGACAGCTGGCTGCTTATCTGCTCCGGAACAAAGGAATGCTGCTTGCTTTGAGTGAGAGAGAGAGGTGGGGGGGAGGTCTGCTGCTGTCTGAACTTACAAGACAGCATGCTCACACACTCTCAGCCCCCCCAAAAACCCACTCTCTCTCCCTCCACATACACTCAACATACTCCCTGTCACATTCCACCCCACCCCCCACATTTGAAAAGTACATTGCAGCCACTTGCATGCTGGGATAGCTATCACAATGCACTGCTCTTTGTGGCGTTGCAAGAGCTGCTAATGTGGCTACGCCAGTGCGCTTCCAGCGGAGTGTGTAAACACTCAGCAGCATTTTCCCTGCTGCAGTCTCTGAAGGCTGGTTTAACTCCCAGCGCTCTACAACTGCAAGTACAGCCATGCCCTGAGGCTCTACTGTAGGTCACGAAGACATTTACCTCTATGAATTTCTAACAGATTTCTGGTAGTACAGAGAATGGTTGATTCAGTACCATTAGGACCTGCATCCTGGATACAAGTCTGAATTTTTCTTTTAAACTAATCCACTCCACTTAATTTCTTAGTGAACAATAGGGATGTAATCATTTTTTAAAGCTTTGTATTTATATGCAACGAATGACACAAGTTCTTCATATCTAAAAAGATTTACTTGGGAAAGATAGAGTTTAGTTTCTTGCTCTAAAGACTTGACATCACATACTGAGCAATGAAGGGAAGTAGAAACAGAACAGGGTTAGGGTCAGAAAAGACCTCAAATCTGTAGAAACAGGAACACAGCTCCCACTTCAACACATTCCCTCTTGCCTCCTAGCCACCACAGGACATCTGCAAGAGTGGGCATTCCTAGATAGATAGGAGGTAGGGATGAAATCTGACCCCACTACAGAATGAGGTGTTCTCAGAGGTAATCCATACAAAACTTACTGGAAGAACTCCCCTCTGTTTGCAATTCATCTTAGATTCAAGCCTGGAAGGGCAAAGGCAGATGCAGCATGGTTTCAAAGGGAGCTGTGCTGCTAATGAAGTGAAGAGTCATGAAACCTAAAGTGAAAGGATAACTTTTCTATGTAGATAAATTGGGACTATGCTGACTTCTCAGGAGACCCTAGAGAATCTGCTCCTGGCACATGCCTCTTTCCCTCATCCATCCTGGAACAGCAGGGAAGAGACCATTTTAATTCCACAAGTTCTAGTATAAGAAGTCAAATTATTTATTTGGAGAGGGAGCATGTGGCCCTGAAAGGACAACTTGACACAAAGGCTGTGCGTGCTTTTAAACTGGCAAAGCAAGACTGCGTTCTCATGACCATGTCACCCTATTTACTTGCTAAATATCACAAAGGGCTTATTCACTCCTTGTTCTTCACTGGCTGAATCCTTCGGAATCAGGGCCACTTGGCCTCCCAGTGGCAGAAAGTATATAAGTGCCAATTCATCAGTCTTCACAGGTGGCAGTGAAAAGCTACCTTACTCTGGTGGAAAAGCGGAGAAGAATAAAGCAAAACTACTGTTTTCCTTCTCCCGTGGATTAATCCTTCCAGGAGCACTACTGCTACAGTTTACATATATGTACCTGTGTGTAATCTGTGCACACTTGCGTTAGAGGAGGTAAATCTACATCAGGTGTTCTCTGGACTGTATCTATCATTACTATCTGACTCACCCATGTACAATTCCTACTGGCCATCACATCCTGTTATGTAGCAGCAGAAACAGGTGAACCTTGTAAAACAGCTCCCTAGTTGTCCTGCCTGTGGCACCACAGCAGATTTGTGAAGCATAAAAGACTCTTCTGCTAAGGACAGATTGGTTTGACCCTCTGCTCCTCTACATTTCACACGTGATTTATTTTTTTTATCTGCTGGAAATAAATTCCACACTGCCTACATCTGAACTAATGTACAGTGTAGTACTTCAATTCTGAATCAGAACCTAGAGCAGGTTCAAAGCTAATATGGTAAACCCTGAATAGTAATCACTTTACAGCTAACATTCACAGAATTAATCAAATCTGTAAAGGACAACATGGAAACCAATCTAATACCACAGAATAAGCGAAAAACATTGTATGTCAGAGATAACTGTACAGTCACACAAAAATTCTGTATCTTTACAAGCTACAGGAGAAAATCTGATTAAAAGAGAATTTAGGAAAATAATTTAACTATAAGAAGTTATGGATTTAGTGTTTGCAAAAGGTGTGTGGGCTGACAGCCCTGGAGACTGAAATCATCTATCCACAAGTATAGCATGGGCAGCAGCAAGGCCAGTTTCCTCATACTGTCCTGCTAACATGCCTCAGCCTTGACCTGGAGGGGACCCCACCAGCAATGAAAGTTTAACTGAATTTAGTAATTTGCAGATGTAAACTAAGATGAATTAGGCAGAAATTAAAATAGTTCAAGGGTGTCTACATTTGGAGATTGCACTGGTTTAACTAGTTCAATATCGCAATCAATTTAGTTAAACTGTTGCAACTTTTCTATAATAGACTCCAGATTGGGAGTTAGACACCTCGGCACTTCTGAAAATCCCACTGGGCACCTATCTATATCTTTAGCATCAAAATACCTCAAATATGGCCCAAGGCGTTTTGAAGTCTTACAGACTGAAATTCTGGTCTAGACTTACCAGTATGGGATCTGAGATGGACAGTAAGCTGGCTAGAGTTGCGGCTCGCATAAGGACAGATCTGGCATTTAAAAGGACGCTCATTTGAGTGGATGCGCTGGTGCTTGTTGAGACTGCTGTTGTCGGCAGCTGCATAGTCACAGTGTTTACACTTGTAAGGTTTCACCCCAGTATGGGAACGCATGTGCATCTTCAGCTTATCTTTGCGACTGAAGCACTTGCTACACACCTCACATTTATGGGGCTTATCTCCTGAAAACCAACAAAAAAGCATCTAAATAAGAACTTTTGTAATGACACAATCTTGGAACTAAACAAAACACAAAGAAACTATATAGAATTTTCAAATCGCCATAGCCTGAATTTTCCAAAGGCCTCCTTAACTTCACCTCCAATGTTTATGCCTTTAAACACCTCCACATTAACCACTCTTCCTAATAAGCACAGAAAAGATGGTAAGGAATCAAGCACAATTCAGAAGACCCTTTGAAAAATTGTCCCCTTACACTAGCTTTTGAAAGTTCATTTGAAAATGATTTACATTTTTTTTTAAATTATTGTGTCAAACTAAAAATTTGTTAACTTCTTGTCCTAATCTATAGTACAATGCGGTGATGCACTGAAAAAGTAGCTTCCCATTCATGCCACATAGGTTCCTGTGTGTCAGTGATGAGTGAAGCGTACATCATTTTTGATGTTCTGAAATCTGAGGGCCAGATGACTAAGTTACAAACTGGCCTATACTAAAGTAGTTTGTACCATAATGTGGGACTTGGCATGTGAAAGAGACAGTTCTTGCATTCCAAGAAGCTAGGGGAGGGATTGTGCCTCTTGAACATGTAGGTTGTACCACCTAAAACTCGACGCTTATTTTGTGGGAAAACATCTATTGACAATAACAAGAAGGAAAAATAGAAGGTGATGGTTTTAGATTTTACCTGTGTGTGTTCTTAAATGACGTTCCACGTCTTTCATACCATATGATGTCTTGAATTGGCAACCTGAAAATAAATTAGATACCACAAACAAAAAATTAGATTTTTAAATTTAAGAAAAACAAACAAGACAACGGGACGGGGGACATGTACTTTGACAGATTCGGGATGTTGCCTTTCTCGGCATATATCTGTAACATTGCTGTGTCAAATTTATCAACGCTCTGTGTGTGTAAGTCAACACTGCCGGAAAATGTAGTCCACATCTTGTTTGCATATACTTACTTACAATAAGTAAGTAGCTATACTTACCTATAAACTTTAGTCTTCTAGTGCTTCCCTAGAAGATAATTCATTCTCTGCATTAATTCATTCTGGAATTTCTCGTGGTAATCTCTAAAACAAATTGTGTGGAATCTCTGCCTGGGTTTTGAGATGCACTCTACAGTACACAGGGGACACAGGGAGACTAATTAATTTCACATATAGTCTCAGATTAGAGATAGTGGGTGCCTAGCTAACACATTTGGGCCTTCATTCTCAGGAGTTTTGCCTGAGTCAAGAATACTGGATAGGGCCCTGAAAGTTTGTGTGCGCGCAAACTAAAACTGTGCATGTGAAATAAGATTCTCAGGTAAAGGAAAGATTTGAAACAATACTGTAAACTCTATTTAAATAAACAAGACTACCCATGTGAGGAAAGTTTAACTCCCAAGCCTTGCAGCACTGAATCCTATATGAAAGAATTAAGCATCTGTTTTGCAGGAATTTATATGGTAACTTTGCCGATTAATATGATTTAAATATTGACAATATTTAAAACCAGTCCATCCTTGCAAACGCTTTGGTTCATCAGAGCTGTGGATACAGTGCAAATAAATTTCAGGATTCTTCACATGAGTTGAAGGATTGGGAACACAGTTAGGAGGATACAAATCAGGCCCTACTTTTACAGCGATGTGTGTCAGCACACCTGGAAGCCAGGTAGAGCCCCATTGATCCTAACCAGCACACATCATTAAAGCAAGATCAGAGTCTGAGGGTTTGATTCTACTCTCACTGAAGTCAATGGCAAAACTCCCACTGACTTTAATTGTGTAGGATCAGGCCTAAAGAAGCATATCATGTTGTCTTCTGGATTCTGTGCAGATTAATTTCATGAAATTAGGCAAACCTAGCATATTTATAACTATACTAAACACACCAATTGCAAAATGAAAGAAAAAAGAAGACATAGCCAATACCTAACCTGGATAGCAGCAGTTCAATTTCTTTTGGACAACTGCAGTAGTGGATTTTCTGGAACGCGTTTTTGATGATGGGGCGACAACAGTGGCAGTCTGAGGTTCACGGCTCTCATTGGGCAGATATGTTTGGTAGCCATGCTCAAAAACAAACTCTGGAGCAGAAACTAAAAACATAAAATGGCCCACTTTCTTAGTATAAACATCTTCAATCTGTATCAAATTCCATTAAGCATCACCCGTACCTAGTTCTAGTTTTACAATCACATTTGCCTATTCTTTTATAAAATGTTTTTCTCTATTACAAGTGAAAGCCCCAAGTAAGCAAAAAAAAAAAAAAAAAAATGACAAAGGCCCCTATCCTGAAACTGGATATGCATGGCCTGCAAAACAGATGCTTTGCACCAGTACAAAGTTGCACTGAAGCCCGTGGGATTTTGCACAAGCACAAGGATGTGATGGTGTGGATCCAATTGCAGGACTCAGGGCTAAGTCAGTTTCTTCTGCTGTTTGTGCGGGGGGGTTACTTATATGAGTACAGTTATGTATGTTGTTAAATGTTAGCAGGATCAGAGCCCTAAATCAGTATTCAGGGGAAACAGCAAAACTGGCTTTATACAAAATGCTGTCAAAAGTATGAAGTAAACAAACTGAAAAAAATAGTTGTTTTTTTTTAAATATCTAATCTCTTTCAGTTACAGGAATTTTAAGTTATCAACTGTAAACATAGTAAGAAAAAACATTTTAATGCGGACTAATTAATGGCTTTTAAGTTGATTAAATCTCACCCCTGTCCTAATATCAAATAGGTTGGTATTATTGCCCTCATTTTACAGGTGAGTAAATAAGAGGCAGATAATTTAAGCAATTCATCCAAAATCCAGTGAATCATGGGCAGGGATTTAAACTCAAAAATTCCTGGCAGCCAGCCCTGAAATCAGTCCACTTGACTATCCAATTTTTCACTCGTTTTAAGGCTTTTGTATATCAGATTCTTTATCCCAAAACATTTCTGCAAATCTCTCTGAAAATTTATGTGTCTGTTCAAATTAGTTCAAAGTAAATGAGGCCCTGAGCCTGAAAACATGCACGCATGTAACTTTATGCAAGTAAAGGTCTGCATATGCTTCAGCCTGACTTAAACCTTTGCAGAGGTAGGAATACTGAGTATCACGATATTTCTAGCTAATTAATTGTGGAAGCAGTTGTTCCAGATGCAGTGTTCTCTTATGAGGAGGACCTGGACTGAGGATCAACAAAAACTCTAAGCCTGTGTTTGTTACCCAAGGGCACCACTAAAAATGCCCTTTCATTAAGTGCTGGCTGCACGTCACATCAGGCTTAAGATATTATAAATGGATTAATAGTTTTAATTGTCAAATTAAGTGCATAGCGTTATACCAAAGCTAACCAAATAGTCAGTTTGCTTCTTCTTCCTTCACCAAATCATATGTGAATACTTGTGTGCAAACTGGTATTTTAACTGAATGTGATGGGGTACATGGATTTACATTTCTATTTTCTTATAGGATGTCTGCTTTCAAATTCCTAAGCAATACCTGTGATGGTCTGAGTCTCTGAAGTGATTGTTCTGGTTGTGGTTTGAGTCTGTGTTGATGGCACAGTTTCTTCTGAGACAAACTGGACTGTACTAGTGGTTCCATTTGCACTGATCAGCTGACAGCCGCTTTGCTTGTGAGCAACGAAGGCATCTAGGTTATTGAACTGCTGCTTGCAAATGCCACAAATGTGAATATCTGGGGTGAGCTCCACTAGGACAGTGGTGCCTCCTGGAACTACAAAAATGGAAGGAGATCAAATAATTTACACTGATGAAATCAAAACATTCCTACACAAAAGCGAAGAGAGACTCCAATAAGATTATCAATTATCATATGGATTAGGTCCTCGATTACTATATCATGCATTCAGTTTCTCATTGAATAACTGCAACGTTTCCGTTTCAACTACTACTGGGAGAGCTATAATAGGACCTGTGAAACCAAAATGCTGAACTCTATAAATACTGTCCTCTTCTTAGCATAGCATTCAACAGATGACAGCACATGGGTGTTACAACCACTGAAGAACTAAACATATTTAGTGGTATATGAAGCTTCTGGGCACTGACTTCAGTAGGAGTTGATTGTGCTGAGCAGCCTGAAGTGCAAAGCCACTCGATCATCGCCAACCTAAAAAAAAAGTTACACTAAGGTTCCTGGGAAACGTGATTCGTGAAGCCTGCATGCCTGCAATGCTGAACCGTAGGTTGCTGATAAGGCTACATTCTTTTTCCATGTTACACACTAGGCCACAGGGGCTTGCATGACAGTTGCAGTCTGGTAACTTGCATCTTTGCATGCTGCGCAGTGACACTCTCACAGCCAGGCGGCTTGCACAATGCCACTGTGCACTGGACCAATTGCTCCTTGCATTAGGCCCAGGGAGCTTGCCCTATGCACCCGGGGAGCTTTCCCAGAAAATGTGCTCCAAGTATGGGGCGGGGGGGAAGTGTGTGTGTGGGGGGGAGGGGGTCCTTAATGAACATGGATAGTCCTGGAGGCAGCATGGAGTGCACCCACTATCTCTAATCTTCCCCTGCCTCAGTGCCTCCCCTATCCCTAACTCTCCGACATGTCCCATCTGCCTTCTCCCAAACTCCTCCTAGCTCCCCTTCTTACAGTTACTACTCCTTAACAGGCAGCCCTGACTGCCCCCACACCTCTAACCTATCCCTCTGCCCTACTTCTGCCGCCCCTGCTCCCACCCAATACCCCCCAGTGGGGGGCTAGAACAGTCCCCGCCCTTCACTCCCGGATCCCTCTTTCTCCCTGACCCCCGATCTCGTCTCCGGAGGAGGGCTGGGGAGGGGAGGCGGCAGGCCAGAGTCGATCTCCGCCGGGCAGCGCCTATCGCCTGCGGCCGGGATGAAGGGGCTTCTCCTAGGCGGGGTGTCGGAGCCCGGGACCCGCTGCGGTCCGCCCTCCCCGGTTAGCGACGGGACCGGGGCGGCTGATGGCTCCGGCCGCCTCCCCCGCTCTCCGCGGAGCGACCCCTCGCTGCGCCCCGGCACCTGCTGCTCGCCCAGGCCCCGGGCCCCCTGGGGAACTCCGAAGCGGGGCCGCCCGGGGAGCCTCGCTGCGCGCCGGGGCAGGCCGCCCAGCCCCCTGGCTGCTCTCACTCGGGTTCCCCCGAGCCACGTTCCCGGGCTTGGCTCCCGCCCGCTTCTTGCGCTACTCAGGTTTCGGGGCCTGCCCGGGCCCCGGAGCGCGCATAGCCCGCTCGGCACTTACACGGCACGGGGCCCGGGAAGCCCGGCGCCCTCCCGCCGCCCGGGTTCATGGCGCGCTGCACGGCCTGGCCCGGGAGCTCGGCCACCGGCAAGGAGCTCACTGGCGGCGGGGACCCCCCCGCCCCGGGCAGGGACGGACGTGGAGAAGCCCAAGCCGAGCGTGCCCGCGCGCTGTGAGCATGCTCAGTGACAGCAGCGGAGGCCGCTGCCCTCCCGGGCCCCGGAACCCACCTGCTCGTTCTGGGACGGCACGTGGGGACACAGGGGACCAGGGCGGCTGCTGCGCCTCGCCTCCCTGTGCAGCTCTAGGCAGGTGCCTGTTTAGAGTCTCTCTACACTGGGCCCAGGCCGCCGCCAGGTCTCTGTACAGCGCCAGGCAGCCGGCTGGTGAGTCTATAGACACTCGGTGCAGGCTGCTGCTAGTGCCGTTTATAATCTATACCTAGTGCGCTGCCTGCTGCTGTGTGTGTCTCTGCAGGCTGCCGCTTGCTGGTTATTCTCCATGCAGCTCCACGCAGCATGCTGGGCTGGTGCTGTAGCCTGTCTCTCCCCAGCTCTGCACAAGAGGGTGCTCATGTTTACCCATCCCACACAGGGCGCACCCCGCACGGCTCGTACAGCTTGGGTAGATACAAGCCCAACAAGGCAAATTAAGTGCCTCCAAGTGACAGAGGGGTAAGTCTGTATCCACAAAAACAACGAGGAGGAGTCTAGTGGCATAAGCTTTCGTGCGTAAAAAACCTACTTCCTCAAATGCATGGAGTTTTTTACCCACAAAAGCTTATGCCCAAATGAATCTGTTAGTCTTTAAAGAGCCACCGGACTCCCTCTCCATTTGCATTCCTGTGTAGCCACCCCACAGGTAGATTCCTGGACACAGACCTAGCTGAGCAGGACTTTCCCTACAATCACTACTCCCAGGCTACTATGTACTAGGTATCAACTGTAAGAGGTGGAATAGTCTATCTGCTGTGCTCTCAGTGATTCCTCTGCTAGTTCTGAAGTGGAATAGAAGCAGCTTCCCTCAAATGCAGAGGGGACAAAGAGCTGGACCAGGTCGGAGTGGGAGAAGGCCACCGAGGGAGCAGATTGGAAAAGTATTATGTGATTATGTAATTAAAGACTAGATCCCAATGCAGCTCCACAAAGGGGGTGAATTAAGGTTGAACAGGCAAATTTAATTCTGACATTGCCTCACTTTTGAGTGCTTGACTTTGCACCCGGAATATTCTTTTTGCCTAGTCCTTTGTGTGTAGTCAATTATAAATGCTGGCAGTTTAGTGTATACTCTAACCACATGCACATAGTTCCAGATTACAGTTCACGTTACAATTGGAGTTCTACTACCCTGGGAAAGTGGCATCCACATGATCTCTCTCTTGATTTATTTTGTCAAAACAATATGCTGCAGACATAGGACCGACTAGGATGCAGGAGGGGAAAATCCTAGTTCTGGTCTCCAGAGCAGAGCCCGCTGAATAAATGTGTTGAATAACACATGGTAGGTTTAGGAAGAAGATGATTGAAAACACTACATATGTCCCTCTTTGAGACTACAGGTAAATTTTAATCCCAGTTCTAGATATGACGTCTAAATAATACCATAAAATTATTTAAAATAATCCCCAAATTTGAATTAAGCCACAGTGGCTTTGATAACCTGAACATCAATATGGTTTTAGAAATGCATTTGGGATCCTCAAATCACACTAGACTAGACTTACAGGATTTCCATTAAAACTCTGGAAACACACCTTCTATTGTGTCAGCATAAATATATAGTTATTGCCTATAAAATGAGTTTATGAAAACATAACCTAGAAGTAGAAAATATGATAAGTGCTAATGATGCTTTCTTTGGAGTGTGTCCAAAATATATCATGGTTAAGATATTTACAACAATCAGCCTTAATCTATTTTTCCACAGTTTAGAGAAGGCTTCATCGTTGAAACATCACCTCTCATCCTTTTTACTATTTTTTGCAATAGTAAATTAATATTTACTTTTATCCAAGGTAGATATAACCAAATTATTTTTTTCTGCAATAGTAGTATACTTCATTTCAGCTGCAGTTGTACCTTGGAGTGTAGAAAGAACGAGGAGTACTTGTGGCACCTTAGAGACTAACAAATTTAATTTGGGCATAAGCTTTCGTGGGCTAAAACCCACTTCATTGCATCCGATGAAGTGGGTTTTAGCCCACGAAAGCTTATGCCCAAAATAAATGTGTTAGGCTCCAAGTACTCCTCATTCTTTTTGCTGATACAGACTAACATGGCTACCACTCTGAAACCTGTCACCATGTTGGAGTGTAGAATAATTTGTTTTAATCAGTTTTCACTCTGTTATTGCCTTCCATCAAAACATCAGCCTGTCGCAATTAGAAAAAGATAGTATAGATCTCAGACATTATTTGTTTTGGGTTTTTGTTTGTTTTCACTGAATTTATTACCTATGGAAGGGGCTAGAATGACATCCAGGAAGACTGAAGTCCTTTCTTTTTCCACACAACAGCTACAGCATAGGCAACAGAATTGAAAATGTACTCACTGATGTGCCTTCTCTTTTGGACTGGGTGTCTGGAGACACTTGGGTAACAACTTTTAATTGATACCAGTGAAGACTGGAGTTGAACCAATGAGACAGAGGCGCTGGAACTAGGGGTGCTGGGGATGCAGCAGCACCCCCTGGTTTGAACTGGTTTCCATCATATACGGGGTTTACAGTTTTGTTCAATGACTTTCAGCACCCCCAGTATAAAAATTGTTCCAACGCCACTGGACAGAGGTGAAAGGCACAGTAGCCAGTCCATTAACAATCTTTGGGACCATCCAGTTCCCCAACAATCACTATTACTTAGTCAGCTGAATATGATTAAAAAGAAGACTTACATTAACTCATAGGAAGTACATTATACAATAGTGCTGTTATCACAGCAGCGGCACAGCTAAACCATGCCGAGTACCTACTTATGGGGTTTAGGCGGGTTTATACTTGTCACCACTAAGCTGTGCTGCCACGGCTTGTGCTACTGTGGCTACGCTACTATATTTATACTCGTGCTAGCTCTCATCGAACTAGTGCAACTCTGTGTATGCGAGCTACAGCCCTAGCTCATAGTGTAGACATAGTGTTAGATGCAGGCTAACATCACTCCTACAGCTGGCAGCTCATAAAGGAATGTATTTCCCCTTATTCCTGCCATTTCTCTACTAACAAGCATTTGGGGGCCAGTCCAGCATCTCAACAGCAGCCTGAGCTGCTTAGCTCCCTATGCTTGCAAGGAAAGGACTGAGGGCAATCTGAGGAAAGGCATTTGCCAGCACCTCCTGAAATGAAAAAGGGGGGCAGCTGCACTCTTTTACTAATCTATGGAACTTCACACAGAATGTTACAAAGCAGTTCTGAGTCACAGCATCGCTGAAGATCAATTCAGCAAACTTCTGTATTTAACTACACTAAACAACATTTAACTTTCAAAAGAATCACCCAGTTGCATGAAAGGTTTGCACGGAAATATTCCTATAAACACTAATGCATATGGATAACTTGACTCACAGAAGTACCTTTTGTCAAGTGCATAATGTTTGCAGGGTCAGGGCTTTATTTAAATTGAAAGCTGTTTTGGACAGAGACCTGGTTTTCATATCTGTCTTTATAGGCCTTAGCAAACATTTGACGCTACATAAATAATAAATAAAACACCTTGCGGTATGAGGATTGACTTTTGACAGTATAATACTATATTGAGAGCTTGAACCACCGAGCAGACTCTGTGGAGCTCACACTTGATGCTATTTCCAGCCTATAAGGCATAAATCAGTATGCATGCGTAATCTTTTTCACCCTTAACCTGACTGAAATGAAAATACCACACTGCTGCAGGCCCTCTCCAAGTGCTGTGCAAGTGAACTAGGCTCAGAAAAGACAAATGTCAATCATGAAAGACGAATTTAAAAAACATATGGGTGTAAAGAGTTCCCTAACCAGGGAATTCTAAACAGCCATTTCAGAGCACTGCATTGGACAACCATGGCCTAGCTCAGGGGCCTGAGGGCTGCATCGGGTTTCCAAAATTGTATGGAGGGTCGGTTAGGGGAGGCTGTGCCTCCCCAAACAGCCACACATGGCCTGGCTCCTACCCCTTATCTGCCCCCCCCGCTTCTCACCCTCTGATGCCCCCCCCCCGGGACTCCTGCCCCACCTACCCCCCCCCCGCTCTCTGTCCCCTGACCGCCCCTGGACTCCTTGCTCCTAACTGCCCCCTGCCACCCCATCCAACCCCCCCTCCTTCCTGACTGCCCCCCGAGGCCCCTGCCACATCCTTCTCTACCCCTTCTCCCTGTCCCCTGACCGCCCCCGGACCCTCCACCCCAACTGCCCCTTGGCCCCCCATCCAACCCCTCCTCACATTCCTAACAGCCTCCCCGGGACCCCTGCCCCATACATCCCCCCTGCTCCCTGTCCCCTGACCGCCCCAACCCCATCCATCCCCCCGCCCCTGACCACAACCGCGAACTCCCCTGCCCTCTATCCAACCCCCCCACTCCCTGCCCCCTTACCGCGCTGCCTGGAGCACCGGTGGCTGGCAGCACAGCTGCACCAGGACAGGCAGCGGTGCTGCCCGGCTGCAACCAGCCACACACCGCACAGCACAGAGCACGGGGTGAGGCCAGGCTCGGCGGCTGCGCTGCCCCAAGAGATCGCCATCCGCCGCCCAGAGCATTGTGCCAGCAGCAGAGTGAGCTGAGGCTGTGGGAGAGGGGGATCAGCAGGGGAGGGGCCGGGGGTTAGCCTCCCGGGGCAGGAGCTCAGGGGCCGGGCAGAAGGGTACCACGGGTGGCCCGCGGCCGTAGTTTGCCCACCTCTGGCCTAGCTGGTTTCCCGAAGAAAGAGATTTATGTACAACGAGAACTGCATAGACAATTACCTTTATATAAAAATTCCAGACATCCTTACGTCATTTGAGATCACACTGGGGCAGTGTTATCCTAGCTTTCCAGCTTAGAAAAACCAGGGAGCTGATCCAAAACCCACTGAAATAAACAAAAGATACCTTTTGATTTATATGAACTATAGATAAAGCACTAAAAGTGAGACAAACCCCTAAAATATTGTACCTTTTATTGTTGTATTTGTCTTGCAAACCAGATAGAGTGTGAAAGGTTTAACAGGGATGAGAAAAAAAATCAGATTAAAGGAATGTTAAAGGAATGGGTGTAGGAGAAGAGAAATATTATGAAAAAGTACAAAGGTAAAAATTATTGGAATTAAAAAAGGCATAAGGCCTGATTCTAGGCTTGCAGGTACTGATGTAAATCAGGATTTATTCCCCTGTTCCCAGTGTATTTACAGTGGGGTAAAACCAGTTCAGGTGAGATGAGAATCAGGCCCAGTGGGTGTGGGAAGACGAAAAGAAATGTAATTCGTAATTAAAATTTTCAGAGGTAGGAGAAAGACAAATGAAGGATGGATTTATAGAAATATAAACAGGGCAATTAAAATAACAAAGATTCTAGAAAATAATTCTTAGTAATTCATCATTATATTGATGGATAATGACATATGCAGCAACATAAATTCATTGTGCATCAAATTAATTATGTTAAAAGAATAGGTAATCTGTCTCCATGATGATAACGTATAATTACGATAATTCTTTTTCAAATGTTTTAAAATAATGTCATTTCAATTCATAATGCAAGGTAGGTAGTTTGACATTTAATACATTCTCTATTTATACAATATTTTCAATATAAGTGTGTGTTGCGGATTGTGGGGGAGTTAGGGCCCTGCACCCCTCTTCCCGAGATTCACTGCGACTCTCAGCCAACCAGTAAAGCAGAAGGTTTATTTAAGGACAGGAACACAGTCTCAAGCAGAGCGTGTAGGTACGACCAGACCCCCTCAATTAGGTCCCTCTGGGAGGTTCAGGGAGCTTAGACCCCAGCTTGGGGTTCCCTGAGTTGTACCACCCAGCCCCAACCGAAACTAAACTCCCCACTCCTCCCGCTGCTCCTCTCCTTTGTTCAGTCTCCCGGGCAGAAGGTGTTAATTCTCCCCACCCCCGTTCCTGGCTCAGGTTACAGCTCAGGTAGCTTCCTTCAAGGGAAGTCCCACATCCCCACTGCAACCCCCCTGCAACATTCCCAGGTCAAATCTGCCCTGCTCCCTGCTCCGTCACAGTGTGCTTCTCAGATTAAATGATCGGATTAAATGAAGATATCTCTTATTGCTCTACGAACCCTAAAATAATTCTGTGTGAATATTATTCACCATGCTAACACAACACATTGACAACAGAGAATATACTGCAAATGAATAATATAACAAAATAATTTGTTTCTTTGTAATATATCTAATTATTCATTGTCAGAAAGTTGGTTTAAAAACTATGCTGGGTAAATTTTCAGGGTTTTGTGCTGTTTAGTGCAGCAACCAAGCTTTGTTGTCAGTCACAAAATAAAAAATGCAGGGCCGTGATTAGGAAATTTTAGGGGTAGGTGTCCTGGATTAAACTCAGTTTCCCAGTAAGCTTCTGATTATACTTATTCATTTCCACACATCAATGATTTATTACTAATGTTCGTCAGCCTTGCTTTTTGGAATTTACATGTTAAATTACAGTGTGTGTGAACCTGAACAAACAAATGACCAGCTGCATCATTTGCATGCACATATGCTTTCTGTTTGTGTATGCACCAATTGTATGCAGAGCTGTGGTAAATGCACAACCTGATTAAGGTTTTAAGTGCACAAACATACAATTCTGGAGATCTAGGCCTAATAGCAAACCATTTATACCTTCACTTAACTTGGAAAAGTATTTTGCATTTACAGGATACAGGCCAAGTTTTGTAAAATGGAATGCTGAAATTCATATTTAGGTACCTCGATGAGTGGCCTGTTTTCCAAAGTGCTGAGTACCCAGCATCTTGTGGTCAATGACTTCAGTGGGAGTTAAACTGGGTCCTAAAACCTCAAATTAATTGATCCTCACAATATTTTCTTCAACAGGTTCTGCAGCCTAGATTTACTGCCTGTAGCTTTGGGAAACCCCAGAGTCCCACTAGTGATGCACTGAATGCTAATTTCCCTCTTGCTATTTGGGACAGTCAGGCCCTGATTCAGTAACCATTTAAGCACATGCTTAGTTTTAAGCATGTGCTTAAATATATCTCTATTCAGCAAAACACATACTTGCATGCTTAACTTTAAATACATTCCTAACTCCCATTCATGCTTAAGCTAAGTATGTGCTTCAGCATTTTGCTGAATCAGCCACAACAAAGAAATCTAAAGTGGCTGGATTTTTAAAAAAAGGCACCTGCATCTTACTTTTCATCTTTGCAAGCCTGTCTCTGTTGTGCTTGTCACTCCTTCTTTCTCTTCTTACTGCTTCGTGCTTCATTTTAAAATTCTCTTTTTTTCCTAGATACTGGCTGGCTGCTATCATAACCTGAACAACCTTTAAAACAAACAATTTATACTGAAGGTTGGCTGTCATAATTAACAGGTTATTTTGATGATGGATATGTCATTTTTGAAAATAAACTAGTTATCTTGTGAAATTTATTTAGCCACGTGTTGTATAAATAAAGCAGCATGGTGAAACACTGCTGGGATAAACATGATAACTAACAGATATATGATGGATTCAAAATTGCACAGCTCAAGTCTAATATTTAGTCATTTTTATGATATTATTGGGTCGAAAATGGAAAGCAACCCCAGCAGAGGGACTCCTTTAATACTCGGAGGAGTTTTGCTTGCTCACTAGCATGGTACAGAGATAATTCTATTCTAGAAGCTTTTGAATGCTTTACAAGTAATAGAAACCAAGTGGGAAAAGCATATTCCATATTTTAGTGCTGACATTCTTGCAGAAAAAAAATAAAAAAATTAAAGATTCAGAATACTTGGCTGTGATTCAGTACCTAAAGACTTTCTGGTGTTTTTCAGAATTCCCCTGAGCCCTATAAATGCTTCTGTTCTAGAGGTACCTATTGTAGCTATAGTCACTTATGCCAGTTTATCAAACTAACGAGCCATTGAGTGATGCTATTCCCAGGTTCAACTCCACCAGGGAGGGAAAGTGGAAAACAAAACTGAAATTTAGACAGAATAGAATTCCTAAGGGCCAGGACAACTATAATTTATTAACTCATACACACCAAACCTTACCAAGAATAATATTCTTCTTTGAGGTTTTTCTCTACAAATCTTATAATCTTTCATAAAGTCCAAGCATATAGATAAGGCCACATAATTTCAGTACTAGTAATGCCTACTGATCTCTCCACAAAATAAATAAAATAAAATAAACATTCTCTCTGGCTCCTCCACCCCTTTTCCAACCACAATGTCTGCAAATGGCTATAAAAGGAAAGAAGAGTGTTTCACTGTGTCAGATGACCGTAAAAATGATCACTGCTTCTATATTAGCCATAGGAGATCAAGCCTTCCCACCTTTTTAATTAAAAGATGTCTTCAACTTGACATAGTGATGATGGATAAGACTGGGGGGAAATGCATTTTGTGTTGTATAATTTTGAAGCATTTATGAAACTAGTGGGGAGTATACTACATTCTTAGCGCCTGGACCTGCAAATCCTTACCACATGCCCATATTCCTTAATCACACGAATGCTCCCACTGAGTTCAATAGGATGATTCATGTGTGTAAAGGCTCCTTTATATGTTATTAGTACCTGTGATGTTTAATATGACGGACAAGAATGAACATTTATGTGGAATAATGCTTCATTTTTAGGGCAGGCTTTAGCCAGCCTAACAAAATCACACAGGGGAATAGTGGGGAATAAAGCCCTTTCATTCCCCTGAATTAGGGCTACCTAAATTGCAGCTCTAGTTTCCCTTTGGCACCAGCATTCTAACTAATATCTGCCCCCACAGGAAAATTGGTGAAATGATTTTCTTCCCATTTCCCCAGTGTGATAGCCAGTGGTGCTGACTGACTGCAAGGGGTGAAGGAAGCAGGACCCTTTTAAAGGTGGCAGTAGCACACTTCATCCTTGGAGCAAGTGGGGAGCAGCGAAAGAATTGTGTCTCAGAGTTGGAAGGAACAGTGCAGCTATGCACTGCCCCAGCCTCCAGGACTGAATTTAAAAACTCAATATAACCCTTAAGGAATAATTCCCAATATAGACTGACCCTCCTCACCTGATAAAAAAAAGGTCAGCTGGGAGAGCATTAGACTGACTATATAAAGGCCTCTCATCTCTTCTCTGGTTTCGAGAAAGCCTTTTGTTGTGGGCTGGCTAGCTTATTTGGCTAAACTGTAGCAGGGCCGCCAAGAGTGGTTTGGGCCCCGCAGCAAGGGCGGACCGGCTAAACAGGGCCAGCGAAGCCGGGGAAGCCAGGCCCTGGGCCCCTTTCCGGACCACCGGGCCCCAGTAATTTGTACCGGCTTTACCCCCCCTCCCCCCCATCAGCCCTGAACTGTAGTGCTACTAACACTGAGGTCAAAGGTTTGATCCCATACTGGCCACTTTGGCTAAGGCTCCTTTGCATGGGCCTGTTACACAGGAGCTCAGACCAGATGATGTGATGGTCCCTTTTGGCCTTACAATGTACAAATCTTTCTTTGCCAGGTTTGGTTTGCAAAGAGCCCTATTGCTAATATATTTTTCATTGTTTATAGTAATTGTTTTATAAAACACCAGCTGACATTCATGCTGACCAATTTCAACCACAAACCTCTAAATTACTGGGGCATCTGGTTTATTCAGTCCTGACCTAAGGTCTCCTTTGCTTTTGCACTGCACCAGGGATGTTCTTGAACTCTGCATCACCCAAGCACTCTGAAGTTAATAATCCTTCCTAAAGGTTTATCGCAGTTTACATCGTGTCACAAGAAATTGTAAGTAGTCTATTTGTCCAGGTGTTGAAAGGAGCATGAAATTGTTAAAGGATAGCAAATATGGCAGGGTAACGTCTTATGTTCCTTTAGAGCAATTTCTGTGGTTAAATATTAGAGCTAGGCAAATACTATGCAAAAATGCAGCTAATATTCATTTGAATTTTAAAACTAATTCTTTTTGACTGTGGTCACACTCCCCTCGGTGTTTGCTTTCTGTGAACCTTGTAGGAAATGAGTTTATTGGCAAGAACTGTGAATTTTAAGGGAATATGGTAGAATAGTCATTGAAAGCTAATTTCAGATTTGCACTGGAAACCTGATCATGAGAATTAGGATTATCCAAGGAACAGAAACATACCAAGTGCATCTACTCAGAACAGACTGAGTATCGAATACTGGCAACAAACTGCTCATAAAAGAGCCATGGACTAAAAATTAGCTACAGAAATTCCTTCCCCCAAATTTTTATATAAAAAAATACAGTGGAGAAAATTGTTTACAGTCTATTCAGCGAGAGAGAGAGAGAGAGCGAGCGCATTTATTGAATGTTATTTGTTACAAATTATTAACCCATGTCTGATAAATATCACCCTCCCCCCCACACACAAAGAAATTATATTAATGTTAAAATATGAAAGGATAAAGTCAAAATGTGCTAAAAATGAATAGGACAAGAAGCAATGGGCTTAAATTGCAGCAAGGGCGGTTTAGGATGGACATTGGAAAAACTTCTTAACTGTCAGGGTAGTTAAGCCCTGGAATAAATTGTCTAGGGCAGCTGTGGATTCTCTGTCATTAGAGTTTTTTAAGAGCAGATTAGACAAATACCTGTCAGGGATGGAATCGACAATACTTAGTCCTGCCTTGAGTGCAGTGGACTGGACTAGAAGACTTCTCGAGGTCCCTTCCAGTCTGTGATTCTCAGATCTACTCTTGAAGTAAATGGAGTCTGACTTTCTATCCAGATTTAGAGATTTAACATGAAACACCATTTTAAAGACTAATGTTTAGAGTAGTTCTTTGCGCCAAATGTATAATCTATAGCACCGTACTTTCTCTCCTTTTCCTTCAGGACCAGTATGACTCCAAACGTTGTCTTCAAAACACAATTTCAACATTTCGGTAAAATCCGTTTGAATAAATGTTATTGTCCAGCAGAGGACGCTGTTTGGTTACGGATGCAATTTTCTCTGTTTATATGCAATGACTGATACAATTGAGTGTACTTTGAAATCCCCTTCCAGACATTATTTTATTTTAGGCTCATTAGTGTGAAATTCCATTTTAAATAGCATAGCCTGACTCTGAAAACTTCACTGACAGCATAAATTCCTGCTCAGCTGTATTAAGCAAAACACTCAAGTTTAAATTCCAGAGACGCGTTGTGTCTTTTGACTGGTTGCTACCTGTATTTTACAACATAATGGTAACTTTGGGGTAATATAACTGCTATCCCTGGGGGCTCTCATGAAAATGAGATGTACATCTCATGAGGCTGTTTCTGTGACTGCACCCCCTCCAAAATAAATAAGAATATGCTACAAATAATCATACTTAGCAGTTTTTATTTTCAAAAGAACTAAACAAACATTAACAAATTGGTCCTCATACCACCATAGGAGGTGAATATTTTTTTATCTCCATGTCACAGATTGGGGGAAAGTGAGGGAGAGAGGTTAAGGGACTTGCTCACGACCACAACGGGAGTCATTGTCATAGTCAAATTTTGAAGGGAAGGAATATCAGGTTCCCAGTTCTCTGCTCATGCCACTAATGCCATGCCTTCTCTCATAATTACTCAAAGATAATTCTAAGAAGTGTCTTGAGACTCAAAGACTACAGCAGATTAGGGTCTTCCAAAGATTTGCCACAAGAAACACATTTTCAACATGACACATGCATTTCTTTGCTGCGGAAGATGCCAGTACATCATTTGTTCCCTTCTGAACCAGTCAGATCATACAGATCCAGACCGACTCAGCCCATGTCTTACATTTTCAAATTGGCATGAACTGAGGGTGAAATTTCATCCCATGTAGCAGGCCAACACAGAGCACCACTTCTTGTGCTGGCCCCTCTCTGTCCAAGGGTGAAGTGTACCCTAAGTTAGCATCTTAACACCCATTGATATAAATGAGAGTTGAAAGACTACAGGCACCACTTTGGAAATGTAGGGTTAAGTGTCCAATAGAGAGGTGAAGTAGAAAAAGAGCAGTTGGGAAATCAGTAGATGGCCATAATCAGTGGCAGATGGGATGGTCTTGTGGCTTAGGGATAGGAGTGGGAGTAAAGAGGTATAGATTTGATAGTCAGCTTTTTGTGCCTCAGTTTCCCTATTTGTAAAATGCAGATAATAATGTATCTTTTCACACAAGTCTTAGTTACTAATATGCAAGGAACTTGAAGATCATTGGATGGAAGGTGCTATTGAAATACAAGTTATTTTTATAGCATTAGAAAGGTAGTAACGACAGCTTTAAAAATAAGAAAATAATAATTTTTAACAAAAAAATTATAATTAAATTAAAAAAAAATCTCCTAAATAATTTAGGCTAGAACCTATGGGAGTTAGAGGCTCAAATCCCATTAAAATTCCATAAGAGCTAGGCATCTAAATTTCTTCATCATCTTTAAAAATTTCAGCTCCAAATCTAGAGCAGGATTAGGAAGAGTGGGCTCTTGCCCACCTTATGAGTATTATTGTACTTGGAAAGCCCGGTCTCCAGACCTGTGTTTATAATTAGCTATTACTGAATTAGTTTCAGTAACCTCTGTGGATTATTTATTTAATTGTACATAGCACTGATATATGAGAAATAGCATAGCCCAGCAACACATGTACCTGGGCTACTTAAGGTAGTAGTTGGAGGTCTTTTACTTGCGGGGAAAAATTAATTTGATTTTTTCCCACCTGACACACTTTGAAAATCATGTCTGACTAGCTCTTGGAATGCACCAGGAAATTCTTTGTATATGCTGAGAAGTATTAGTTTCCTCAGGTATGTTGCTGATATGCAGTACTGTATATGAATGAGAAAGTTTGAATTAAAATTGCCATTTCTGTGATGCCAGTGACTGTCTTGTTGAAAAGTATCATTAGCAGTTTGGAGGCCAAATGTAAGAGACTGCAAAGCTATTTGAATCCTGGCATTCGATGGTGGTAAGGGCTGGTTGAAAATTTTCCACTGAAATTCGTTTTTGTTGTAAAACTGCATTTTCAACCAAAGAAAAATGTTCATGAAAAGGGTCTGCTTTCTCGTTGGAAAACTGAAAATCCACACATCACATTTTTTTTTGGCCAAAAACTGAAAAAGGTTTAGTTTTCAGCAGATTTTTTTTTTCAGTTTTTGGCAGGTTTCCTGTGAATGTTTACTGTTTGTGGTTGTTGAAAACTGAAAAGTGTTCTTTTTTTTGATGAAACATTGAAGTTTTCCATTGAAAAAGCCCATTTTCCGACCAACTCTAAAGATGGCAAAACAATCAAAAAAAGATTTTGCTAGTACACATTATACATTTTCGATCAAACTCTGCTCTCGGATATATAGTTATTGCACTTTAAAAAATAAGAAGCTGCTTCTCAGCCTTATTGTGCACCACTCCTTCCCTAAGCCCCAGCAATTCCCAGCTCTCAGAACAAACCCCTGGAGTCTTGGGCAGCCTAGTGCAAGGTTAAACTTAGGTTGGAAGCCAGGCAAGGCCCAGATTGTCCCCAAGCTTGTGGCAAAAGGGTAGTTGAAAGCTACTATTGCCTCCCACACACTTGGTCCTGTACCAAGCACAGCGCTGCCAAGTAAGGGAATATGGCCCTAATTACATTTATTTAATTCGATAAATACCTACATCAAAAAAAAATTATATACACAGGGTAATAATATGAGCTTATGTACACATTTTATATTCTTGAACTCTGCAATTATTTGTATTTATATTGAAAATGATACATGATGAAAAGTAATATAGGTCCAGATTTTCATATTAAGACACAATTGCACACCTGATTTATGTACACACATTTTATTAACTAGAATTTATTATTATTTGCTAAGTGACAACAATGTGCTTATCACTGGACAGACACAAAACTCTTTGAGGAGTTTACAGTATACAAGATAGAGACAGATAAAATGAATATGGAGACCCCAAGAAGAGTGTTAGCTTAGAATATTAAGTGTTTTCTTCCTCAGAATGTTATTTTTTAAAATTAGACAGAAAACTTCCTAATCAGTAATTTTTGCATAAAATTCCTCAAATTGGATGTGCAGTAGCAATCATCACATCAGATGCACAAATTAGACATGCAGTCAAGCAACTAACATGTATGAAAATGTGGTCAATTACAGGTAACTTGCATTAAACAGTTTTGTAGTGTTCCTATACACTTTAAAACAGCTGCCACAACACTCTCCAGAGGTGGTTGCCTATGTGTGCAAGGTGAAGTGATTCTTGTATATCTCTTTGAGAATCTCTGGGATGAAAAGCATAATATAAATGTCACTTATCATTTTCATGTTATTTGACAAGCCTTTTAATGCTAGAAAGAGACTCCACATTGTAGACAAAGTGCATAACTGATGAAAGTAGAAGGACTATGAAGATTGACCATCACCTGTCATCATGTTTATTACACACTATTTGTATTACATTAGCACTCAGAGACCCTAGTCAGGATCCAGGCTTCACTGTACAATGCATTGTATAAACGCATAATCAGAGCCAATCCCTGTCCACAAAAGCTTCACAATGTAATTATGAACTTACAAACCGCCACACAACTAAGACCATACGGACATGTCAAGCAACAGTAAGAAGCAGGCATCAGTACAGCAGTTCAACATGACATGAGTTTTGATCTGCTCACGCGTTGCATGGATTCGGGCTACAGTTGATAAACTTATCTTGAAGTAAGACAGAAGTTAGGCTGCTGAAATTCCTACCATTTCCCTGACATTATACAGCTGAGAGTCAAGAACTGTCAAATTACATGAGTAATATCTATCCATATTTAAAAGAGCAAACTGTTGACAATTGCCTCTCATCCCTCTTTTCAGTGTATGAGCTCCATGGAATGGTTAGGAATGATCAAACTGAAGATGAGGCAAAGCTATGGCCACATAATCATAATCCAGACAAGGAGCTCAACACTGTCTACAATGACAGGTTTCAGAGTAGCAGCCGTGTTAGTCTGTATCCGCAAAAAGAAGAACAGGAGTACTTGTGGCACCAATGACAGGTTTCAGAGTAGCAGCCGTGTTAGTCTGTATCCGCAAAAAGAAGAACAGGAGTACTTGTGGCACCTTAGAGACTAACAAATTTATTAGAGCATAAGCTTTCGTGGACTACAGCCCACTTCCAAAAGCTTATGCTCTAATAAATTTGTTAGTCTCTAAGGTGCCACAAGTACTCCTGTTCTTTTTACTGTCTACAATGGAATGGATAGCAAGAAGCACACAAAAACTATAGAGATAATTCTTCCTGGACCTCAGTGAGGAAAAATGATGGAGATTGTGCTGACATTATTGAGGTTACACACACTATAAGGCTAAGTACAACGCCGACAAGTATTTTTTTTTCCTGTTTTGAAACAATCACATGATATCTTTTCATAATATCTGAGAAAGTTTGTCATCTGGCATAATGAAAACCAAGCGACAGGCAGATAAACTTACTGGCTATTTATAAAGTCTTGTATGGTATTCTCAGTGGTATACAGATAAAAAAAATCACAATTGAATTGTCTACAAACAGCATTAGAAATGCATGTAAGAAGAAAATAAGGAGATTGACTGGAGAACATGGATACATTTTAGATGATTAAGATTGGAGATTTTCAAAGGCATACAGGAGAGCTTGGTACCCAGTTCCCATAAGATTTCAGTGGCAGGTAGGCACCTAACTCTTCTCTGTGGGCTTGTCTTCACTACCCGCCTGGATCGGTGGGTAGAAATCGATCTCTCGGGGATCGAATTATCGCGTCTCGTCGGGACGCGACAATCGATCCCCAAATCAACGCGCGTATTCCACCAGCCCAGGTAGGAGTAAGCGCTGTCGACGGGGGAGCTGTGGCGGTCAATTTGCCGCCGTCCTCACAGCGGGGTAAGTCGGCTCGGATACGTCGAATTCAGCTACGCTATTTTCGTAGCTGAATTTGCGTATCTTAAATCGACCCCCCCCCCCAGTGTAGACCTAGCCTTAGTCTTTGAAATTTTCCCTTTGAAGGTCTGCCTGAATTCACTGGTATAAGCAAAGTCTTGACCACCTCACCCAGGTCACTGGATTACATAGCTTGACTAGCTGGCTCCTAAAGCAGCCTCATCCCTGCCTTTTCTAAATGTTTTGCTCTTTAATTTCTTCAAGTGTTCCTTTGCTTACCTTTTATGGGAAGGGCTAAATGGAAGGTACTGATCACTTTTTATTTTGAAAACCTCAGTCAAATGAATAAACTTAGGCCAACATTTTCTCACCTGGATGCCAAAAGTTAAGCATACGTAAGGCCTGATTTTGAGAGGTATTCAGGACCCACAACTGCCATTAACGTCAACAGCAGCTGCTGGTAGTCACTGCTTCTAAAAATCAAGTTATTCAACAGCTCATTAAAAGTGGCAGGATTTTCAGAGGTGTTGAGCACCCACAGCTCCCATTGACTTGGGAACTGGGAGGCTAAATACGAAAATCTTGGCCCTAGTATTTTAAATATCTTGTTATAAGAAAACCCCTATATATCTTTAACAATCTTCAATGCCATTCTCTGGGTCAGTGTCTACTGTTTCTTCCTTAAGTGGGGCAGCCACAAAATGGATAGAGAACTCAAAAAGAAGGCCTCCTCTTTTCAATATAATGCCACTGCATTCATTTTAAAAATGTTATTTTACTCTATCCTTTTTTTAATGCATGCAAGCATCCTATTAACTTTTTCAACTACTGGTTTGCTGACAGACATTGTGACTGGACAGACAACTTGACTGAGCTATTTTTCGTAACCTCCCCCCCCCCCAATATTGTTTTCCTTCAAGGGAAGGAAATTCCAATAATGCATGGCTGTCAGATTTCCAGAGTCCAGCACAATGCCCATTAAAAAGCCTAGAAATATACTGTCTCCCAGGTAATATCCACCTGGAAAGTGGCAAGTTCCCTAGGATTAGTACATAAGAATAGCCATACTGGGCCAGACCAACGATCCATCTATCCCAGTATCCTGTCTTTCGACAGTGGACAATGCCAGGAGCCCCAGAGGGAATGAACAGAACAGGTAATCATCAAGTGATCTGTCTAATCAGGGACTTTATCAAAAGCTTTTGTTACTCCAATTATGTCAACTTAATTAAGATTTCCCTTAAAGTTTTAACATATTAGACATACTTTCCTCTCAGATTAATTTGGGTTAAAAATGTGAAGCTCAGAGATTAGGTTTAAGGATTAGTTTTCAAAATGAGATTTAAGATAGTGCACTATGTCCAATTGCTACTGTTGGTGCCATCTAGAGTTTGACACCTGTATCTTTTTTAATATCCTCAGAAAGGACAAAATGTGCCTATCAGTAAACACTGCCTTCGTGGAATCCTACTACCTATTTCTAATTATGGATAGTATAGTAGCATCTGGGTGCTTTTGATCTAAAGCTGATTTATTTTCAACTGATGACTCATTGTTACTGTGAGCTTTGGTTAAGGTTATCAGACCTTTCATAGCCTAATGCAAACAAGTTTAACATAGCCCATGTTGTATAATATAATGTAAATTTTGAAAAGAGCTATGGTTTAGGTCAAAGTGGAAATCCTTACACTCCACTACCTTTTTTCATTAAAGAAGAAAAAAGAATTCAGCTGGACAAATGAGCTAAAATCAGAAGAGTCTTGAACAAATATCCCATTTTTAAATAATTTATATAGAAAGAAAAAAATCAGCAAATAATTGAGCAATTGCAGACAAATACCAGAATGTCTCATATTTTCAAAATCTCATCATCAGAACTGTATACCTCTGATTTCCAGGTTTATTAATGAAACAAAAAGGCAGCTACTATGGATAAATAATACATCATATGGAATTTACACACTCCAGTTATAATGAAGATCAGTGACATCTATCAAATCATATTAAATCAGATCATACATATTTTGCCTCGTTTGCAGTTTGTCAATCTCGGCTTTCTAGTTAATAGTTACATTTAACAAAAAAGTACTGTGATGCTTAGCACAGTCCAGTAAAAAACATAGATTTACCCTTTACTCAAGGATCTGTTCAAGCATTAATGAATTAGTCTCGATGTCACATCTGTGGAGTTGGTAGGTGTTAACTTTGCCTAAAGATGGGTAAATTGAGGTTACATGATTTATCCAAGGTCATTGTGAGACTTTCCAGAAGAACAAGTCAGTTTCAGGGCTGGGAATAGAACTCAGGAGTCCAACCACCAAATTCTCTTTTTCGACAATGAAACTATCTCCATCCCTGAGCTATGGACGTAAGAAATCAGCAAAGTATAGTAATACTGACCTCTTTTGTAAAGCCCTTTGACATCTACTGCTGAACAGCACTACATAAGATCTAGGTAGTATTATTAATTTTTTTTTTTATTAAGAAGGTTCTGTAAATTAGTGGTATATTTAACAAATCTTAAAAACTTTACTATTAAAGTATAAAATAACGTGAATAAGCTATTTTGCAGAAAAAAATATTTACCATCATAAAGTTGAAAGTTTCATAATCAGTTCAGAAAGTTGCAGAAAAGCAAACTTAATTGTTACATCCCCAAAAGTGGGGTCTAGAGAAGCTGAAAAACTGGACATTGCATTAAGCTTTTAAAATATAATTCGTGATCTAACATAAATAGACTCACTGGCTGTAGTAATGTCTGTGGCAAATAAATAACAGTTGAACACAATCAAACTCTCTGTAATGTACTCCGTTGGAATATTGATGGCAACATATGGCAAACATCTGACAGATGTTAAACAGATGTGGCAATTAGCAATCCTTATGGTCATGCTGTTAAGATTATTATGCAACACGTTCTCCAGCAAAATTAGATGACTTCCTACTTTCTGAAGCTTTATACATGTGGAGTGCTAGTCTAATGTCCCATTTAGGCAATATTGCTAGCTAATGTCTCCTAACCCATATATTTTTTTTTAGTTGATGCCTCATGGAAGATTTAGAGAAATCCAGAATTTAAACAAGAACAATATCAATTCAGCTGTGTAGCAGATACTTCAATTATAATAGCTAATGGACAAATTGAGAGATAAAAAGACTTTTCTATCATGTTGAAATTCAATGAACAGTTTTCAATTAGGCTCAGAGTATAAAAGGGAAAAAAGAAAGATACTTTTCCTTGATGTTAACATTGCAGAAAAAGATGAGAGTAACTTTGCTTTTTCATTATACAGAAGAGATGCATATAATGATGCATATTTAAATTATAAATCAGGTCACTATCTGCCAAATGAAAGCAATATCAATTAGAGCTAAGGTGGATCAGGCTTTAAAACTCCTTATATTTAATGACAAAAGTATGACTGTTAATCTCAGCAAGCCAACAAAGGGATAATTTAAGGCAGTAAGAAATCAGAGTGATGTCACAAAAATAAGCCCTCACAGCTTTTTGGATAGTATTATTATAATTAATAGACTTCGAATGACTTTTTTTTTTGTGGGTTATGGGCTTTCACAAAAGCATTTATTGCAGGCATAAAATATAAAACTCTAAAGAGTGGGTTTGACTAAGGTTGACTTGAGGGTCCTTAGCCTTTCTACTACAGTAATTCCTGTAAAATAATAGTTTCATTTATAGGCTCAATTTATAATGTTGAATTTATGCCAGTTCATCTGATATAAATCATGATAATAGCATGATCCATTGTATGTCACTTGTGCTAATGCAAATTAAATATCATTACATTAAAAAAATCCCTATGTTAAAATAACATTAAGTGTGTAACTTAAACCAATGAAAGAAAAAATAGATTAAGGGTGAATTCTCACAACTTTGTGTGAGCATATATGCAGATAATAAATACAAAACTACATATAGGTTATACATAAAATTATAAATGTGCACAAGGAGGAAAAGCTAAGCAAAATATAAAATTGGTTAAGGATGGACCAGCAAAACCGTATTATAGCTTTTATGTTTTTAAACCACTATCATTTGCAACAACTCCTTTGAAATAGGAAAATAAAGTGTCAGATTTCCAAAGAATTTAGGTGTGCAAAGTACATGTGCCATTGAATGCCTAATTTGCAGTCACTACTATGGGCACAAGTGAGGTATCTGCAGAAGTGGCCACTCCCGGTACACATTTGCACAGGAGTTATCCAATTTGTAGGAACACTTGCATTATTTATTGGCACAGGGATGTTGCATAATTATGGAATTTGAACCAGAGAAAAAATATTTATCTTGTATAACTACCTATTTATTATTTGTATAGCAGTTATGCTTACAGGCTTCAACTAAGGTTTGCAACCCAACATGCACAGCACTGTACAAACATGTAGTAGGAAACATTCCCCGCCCCAACAGCTTACAATCTAATTAGAGAAAATAGATGAGCAGTTGGGGAAAAAGGGATACGACATTCAAGCAGAGTGATCCATGTGATGGTTTGTCAATGTCATGGTGGTTCTCCTCCTTACAAAAAATCAGATTTGGTTTTGTAAGGAGGAGAATTGCTAAAAGAAAAGGCAAAAGAAAGAGCAGCGGATATACAGGGGTGGGAGCCAAAGTGAAAAGGGGAGGGAAAAAAACAGAGACAAAGAAGGGAAGAAAGGAGAGGAGTAGGGTGACCAGATGAGGGAAAGAAAAAATCAGGACACATGGGGGGAGGGAGGAGAGCAAAAAAAAAAAAAAAAGCCAAGTCAGTCCCTGCCGGCGGATTTTATCGGGACGTCTGGTCACCCTAGAGAGGAGCATGGAGGACAAATGGAGTGAGGTTGAAGTGAATTGCTTGTGTGGGAAGGCATTGGAGCAACCAGCCAATCAGCACAAAGAGAAAATGTCTGTCAGCCTGGTCCCTTCAATTTTAGAAGATTTCTTATGGAGCATAAAAGAAACCTAGCATGGAGCATTTGCATTCTTCTTCACACCACACTGATATCACCGTTCTTGAGAGTAGTGTTTGTAACTCCTGCTGGTTCTGCAGCAGCAGGGCTCAAAACACAGTACCTCACATAATCAACAGCTATTGGACTTATGAAATTCCCTTTGGGCTGTGATCCTAGCAGATCTCATTAGCTAAGCAGGGCAGTAATTTTATCTATCTTAAGTGCTTATCTGACCTCCATTACCATAGTATCTGAGTATTTCGTAATCTTTAATGTATTTATCTTCACAAACACTCCTGGGAAGTACGAGAATCCCTATTTTACAGAGGGGAAAGTGAGACACAGAGAGACCAAGTAATTTGCCAGGGCCATACAGAAAGTCTGTGGCAGTGCAGGGAACTGAATTTCCCACGCAAGCGCCCTAACCATCCTTTCTTTCTTTGTGTAGTTGGATGGGAAACCTCCACGGAAAATAAAAGTGCTGCAGCACTTCCCCGTGAGTTGGCATTGAATCAGTGGCTCAGCATCATGCATTTTCTTTCTTTGTGTGTTGATGGAAGTGTTGTCTTTCAGAGTCAACAAAAGTCCTTACCACTGTGGTCATTAAAAGATTCTAAGACATTTGACAGGTGAAGATCCTACAACCTGGGCAATGCTTTTTCTCCTGGCCAAATTCCAGAATGGGTAGTTGCATTCTGCCTAGGTACACAGAAGGAGCTCGGTGGCCAACAGACGGAGAAGGAGTTGCGTGTGTTTTTGCACAAGATCCTGTGCCCAGGACTTCTGTTTGCAATTCTGCTTTTCTCTTCCATTAGGTGAGGGCATTACTTATATCAAAAGCACCTCTCACTGCTTTACGTGTTGGTGATGTTCTTAGCTTTTGGAGAAGGGAATACAGAACTCTGAATGCAGGTCATGGCAGGTAAGGGAAAGGGAAATGGATTGATTTAAAAGATGTCTTAAGTCTGATGATGATTTGGGAGTTTTAATAATTCTACTCTTTAATTTGTATTAAAATTCTTATTTATAAAGTCCAGTGTACTGGATATAAAATCAGGGTATGGGATTGGCTGCAATCGGAAAGTTTATGATGGTGGGGACACGGCAGAAGACAAACAGATGATAGGCTGCCAAGGAAAATAATGCAAATACGACCAAGGTCAGTCCTACATAGAGGCCAACCACCAGCTAGATGGCTGGACAGCATACCAAGAGACATGACCAGGTTGGGCTTAAGAAAGAAACAAACCATGGTCAGGAATGAATGGTGTGATGGAAGTGATGCTGTACTGCTCTCCATGTCTGCAAAGATGCTCTGGGGTGAAAAGAAGAAAATATACTTCTGCAATTACCTATTTTTCATGCTAAAATCCTAGGCTTATGCTTGCAATTGAGTGTGCTCTGGGCTGGAAATTTTAAAAATCTTGTTGAAAGTTTATTTTAGCCTAATACTTGGCTGAATTTAACTCATTGCCACAACATATAATTAAGGTCAAGTGCTTAGAAGGTTTCAAGAGTATTCAACATTTATTTAGAGGGATAATGAGAACACAGTTAAATTAGATTACTATTTTTATATGGAATAATAGGTATCACTTTTCAGGGCATAAATCAATTACTAACTGACATAGGTTCCAATTATGCAAATAAACTTTAAGTATATGAGTAACTCAACTGGAATTAATAGGATTATTCACTAGGGCGGGCCAGGAAACAGTTTTCCCATCCCACAAGAATTTTGAAATTTTTCCCATTTTGAATCAAGAAAAAAAATTAACAATCTCAAAAATTTTCACAAACCAAAAATAAATTTGGTTCAGGTTAATCAAAATGTTGTGTCTGATCATTTCAAAACGTTTCATTTCGATTTCACCTTTTTTAAAAAAAATAATTTTTTTTTAGTATAAAAAGTAAAATTTCTAAATGAAAAGTCATTTTGAACCAAAAAGAACGGAAACTTTTCATTTAGAAAATGTCAGAACTGGACATTTGATAATTCTGAAACTTGTTTTCAACTTTTTGAACTCAGGAAATTTGTTGAAACTGACCCTTTCCAGTGAACTGGTTTCGTTTTGATGAATTGGCATTTTTTGGTGATAAAAAACATTTTATCAAAAAATGGTCACGACATTTTTTAATAAAATGTTTTTTTTCACCAAAAAATGCCAATTCATCAAAACCAAACCTGTTCACTGGAAAGGGTCAGTTTCAACAAAGTTTCTTTTTCACCATGGGCCCAATCCTGCAAACACATTCATATGCTTTAACTTTAAGCGTTGGAGTCTACTACACATTCATATGCTTTAACTTTAAGTGTAGTAGACTCCAACGCTTAAAGTTAAAGCATATGAATGTGGTTGCAGGATTGGACCCATGGTGAAAAAGAAACTTCCTTTAGGGGCAAGTTATTTCATAACTGTCCACTACAGGGTTTCTTGCAGCTTTCTCTATAGCATCAGATACAGACTGCTGTCAGGATAGTAGATTAGATGGACCACTGCTCTGATTCAGTATAAAGAACAGGAGTACTTGTGGCACCTTAGAGACTAACAAATTTATTAGAGCATAAGCTTTCGTGCGCTACAGCCCACTTCTTCGGATGCAACTGGGCTGTAGTCCACGAAAGCTTATGCTCTAATAAATTTGTTAGTCTCTAAGGTGCCACAAGTACTCCTGTTCTTTTTGCGGATACAGACTAACACGGCTGCTACTCTGAAACCTGATTCAGTATGGACATTTCTATGTTGCAGCCTAGTAAACTGTGTCTTACAAGTGCAAAGTTTTCTATGTCAACTTCATTTCCTACAATAGTTTCCTACTGACTCTGAACCACGTTCTTCTAAACTTGTCCTGTATCTGCTATGAATTATTCACCTTGTAAATAATTTATTAGGTAAATTTAACCACTTTTTTTCTGTTCACAAATTGCCCCTGAGCAATTTTTAATTTTCTTTTCTTTAAAATTATTCACTGAGTGTTTTCTGTGAATAATTCTTTGAGCTAGATTCTCCACAGTGCTAAAGTCTCTTTGCACTGCTCAAATCAGGCTGCAAATGCCCAGCAGGATAATTCCTCTGGCTGTCTGCTAGGTGTAAATATGCCAGATCTGGGTCTGTGCCTACTGCTTCCCCACCCCTGCATAGGGGACATGTCTGGTGGGGTGAATGTGGCAGAGCTCCACTCCCCGAGGCTTATCCTCCACTATCTCTATGCCAGTAACATAACCCAGCAGCAGCTTTAAGCATTGTTAGGACTGAATGTAGCCCTGAGAATCATGGAGCTGTAACTGGCTACCTGATGCTCTCCACTCTTTCTTGCATGGAGCAGAGATCTGCCACAGGAGACAATCATGCCCTATGTCTGTAAGCTGAGGTGAACAGTTCAGTGAGTGTCTTTGAGCTGAAATGAAATGTGAAGGCCAGTTTTGCAAACTCCCCTGTGAAATGTGTTGTGTGCTGCTTGGCTGTAGCTGGAGATCTGGGTCTATGGCCTGGTCTACACTACGAGTTTAGGTCGAATTTAGCAGCATTAAATCTAATTAACCCTGCACCCGTCCACACAGTGAAGCCATTTTTGTCGACATAAAGGGCTCTTAAAATCGATTTCTGTCCTCCTCCCTGACAGGGGGAGTAGCGCTGAAATCGATATTGCCGGTTCGAATTAGGGTTAGTGTGGACGCAATTCGATGGTATTGGCCTCCGGGAGCTATCCCACAGTGCACCATTGTGACCGCTATAGACAGCAAGCTGAACTTGGATGTACTGGCCAGGTAGACAGGAAAAGCCCCACGAACTTTTGAATTTCATTTCCTGTTTCCCCAGTGTGCAGAGCTGATCAGCACAGGTAACCATGCAGTCCCAGAATCGAAAAAGAGCTCCAGCATGGACCGTACAGGAGGTACTGGATGTGATCGCTGAATGGGGAGATGAATCCATGCTATCAAAACTCCATTCCAAAAGATGGAATGCCAAAACATTTAAAAAAATCTCCAATGCCATGATGGACAGACTATAGGCTGAGCAAGAGCAGAATGGTGGTTCACTCTACTTCCCTGTAAGCCAACTGCTCTCCCCTTCCCACTTTGATCTCTGCTTGCAAAGGCAATAAAGTCAGTATTGTTTCAAATTCATGCATTCTTTATTACTTCATCACACAAATGGGGGGATAACTGCCACGGTAGCCCAGGAGGGGTGGGGAAGGAGGGAAGCAACGGGTGGGGTTGTTGTACGGGCACCCCCTAGAATGGCATGCAGCTCATCATTTCTGCGGGATGTCTGGAGCTCTGACCTGGAGCGGCCACTTGAATCTGTGGTTCTTTAGTAGGCTTGCCTCATATTCTAGGCAGCACTAAATCTCTATTAGACAAAACTTAAAGAAGAGAATGACCTGGGGAGTCATTCCCATTTTTGTCTAGGCGCTCCCGACTGACCTCACGGAGGCCGGCCAGGAGCACCCATGACAGCAGCAGACAGTACAGTATGACTGGTAACCGTCTTTGCCAACTTGCAAAGCAGCAGATGGTACAGTATGACTGGTAACCATCTCTGCTAACTTGCAAAGGCAAGGAGCTGCAGCTGTTGCTGCGTAGCACTGTAGTATTGCATCTGTCAGCAGCATCCAGTAGACATACGGTGACAGTGAAAAAAGGCTGAATGGGCTCCATGTTTGCCATGCTATGGCGTCTGCTCGGGCAATCCAGGGGAAAGGGCGCAAAATGATTGTCTGCCGTTGCTTTCACGGAGGGGGGGTTGACTGACGACATTTACTCATAACCACCCGCGACAAATTTTTGGCCCCATCAGGCATTGGGAGCTCAACCCAGAATTCCAGTGGGCAGCGGGAACTGCGGGAACTGTGGGATAGCTACCACAGTGCACCGCCCCGAAAGTCGATGCTTGCCACGGTTCTATGGACGCACACCGCCGAATTAATGTGCTTAGTGTGGACGCGTGCACTCGACTTTATACAATCTGTTCCCAAAAATCGACTTCTGTAAAATTAGTGTAATTTCGTAGTGTAGACATACCCTAAGACAGTGAAAAATGGTGTCCAGAGGTACATGGCAACTGCCACCTGACAGTTCCTGTAGCTTATCTTCCCATCTTAAGCTGTTTCTAGACCACTTCTATAGTAACCTTCAGCAAACTCAGCAGGAGCACCAAATGCACGTCACTCAGATTTGATATTTGGTTGGCGGAAGTAGCAAACACAGTTTGCATTAGGTGTGGTCGTCTCACAGCTAAATCCATTCATTGGGAACGAAGAGCAGAAGGAAGATGGAAGGGAAAATACCATCAAAGTGCCAGCATTAGGGAGAGAGAAAACCGAATCATTATTTAAATTACATGCATGTCTCAATTTTGCTTTGTTATTGTGTCACTATTTTGAAAAGCCCAAATTATACTCATAAAAACTTGATATACATACATATGTATGAAAATATTCAGCTTTAGCAGGATTGAGACAGACAAATCTGGTAGGTTTCTGCTCAGGATGCAAGAATCTAATAATAATCAAATATAGTAGAGTTGTGTGGGATAGATACCATGATTACTGGAACCACCTCCATTGTGCCATTCATTTCCAAAAGATAAGAAATAGTAAATAGCATATGTATATCCTTGTCTCTCCAGTGGGCCCAATCTTTCCACTGAAGAAAATGTCAAAACTACCATTACATTCACTGGATATAAGATTAGGCCTGTGTTAGTTTCCCGTTACACTGATGCATGCTAGCCCACAGTGGATAACTCATGGGCTTCATGAATCACAAGACAAAATAGTTCATAGTGAGAGGGCTTTTAGAATTACTTGCAAGTACAGAATGGATATTTCTTAAAAACACTGTCATTATTACCAAGCTAACTGTACCTCTGACCCCTCTGGGTCTCTGAGTGCACCACCACTCAGGACTCAGGCCTTTGGTTGCAGTCCTCAGACAGCCTCCTTAAAGCCAATTATAATGTATTCAGAACAAAAGCAAATTAATGAAAACATTTAAAAAAACAATGAAGCAGATTATACGCATGCATAGCTTACCAGGTGTTTAACCATCCTCCACATGGGGACCTTGGTAGGACTAATTCCCTATAAATCTTCCACAGAGCTTTTCTCTCTGTTAGCTTATTTCCCCCCTCAGTCCCCCCCTCCACTTCTTTTGCTTTTAACTGTTAAGTGTTCTTTTGATCTCTAGCCTCCCAGCCTGGCAAAATAGCTGTGTCATTGTGGCCTATAGCCTGGAAACATGCCATTGTCTTGTAATTCCCCCTGATGTTTGCTGGGAGGTTGCTATCTGGGACCACTGTGTTGCCTTCCTGTTTATTCTTCCCACAGCCCATATTAAGCTAGATCAATGCATTTGTACAGGAACGTCTGATAAACCAGTATACAATAACTTCCCCTCACTGTCCAGGTCATATACCATGTTCATAAAGTGCTTACATTTCAGTATTTATAACACTAGGGTGACCAGATATCCTGATATTATTGGGACCATCCTGATGTTAGGGGCTTTTTCTTATATGCAGCTATGCCCCTGTCCCCTGAAAAAAAAGTGTCCTGATTTTTCACACTTGCTATCTGGTCCCCCTAATTACATATTACATCAGTCACAATTTCTTGGGACAATTTGACCATTTGCATCATCATTATAATTTTCAGGTTATTATATGCTTTGGATCTTTTGTGTGACACCACTACCTCTGGTTGGCTATTATTATTTATTTGTATTAGAGTAGCATCTGTGAGCTCCAGCCATCAACCAGGACCCCCACTGTGCCGTACAAACACAGAACAAAAAGAAGGCTCCTACTCCAAACAGCTACATTTTAGAGGTGGTTTTTATAAGAATAGGATTAAAGTTTACAAAAGGTCTGAGACAGCAGACCATTTATACGCCTCCAGTAATTACATTTCAGCAGCATACTCTTGAGATGAAAATTTGAGTTGCAGAACTTGCTCATGATGATTGAGAACATGGATAATAATAGACATATTTGCATTGTCTTCTCAAAATGGTTCACTCTTGCATGTAAAGTACAAAGGATGTAATAAAAAAATAATAATATTTAGCACTTACATAGCACTTTGCAGTTTCAAAGGGCTGTAAAACATTAACTGATTAATCCTCACAGCACCCCAGAGAGTAAGTGAAGTTACCTGATAGGTTATCAAGTTCATCTTCCTGACAATGCAGGATGGTCCCGTACTGTATATCACCCAGTGCTTTCTCCATAGTTGAATAGACTCACCTTGAGGGATTTCCCTTTCCCACTATTCATCTTAAATTTTCCTTTCCTTAAAAGTAGGGAAAGGCTCTTGGCACAGAGACATTCCCTGTTGTCAGGCCAGGGCATAGGTGAAACATATCTATTTTAGGTACTTATTTAGAATAAGAAAAAATGATGGGAACAAGTACTTACGGAAAACAAAAAGGGAGAAGCAAGTACGGAGTAAGGTGACTACAAATTAAATACGTCAAGAGTACCCAGATCACCAAAAAAATAGAAGATGGATGACTTGTGTGACAGAAAGGAAACTAGTGGGTGTTTAGAGTGGAAAAGGGTTGTCAACCAGGAAAATGACATTACCAAGACCTATGCCTGAGCCTTTCAAAGGTGACTGTTAAACCACACGGCTCCTATTGAAATTAGTAGGATTTGCATGTCTAAATCTTTGATCTTTGAAAATCCAAATTCATATCTCCACATTTGACCAACACAGGATCATGTTGAGTATTCCAAGTGAACAACATGAGACTGAGATGACAGAAGACTACAGATGAGGCATTGGGCCTCCTTCTTTGCTGTCTTGTTCTACTCTTAAAGATGGCCAGATAAACTAACTACTCACAGAGGGCTTGTGTCTGCCTCCTTACTCTTGTTGAGTAATACCGTTACAGGTAAGTAGTCTATTGGTTTCTGCTTCTCCTTACTTATCCACTCTTGTTTCTTATCACATCGACCTTCTACCCCAATAATGCCGGGCTCTTTCCCACTCCTCCCACAAATATCTTGAGGATTTCTTCCATGCTGTCCCTTATGCATAGAAGGCCTTCCTTAGTCCTCTCTTCTCTATCAAATCCTTTCTGAATACCCACTTTAATGGCAACATCCAGAGGAAATCATCCTGCATATGAAGGTTAGGCAAAGGGGCAGCTGGGGAAAGTTGATTCCTGTTTATTCCTTTATGCAATTAAAAATCAATAGCAAATGTATATAAGTATATATATATTTGATTGTCTCCCCACACTTTTCAGACACTGCTTGTTTTAGATTGTAAACCCTTCAAGGCACTGCGGTGCCTAATGTAACATGACTTCGATCTTGAGTTCACCTGTAATATAAATATGAAATAATAAAACAATAATAATTAATAATAATGATTTAATTGATTCCTCCCCTCACTTCAGGAACATTTTATTTCACAAGAGGATCACAAACTAGCCCCATCTTTACCTGTCTCTGCTAAAATTTTTATCTTCCTTTTTTTTGGCGGGGGGGTGAAGATTGGAATATTCTCTCCTGTTCTGTGATGAATTAACTGTGTTTGGTCCTATATGGGAAAATATTACCATATTAATATATACACAAGATCAAATGTGTGATTAAAATATTTATAATGATGTGGAAAAGAATATGTTAAGCAGATAAGCATATAATAATGCATATCTTTCCCATAAAATTTAATTTATCCTTTGGGCAGGGCATAAACTTTGCTCAAGAACAACATATTTTCCATCTATAGATTGCCAAGGTAAACTGTTTGATTTTACAGCAAATTGATCACTGCTGTAATATTTCAGGAGCAAAATGATCCTCAACAGTCAGTTTGGTTTCAAAAGCCAAAATTTATAGTTTTGCTCCTGATTTAGTGATAAAGTTTCTTAACATATTGGGCATTTCATCACTTTCTATCAGGAGTCAGCGTTGAGCCAACAATGAAATATTTTTAAAAATAGACAACAACAACAATAAAAAAGGGAACATAAATAATATAGCACCTAATGACAGAAGAGTTTAATATTCCCTTCAAACTAGTAGGAAATTACTCAGATTCTTGTCCTTGTAAACACATGTCGGGGCCTATACAAGAGACATGCTATGCAGCCATATGGATGGAATCACAGACTCAGGAGCCTCACTGCTTTCCTGAGTGTTAAGGAAACTATTTCATTTATTTTCCCAAGTGGTTACATTTCACTTTACCCAATGCAAATAAAATTTAGTACATCTAAAGTTACTTGACACTTCTGATATGTTTAAAATAAATGTAGAGAGATTTAATGATGTGAAAGTTCATGACTCAGTAAAGATTACTCCCTAGACGGGGTCTTAGGATAGACACCTATAAAATCAAATTATAATAATCACGGGAGTCAGGAGGAAAAAAATAGGCCCCGCTGAGCTCTATTCACTGAGATTTTGCATTTATTAGACACCTCCTAGTTATGAAACAAAGGGAGGTGGTAGGCTGAAATCTCAATAGATTTTACTGAGTGATTCTTTCCAGCAGAATTTTGTGATTACTACAGTGAATTTTTAGAACACTGATTCATATGCCATGGGAACAGGAAAGAGCCATGACACCTCAGTTACTTTACTGTGGTAGAGGTAAGTGTTAACTTTTTAATAACGATCCCTGTAGCTATGGTCATCCAGAGAAGAGCTGAGTAAATAAAGAAATATAGGCATAGAATATTTTATATGAAAATTTTGGTGAAATTCAAATTATCAGAGGATATTAGTTGACCAGCTCTCATGTGATGTTATCATCAAAAATATCTAACAGTCATATAATAACAGAACCTATATATTACACATAATATTAGTCAGAAGTACATTCCCTGTCCATTCTGTTACCTATTCAGCAATGTTATGTGATTATTTTTCAGTGAGTGGCACACATTTACACACGAGAGAACACATGTATTGCTCTTTTATAATCAAAAAGCTTATTTCCCAAAGCTGCCATTGGCTTTTTGCATATATCTGTACACTGACCTGGGACACATCAGCTGTAGATAAAGTAATTAGGTCATTTACATGGGCTGAGCATTTCTTTGAGACTTAAAGTTATAATGCGTTTTTGTGATGTGTGTGATGGTGGGGTTTTCAAGTTTATATTTTTTGATTGAAAAATTAAAAGCAAATGGTCAAATGACAGCCAAGCCTTAAAGAGGTCTCCATTTTTGTGAGAAGAAATTAATTATGGATGCAGAACGGGATCTTCAGTTATTGACATGTACTGTTTAGATCACTTGGATGTCTAAATCCCTGATTGAAGTTGGCAATCAGCAACATAGGCACTGATCCTGCCAAGTCCCAGTGGACCCATGCCTGGGTAGAAGATTTCAAATGTGCCAGACCCCTTTGCAGGACTGAGGGATTAAACATCAAAGTGGTCTGAACTGTGGGTGGGTGCAAATATTTTCAAATACACAAGTTCTCCCACCCTGACTTGTATCTACATTAATGAAGCCCAGTGTTGAAACCATGTCTGGAAGCTGACAGAATCATAGTATCATAGAAATGTAGGGTTGGAAGGGACTTTGAGAGGTCATCTAATCCAGCACCCTGCACTGAGACAAGACCAAGTAAACCTAGACCATTCCTGATAGGTGTTTGTCTAACCTATTCTTAAAAACCTCCAATGACTGGGATTCCACAACCTCCTTTGGTGCTTAACTATCCTTAGAGTTAGAAAGGTTTTCCTAATATCTAATGTAAATCTACCTTGCTGCAGATTAAGATGATTACTTCTGGTCTTAACTTCAGTGGATATGGAGAACAACTGATCACCATTCTGTTTATAACAACCCTTAACATATTTGAAACCTGTTATCAGGTCCCTCTTAGTCTTCTTTTCTCAAGCTAAACATACTCAGTTTTTTAAATCTTTCCTCAGAGTTCAGAATTCCTAAACCTTTTATCATTTTTGTTACTGTCCTCTGGACTCTCTCCAATTTGCCCATATTTTTCCTAAAGGTCATTTTGAATTCTAATCCTGTCTTCCAAAGAGGAGATTCCTCCCAGTTTGGTGTCATCTGCAAATTTTATCAGCATACTCTCCACTCCATTATCCAAGTCGTTAATGAAAATATTGACTAGTACTGGGCCCAGGACAGACCCTTGTGGGATTCCACTAGACACTTTCCTCTCAGTTTGACTGAAAATCATTGTTAACTACTCTTTGAGTACAGCCTTTCAACCAGTTTTGAACCCACCTTATAGTAATTTCATCTAGAGCACATTTCCCTACTTTGCTTATGAGAATGTCAGGCGGGACTGTGTCAGAAGCCTTACTAAAATCAATATAGATCATGTCTACATCTCCCACCTCCCATTCACTAGGCCAGTAATCCTTTCAAAAATAGGAAGCTAGACTGGTCTGGCACAGGGGTCGGCAACCTTTCAAAGAGCAGCCATTTTTTTGTTTTTGTCTTTGACCAAATTATTTCGAGAGCCGCATCACACGCAAAGCTACTTGTAGAGTTAGAATTTATCAACTAATAATAATTAAACATATTAAAGTTATTATTACGCACCAATACTTTTTTTGATTGAAGGTATTGATCTGATCTATTTTATTTCTGACTTTAGACTTTTTCAAACTGTTGAATGTTCGAACATAGTAGCAAAGACCGAGCACATCCACTTCCTTTTCACAAGAAATTCGAAGAGTTTTATTGGTAGACAACAGTTGCCTTGGTAATGAGCCTGTTTGAATTTGAACAGAAGGGGGCTCTGGGCTGGGGATTGGGGTGCAGGAAGAGGTACGGGGTCTAGGAAGGAGTTTGAGTGCAAGAGGGAGCTCTGACCTGGGGCAGGGGGTTGTGGTGCAAGCTCTGGCTGGGAGGTGCTTACCACAGGTGGCTTCCGGCCAGCGGCACAGAAGGCTGCCTGCCTGCCCTGGCCCCATGCCACACCTGGAAGTGGCTGGCTGCTGGCACGTCTCTGCAGTTCCCGGCCAATGGGAGCTGCGTGGGTGGTGCTTGTGGGTGCGGGCAATGCACGGAGACTCACTGCCCCCCTGCCCCCAAGGGGCGCACAGAGATGAGCCGCCTGTGGTAAGCACCTCTTGGCCAGAGCCTGCATCTTACACCCCCTCATAAAACGGCTGCCCGCAAGGGGGCAGCCAAAGAGCAGCATATGGCTCCGGAGCCGCAGGTTGCTGACCCCTGGTTCTTGACAAATCCATGACGACTATTACTTATGATCCTATTATCCTCTAGGTGCTTACAAACTGATTGCACAATAATTTGTTCTAGTATTTTTCCAGGTATCAAAACTTAGGCTCACTGATGTATAATTCCCCAGGTCCTTTTTGTTTCCCCTTTTAAAGATAGGTACTATGTTTACCCTTCTCCAGTCCTCTGGGACCTCACTCATCCTCTACGAGTTCTCAAAGATAATCATCACTAATGGGTCCAAGATTTCTTCAGCTAGTTCCTTAAGTACCCTAAGATGAAATTCATCAGGCCCTGCAGGCTTGAATGCATCTAACTTATCGAAAGAGTCTTTTACCTGTTGTGTCCTTATTTTGACTTGTTCCTTTCCTCCTTGTTGTTAATACTGTGTTAAATATCTGGTCACAATTTACCTTTTTAGTGAGGACTGAAGCAAAATAGGCATTAAACAGGTCAGTCATTTGTTGAACCAGCTCTGGGTTTTGAGTTTGTAAGGAAACCCAAAACCAAGTTTCACATGGCTGTAAATGTTCACATCATCATGTCTGTCTGTCACACCAGGACTACATGGAGGACTTGCTACCCTCCTCTTCATTTTTTCCCTTTCATTCTTTTGTGTAATCCTTTGGTCCTTTGGTTCCCTCCCACTGTATTTCAGGTTGCCCTCTCTCCTCATGTGAAATATTCTCAGACTATATTTCCTTTATTATTTCCTCTAAACTTTCTTTGTTACCTTCTCTGTCTCCTATTATTTCTACTGTGTCATCAAAAACTGACTCCGTACAGTCTGCCAATTAGCCTTTGTCTGTCAGCACATTCATCAGCATCCTGAAGAGTGATGGTGAATGGCAGAGCATGCAAGTGCTATTTGATATGCAGCTGTATGCCCTTGCACATATATATATGCCATTACTGATAAAATAGAAGGCTCTGGTTTAGATATTCTAGTGACAAAACTTTTGGTATGGACCAGGTGCAATTAAGAAGAAAGAAAATGGTATGATTTTAAAATAAACACAGGGAAAGTATCCAAATTTGGTTAAGTGATAAGTGCACAGAAGATTTCTGCATTTATAAAAGATTTTTATTAGTATAGTTCTTTTATGTATGCAGAGTAAAAATGTCTGACACAGATATATTTTTCCGGAAACAAAAAGAATTAGTAGTGTAATTTGATATTACATACCTGCAGTGAGTAATGCAAATAAAACTGCTTCTGTACTTGTTATGGGGGAAAAATATGACTTTGGAATATAACAAGCATCGTATTATTTTGTGGAAATATATATGTATACATTATTCAAAATTCAAATATTAATGATCACATAAATATTCTACAATCTTGGCTATTACTTTCAGAAAAAACATTTTAATTTTAAGATGTCAATTTTGTAAAGCCTGTATTTTGAGTAAGAGAAAAAGTGAGCGAGAGAGGCTCTTTTGAAGGCGTCTCAATGCCTTGCCATGGTAACTTTGTTTGGCAAATGCATGGCATCTTTAAATTTCTTTTAGCTGTAAAATGTTCACCTGCTTAAACATTTACAATGTTACTAGGTTAAAAACACTATCACAAAAAATGTAAAGCAAATGCATAAATGCATGTGGGGATGAACTGTGGATGTGTGAAAAGGAATCTGAATGAGAGGAGTTAGATTTATGGGTTTGGGCTTGTGTGTTTAAGCTTTTGAACAAACTTCAAGGACACACGTGATCGGACCCATAAGTGCGATAGTAACTTATAAAATCATACTCTGCCACCACTAGTCCCCTGTTGAAGGACAAAACTTCAAGTTCAACAGAGCAAACAGTGAGGAGGTATTCCTTAAAACAGTAAATTGTAAAACTTCAATTACAAATGATAGGCACCTGGCAAAGTTGCTACTGCGCTGGTTTGATCCTGCAAAAGTGGGGTTTTCCATATGCAAATAGATAGTCATTACAAATTTTGTAAGTGCATTTCCACAGACTCGTTGAAAATCAGCACTCCAGGTCACAGTGAGACAGATTTTCAAAGTACATAGCACCCTCAACTGAGGCCAGACCAGTCTCTCTACCTCAAAAAAAGTAATACATTTCTTTGTAGGTCATCTGTTTTCAAACAGTAGCAGGAAGATTTAACCAGTTGTACACCCACACCCGCATTACTTTTCTTCATCCTGTTCTGTTTATGCTGTTTTCTCAGTTTCTACTGGATGCATCTTCATATATATTTATTTAACCTCTTTTCATTTCAGTATCATTGGCTGTGGGAGGTCTTCAAACATGCCCCAGAAAGATTATCAGCCTAGGTTGTCTATGAAATACAGCTCGTAAAGTTGAAGCTTTAGGACCACATTGCCAGCCCCCTACTCACCTTGGAAAGAAGTCAGCCAATGGGATTGCTTTTTGGAATAACTGGTCACCATTGTTAGTAAGAGGTTCAGAGTCAGCCCATTAGGGTTTGATCCTGCATCATTCAAGTCAGTGAGAGTTATTCCATTGACTTCAATGGGAGCAGAATCAAACCCATAGTGTGCTAACTCAGCTTGGATAGAGAAACACAGGCATATTAGTCTTACCACTGTCTCTAGTTGTTATAATTCTCTGTCTTTGTTACCATGCCAGAGATTAACTATTGAAATCTTTGGCATCCAGTTATATGAGGGATACTGTTGCCATTTCCCCTTCTCTCAATATATGCATAATTATTCATGAGGTGTGATGCATAAGCTACCAGTGAATCATTTTCTAGTAACTGTTCCAAGTCTTAATTTTGAAATATCGACCAAAAGCTTGACTGATGGTTATATATCATAACACTTCAATGTTTGATTTATTTTTAATTTTTTTTTAGCCTTTTTGATCAATATTAACTTGATCTTGTCCTCAGTATCTTCACTTCACAGTGATAGTGTCTAATGTGCTTTGTAATCATTCTCTGAGTGGGGAAACCATTTCCAGAGGCTTAGGTAGAGGTCCAGATTTTCAGAAAAGTTGGGTATGCAATTGTGCACACAAAAATAATGTGCCTAATTGGTGAGTGTAGCTACTGAAGTAATACATACAAGGGTAACTATGATCATATCTGAGTGTGTAGCTACCTGATTTGCATACATAGTGGCAAGAGCTCAGATTCTGATAACCTTTCTGGTGGTGAACAGTACCTTCAGGAGCAGTCCTACTGAAATCAGTGGAAGTACTCTAAGAGTAAAACCAGAGTAAATGTAAATGCCATTAAACCAGAGTAAATGTATCAAAATAAAGCCCTATGATAGCATATGCAAATTAGTCATTCAGAATCTGAGCTACAAAGTATAATGACCAGGGATCCTAGAAATCTGTTTGACACGGGAAAAACAAGGAAAAACACAAAATTTGTTTTTTTACGGAGAACTTTTAGCCACTGTCAGCCCCAGACAGCTAGTGGTTCGCTTAATACAGAGAGCTGGATAATGGAGGCTCAGAAAAATGGGCTTGTACTGTACATCAATAAAACGTGTCCAATGGATGTTTATATATATTGTGGCTAGGGAAACCAAAGTTCAGCGTTTCATTTTAATTGCAGAAAAACACGGATTTTTATTTTTTTATTGGAGAATTTTGTGGGTTTTTTTTGGATCCTTGATAATGGCATATTCATCCTCCACTCCATAGGGCCAGAAAATGCATTTTGGCAGTGCAGAACTGCAGTGTGCCAGGGGGAACTCAGGGAGAGGCACACTCCCTCTCCCAGCTTTCTGGGGCATGGTGGACACTGCATCTCCTCTGCATGGTCCTGCTTCCTCCCTACCGCCTTTGTGTGATCCTGTGTTCTTACAATAGGAGCTGTCCCTGCACTCCGTAAAATACTGGGATTGCAGTTGTGATTGGTCCTGGCCTTAGATTTTCATAGATTCTAAGGCCAGAAGGGACTACTCTGATCATCTACGCTGATCTCCTACACAACATAGGCCATAGAACAGGTGTGCAAGCATAAAGGCACCTTGCTTCCCACTCCCACCATGCAAGGGACGGTCACACTGTTCTATTTTTCTGAATTACAGTCTCTATGGGTAGGTCTACACTTAGGGCAGCATGTAGAGTACAGACACTGCACATGCAGCTAACGGTGTAGACAGTGAGGCACTGCTTAGGCAAGTAGAGTACAGATATGCCAGAATCCTAGTGTTCAGAACCTACATGGCTCTCTACATGCCCAAGCAGTGCCTATCACTCTTCTACATCCTGAGCCTTTCCCCGCTGCAGTGAAAGACTCAGATAGCAGGGAAAGGCTCCGGCGGAGGGAGACAGCGACAGGGCTGGCTTTAGGACCTGCGGGGCCTGATTCCACGGTCCGGGTCTTCGGCGGCACTTCGGCAGCGGGGGGTCTGCTCCACATTTTCCGCAGCACTGAAGGATCCCCCGCCGCTGAAATGCCACCGGAGCAGACCCCCCTCCCTTGCCACCGAAATGCCTCCGGAGCTGACCGCAGCCGGGTGAGCCTAAGGCACGGGGCCCTCTTAGGCGCGGGACCCTCTTACCTGCGGGGCCCGATTCCGGGGAATCGGCCTAAAGCCGGCCCTGGACCACGGGGTAGAGCTGCCGCTGCCTTTCCCTGCCACATGTAGTTATACAATGCAGTGTGGATGCAGCCTACCTTTCATTGTTGTGTGTAGCTACATGTACCTTACATGCTGCCACAAGTATAGACAAGACCTATGTGGAGTGAAAACATCCCCCTACTTTGATGTTAGAATAACCTTCCTCCCAATAAATTTAAAAAATGGAAAATGGGTCCAGTTTGTACCCTGTTAAATAGAAACAATACTGAAATTCTGATTTTTTTGGAGGAGGGGGCAGAGGGGTGGAATAAGTAACCCTGTTCTCAATTAACTCTACCTATTGCACTTTTGTTAATTTTGTCAATTTCCATAGCAGCACTTCATATTCCTTTGGCCTCCCTGTTTGCCAGTGATTGGTTAGCAGAGTTAAGAAATGCTTGCTCGTATTGGTTCTAAAGGGACAGGTTGGTTAGTGTTAATTGTAAATTGAGTGTTCAATGCGCCTATTTATAGAGCTCTTCATTGCACAGGATCCACCATAACTAAAGCCAGGACTGGAATTCGCAGATAGAATTCTTCAACTTCTGGCCCTGGAGCGTTTGATCTCTTTCTCCTACGGTTAGAATCTAAAAGCGCTACTGGCCAAATGACAACCAATGAGATCACACGTCAAAGATTCGAAGAATTTCCCTTATAATTAGTGTTCTGTTCTCAAATCCCAGAGTACAATCTGTCTGCAGACAGTTTATCTGCAGGTTCAAACAACACACAAAACCACTCAAGCCCCATGAAGAATTAACCTTTAGTAGTTCCAGATGACAACATCCACGAGTGAGATAACTAGAGAAGACCTAGCTCTCAGATTGACCTACTTCCTATTTGCAATAGATGAACCACCCTTACTGGACGAGATAGATTACATAAAGTATACTTAAATATCTGACTAGGAAAAGCAGAAAATTACAATTGTGGCAAATGCTTTTAAAATCTACCTACTTTTCAAATGTGGACATCTTACTGGATCACACTTTCGGATATACACATTGGCATGTAAAACAAACAGAGTTCATATTTAAAGGCACTGAAATGTCATGAGCTGTTCCCTCAATCTTTCAGCCCAAAACAGCAGAAGTCTCACTAGCTGTTCTCGTGAGATTTCAGCCACATCCAAGCCAGAAACAGAAAATAAGCTCCTTCCAGGTTTGAATCCACCTCAGATTCAAATCCTTGGGACAGGTTCTGATCTAGTCACATGAATCTGACTTTCCACTAAATTCAAAGGAGTTTGGATTTGAAGTTCTGGTTTTGGCCTCTCTAATTCCAATACTGCTTCTAGCAGTTTGATGGCTTCTTTCAGACAGGATTTTCTTTTTCTTTGCAGCAGGGTGCATCCAGTTCTGTCTCATTTTACCTATGTGTTTTCATCTCCTGTAATTTCTTTCTAATACATTTCACCACGTGATCATCAGATAGGATTTGTATCTGCTCTTGGGCTATTTCAGCTGCCCTACATATGTCAGTGAATTTTTGCAGAGTCAGACTATTTTCCCTAAAGAATTTTCTATTGTCATCATTTATGATCCCCACTATAGTTCCTGTCCCTGTTAATTCTCTTAAAAAGATATTCAGACACATGTCATCTGCAGATCTGTGTTTTACTGGTCACTTTTACCTACTCTTTTTAGATAAGTCACAGCTTGGGTACAGTATATAAAACAAACATACTATATATAAAAATCATATATATTCAAAATATTCAAATCTTAATTTGTCATAAGATAATTATGTTTGCACAACATTTTGAAGATACAAATTGCTATGTATTGTAAATGCTAAGTATTTTTATAGGGTGCTCTATTAAGTTTCTCCATCCCCTAAAATAGATGTAGAATACATTTCTAGGCACGTGCTCTTCAGCACAGTATAGCTACGCTGTACATTATAGGAGAGATTTTCAAAGGTGCAAATGGGTGCCCAGTGGGGTTGGCTAGGGGGTGGGGTTCCCAGGAGGGGGCGGTCACGGGACAAGGAGCAGGGGAGGTTGGAGGTTCTGAGGGGGGCAGTCAGGGGGCGGGAAGTGGGAGGGGGCCAGGCTGTTTGGGGAGGCACAGCCTTCCCTATCCGGCCCACCATACAATTGCGCAACCCCGATGTGGCCCTCGGGCCAAAAAGTTTGCCCACCCCTGTTTTAGTACTATGTTAATGCAAACTAGGTACCTTTTAGAGCATGCCAGCAGGGTCTACATGGGGCAGCTAGAACACAATGTGTTTGCTGCACTTATTTTTCCTGCTCCACTGTGTGACCAAGTAAGGATTATGCGATAGCCTACCATTGAACAGTCCCATTGATTTAACTCGAACCAGTCATGGGGTCAAGTGCTACTCAGTGTGAATGAGGGTAGCAGAATCTGTCCCAAATATAACGTTTGTTTTCAATGATTCATGGAATAAGTTACTCATACTTATGGTAATGTATAGTATGAACTGGGGTCATCCACTTTTAGACTGAGCTGGCTAAATTTTTTTTCCAACAGAAAATTTTGACAAAAAGGAAAATAAGGTTGTCCTCATCTATATTTTCCACACAAAATTTCAATTTTGGAAGAAATTTGAATGGCAGAATTTTGATTTCAGCCAAAAATTTTTGGTTTCCAGCATACAGTTGTTTGACAACTCCTCCCCTCCCGCAATTTTCTATGGAAAGCAGACACTTTTTCCACAGGAAAGGAAATGGTATTTTTGGGTAGCATTATGAGGAAGTGATACCAGATCATCATTAATTAAATTAATGTATTTGTACCAGTATTTTTGGAGGGTTTGGGTGACATCTGAGAAATCAGAAAATGCTGTTAAATGGATTTGTGTAGTTGTCCTATTCTTGTTTTATGTAACCGATTTATTATTCATATTCACTTTCAGTAACCTTTTTATTATTATTTGGTATTATTATCATCATGGAGTCTAAGAGCCCCAGGCATGACCAGGAACCCCTTGTGCTAAGCACTGAACAAGCCCAGAACAAAAGGACAGTTCTGTCCCTAAGACATTTGTTACTCTGCACAGTGGTAGTACTGGCTTGAGTTCCTAGAAAACAGCCACTCTCCACCATGAGGTGATAACACAGCAGGCAACTGCACACGTACGTATGATCAGATGCATATTTTGTTTTTCCCTCTGTATTCCACATATACTGTGCAGAGAACACAAGACAAATGGACTTTCCTTGACCTAGACTCACAGAACCCTTTGGGTGGAAAAGGACACCTGGTGACAACTATCTTCTGTAGATATTCCCTTCAGCATCATGGCAGGATTGATATGTTTATCCCTAGATGATCACTGATGGATGAGTGCCAACCCTAGACATCAGTTATAGTGAGGACAATAATTCAATTTCACTGATGCGACTGAAAGGGGAAGTTATTCTGTTAAATGGAAAGCCTTATAAAACAATGTATTATAAAGTGTTTAAAAAACTGGTTCTCAACATCTTCCACACCATGACCCACTTTCCCATAACCATTTTTTCTATATCAGGACCACCCTGAGACCCACCTCCCATTTAGCAGCGATCTACCACAGATTCCCCTCTTGTTTAGCAATAGGGGAGGGTCAGGCGGTCAAAAAATCTTATATAATGATAAAAACAAATGAACAGATTTTTACAAGATGGCTTTTTTCTTTATATCTACAAACTGCAGGCGCTAATAATTCTGGGTAAAGTCTTTTGCCTACAGTTTGTGGGTTTCAGTTTCTGACACTTGTCTTCTAAGTACCTGATTTTCAGGAACAATTAGATATTTGGATGTTTAAAAGATAAAAACTGTGTACACAATGTCTAGCTATCTGTAGAGAGATCTCTATCTATACCAGGGATAGCATGTGGCCCGTCAGGGAAATCCGCTGGCGGGCTGGGCCGGTTTGTTTACCTGCAGCATCCGCAGGTTCAGCCAATTGCAGCTCCCACTGGCTGTGGTTCACCGTTCCAGGCCAATGGGGCAGCGGGAAGCGGCGGCCAGCACATTCCTTGGCCCACGCTGCTTCCCTCAGTCCCCATTGGCTTGGAACGGCGAACTGCGGCCAGTGGGAGCTGCGATTGGCCGAACCTGCAGACGCTGCAGGTAAACAAACCGTCCTGGCCTGCCAGCGGATTTCCCTGACGGGCCTCATGCCAAGGGTTGCCAATCCCTGATCTATACCCATGCCTTGAGCCAGGTTCTAATATCTTTACTCACACTGAATAGTGCCTTGCTCCACAAGTAACTCCACTGAAGTCAACACTGAAACAGCTGAACCATTTAAAATAATCATCTTCATGCAGAAACTCAGCGTGAAAAATTTCAGCCCAAACAATTTAATTTTGGCAAAATTATAAGCAATTGAAAACAGGATCTTATAATAGAAAGTGTTGGTAAACCTTAAGCATAGGTATGGCTACCTGCCCAGGTTGTAATTTGCTGGTACAGGCCAGTAGTAAATTATTATTGCCCTACAGAAAGGGAGAAGCAGGGAGAAAATTGTGCCTTTCAAAGGCACAATTGTTTTCCTGCATTGCTCCTGGGGTAATGCACCTCAGAATCATCAGGCACTAGGACAGATGCAAATGAAAGAAAATTAGAATGAAATAAATTATTATTTTTCACACAGAAACAGATGCACATAAATATATTTATATTAAAAAACTAAACAGAATTTTCCCCGAGTGAATAAACAGCATTCACTGTCTAGGCTGTGCCATTGCTCATAAAGATGATCTTGAGGTTTAGGCTGCGCCCTAGAGTGAATTACAGTACAGCCTTGTATTCACTCTGGTGCCATCTATTATCCTATCGTGTATACTGTTGATTAGGAAGGTGTTTTTTGATAGCTTAGTAGAGGAAAAAGAGCTAGAGGACAGAATTACAATAATGGTTAGAGGCAAAAAGAGGTTTGATATTAACAGCCTGTTAAATTTCTGTTCAAGAACATAGAGTCAAAAGATATTAAGTTATTTTAAACAATGCAGTTGACACTTGTGAAGAAAAGATGTTCTTTGTTGGACCCACCCCAAAATAATCTCCGGTTTAGTCCAGTACATCTCCAAGAATAATACAGACATTCATATGAGGAGGACAGGCTGCCACTGTTAGAATGATGAAATTCACCACAGAAAGGTTGTTTGATTTGCCAGAAAGTTGGATTCTGCTGTCAGAGAGACAAGAACTGTTGCTTCTGCTATTAACCAGGTTGCAAAAGGAAATTACTAACACTATAAAGTTGCTAGGAAAATATGACAGACCCACGATAAACTGATTTGCATTTAAAAAAAAGTCAAACAAGCCTGAGGCATACCCAGGGTACAATCCGGATTAATGAGTAGTGTATCACCCCTGCCCTTTAACCTGGGGTGTCCTTTCCAATGCTTACGGCTGTAGCCTGGATTGGTCACACAAAGCCTCCAGCATGCAGGTCACTCCCATTTATGTCTTTGTGTGTGCTGCAGCCTGCCAGCCACACCTAGGCTCTTACCAGCCTGAATTATACTGCCGGGTGACCGCAACACACTCCCAGTCCCAGATTTTGCCCCCAGGAATGTATGTCCTGTACTGACCAGTCCTCTCCTGGACAATTCAAATTTATATAGGTCCCTTATTTCATCAATGGAAATAATCTGCACACGTTTTGATATCCCAAATGGAGGTACCCAGACACTTCAATTTAACCACAATGGATTAGATAAAACAAGTTTATTAACTACAAAGAGATAGATTTTAAATGGATACAAGTAATGAGGCATGAAAGTCAGAAATGGCAAAATAAAGGAATAACTGGGCTGGTGGAATCCAGGGTGAGACTATTGTGCTATGCTGGTGTCATGGCTCTGAGCCAAAGCTACACAGCACAGAGGCACCCAGAGCTGCAGAATAGGTGGTGAGAGAACCTCTTAGTGGTCTGGATAAACCCCCAAAGTGTCACACTATCATAGTGACCCCCATGAAATTTTACGCTCCTTGGAAAAGGGGTACCTGCTGATCTGTGGGTAGACTATGTACTTAACTAATCAGCACCCCACTACTTACTGGTGGGTCATCACTATGACATGGAGAAACATTTCCTCACACAGGAGATTTCCAGAACCAATGGTTAAGCACCAGAAATGCTATAAACAGGAATGACATTTACTAGTCAGAGGACTGACAAACCTCCATTTAGAGAGAACGGAGCAAATGATAGTGGCAGTTGCATGTATATTCTGATCCTGCAGAGCATACTTGGGCAAAACTCCCAGTTATTTCAATGGCAGGTTTGCCTCCAGGACAGAGGAAGAGAAGGAAAAACAGCAAGAGATGGAAAATTAACAGAATTGATCTGGTTGATAAGAACTAGACATATATGGCAGAGCAGGTTTGGATAAAATAAGATTCCACCTGAAACTTTGCTCCAAACTGTGCTGAACCCTTTTTTGAGGATCAAAAAAGTTTGAATGACTTTCCCCTCAACTGTTTTAAAATTTTGTTCTGCTTCATGGCTCAAAGTGAGACTGAAAACAGACGTGACAAACAAAACATAGCAAGAAATAGAGAACATGAGGTGGTAGGGAATTCCACTGTAGACGGCACTAGATTAGGATTCAGATGTCCTGTGTTCAATTTGAGCTTTAAAACTACTTACTGTGAGACAATGAGCAAGTTTATTCATTCTTTGTACCTCTCTTTTCTATTTAGATTGTAAGGCCTCTGGGTCAGAGACAGTCTCTTACTAAGTGTTTGTACAGCACCTAGCACATTGGGGCCTCTAGGTGGTACTGTAATACAAATAATACTTTAATAACAAAGAAGCTTTTTTGGGGTGGCTTCAGCCTGGGTTCTACTTACTTAAGCTTGGGCCAGATTTCGATGACTTTTGCATTTATTCAATTGCCTATGCAAATGTGGTTGTGTGCGCTTCTATGGTATCTACTAATAAACACAAATGAGATGCACAGATACACACACAGTTACAAAAATCTGGCTGAAGAGGTCTGGATAAGAGACACATTCAGAGTTGAGTGTTAGTCAAACTGAACCTCTAAACCTTTTAAGCTTTGCCCCTAAAAACAAAAGAAATGACAAAATCCTCCCCTGCATTCAAGATTTATGTTTATCCTTTGACAGATCAGCTGCAAGGCACAGCAGTCTGTTAGTCATACACTGAGTGACTTTTTGTTTCCAAATAAGCAATCGCTGTAGTGTGTTTCATTGGTAGACTGTGCACCTCCAGCTCTGTGTTGAGACTGCTTGTTGGTTGTATTTGCTACATCTGTCCTAACTGGCTAGTCTGAAGAACTGAATATACAGTATGAAATTCTCATCTGTGCTCTGGATATGAAAATTTCTGTCAAATTGAATAGGGGGAGGGAGTCCTGAACTAACCATTTATAACCCTCTGGCACCTATTCTGGTATACCTCAGGAATTCAGGCATTTGCTCATGGCACACATGCCTTTAGAGGGCAGTCAAATCTGCTTCCACTATCCTGTAATATCATCTGTTACTCTGCCATGTTTAACAGGATTTGTCTGGTACAGAGCAAACTCTATTAGGCATGTGTTGACCTTGTGAAGATGATTGGGCAATAAAACAAGCCCTCTCAGTTTGTTAAATATGTGACGGTAGGATGTGGACAATTTGTTTTAAACTATATAGTTTTTAAAATGTTTATACTGTTCTTGATATTATGAATGTAAAACAATGGGTCCAGTTCTACAGAATATATTTTAGAAGCAAATACTCATCCCTGCTTTACTACCATTCATTGCTGACACTGCTAATATTGTCTCTGCTGGCACAACAAAAGCGTTAACATATTAAATCACATTTCCACATGATCATAAAAAGTCAACCCATTTTTCATTTTTTACCTTAGATTCTTCAAGCTAGATTTTTAGAATTATACACGCATAGCTGTCGGTAAAAATGTGCAAACATGGGAACTTCACAATAAATCACTCAAATTGCCCTTGCAATTGTAGTAATTGTGCATGCAAATAGTTCGCTAGCTGTCTAACAGATCACTTACATACAGAAAGTGAAATTCACTGCTGGGCAGACGGCCAGCTCGAGCCCTATGCAACACTTAAATGTGACTACAGCCTTGGGCATACCCTCTGCACAGGGCTGAATTTCATCCACACTTACCATAATAGCATGCACAACATAGTAATTGCAAATGCAAATTTACGCGTACAAAAGCACATGAACTTGTATACACACAGTTGCATGCATGCAGTTCTGAAAAATGTGGGCCTCATTTTTGGGGGATGAAATGAAAGGCAGCTTTTGCATTCATCATTTGGCTACAAAAATAATGCAGTTTCTCTTGTTCACATGTAAAAACTAGTGGTTTTACAAAGCTATTTTTACAAGTCTGGTATAGTGCTGAAAAACACTGAACTGGAGTCTGTACAAGTCTGATCACTTCATTAAATGACACTGAACGAGGCTCTTCTAGATGTTTTGTGCTTCTACAGATTTTGCTACTGACACTATATGTATGTGGTTGGTATACAACAGTGAAGTTTAGTTTGGTATTGCAGTTTTTTATTTTGCTGACTCTGTTAGTTTGAGCTTTTCTACCAGAATTTCTCTAGAGGGCAGTAAGGATTCAAAACTGCTTCAATATTTTTTTTAGAAATGACAGATCATCTTTGCACCGCATTAAAGGTTACAAGAGTGGGTGCACATGTTGCAACGTAGGGTGGAACAGCTAAAAGCACATAAAGCATACTGTACACTGTTCCTTCTCATAACATCACCCAGTCTGATATCTCATTGCACATTTTTATTCTAAATTACTGCATGTACTTTGCTTTTAAACTTGATATAAAAGGTAAGGAGCATGTGGTTAACCATGAGCAAGTAAAACGTGGCGAAAAAGAGAGCCTTCTTGTTAATGGAGATCCAATTAATTCAATAGATCTAACTGCATTGGATGGCCACATTTGAACAAGAGTTAAAATTAGAGAGGGTCCTGAACTGAAATCCTGGATCCGTTTACCCCTGAAGCATGCTGGCATTCAAAAACTGGATGAGGACTGAGATTTGAATTTCATAGCTGTCCCCTCTCTCTAATATGGGAATGAAAGATCCTGAACTTTTGGGAATCAAAATCTAGATCTGAATCTAAATGTAGCAATTTTGCGCCTTCTCTAGTTACATCGGAATGTCTAACAATAGGGGTGTGCATTTTAGGTTATTAGAAAGCAGAGCAAAACATATGCAGTAAGGCATGGGTTTATAGAAATAACACAGCAAGGTGGATATGAGACAAACTAAGCTGGAGAAAACAATGTGATGTGTTTTCTAAGAAAAATGGCCTCTAATTTTGTGAGCAGAAATGACAGGAATTAGACAGCTGCCAGACTGCACCTGAAAAACAGGTAGATAATATCTTGTTCTTATATAGCACTTTCCATGGGTAGTTCCCCAAGCACTTTACAAAGGAGGTAAGTATCATTATCCCCATTATTATTTGAAGAGTGAGGTAGTACTCAGTATGGGTAAGAGTGGCAGAATGGGGCCTTATATCTGTATTTTCAAGTCATGCTGGAATGCCCCTCTGAGAATTTGTGTGCAGTGTCAGCTCTAGGTCAGTATATTTGGTGGGGCCCTGTAATTTACCTTAGCAGCCTATGTGTTCATTAATTAAGAGTACTTACAGAAGTAACCTTCAGTTGTCCGTATGGCTACCTGGGGTTTCAATGGAGCCTGCTGTGACTGTATAGAAGCCCCCTATTAAAAAGGTACAAACTATACAGTCTGCGGCACTGGAGCAGCTGCCCAACTTCGAACCTTCATCAGAAAGAGTTATTTGGCTAAGTGGCATTGGCCATTGAGCTGTGCCTGGCTATGGACAAAAGGACAAGCCCAGGCTGATTTTATCAGAACAGTAAAGTTACTTTTGATGACCGTAAGGTGGTATTGCATAGGTTGAATTAGTAGGAATGGATCGAATTACAGTGTAGAGCTGTTCAGCACATTTATAATTAATTGTGTTTTCACCCAAATATGCTTTTTTGGTTGAAGCTGAAACATTTCACAGGGGCATATCGATTCTAGTGATGGTTTCAATGGGAAAGATTCTGAAGTCCAGGGCGTGCGTGCATGCGCAGCTCCAAAAATCTGATCAAAAGAAAGATGGTTTGACCCAATTTTATTTCATGAAAACAGTTGAGAGGTTTCGTTTTCATTCCAATGCAGAACAAAAAACAAATTTCTAAACCGCAAAAATTGTCACAAAATGGAATTGTCCTCTGGGCACCTCTACTGCTGTGATTTCAGGCCTTTTAATGTGGAAATACCCACAAAATGTTGATGGCAATTTTCCAAGAGCTCTCTCTTGTGTGGTACTGCAGGTTTCTGCTCTGATCCTCTCCCCACTTATGTCCAAAATGTATATAAGGCCATAAGATGGCTAGTAAGGCGATGAGGACTACAGTGTCTGGAGTCTACAGACAACATCCAGCTATATATTTCCATTACACCAATCCTGCTGGATTAGTGGAACAGATGACCCTGTGTCTACAAGAGATAGGGGTTTGCATGAGGTCCCGCAGACTGAGGCTCAATCTGCATGAGACAGATAATGTTGATAAGGGGGAAGACGCATCCAGAAGAGTTGTCTAGAATGATAACAGCACCATTAATTGATGATGTGCATCCATTGTTTGAGATTTAAGTTTGAAATTTAGGGAGATTATTAGAATTGAGGCTGTTATGGGCAGCCAGGTAGCAGCTCTGTTGAAGGGCACGATTTTCCACCTGAGCTTGGTAAGGTGAGAGCCAGCATTTGTTTTGTATGACGGGACCTTGTGACATCATTTGAGAGTTGCGGGGGGGGGGGCGGGGGGCGTGCGCGCTCAGTGCTTCTGAAAAATCAGATCTAGATATCTCAAGAAAGACACTCAGCAATTCAGGCAGCCAAAATTAATGAATGCCTTTAAAAATATTGACCTTCGCTTTCTCCATCACCCATCTGATGCCACGTCATTTCTTTCAATGAAATATTAGTCTTAGAAGTAGGTTGAAGAAGGCAGTATTCCTAAAACTGTAAGTTCAGCGCCAAAAATGCTGATGTCCTAGCAGACTTATTTCAGAAAGAGTGCTCTAAGAAGCTGGTATTTTTGCAAATGACAGTGGGTATGGTGTGCCACTCACTCTGTCTTGAGGGACCGTTGAACCTGCACAGCTTTTCACTTTGAGGAGTTACAGTAACACAAGAACCTTGTGTCACCCCATAATTGGTAGATTATATAAATTAGGGCCCATTGATACACCAATGAAATGGGAATTTCCCCCTAATTTCAAATGGATCAGGACTGGGCATGGATCACTTGATGATTACCTGTTCTGTGCATTCCCTGTGGAGCACTTGCCATTGGCCACTGTCAGAAGACAGGATACTGGGCTAGATGGACCTTTGGTCTGACCCAGTAAGGCCATTCTTATGTTCTTATTTTCATCCAGCCTCAAACTTTTCTCATCCTACTTCTGTATGTGCATTTTATATGTTCCCATTTTACACACTGAAAACTTGCATTTGTATGTGAAGCTAGGAGGTCTGAATGCCCAGTTGCTCACATTAAATACATAATGTGATGGAATTCCAAATTTTGAGGGTATGTGCTAAAGGGATTGTGTCCCAGCAGGTTTTCAAAATCATTCCCTATGGCACATTCAATGAGTCTGAGAGTAGAATGCCCACAAATGAATGTGAGCCGGAAATACCAGTGGAGAATTTTTAATAAATTGTTAGTACATAACATTTTTAAAATGAGAAATGGAAAACTTGAATACAATGAGGAGTAGGTTAGTTTTTATGGTAAGGGTTTTGTTTGTTTGTTTTTTCAAAGGAATACTAAATTTAGGGACCTAAAGAGCTTCATGCTTGAATCTATTTAAATAATTATTCTGTAAGTTATTCAACCTTGAATCTATGTCCTTGCTCTCCAGGAGTCTTGGCATCTGGTCTTTAAAAAGTATTGTATTGCTTCACTGTAAAATGAATTTAAACAATCACATAAGATGGAGAACCAGACTCGCCTGACAGTTTTTGGACTAATCTCTGATTTTTCCAACCGATTTTCACCTGCAGCCTCTACTCCTTGCATTCATGTTCTCTGTCTTCTCTTAATATAAGAGGAGCTCATTACGTAATGGACAAAAAGTAGGGAGTACTTTATAGCCAGCGAAAACAATAAGGAGTCCGGTGGCACCTTAAAGACTAACAGATTTATTTGGGCACAAGCTTTTGTGGGGAAAAAAAACCTCACTTCTTCAGATGCATGGAGTGAAAGTTACAGATGCAGGCATTATATAATGACAAGAGAAGGGAGTACCTCACAAGTGGCGAACCAGTGTTGACAGGGCCAATTCAATCAGGGTGGATATAGTCCACTCCCAATAATAGATGAGGAGGTGTCAATTCCAGGAGAGGCAAAGCTGCTTTTGTAATGAGCCAGCCACTCCCAGTCCCTATTCAAGCCCAAATTAATGGTGTTAAGTTTGTAAATTAATTTTAGTTTGTCTGTTTCTCTTTGAAGTCTGTCTCTGAAGTTTTTTTTGTTCAAGAATAGTTACTTTTAAATTTGTTATAGAATGTCCAGGGAGGTTCACCTACTGGCTTTTGTATGTTACCATTCCTGATGTCCGATTTGTGTCCATTTATTCTTTTACGTAGGGACTGTCCGGTTTGGCCAATGTACATGGCAGAGGGGCATTGCTGGCACATGATGGCATATATCACATTAGTAGACATGCAGGTGAATGAGCCCTTGATGGTGTGGCTGATGTGGTTGGATCCTGTGATGGTGTCGCTAAAATAGATATGGGGACAGAGTAAGCAATGAGGTTTGCTACAGGGATTGGTTCCCTGGGTTGGTGTTTCTGTGGTGTGATGTGTAGTTGCTGGTGAGTATTTGCTTCAGGTTGGGGGGTTGTCTGTAAGCGAGGACTGGCCTGCCTCCCAAGATATGAGAGAGTGAGGGATCATTTTCCAGGACAGGTTGTAGATCGTTGATAATGCGCTGGAGAGGTTTTAGCTGGGGGCTGTACGTGATGGCGATTGGTGTTCTGTTATTTTCCTTGTTGGGCCTGTCCTGTAGTAGGTGATTTCTGGGTACCCGTCTCACTTTGTCAATCTGTTTCCTCACTTCCCCAGGTGGGTATTGTAGTTTTAAGAATGCTTGATAAAGATCTTGTAGGTGTTTGTTTCTGTCTGAGGGATTGGCGCAAATTCAGTTGTATCTTAGGGCTTGGCTGTAGACAATGGATCATGTGAGGTGTCCTGGATGGAAGCTGGAAGCATGTAGGTAAGTATAGCAGTCAGTAGGTTTCTGGTATAGGGTGGTGTTTATGTGACCATCACTTATTTGCACTGTAGTGTCCAGGAAGTGGATCTCTTGTGTAGACTGGTCCAGGCTGAGGTTGATGGTGGGGTGGAAATTGTTGAAATCCAGGTGGAATTCTTCAAGGGCCTCCTTTCTGTGGGTCCATATGATGATGATGTCATCAATGTAGTGCAAGTAGGGGACGAGAGCTGAGGAAGCGTTGTTCTAAGTCAGCCATAAAAATGTTGGCATACTGTGGGGCAATGCAGGTACCCATAGCAGTACCACTGACTTGAAGGTATAAGTTGTCCCCAAATCTGAAATGGTTGTGGGTGAGGTCAAAGTCACAAAGCTCAGCCACCAGGCGTGCTGTGGCCTCATCAGGGATACGGTTCCTGACAGCTTGTAGTCCATCCTCATGTGGGATATTGGTGTAAAGTGCTTCTACATCAATGGTGGCCAGGATGGTGTTTTCAGGAAGAAAACCAATGCATTGTAGTTTCCTCAGGAAGTCGGTGGTGTCTCGAAGATAGCTGGGAGTGCTGGTAGCGTAGGGTCTGAGGAGAGAGTCCAAATAGCCAGATAATCCTGCTGTAAGAGTGCCGATGCCTGAGATGATGGGGCGTCCAAGGTTTCCAGGTTTATGGATCTTGGGTAGCAGATCGAATACCCCTGGTCGGGGCTCTGGGGTTGTGTCCGTGTAGATTTGTTCCCATGCTGTAGCCGGGAGTTTCTTGAGCAGATGGTGTAGTTTCTTTTGGTATTCCTCAGTGGGATCAGAGGATAGTGGCCTGTAGAATGTGGTGTTGGAGAGTTGCCTGGCAGCCTCCTGTTCATAATCTGACCTGTTCATTATGACTACAGCACCTCCTTTGTCAGCCCCTTTGATGATAATGTCAGAGTTGTTTCTGAGGCTGTGGATGGCATTGTGTTCTGTACGGCTGAGGTTATGGGGCAAGCGATGCTGTTTGTTCACAATTTCAGCCTGTGCACATCCGCGGAAGCACTCTGTGTAGAGGTCCAGTCTGTCATTTTGACCATCAGGAGAAGTCCACACAGAGTTCTTCTTCTTGTAGTGTTGGTAGGAGAGTTCCTGTGGGTCAGTGCACTGTTCAGAGGTGTGTTGAAAATATTCCTTGAGTCGGAGATGACGAAAGTAGGCTTCCAGATCACCACAGAACTGTATCATGTTCGTGGGGATGGTGGGGCAGAAAGAGAGTCCCCGAGATAGGACAGACTCTATACTTTATAGCCAGTGGTATCCTTTATAAACAATGTGTAGATATGGCAATCTCCTGCAATATATTTGAGAGATCTTACTGTATTAAGTTTATGTATCATTTTGGGCCTGGGATTGCATGTAATTCCATGGGGGAGAGTGACCATAGCTGCTCCAGGAACTAAGAACAGCATGTGTGTCGAGGGGAGGGTTAAACAAATTCACTCAGGTTGTAACATCTCCAGAGAAGTAACCACCACCTGGAAAGGCTCATGTATACTAGTTCAAACTGGATTCTCCAGAGACCAACAGACAAAAAAGGACAGAACCTTCTGTCCAAGGGAGGCCCCAGTCTTTTCTGGGAAGGGTTTGAAGGATTTTGGTCTACTGAGGCCTGATAAGACTAATGGGTGACCTCTGGTAAGCTTTTAGCATGCATATAGGAGCTTTTTTATTGTATTTTTTATTTTTTCTCTGTAATGCTTTTGCCTTAAGAATAAATATGCTTGCCTATAAAGAGCTTTGTGGTGACTTGTGACTGCTGGCAATAATGCTATTCAAAAGCTTTGGAAAGAAAGCAAAGTGTAATGCCGGTCTGTTTAGGCAGTCTGGCTATCACATCATAGGCAGGGAACAGTGCAACCTGGAAAAACCTAGGTCAAGAGGGAGAGATCCCCAGTCTCTGCCCAAGAGAGATGATGGCTAAATAGCCAGGTGCCTAGACTGGGTGCCCTTGGTGGACCAAAGAAGGGGAATCTGGGTACATTTGTCCTCAACTGTGACAACCAGCAGTTCATATGTGATGAAAAAAAAGACATGGGAAAAAAAGACATGGGAAGTTTGCGTTGTAGGTTTCAAGTAGCTTTTACTCCCGATTAGGTAGTCTGGTATATCAGTGAGCCCATAAATATGGGTGTCTTGGAAGTACCCCTTCAAAAAAAGGTTATCCAACTAAAATAGATATATTTTGGAGGCTGTAGCCCAAGAGCAATTGCTATTTGTTGTCCACAGTATAATTCACAACAGACTGTCTCTCAGAAAAAAAGCTTTTAGCTAAGGGGCTATGATTTTAGGAAGGCTTTATACTCCATGTGTGCACTATGGATCATGGGAGTAGGAAGCAATAAAAGTTGAGCACAGCTGGTATACCAGAGTGACAGCATTACGACTTTTATCAATTGTGTGAGAAATAAGTGCAAGTCTTAGTAGAGGATTATAGCCCAACTAAACCATACTCCTATGCTATGGATTTATGGAACACAGTCCACCCTGTAAAGCAGTTGTTTAAAAATCAAGGGCCTGCAAACCTTGTTCACATGAGTAGCTCCATTAAGTGTAGTGGAGTAGTCACATGAATAAGCACTATACATGGGAGTAGGGTGTGTGAGATCCATCCTCAACCAACATATAATTTTTCTTGTACTGTGACAACCTGAACACCCAGAAAGTTAAAATAACGAAACAATCAACCCACCCGTGGGAAAGATCATCTGAGAGACAGTGTAACTCAACAGAGAGGACTGTAGACTGGGAGTTAGAACACCTGGGTTTTATTCCTGGTTCTATCACTGACCTGTTGCATAACCTTGAGCAAATTACTTTACCTCTCTGTATTCTTGCTCCCAGAATATTCATTCAATATCATTTGCCCAGACAGTACTTTCCTCCAAGAACACAACTGTATTGAAAGGGTAAAACAGGCCAAGTTTTTAGTAGTTTTGAGTCAGTCAGCTACTCAACCTTACAGCCATTACTGTGAGATGAAGGGAAGATGGGTGATTTCTGTAGGGTACCTGCAGGGAGATGCATGCCAGGTGATTCATAAGTTGTTAGTCAGGAGCTGTTAAATATCTGCTTTTTGCCAATGCTTGCTCTGTTTTGGTCTGCCAAAGATTCTGGATAAACAGTCACTGTCAAAATTTATAGTTACTCAGGGGAAAACAAAAGCTTTTTGTGGCATAATTCAACACCATAAATTAAAACAAATGGTTTAAAAAAATTAAGAAGTTACATCATGTTTTAATGTAATGTAATGTGGCAGGTCATGCTTTTAATTTTAATAAGCATTAAAGAGAGAGAGAGAGAGAGATTTGGGAATGTGAACACTGCTTCTGAACTCATAACATCCCATATTGGAGGCTCTGGTCAAGTGGGTTCACCTCGGAGACCTGGGTATAAATTTTGCTTCATGGAAATTATTTGAAATTAATTCTGGAGATAGTAATATCAATTAGTGAACTGATTTCCACTCCATACACCATCCAGGAAAGTGCCAACAGCAATATTAGCACCTATATAGTACTTGTCATCCACAGATGTTACAGTGCTTTACAAAGCCTTATTACCCTCAGTTTAACTTTTCAAAAGTATCCATTAACTTTTTGGTACCTCAGTTTTTAGGGTGGCAAACTTAAAACACCTGTGGCCTGGTTTTCAGAGGCATTGAGCAACCGTAGCTCCTACTGACTTCACCTGGAATTGTAGCTGAGCTCCTCTGAAAAACTGTCCCTAGGTAATGGCATCTCAAGTTGGGTGCCCAAAAACTGAGGTACGCCATATTAATGGTCACTTGAAAATTTAGGCCTAAGTGACTTGCTCAAGGTCAGAACTGAGAATCGAACTTCTTACTCTTGAAGTCTGTGGGAAATAAAAACGCTTGGCACCTCTCAAGATGGGGCCTGCACTCAGACATAGGGAAGCAGCATGGTCCAGTGAAGAATAGGGTGATGTACTAAGAATTAGGGTACCTGGGTTCTCTGTTTTTCATGGCAAGGATTATGCCTTCACATGTTTGTAAACAGCATCTAGCACTCAAGGGCCATGATCCCCAGTTCAGGCCTCTGGACACTACCACAATAGAAATATTTAAGAAGAAGAAGAAGAATTTGTAGGGATGGACACATTGGAAGCATGTCCAGACTGTCCACAGGGGAACAGTATCCCATTCAAGATTTTGCTGGCTGCACTTTAGTTCACTAATTTACCATAGTTCATGAAAGGTGCTATCTGAATGCAGCTGTTCACTTTTTTAGTCATATTTGACACAGCTTTATAAGATGGCCTTTGCTCAGTTTAGCCTTGGGACACTGAGAAGTCTTGGAACTCACTCTCCAAGGCTGTCAGAAACGTGACACTTTTTGGAGACATCATGCACAATCCTTGAGAGAATAAACCAGGGTCTGACCACTGGAATATATCTGTGCAATTTGGTGTCCGGCTCAAATCTGAGATAACCACCTGACTCTATGCTAAACCTGATGTGATTGGTTGTGGGCTGCACTTTCTTCCATTCTCCCTTTTAATTTTTCTTTTTAATCCCCTTATTTTGCCTATGTTTTCCTGATATTTCACTTTTCTTTCCTAATTCTCATTTTTGCCTTTTCAGTCAGGTTCAGAATACAGGGGAAAGGGTGACCCAATTCCTTCAGAAGGGACATCTGCCCCGTGACTTGACTGACAGGAGGTACCCTTAAGAGCCATGCCATGAGCATCCCTCAAGTCCAGCTGAGACTAACAGTGTTACTCCTGTGCACTCAGGGCTATATTCTGATCTCAGTTACATAGCTGTAAATCATGAAAGACTGCAACAAAGTCCATAGCATTAACCTGGTATAGGTCAGCCCAAATTAACACTTTCAGGCTTTGACAAAAAGGCCTATTGGACTGACATACTCACTACACCTCGCACACTGATGTCATGGTATTTATTTAAGAGGTGATGTAGTATATTTAAAATCTAATAAGACACTGGCCATTAATGTCACTATGAAATATTTGTAGGTGAAATTATGGATATTATGTCCTGGAGACTATGAACAGACAAAGGAGACAAAAAAGGGGTTTTCCACATAAAGGCAAAAGAAAACATGGTGGGAGATGCCCTGTTCAGAAAAGAGAGTTCTGACCTACTGCTTCTAGGTCAGCCAGTGGCTAACCCTCCTGCAGTTTTTTAAGTGGGGACCCCCAGATGGCAAGGGACTCCCTGGTATGAAGCAGTGAGTTTCAGGTGGCCTGACCAGCCCAGTATACCCCAATTCTGGCAAACTTCATAATCTGTATTTAAAATGGGTCATGCAAGGTATCATATGCGAGCGAAGAAGTGACACACTGATGATTAATATCACTGTGAATATCACTGTTTGCATCAACACTACATAAGGAATTATGGCTACTCACTAATATTATGCTTTCGAGTCTGTGACCAAACAACGGGAGAGAAACAGGTTTTCTCCCAGACAGGAAGGAAGGCAGCTGTCTATTGGTTGTCTATGTAAATTAAGCATAGTGGAATCAGAACAACGGAATATGAATCAGCAGGGGAATGGGAAGTCCACAGGAAAGGAAGAACAGCATGAGGCCATCCAGAGTCTGGGGACAAAACAACAAGTTTGGGAAGACATAACGAGAGAGAAGGTGCCATCTTGGCATGCAAACAGGACCAGAGCTCTTGCAAGCTGAGAAGGATGGGCCCTTCAATCAAGGGAGTTAAAGTCTCTGGGAATTGAATACAAGTGAAAATACCCTTAGGTAAAGAACTTTTGCAAGAGAGGAAGACAAGGTAAACCAGCTCCTTGTGCTTTGGTGGAAGGTTCTGACTCAGAGAAAGTCAGCCATGGCTGGGAAGAAGAAAGATTGGTAAGAACTTTACCTTGAACCAAGGCTGTAGCTTGTTGAACTCTTAGCCACTATAAAGTCTATTTTACTTTTATTTGTTTGTAACCATTTTGTCTTTATCCCTTGTACTTTAACTCAGTTAAAACCTCTCTTTTTGTAAGTAAACTTGTTTTACTTTGAATCTAAACCAAGCCAGTGCTGTGTTTGAATTGAAGTGATTGTTAACTCCCGTTAAAGTAATCAGCTGTGCTTTTGTCTCTTTAAAGGAGCACCAAACCATATTACTTCTCTGAATGTTCCAGGAGAGGGCAGGATACTTCAGGACAGATGATTTGGAGGAAATTTGGGACTAGGAGTGTGTTGGGGTCACTTGGCTAGTAGTAACCAAGGCTGGTGGAGACCAGAGTGTGACTATGATGTAACAAACAGGCTGCTGGAGTCAGTTGCTAAACCAAGGCTGCTCAATACAGAGACACCCAGTGCATGCCTGTATGTTGGCTGGGAATGTGTAGACAGATAACTACAGCAGCAGAACATTTTAAGACACTCAGGGTAACAGGACAAGCAGTGACAAAACCAAACTAAAGCTTCCTTTGACATGGTAATAAGCCTTGTGGATAGGAAGGAAGTGGTAACTTGTCTTTAATATCTTGTCTTTAATAAGGCTTTTGATACTGTTTCACATGACCTTCTCATAAACAAATTAGGGAAATGCAACCTAGATTGAGCTACTATAAGGTGGGCACATAACCGGTTGGAAACCTGTTCCCAGAGAGTAGTTATCAGTGGTTCACAGTCAAGCTGAAAGGACATAATGAGTGGGGTCCAGCAGGGATCAGTTCTGGGTCCAGTTCTGTTCCATATCTTCATCAATGATTTAAATAAGGGCATACAGAGTACACTTATAAAATTTGCGGATGATACCAAGTTGGGAGTAAGTGCTTTGGATGACAGGAAGGAGTACTGCGGAAAGGGATCTGGGGGGTCACAGTGGATCACAAGCTAAATATGAGTCAACAATGTAACACTGCTGCTGCTGCAAAAAAAAAAAAGCAAACATAATTCTGGGATGTATTAGCAGGAGTGTTGTGAGCAAGACACAAGAAGTAATTCTTCCACTCTATAGGGCCTCAACTGGAGTAGTGTGTCCAGTTCTAGACGCCACACTTCAGGAAAGATGTGCATAAATTGGAGAAAGTCCAGAGAAGAGCAACAAAAATGATTAGAGGTCTAGAAAACTTGACCTGTGAGATAAGATTGAAAAAACTGGGTTTGTTTAGTGTGGAGAAGAGAAGACCGAAGGGGAACATAACAGTTTTCAAGTACATAAAAGGTTGTTACAAGAAGGAGGGAGAAAAATTGTTCTCCCTAACTTCTGAGAATAGGACAAGAAGCAGTGGGCTTAAATTGCAGCAATGGCAGTTTAGGTTGGACGTTAGAAAAAACTTCCTGTGGTTAAGCACTGGAATAAATTGCCTAGGGAGGTGGTGGAATTTCCGTCATTGACGATTTTTAAGAGCAGGTTAGACAAACACCTGTCAGGGATGGTCTAGATAATACTTAGGCCTTCCAGTCCTACCTATGATTCTCTCACCAGTCAGGGTTGCAGTGCAAAATGTATCACAGGCAGCACCATGTGTGTCACTAGGGGTCCCTGTTACATAACATATATTGTATGGCACTTCCTTCATTCAATTTTGCATGAATTTAGGACTAGCTGACAAAAGTACTGGTAGAAAGGTTTCCCAAAGGAACAGGTGCCTTGAATTTCCCAATGAGCATGTCCATTCTGGCATTTGCCCTCAGTCACATAGACATAAATGCTGTGAATTTATGGTGTATTACTTCATTGTAAGTCATAACAGGACAAACCAAAATGCACATCAGGTTTAACAAAGTATTTTTGAGGCTTTTTACTTACGACACTGTAAAAAAGCAAGGTCTCTGGGCTAAAGTTCACTGGACTCCAGATTCAGAATTCACAAAGAGAGCCTATTGGAGATACAGAAACAAAATTCATGTTAGTGAGATGAAAGTAACAAGACTAAAGTAACTGCGCAGAAGAGCTATAGCATAAGAATCAGAGGCAGCAGACTTGATTATGCTCTCATGCACACTAGTTTTATGCTGGTGTAATTCCATTGATTTCAAGAGAGTTATTCCTAATTTACACTGGAGCAAAGTCAGGGTGTTAGAGAAGGGGTAGAAAGAACTGGAGATGTACTGTGGTTTAAAGATGAGAGCCAATGGGACTCTCTCTTTGTAACCAATGAGAAAAAAAGAATTTTTTAGAATTTGATATTTTCTATTCTTTTTGCTATATTAAATTAATGGACCCATTTCTCATCTTTTTTATATTCATATAAAATTAGGAGCAACTCAACAAATTAATCGAATTACCCTAGTTTAAATCGGCCATAAGTGAGGTAAAAAACAGATTCAGTCATTACATTAAGCGTTTAATTAACTGTGACTGAAATTTCCACAGTACACATTTCTGTGTATAAAAACATGGATTTGAGCCACAGAGGTATTTTGTCTGCTCAAACGGGCATTTGTGCACCTAACTCCCATTTTTAAAATCAAACGTCAGAGGGCTCTTTGCATGTTGTGCGTATGTGTGCAGCTGCATGCTCACAGTACGTTTGCTTGTGCACATGCAAGTGGGTCTAAAACACTTGCATGTGAACTCTTCCAATTTGAATGCACACGTGACAGATTGGACATAGAAGAGTAGACACAAGGCTGCATGTACAAGAGATTTCCAACATCTTTTTTTTTTTCTTAATCAAGCTTCCTAATGTCTTCTTAGCTTGCGAAGTTACCTAATTTACATGTACAAATGCAAGATTTTTGTGCATGCAAACACAAGCACTTGCAAATTTCAGAGCACAGTTGAAGAGCTCAATTTTGGGGGCACCTTTGAACAAGCCTCTTGACAAATTAGGCTGTGAAAGAATTTGGATTACTCAGACTGAGTGAATTTATCACTGTTGGCTTTCACAGCATTGGAAAATGTTGTTTGTATACTTTTACACGAGAAATTATGTTGCATACAGCAACTACCAATTTACTTTCTTTAACATGATTAATTATGAGCCATAATAATCTCTTCTAGAGTCACCTTTTTGGTTCCATCATCCCATCCTATATTGCATTCTCACTGGGAATTGGAAAGTTGCATCATGCAAACTGGACCTGCCCACTCCAAAGTTCTTTGTTAATGATAGTTCACCCCAAAGCATGTCAATTACATCAGCACTCCTTTGTGCTCACTCTACCTTCTGAAACCAATTTGGAAATTACATGACATGTTTTATTTCCAGCTACCCCTAGAGCTGGCCCCACAGGTCAATAATCTGGGTTGACAAGATGGGTGAGGTAATATTTTTTATTGGACCAACTTCTGTTGGTGAAAAAGACAAACTTTCGAAAGCTTCTCTCTCTCTCTCTCACCAACAGAAGTTGGTCCAATAAAAGATATTACCTCACCCACCTTGTCTCTGTAATATCCTGGGACTGACAAAGCTACAACTACAAGCTAGGTTGTCAGAGAGACAGCAGAAATGAGCTGGCATGCTGCTTTGGGCACACATGTCTAAAGTTTGCCAGACATGATGTAAAGCATCCAAACCAACCAACAGTTACATGGCATGTTTTATAATGGATCTGTAGCTTGCAAGATATCTGTAGAGTGCTCAGCTGTTCTGTCAGAAATTCAGTACCACTCAAGTTATAACTAGCGCTTCAATATCTGTTTAATGGAATTTCATATGGAATTTTTTGTTTCTTGTGGTTTCTAATATCCTCAGTTTTCATTATAGTTACAATTTCAACAGAAAACCCATATTTACACCACAGACATGCAAAAACTTGAGCTCCGTATTTGCATGGAAAATGGAAGCAACTTAACTTATAAACAGACCCTTTTTGTTAACAAATTTAAGGTATCATAGGGAAATTGTCCATGAAATTGGGCCTGTTTTAGACCTTGTGAAAAAATGCAAAATATCTTAAATTTTTCATTTTGGGCCAAGCATTTCACACTGCTAACCATATTCCCCTTGCTCTATGGTCTCTGCAAAGTATTACACATTTTATCTGTCTGGGTAGTATCACTGAATTACATAATTACAATTTATAAAATCCCCTTTACTGATTTTCCTCAAAAGTTTAAAAGTAAAATAAGAATCCATCCAAAAAAAAGCACCCAAAAAGCTACACACTTTTTTACATTTCATGATTAATGGGCTCTATTAATTCAACCATGTTGTTTGATCAAATGACAAATCATTGAAATAAACCATGCTTAAGGCTCTAAAATAGTTTTTAAGAATTGCAATTTCTGTTCTAAGGAGCTGGTAAAGCAACTTTTTCAGAATAACCCTCTCTTGGGCTATGTATGAAAGAGAATTTTAGGGTTTTTTTAAGCAAAGGTCTGCTTATAAGCACACATTGAATTTACTGGGGATCAAATTCACTTCTCTGCAGAGAACTAGACCAGTCCTGTACACCATTTGGTCCCTTGTTAAGTCAAAAAAGGTCTTAGTTGGTGAATAGATCTTGGGCTGATCTGCCACACTGGGGTGAATTTCACACTGAATAAGTAGTATAAGTAGAGCATAAGTGTTACAGAAGTCCTCAGGATTGTGAGGACCCTTTCATAAGGGTGAGTTTCACCCTAAAGCTGTTACAGGAAATATGAATTAAACAAATGTTGTGTCACCATTTATGTAATACCATTATTTCTTCTTTATACTAACTTACATTTGTCCAACCTATGCCTAAACCAAAGCTTTTGACTTCTCATTTCAATCCTTCCTTCTGATCAGTTTATGGCATTTTCTCTGGTAACAGATTATCAACTCTGAAGAAAACTTGAGGCATTCTTTTTTCATTTGAATAGCCTATAGACCCTCTTTTACTTCATCTCACCAGTGATACATTTTTTTACACTTGAAATGGGATGCCTTTCAAACAGAAAGTTGGCCGTCTTACCAGAATATAAAGCAATGTGGATGAAGATCAGAGATGCATACATTTGCTAACATATCATAAACAGATCAGACATTAATAGCTACAATTTCACTAGCCTCAATGAAGGATGGACAATCATGACACTTCAACCCTTGTTTGATGTCCACCACTAAAAGAACAGTTAACTCAACCTTTCCTAAAGCAGTCATCTGGGGATGTTTCCAGACACGCTTTCTGTAGGCTGCTGGCCTGCCTTCTCAACTCAGGAAGGACTCACTGCCATGCCCAAGTCTCTTTCAGACTCTCCCCTCAGGGCACTGTTTAATAACTCAAACACTAACCTTAGTCAAAAGAGTAAAACAAAGCAGATCCTCTGTCCACCATGGCCTACAATTCCCAGAGCCTTTCCCCCTTGCCTCTCTGTGCTGAAAGGAAGGCACACTCTGCCTTTGCCTTCCCTTCAATCACCCTTCTTCAGGGCCTGCTTCAGGAGGCGCTGTTCCTCCTGCAACTCCTTCCAACTCACTTCTGTCAGCCTTTTATAGCAAACATCTGACCCCTTCTCAGGTGGGTCTAATAATTCAATAGGGCTGACTGGCCCCAGGTCCTCTGGTCCTTAAAGGGGCAGACTACCCAGTTAATACTTTTTAAGAGCATCAACAACTGATATCACAAGATGCTGGAAATGCAAGATGTAGGATGTGAAGTCTAACTTTAAAATGATTTTCAAGCAATGCAGCAAGGCCATAATATCAAACATTGCTAAGCTCACTCCCGGAGAAGTCAGGGTTCAGTCTTCTACAGGAATAGCCCATTGTACAATATGGACAAAGAGCAGTAGCAACATCCTCAGGGTTTGGCAAAACCACCATGAAGGGGTCTCATGGTTTTCTGAAAGAAAACCAAGTTACCATCAAACCACATCTTCCTTTTCTGACCCCTTTACTTACTAACGCTTCATCCCAGTAGCGCCCGTTAAGCGATGATTCAGACTTTATGTAACAAGAGTCCACACATAGAAATTAGGTCTGGAATTTTCTAAGGTGTGTAAGGGGTACTCTCTATTTTTACAATAGTCAATCTGTATATGAACACCACCACAGCAGCCACAATTAGAGCATTCCTTAACAATATAATGATTAGGGGTAAAATTTGCAAAAGTGCCCAAGCAATTTAGGAGCTTAAGTTTCATTTTCAAAAGTGACTTAGTCACTTAGCACCTAAGCATTTAGACACCTCAATACCTTTGTCAATATGGACCTCAGGAGCCAAGTTCCACTGAATTTCAGTGAGCTTTAGGCTCCTGAGTGACTGTAACTTTTGAAAATGGGACTTAGGCAGTTTTGAAAATTTTGCTGTAGAACTAATTTTGCATGTGTCACACTCAAATCAAGTCCAGTCAGGAATCCTTTGGCTTCTCCCATATACTTGGGTACTACTTTATCATAGGCACAGAGACCCAAGAATTTATTGCTCCAAACAGAATTTCCAAGGAATAACAAACCCTTTAGGAGTTGCAAATCAACAGGAAAAGTTCTTAGAACCGTATGTAACTATTGATCTGAAGACACAAGGAAGTTACATTTTTTTAAACCTCATTTTACAGATGTGGAACTGAAGCACAGACTTACCTATAGGGGCACAGAAGTCAGTGGCAAAGCTGGGAACAGGCCCTTAAATACAAGACCATCCTTTCTTCACTTAGATAACCTTCTGACAAATCTGCTATGAATTTGGAGTTTGAAACAAACACAAAAATAGGTAATTCTTGCATGGTTTTGTAAAATAATTAAAAAGAACCAGACAAGTCTGGTAATTAACTTGGACATCTGGGATGAGAGCATTCTGCTTCCTTACTTGGGCTTCCTAACGAGTTCAGCGAGGGCCATTGGCTTTTGAACTTTCTCTAGAGAACAGATGAATAGCTGGGTGTATGGAATGTTGATAAGACATAGATTTATTTTGAATGAGGTGACCGTAAAGCACGCACCGGGGTATTACAACCAAGACTCTTGTTAATACAAAAACACGGGGCACGTTCTGACCTACTACGGGTGTCAGATGGGACAGATACAGAAATATATGAAAAGATTCTTCACTAGACAAATTGCTTTGCCGTCAGATTTGTTCTTCTGTTTCATGTGCGCATGGAAGAGAGGAGCAAAGAAAAGGCAAGAAAGGCACTTAAAGAGCAAAAATAAAAAATAGTGAAGAAAATTGGCCCTGGCATGGAGATAATGGGCTAGCTTCTTGGCCGCAGATGAGATACGTTCATGGAGGCAGGGCAAGAAAGTGGCTTTAAGATGATTTTCCAGCTTCCTTGTCCTGGGGCTGACCCTCAGTGTAAGTTAGAGCAGTCTCTGGCCTGCTGTAAATCACACTTAACTGCCCACAGCTCCAAGGGGCCATTTCCACATCCAGAGACTGATGGAGCAGAATGGTTCTCTGGTCACACTCCTTTAACTCCCAGACTGCTTCCTGTGCTGGGGACTGGGAAGAAGAGGGATGCATAAAGTCAGCTACACCAGCTCTACCCCACCTAGGGAATCCTAAGCTAAGTAGCAACACCAGTCTCTGGCTGCTTTGTGCTGCCAGAACTTTATGAAATAGTCCAAGGTTCTGATCCCTTGGGCCTAATTCACAATGTAGTTACACAGATGCACCCTCTTGAAGTCATTGTCATTGCAACTGCACAGCTGAATGGAGAATTTACGTCAGAAAATACAGCACCTAGCCAATCTAAAATTCTGTTACCTTGGAGGCTAACATTCATGTTCTTAAATATATGTCTCACTTGGTTTTCTCTCTTCAAGGGGTAAAGGCACATTTGGCAAATGTGAATTGAGCTTTTAAACTGGCACCAGAAGAGGACATTGGCTTGATCGCACAGGGACCAGTACAACTGCATAGAACTCTTGTGGAGGTATGGTTAATGCTAACGAGGGAAGGATGAAAGAGAAACAGAAAGATGACCTTCTGAAGATGGTTTTAATTCGAGTGCCACAAACCCTCCGAGAATTGTGAACTGCCTCTATTGCTCTAAAACTGGTGTTAATCCTGATGCCTAAGAATGATCACTCAATGTCAACATTATTTACTATTTCATTGCTGGCAAAAACAGATAAAAAAGAGGTAAGATGATCATATGGGCAATATCTTGTATAATCTATTGTGAGTGGCATCTTGTTTTGACTTCTCATTTTGGTGTAGTGGGTAGAAGTTGGTTGGTGAGCAAAGCTTGACAGACTGGCACTACTATTTTTTTGTTTTGTTTCTTCTAATTTGATCCCCGAGTGAATCTCTTCCCTGGCACAAGAGGATTTGCTGGCACAGGAAAGTTTAAATTACACCTCCCTGTGTTAGTAGCAGTGAATTTGGCCTGTGGTTATAATGTCATTTCATTGCTTTGCACATCAGAAGAAAACCCTCTGACACAGACACTGGTTTACCTTAACTGGAGTGACTCATCATTTTCCCACAATTAAATTTTGAGCTCTAATGCAAAGCAGACTTATCTGCTTTGACAGGACACTACAGAATAAACAGAAAAGATTAAATTTGTATTGGCAGCTACCACTGCGCTGCTGTTATGAGTAATACAGCATAACTAAAAAGGACACCAGGAAATCAACATAGATTCTTGTTGCTGAAGAACCAAAAAAGAAGAAGGAGGAAGATCTGATGATTCCTGGCAAATCTGATTGTTCTGTACTATATCAAGCCATGGACTAGGAACAGCAATGAAGATATTTTTTCCCCCTCTCTGCATTTTTAAAAATTCATTCATTGTACAGGTTTATTTAAAATACGCCACTCCATCTAGTAAAGGAGTAAGTACATCTGTTAAAAATATACCTTCAAAATACAAATTGAACCAATGTTCACATGTACAGATACCCTCTCCCTGCATAGTCTCCCTCCCACTTAATCCTCTTTGCACCCCTAGACATAAGAGGAAGATTAGCTACTATGATGATGTGGGCTACTTCCATAGAAAGATTAGAACCCCACATATAACAAATTCAAGTTCTCTCAAACCAAGTCCAATTCCAGCACGGAGTCCTCCAGCCTGAAAACACTTTAGATTTTCTAATATCAAATCTAGGGTAGAGCTGGGTGAAATTTTTTGGCCCAAACTTTTTCTCAGCAAAAACTGCAGATTTGGAGACACAGAAACATTACATTGGATTTGCCAAGTTGTTTCCTTAAAATAACAAAAACCAAAACCAGAAAGTCTGAAAAAGTCAAAACATTTTCATTTCAACATTTTGAAACAAAATATTTTAATTATCCAATTCAAAGCAACTTTTTGTTTTGAAATGTCCTTCAATTTTATTAAAAAGATACGAAGTTAAATGCTCAAAATCAAAACAATTTCTTCCCTGATTTTTCAGAATTGCCAAAGAACTGAAAAGCCAGTTATTTGCATAGCTCTAATATAGGGATGTATAATTCCAATGCCTTTGCTGATCTCAGCTGCATTCATATCATACAAGGGAGAAAATGGTCTTTCAGATACAGTACCAGGATCCAAAACATTTACTACTTTATAACTTCATAGTCTATTTGAAGGCAATTTTTGATGGGCAAAGTGGTTCAGGAATTAAACAAACATTGAATCAAAGCAAAGCCAACATTTTTGGAGGTTCAAAGAAGTTTAGAAAACTTAATAAAATAAAATAAAATAAAAAGAATCAGGCATGTTTTTATCTCTTGTTTTGAACCCAAATCAGCAGTAGCTATAAAAATATGATGAGAAAGGCTAGTCTTATAACATTTCCAGCTCAGACAAGGAATCATATGTGTCATACACATTTCAAAGAGCAGCAGAAAAGCATTTGAGGGCAGATTTTGTTTTAATTAAAAAAAAAAAAAAAAAGATTACGCATGCAATTGCATGAGCAAAACTCTCATACCGTAATGTTCCAAATTTGAACGTGAATTTCTTGTGATTGAGCACACAGATCAGATAATGTCGTGTGCAGACAAACAGAACTGCTCATCTGCATGAACAATTTTGCTAACTATATGAGCAAATTAGGGAAATGATGCAATGTTGAAAATTTGGATCCCGAATCCTTGTATGCTCCTCTGGACTGAACCCCTAAAACTTTTGATATTTTGTAATCGCTAATTGCAATAATGCTGATGCTGGGTCTGTAATTTCAAAATGAGAAGTATATTTAACAGCAGGTGACTAAGATCCGGTATTAAAAAAGCAAAACTATTGCAAACAATGAGAAAACTGGATAAAAAAGGCAAAATCTAAACAACCTCATTCATATTATATAACAACATAACCTCAAGTACCTATACAAAATTGGTAACCTTAAATAACAATAAATAATGTAAATAGCTCATAGAAGGTGGAATGACTTGGCAGGGTTTTCATTTTTCAATATGCTTAGTGGTCCACTCTAATCTTGGTAAAGTAATATGGAGCAGTTCTGCTGGTAGGTTTAGATTTCAGACTACAGGCCTGTCACAGTGTAAATTACCATTTCTTGGATACACCTTGACATTCATTTTCAAAATGTAGCATTTTAAAAATACTCCCTATCACAGAGACTAGGGGCATGGTGGTGTTTAGAAAAAAGTCAGTGTGGGGTTTGTTAACAGAAAGGAATTGGGATTGATTTCATTAGGGAGTTAACCTAGTTTTTATTTTTGGACCATAAATGATAATTTGAACCCTGACTTCTTTCCAAAAAAACTAATATGATCCCTGATCCCTCAGTCAGATCTATAGAGGTGAATCCTTGTGTCTGGTGGAGTCCCATTAAGTTCAGTGAAACTCAGCATGGTTGCAATGTTTGCACTATATGGATAAAGTGCAGTGGTATCAGTATGCAGGGAAGGGCTCTCCAAGGAAAGACAAATGGAAGTGGCTCTGTGTCAGTGTATCTTTGGACAGCCTTAAAGAGGTCTTTTTAAATTAATATTTAAATACTAGGCATCAGGGACATGGCATCCTTAACAAGAAGTGAGAGTGACAACTCCCGCTTCCCCAGTCTTGGCAGGAGTTTGAGTAGCAGGTTCCAGTCTGTCCTCCTGATGGTTTTTCACACAAAGGGCTAGTTTAACTGTAAAACTTTAAAAAAATATACACTTAGTGGGTGCAAAGGGTGCAGATATGACAGTTCTGCGTATGTTCTGGAGATAGTCATTATGACTATAGGAATACATGGTGGACAGACACATCATCACCATAAAGCTTACAGCTTTGGTCTGCTATTAAAACACCCCAGATGGGGAGGACTCTCAGATACTACAGAGAATCCTTTCTCAGGTGTCTGGCTGGTGGGTCTAGCTGATCGCCATATTTGGGGTTGGGAAGGTGTTTTCCCCTGTGTCAGATTGGCAGAGACCCTGGGTTATTTTTGCCTTCCTCTGCCTTCACTTGCAGGTTTAAACTAGTAACTCAGCCAGAGGTTAGGGGTCTCTTACAGGAGTGGGTGGGTGAGGCTCTGTGGGCTCCAATGCACAGGAGGCCAGACTAGATGATCATGATGGTCCTTTCTGACCTTAAAGTTTATGAGTCTATGAGCAGCATGTCAGACAGATTTTATGCTTCCATGCACCAAATGAGTTCTGGATCCAGGCTATCAATCGTTTGAGATGAGCAGATCACTTAATAAACCATGTACCTCCTCAGGTATATGTCTTGTGCCCTTATCTTCTCTGGGATGGAATCCTATGATTCAACCACTCTCAGACTGGGGCCTAGTCTACAGCACCCCATGTAACCAACCGTGATTATGTAGCAGGCTCAGCTGAGTATGGCCAGGGGCGGCTCTATGTTTTTTGCCGCCCCAAGCACGGCAGTCAGGCGGCCTTCGGTGGCATGCCTGCAGGCGATCCGTTGGTAACGCGGATTCGACGGTGTTTCTGCGGGTGATCTGCCGGTCCTGCGCCTTCGGCGTACCCGCCGCTGAATTGCCACCGAAGCCGCAGGACCAGTGGACCTCCCGCAGGCATGCCACCGAAGGCCACCTGACTGCCGCCCTCATGGCGACCGGCACGCCGCCCCCCGCAGCCTGCCGCCCCAGGCACGCGCTTGCTGAGCTGGTGCCTGGAGCTGCCCCTGGGCACCTGCAAGTCTTCCCTTCAGGAGCGACCAGCAACCATCAGCTTTCAAAACCAAGTATTACATATTTAATCTTAACAGTAGGAACACAGAAAAGCATATGAGAAAAGGTTTTTTTAACAGGAACAATCTATATGCATACCTATCATACCTAAGGCTTACCATCCTAGTCTTAGCTTCTTCAGATCCCCAAATGACCCTCTGTCTGTCTGTCTGTTACTCTGCTCTTCCTAAACAGCTCCCTGACAACTGCTCTTCCCTACCTCTGGGGAAGGAAAGAGGTTTTAACTGTTTATGGTCCTTTTTATCTGTCAGTTCCAGCCTTGGCAAAACAGCTGTGTATTGCTGGCTGAAGCCTGGAAGTAGAATCTTCACAGCTAATAGCTCTTAACTATTTACCAGGAGGTGTTTATCTTGATCCATTGTGTTGCCCTCCTGTTTGTTTTCCAACAGCCATGCTATTAAACGACCCTCTCATATGCATATGGTAAACATTCCAGCATAGTCATACAGTAAACATTTCCCATAGCCTGGTAACATACACTATTCATAAATTAATACCAAGCAGCCCCCACATCCTTCACACTTTTATCTTTGCTTTAAGAGTCCTTCTTATAGGAATAATGAACATCAACACGCAGTTATTCTGTAAAGCCAGTTATTCAGTAAAGCACATTGGCAATTAAAATAAATTAATTAAATTAGCACAGGCAAGCAAACAAAGGCACAATTGTTCAAGTCCTTTACTTAGGATGTAGTCACAATAATAGACTGAAGAGTAACAATACAATCTATAAAGACAATGAATATTACATTCTTATTTTTAGAGAGCTTAAGCACTCAAAAATAGTAATTTTACCACAAAAGACTCCTATGTACTCTTTCCCCTTCGCTTCTAAACATGACAAATCCAGATAAAATTAGCCTTTTATATGCTTCTCATTACTTGAGTATATTCAGCACCATCTTTTATATACAACGTTAGCTCATAACCTCCTGGGAATGTCCACTGCTTTTCTTGACTGTGCTAAAACAAGGATTGGCCAGTCCAGAACAGTAAAGAATGAAGGCATTAAAGAATAGTCTTGGGTCAAGAATTATTATTGCTAGAGGCCTCCAAAATCTAGTTATGGGTTTCAGCAAACCCTGTGGGCTCTTATGATAATGCTTTTCTATAGTATTATTGTTATATGGCATTAAATCAGTCAGATTCATGAGCAACAAGAGGTCAATGTCTGATTGAAATTCATAAGGTCAAAAAGGAAACTAAAAATCAATTTATAAGATATGAAGATTTAGGCTCAAACTATATCCATAAGCAATAAAATTTCACATCCATAAATGTAAGAAATCAGTTATTAAACTTGAGGAGGGGGGGAAGAAGACTTATTAAGTTTTACACACACATAAGGCAGCTAACACATAATTTTATCAGACATTACTGAAATCCTATGTGTAATATAAGAGATGATGGGCTAAAATGCTAAATGGTTTAGCACTAAATTATTAAGTGATGTATCCCTAAGGTATTAAACAGATAAGAAATGCAGAGCAGGTGTCTCTCCCACCAACTCTTGATCACTAGTTTAAGTGCATATTGATAACAAATGCACTTTAGAGGCAAAATAGTATTAGTAATATTTTTGCTGTACGAAAGCCTCATGTCAGAATGAGTAAAAGCTTCTACCTGACAAAGAAATGTTCATTTCTTTAAAAAAGAAAATTAATCATGTTACATGTTAGCTCCCCGTGGGCCAGAAGCAAAACTCTGAGGGGATTGGAATCTCTCTCTCTCTCTCTCTCTCTCTCTCTCTCACACACACACAGAAATAAATACTGTAGGTGGAATAGCACATATATCACATTACAGAATGGAAATCATAGGCACATTTACCTGTTAATTTTATTAGCATTCAAGACTAATAGAAAATCATGTAAACTTAAAAAGAAAAAAAAGTAATACCTCAAACAAGCAACTGATACTTCAGCTACTGGGCAACTAGCCAATGTGTTGAGTATTGTGATGTAGTTTGTGTTAACTCTTTGTTCATCAACTGACATTTTGAAGCAAAGTGTAAAGAAAGCAGAATTTTGGTTCCTGTCTTATGGAATGTTAATGCCTCATTCCCTGCTAACATTACTGCGTGCATATGAGAGAGAGAGAGAGAGATGTGTGTGTGTGTGTGTAAAAGCAGGTACTGAATGAGAAGGCTGACTCTTTGATCTTTTGTCCTGGATGTCTTGCCTCAACTTGAATTCAAAAAGTCAAACACAGAACTCCTCTCTTTCCTGAACAACTTGCTTTTTTCCATTGTCAACAACTCTGCTTCCTCTCTTTCCTTCTCTTCCCCATGGCCCCCTCGCCCCCAGCCCCGACACCATCACTAAATCGTACTGGTTTTCTCTTTTCTCTCACAACTTTTCCAGAAACCATCTATTCCTTCCCATTCCCAACAACAAAGGCCCTTGTCCAGAATTTGAGCTTCTTGAGCCTTGACAGGAACATCTCTCTGGTGTTCTTGACAATCACCTCTTTTCCTCTCCAATCAATTCAAAACTCAGATGCAAAAATTATTTCCTGGCCCAAACCCTTGGCCAACTTTACCCTTCTCCAAATCCCTTCACTAGCTTCTTATTGCATCAGTCACCAAATTCATCCTCCTTGTTCTCAACTTGAATGCCCTCCCCAATTACTTAGCCCCCTTTTATCTGTCTAGTCTCGTCTCGTCTCCCTTTTCTCCCCATTCACCCAATTTGATCAGCTCTAGTCAACTGTCTGACTATGCCCCTTTGTCTTCCCTTCACATATTTTTCCTTAATGCCTAGAACTCAATATTGCTAATTCTCGTCAACACACACACTCTCTCTCTCTCATGCACGCAGTAATGTTAGCAGGGAATGAGGCATTAACATTCCATAAGACAGGAACCAAAATTCTGCTTTCTTTACACTTTGCATCATGAGTCTAGCAACATTTGATGCAGTTGTTTTGGAACTTTTGAAGACCCAGTTGTTGAAATCAGGAGATTGCCTGCAAATCTCAGCTTTCATTAAAAAACATCCCCAAATATAGTGATCAAAATGTATAAATTTTTGGTGGCTTAATCTTTATCTTTCTCAATAGAGGCTAGCTGCTTTAGTTCAGGAAGTTGCTAACAATCACCAATACAACTTTTGATTCTAAAGTAATAATAATAATTTTAAAATGGCATCTTTGTTTAAAATGATTCTTTAGTAAAATTATCTAAAGTTTATTGTCATTGTTATTATATTACCCATGCTTTCTTATATTAAAATTTAAATTATATTATGCAAAATTATAAATGGTTATGCAAAATGATATGAATATAACTAGCAGGAAACCTAAACACAACTGTAAAAGATGAAATAAAAATCTATTCATGCAATAAAACTACTTAATAAGAGTTGCTTTCGTATTCAAAAACAAAATATTAAAGCATGCTCCATATCTGAAAGTCAAAAATGAAGGAATAAATTAACTAAGGTTAAGAACCTGGTAGCAGCTGACTAACAAAGCTCTAGGGGATGATAAAATTTCATGCTCTTGTAATAAAAAGGATAAAGGATTGGCTAGAAGACCACTAAAAGTTAAAATAAATGAACATAAAGAAGATGAAAAAGCTTGACAAGACTGGGACCACAAACGTATAAAGACCAAAGACACAGTTTTAAACCATTAGAGACCTGAATTCAATGAAAAATGAATTCTACTAGTAGATTAATAGAAATTACAAAAGGTAAATGAGTTTGGTTTCATGGTTATAGAAAACTTTGTATATCTCATTATTTTTTCTTAGTACTCGAAAATGGAAAAGCATAATGAGTTAAATTCTGGCACATCCCCAAAACAGATGCAATTCCTAATATTTTTGCATACAGAAAAAACACATTTTTAAAGGCAGATAGGTGCATGATCACCCAAGCTATTTTCTCCCTAAGAAAAGGAGGGTGAGATTACCACTGAAAGGTTTGGATGTATACTTGGAGGCTTCCAAAGAACTAGATTTGTCTAGTGGATGAAAAAAATCATTCAGTGTGACTGCTTAAGCTCAGTCCGACCTCCTTTCACCTGAAGCTTTAAAGGAGATGAAAAGTAAAAGATTAACTTTTTTTCCCCCAGCCCTTCCTTCATCTAAAGCAATGCTTCTTAACCAGTGGTTCATGACCTATGGGGGCCACAAAAACAATTTGGGAATTGGGGTGGGGGGGCGCGATTGTGAGGCATTGAAAATGTTATTACAATCTTAAAAACAATGCATTTTCCAGAATAATTTTGGGGCATTCAGAGTTTGTGAGATCAAATGTAGTTGAAACATACACATACAAATAAGTTATAAAGGCTTATCATTGTTATTAATAATGTCTTACTTTTACAATAACTGTAAGGGAATCTTGAAAATTTTTGACTTTGAATAAGAAGTCGCCAACATGGAAAAACTGAGAAAAACTGGTCGAAAGGATCAATCTCTTAGTTCACCCAGGAGCCAATCCAACTCTCATTAAAATACATGGAAAAGATTTCCACTGACCTCAATGAGGGAAGGATTGGCAATTGACTTATAGTAAAGTCTCATAGATACCTGTATGGGGTGAAAGTATTCTGTTTTGCCCTTTAGATATTGATCAGGATATGCTGATAAAGAGAATTTTTTATGTTATTTGGCCTACTGATTGTGATATCCCGGTGAATATTATGAGCCTGATAAAAGGCTCCCGTTGATTTCAGTGGGTTTTGAATTAGAGGATCTACAGACTTTTAAAAAAAAAATGAATGTGACCAAGTTCTATAAATGAATTGCACCCCGTGCAGAAATTCAGCACTTAAGTCTTATTTTTTAAGGCTTAACTGGGATTTAAGTGGTGCATGGGCCTTGTGTTCCTCCTTTCCACAAGCATGAATTTTACCCTCGCTTAGTATCCTTTGGCCTCACTGGTGACACTACCTTGATTTGATTCTTCCTCACCAAGATATGCACACAACAGTCAACTTGTCACTGACTTTCTGAAAAACTATTTCAAAAAGAAGGAAGACCTTACCTTACAGTTGCAGTACCAGTCGAGTGGGTAGGAATGAGAAATGTATCTGCCTTTCAGATCTCCTTCTTGCCAACATAGATATGTGTGGCTTTTAGGGACCTCAGAAGAATGTGTCAGCCAAACAGGTTTGCACCTTTGTTTTCAGCTACTAGTTTCAAGAAACTGTCTTTTTCCTGTGGTTATTTGATGGGATTTTATTTTTGGCACTAGATGCCTTTCACAGTTCTTATCTCACACCAATAACATTTTCAATACATTGTCACTCAGGAAATTGTTATTTAACAAGTGAATAATGGGATCATAGCCCTCAAAGATACCAATAAAATAAAATAAAATCTAGTCCACACATTTACCAATGCTTACTATTCAGAATATTTTCTTGTGCTTGGCCAATTCTCAAGCAATAGAACTTCTACCACTTCACAGTTTAATAGTAAATTTAAGCAGTGTGAAAAGCCAGGTGCATTATGGACTCACATTCAGGACTCTCCTGCAAACCCCAGGTTTTTTTTTTGATACCAGTGATACCAATAACTCTTCTACAATAATGAATGTAATGCTCAAAGTCATAAGCCATAGCCCATGTCTGAGATTCATCTCATTGTCACCTTCAGTAGGTTCATGTTGGTGTTTTTCAATAACCTTTAATGAACAAAGTTGGATTTTCATAATAATAATGTTTGTCTTGCTGTAGGCACAGCGGTGATAGTAGATTAGCAGGGCAGACACCCTAGCATATTGCTCAATGTGCTGTAAATGACATGGTAACCATTATTTAATCAGTGATCTACCTATGGGGATGACAGAATGACAGTAAGACCCTCCTCAGTTTGCTTCATTGCTCTTCTGCTCATGCCTTTTTTAAGCTGTGAAATAGCTTTCTTGAATGTTTGAGAAGGCACATGGTAAGGGGAAGGACTGTTCAGCTATGTCTATGAATAGTTTGCTGGACACCACATTGAATGTTAACATAGGTGAGCTCTACAGTGTAATTATTTGAATCTTGTGCAAATATATCTTTTGAGAACTAAGACTACAAGTCAACAGAATAAACCTCTGGAGCCCCAGAATCTCAGCTTCTGTAAACAGATTTAAGTCCATTGACTTGAATGAGCAATATTAAGTCACACCATTGGAGGATCTCTGTTTATTTTGCCTTTTGGTCACTGATCACATGACTAAATTAACAACATTATAAGTTTTGGTTTGAGAAACTTGATGCCAACTTTGTACCCAGAATAGTTTAGGGGGTAAATAAAACTATCGAAAATAACCATTCACTGGAAAAAGTTGAAACTCAATAACATTGGTGATAATAGACTTCAGTACCATATTTGGGAACTTTTGTACAACAGCACCATCACTGCTCATCATTAATAAACTGTCCTCTTTCTTCTCCTTAGACTAAAGCTAACACATCAATCTGACCATTTGTAATGAGATATAGGATAATACTGCATGGACCAGACTTGCTGTCAGCCAGTGCCTGATGGGTTTAGAGTAAGAAACGATCCTTCATTAATTAACCTTCACTTTCTATGTAGATTCACTCATTGAGATGCAGGTAATTAAACCAAGGTCATTTCAAGGACTGTCAGGGAAAAAACAGCAGTGCGAAGGTGGTGTAATGGTTTTGGTAGAGGACTGTCACTACAATTTTAAAACAAATATAGGCAGCCTTTTGAAAAATTAACTCCTTTTCTAATGATGTAGGTTATCTCACAGGTCTAAAGAGGTTTTGGAGCTAACTTTACAAGTACTATATAGTTTTCAAGGTAGATTTTACAAAGAAAACATCAATAGAATAGGGGAAAACTCAATTAAAAAAAAAAGAAAGTACAGGAGTCAGAAAATTCAGGAGCGAATATACAGGGAGCATTTGATAGCAGCTGTGTGTCTGAAATTTATGGCAAAGGTGGCTGTGGTTTTCAGCAGTGATACTTACCAATGAAAGCCTGACTACATCAAGTTGAAGACTTTCTGAAAAGATATGGGTTGAATTTGTCTTAGCTTCTGTATTCATGGCCTCGATGTCCACTAACTTTTAACCCTTATGAAAGCAATGATGTAATACTGATTGAAAGCTACATACTAAAAATAACTGCTTATTCAAAGATAAAAGATTCCAGTTATGAGTTTCTGTAGCTTGGAGATATAACAGATGAATTTTTGAAATTCTTCTAAATTGGCCCTCACACCAGCCCGAGACATGAAGTACCAGTCTTTGATCGCCATTGAGAGCAACAAACATTTTGAACCTGCAAACAGCTCTTTCCAAGTGGCTCACTGATAATTTAAGCATTAGATTCAAGTTGTATGTTGTAGACTTTAATAACTATCTTCCATTTAGTTTACTGAGTGCCCCTTGCTGTGGATTATATGACTGACTCACCAGCATGCCCCATTATGAGCACTTAACCTTGAAAATTGTAAAAATGGAACATTTAATCTGTTTAAGTAAGAGTCAGAAGGTTATATAATTACAGGTAATTTGGTTTAGCACTTTTCCTAATATTTTCCAATTAATGAAAGAAATTTTATTAGTTTAAAAACATGGTGCTTTTTATTAAAAAATGAAAACAGTAGAGATGGGCAAACCATGCAAACAAAAATATTTGTTCAAATGTAAATATACATTTGCTCTGGCCATGTTTGTGGCCTCTTTGTGTTCATCTCCTGCAATCATTGGTGCAGTCAGTTTTTACAAGCATGAATACTCACCGAACACAGTGAGTATTAAGCTGTTATGCATGAATACTCACAGAATAGAAAGCACATTTGAAATTCTTTTTCCATAAGCATTCATGCTAGAAATTGATTACAAGAGATATGCTCACCCAATCAGTGAGCAAAACTGATACAATGTGACTTATGTGACCAATTACAAGTAAGCAACTCAGCTTGGATTTTAGAGTCTGACTATTCAAATACAAAGCTGTAGATTAAATGAAAGTCAGAGACACACACAGACACACACGCACATACAAGAATTAACTTTAGAAAATCACTATCTGCTCGCAGACATTCTATAGGCAGAGAAAGAATCACAATTGGTTGACGCATGTATTTGCCATAAATGAATTAATTAAAAATCAACCAAAACAAAACCCTACCAAAACAAAACACCATACTCCTCCCCCTACCCCTGGAGAGAGGATCAGAGAAAGATCAAACCTCACAAGACAGATGATAGTTATAATAATATATGGAGATATACCTATCTCATAGAACTGGAAGGGACCCTGAAAGGTCATTGAGTAGAGTCCCCTGCCTTCACTAGCAGGACCAATTACTGATTTTGCCCCAGAACCCTAAGTGGCCCCCTCAAGGATTGAACTCACAACCCTGGGTTTAGGAGGCCAATGCTCAAGCCACTGAGCTATCCCTCCCCCAAATACAAGAACCTGAATAGAATAGAATTACCGACTGAGTTCTAAAGATAAGTTAACTCTTCAACAGAGAAATAATTTTCTTTCATGGGGCACTGATCCCGCACTATTAAAGTCACTGGAGGCTTTGCCATTGACTTCAATGAGAGAAGGTCAAGTTCTGCTGTATACTGTTGTAAACTTGCTTAGGGTTGGACTCAGGAAGAAGAAACAAACAGACTTCGTTGATGAGCTCTTCTAAAAGTGAAATGCCTTCTCACTGCTTATAGTTCTTTGTTCCAGGCCAATATTTTTTATCTATTGATCAGCATTGTTTTTTAAGCAGGAGTTTTTGTAACCAGGTATTCGGAAATCTGCTGTGGTCTTATGAGTCCTTCATTGGAAAAAAATATTTACGCACTATGGCCACCCAGGATTTAATATTTTTTCTTTTGGAGACAGAACTTCAGGGTGGGATTTTCAAAGAGCCGAAGGGAGTTACTTGCCTAAATCTCATTAAAACTGATCTCCTAAATTGCTTATGTTTCTTTGAAAATCCCTTCCTAAGTCTCCATGTTGCAAAAACATAGTCCACCACCACTCAAACTAATGTGAATCTCCTTTCACAGAAGCAGTTGTGACACACACTTGAACAGCTCTGATATTCCGTCCAGTACCAGGCAATGGCACAGAGACGATGCATAACTCTTGATGGTGGGGGGCACAATTTAAATGTTCGGGGGGGGGGCATGGGACTGCTCCATGGCATTGCCTCTGGGCTGAGGAGCAGTAGCAAAGCCAGGAGCACCAGGGCAGCAGTTAGTGAGCACCTCGGGGAGCATCTCATGGCAGCCAGGCTCCGCAGGCAGGGGCTGACTCCAGAGGGCATCAGTGGTCAGCACTGGACTCCTTCGGGGGAGAAGCAAGAGCATGTCAGGGGCGCAGTTTGGAGCTGTGTTGCCTGCCCTGCCTGGAGAGTGACTGGCCGTGCAGTGGCAGCCTGGCTTGGGGAGCCAGGCAGGAACGGTTGCCGGGCAGCCAGCCAGTGTGCCTTTTCCCACAGCGCGGAGAGCCAGAGGCCTGAGTTGGCCAGGCAGCTCCCACCAGCTTCTGATCTGCTGGCTCCTGCTGGAGGAGATGGTTTTCAAACTGTTTCAAGAGTTTGAAAATCTCGGTGCTAAATGGAAGGCAGAAATCTGGGGTGGCACGTGATCCCCGCAGACCTCCTCCATGCATCTCCTCTGCAGTGGCTTGATGTATTACAGTATAACACCCTTCAGCATTCACTAAAAATGTGATTCTACCCGTGACTTTTAATGGCAATGATAGTCTGTGCAGTTAGAAAGTGCATTTTATTTACTAGAATAAAAAGACTTGATTTGTAAAGAAGCTTGGTGTGAAGAATGAGTGCATTTATATGTCAAATATGCATATACATTTATCATCATTCCATTAACATGTTGGGTAATCAAATGCACAAATTCCTTATTATGGTTATTTGTCTGCACAATTACCGGATGTTTGAATATGATCATGATTTTAGCACATGCAAAGTAGGTGTGCAGTTTGTGTTTTGTACGTGCAGCTGTGCACCAAAGTGATTAAAAATCAAGCCCACTTATAAGCAGTTTGAATTAAATGTAATTTGGAAAAGTTGCCAGAGTTTTCAGTATCAACAATATTTTTTTCTCCTAAGAAGGCAACACTGTCAAAATAGTTTGTCTAAAAGAAATAAGAAAAACAAAACAACCCCCAAAATATAACTAAAATACACTAAGTCAGGAACTTGAATGGAGCTCCAATTACTCCTAATTTTTTTAAGCTTTTGCCAAAAGTGTTCGAGCGTAATTAGGTTAAGCTATTTAAAAGCATGCCCAGTTGCTGTAATTTGTTTGTGATACAGAGCTGCTCTTTGATCATGAATGCTCATTTTTATAGAAACCCTGTTATCATTCTTGGGATAAGAAATAAAGTGAATTAAGTCTGTGGTAGGAAAATACAGGAAATTAAAGAAACAGTGAAACAAAGTGCCTGATTAATAAAAGAAAGATGTGACTTCATTTAACTAGCCGGGGGCAAAGGGGGCAGCATGAGATAAGCAAACTGGATGGGGGAAATTATGAAGTGCTCACACATCTTGGATTTAATTCATAAAAAGCATGGAACTATGGTAGTCATTGAAAATATGCTTAAAATCTCTTCATCTGGGCTCAGCGCAAACTCTTCCAGTTCTTGGGAAATGCACATACGATATTCAGTCACATTTTCTATCCTTAGACTGCATGCTATTAATTCTGCTAGATGTAAAACAGCTCTCCCATTGTGATATTTTTGCAATGCGTGAAAGGCTGCAGACATACAAGTGAAGCATAAGTAACCATAAGCAAGTGCTCTAGCTCTTCGTTATAAAGAAAGACTAACTGTTGGTAGAACTGGGTAATAAGAACACACTCAGTCCATCTTTATTTAGAAGTATAAATTTAGCTTACAGGCTTGAGTCTGACTTTTTTTGGCTTATCTCCCGTTTATTTCCCCCCATCCCTCCCAAAAATCTTTTACATGGTAGGGTGGGTGCATAAATGGGACAGAGATCTAGCTGAAGATCATCCAAAATACATGACTGCATTCTGGCTTCTGGAAAGGGTTGTGTTCACAGAGCAGTTAAAAGAAGTTTTGCAAAGATGCCATGAGGATACTTTTGAGCTTAAAAGGAACAATACAATTCTTCCTGTGGTATACTGGAACTGCCTAGGGACTTGAACAAGAACTTCAATAGCAAATATTTAAATCTACATTTTAAAAATTGTGTTCATTAGTGTAATTGAATACCTAATTTGTGCATGCACTTTTCATCTTTAAGCAGTCACACTGGGTAACTGCAGATGGAAATGACCACTGCTAGTTGTGTGCATTCTTCCCTGATTTATGCATGCAGCGGCAGTAATTGCACATGCAAATCAGGCACACAGTGTGTGTGCGTTTTTGAAACATTAGGCCTTAACAGCTCATCATCCAAAATAAAATGAACATTGAAGAGTAAGTCTTGAAGAGGAAGGCCTCGAAAAAGCGGAGGAAGTATGTGCTGCATTTACTACTAAGCTTTAGTGAATAATTTATAGCAAACAATTTAGTCAATGAGATAGCTTCTTTTTTTCTTCACAAAGTGGCTGTGCGTTGCTTATCATTTTCTCAAATTTATTCAGTATTTGACATTTTCAGAGTATTTTCTTTGATAAGGGCCAGATTGACAAAGGTATTTAGGCACCTACAGATGCAGATAGACACCTAGTGGGATTTACAAAAGTGCCTAAGCAGGTTTGGTTCCTAACTTTGATTTCATAACTCCCTTGAAGTCAATAGGAGTCACTTGCACTTATCTGCGTCTTTAGGTGCCTAATTGCCTTTGTAAATCTGACCCAAATTTTTGGTCTTTATATTGTTCAGAAGCAGAGCTTTTTTGGGACTATTGAGTATTGAATATCAAGGTGAGTTGATTAGCTCCAAGTGAACTCATATGGTAATATTTCTGTTCCCTAACTGGATGGTGTCTGGCAAAGAGACCCATATTATTGAGTTCAAAATTCACTTTCTACAAACACTATATAATATTTTCTTAAAATTTGCTGTTTCAGGGAATATTCCTGCCCATAAATCACTCACTCGAATATTCACAGAAAGCAAATACTAAAAGGGTGTGAACACAGCTGAAGGGAATTCAATGTTTTATTCAAGGGAGTATTCGTGGAAATATTTTGAGTTATTTGCCTAGCTTTAATCGTTACCATGGAATATGTTAGAAATCTGATAGTAACAGAAGTGCCAAAATTTGAAAGCAATTAAGGATGTCTGAATAAAAAAAATCTTCACTTTATATTCGTGTTGGAATTTTGGTACAGGAAGGGAGCAGGCTAGTATTTCCACTGAACAGACCAGTCTTCTGTCAAGCCAAGCGCCATAACCCTAAGTGTCTTCACTGACCTGGAAAACTGCAGCTCTAACCACTTAATTACAGGACTTTTTATGATTTTTGCTAGAAATTCATATACTTTACAACATATAGCTAAATGTAGACTACTCACATCACTTGGAAATGATGCAGGTAACAAAGCCAACCTGTGATAGTTTCAGAAGTCCAACTGAAACAAGCATCACATTTAGATTCCTATACCCACCTCGTCTAGCTTATGAGAAACTATTTGGTCTGAAGAAATAGGATGAAAATCACTTACTTTCCTTATGCTTATGATATGTCTTGTTAGTAGGCCTGACCTTGTGAGGTGCCAGTGATCTGCAAGGCCATCTCAGACTCAGACTCCATATTAATGGGAGCTGAAGAAACTCAGAGGCTCACAGGAAGCTCTCAACAACCTATAGAATGGGTCCTGCAGTTGAGGAGAAAACAAGGAACTTTTAGTACTTCTGGTATATTTGAAGCAGGAAGTGCAGCAGGGCATGAAAATGAGAAAAATAATAAACATTTAATTAAAAATATATGATATGATTATTTTAATAATTAGTAGTAGTAGTAATAATAATAATAATACTATAACAGAACCTTATTTGCCCAGAAAAAGTTCAATCAAATCTTTCAAGATTAGTTACAAAGGGATCTCAAAAAGTAGGATGGATAGATGCAGAATAAAAGGGTAGCTGAGAAGTGTATCCTTTTTTCTGCAGCATTCAGTGCTTAGCAGCTGTTCAGTCACTGGCAAAAGATAAAGTACTAATGAAATAGCTACTTAAACTACTTCATATTTAACTTTCTCATCAATATATAATTTTATTGCTGATCACACAAGCATCACACCTCTATGTCCTACTATTCACAGCTTCAAAACTGATGCCACCAAAAATATTTTCTTTATTGCATTTCAAATTGTATGAATACTCACAGACTTGTAGAAGCTCCCTGCTGCTACCGGCTTTCATTTAAGAAAAGCAGGAGGCAATTATATTCCATACAATTTGGAAACTCATTTATGCGGCCGAGGGGGGAACCATGGCAGATTTTGTTAAACATGATCAGCAAAAGCTTTCAGTCCTAACTCAAGACTGTCGGTCCATGTATCCTTAGTGCAAATCAGCATAGTTTCTAGATGCCAGGCAACATATATTTACTTCTTTGACATCTCTCATTGGCTTCAATAGCAGTCTTGCATAAGTAAGTCTTGAATTACAACTGCTCCTGTTGTATTCACAGTACATTTACAAATCTGAACTGCTTTTTTGGGGTCTTTTTTGAAAACATGCTGATTGTGACGTGAGTTGTTGGCTTAAGTCCATTTTTCAGTAGACAGATATCTGTCCTCCAAAAACAGCACACTCACAACTGGCACCCTTGCTGGCAAAGAGGCTAAGGTTTCAAAGGCGTCCAGTGATGGAAATACCCTTTCATTTTTAAGTTTGATCACTCCATCAAACAGTTGGGGGGAGACTCATGAAGTGGAATAGGGTAGTGTGGACGAGTTTGCACTATCACTGCACATACTCCATCTGTCTTGTGAATAAACAGAAGTGGGCGTGCATTTGCCTGAACAATTTCCCAATTTGTGTGTGCAGTAGCAGTAATTGGGTACTAACATATTTTGAACATCTGGAGGTAGCATGGAGCCTTCCTCCCTCTCCTCGCCCCGCAGTTCCTTCTTGCAGTGCCACGGACAAAGAAGGAAACAGATCTTTAGGAATTAGTAAAATATTATAGTGCTGGTGTTTGTGAGAATGTGCCCTCCAGGCTCCAGCTCTGCTATTGTTTCAAGTGGAATTACAATTGTCTTGAATAAATAACAGTCAGCAGCACAGAACATGATCTTACACCCTGTACAGCTTAAGTATGAAATTTGCTATCAACCTAAAAGCTGTTATATGTTCTTTAGTATAGACTGATTGGGCCCAATTCTGCCATATGCTGTAGGGTGCAGCTCTGAGTGACTTGCACTTTGTAATTGACGGCATACATGAGCCAATTTTCCTCTAATCTACTGTCCATTCCAAAACAAATTCTAAGGAGCTCCAAAGGGGCTTTCAGATAAAATGTCTCTATGCTTTGCCTTCATCACAGACCTTTTCATTCTGTTAAGTTTACCATGGTGCCATTAGAAAGTTTGTAACATTAATGACCCATCTTAAAAATGTTTTCATTGTAATGTAATTGGATTTATCCAATGTCTGATTTTTTTTTACAGTATCAACTCTATTGAAATTATCAATTTTAAAAACATTTTTAACAGATTTGCTAACAGCAAAATCAAATGCCAGATGTTCAAAAGAAAATCAGCGTGGTGGTTGCTGAGCTTTTTTGAAAGTCTGCCACTGAGCTAGGTGCCTAACCGGGAGCTGAGCTCTTGAAAATCTGGCCTATGAGAGAAGGGTAAAAAAAAATCTTGCCAATTTCATTTCTCACTCTGGATATTCATATTATTTGTTTATATTTTTCATTCAATGGGACTACTCAAATGCTTAAACTAGGCACATACTTAAATACCCCCACTGAATCACTTGTTCTGTGACATTAGATCATGTTTGATAATTTTGTACAGCGTTTGAAAGATGGTGATTTCTCATCCATAAATCCAATGAACTTTTAACATATCCTAATGGCTGGGTGAGATAAGATATCCATTTAGTTACTAATGGGAAAATGTTGTTGTATAGCATGATTTGTTTTACTGATGTAAATGCTGCACAGAGCTATATCTTGTGCTTGGCTAATAGATCTAATACCAGTGTTATTCCTTAGGCACAATACTGAAGTATTATTTTTGGGCCAAATCTTCTGGGGTCAGGCTTTTAAAGGTATTTAGGTACCTAGAGATGCAGGCAGTACATTTTTAACAGTGAGAGTAATTGTTCTTCAAGTATATAGTCAAATATAGTAAAAATCTTAAATGAATCAAAATGTACTCACCTTGAATAATAGGATGTAGTAGAGGGAATATACTACTGACCACCTGACCATGACGGTGACGGTGAAAAACTCAGGGAGATTAGAGAGACTACAAAAACAGAAAACCCAGTAATAATGGGGGATTTCAACTATCCCCGTATTGACTGGGTACATGACACCTCAGAACAAGATTCAGAGAAAAAATTTCTAGACACCATTAATGACTGCTTCTTGGACCAACTAGTCCTAGAACCCACAAGGGGAAAGGCAATTCTTGATTTAGTCATAAGTGGAACATAGGATCTGGTCCAAGAGGAGAATATACCAGACTGCTCAGAAATAGACTCCATAGTGTAATTAAATGTAACATCCTTGTAGGGGGAAAAACACCAAAGAAACCCACCACAGTAGCTTTTAACTTCAAAAAGGAGAACTACACAAAAATGAGGAAGCCAATTAAATGGAAATTAAAAGGAAAGGTCACAAGAATAAAATGTCTGCAAGCTGCATGGAAACTATTTAAAAACGCCATTATAGAGGTTCAAATTAAATATATACCCCAAATCAAAACAACAACAAAAAACAGTAAGAGGATCAAAAAACTGCCACCATGGCTAAACAGCAGAATAAAAGAGTCAGTTAGAGGTAAAAAGGCATCTTTTACAAATTGGAAGTCAAATCCTGCTGAGGAAAACAGAAAGGAGCATAAACTCTGACAAAGCCAAGTGTAAAAGTATAATTAGGCAGGCCAAAAAAGAATTTGAAGACCAACTAGTAAAAGACACAAAAACTAACATCAATTTTTTTAAGAGTACCTCAGAAGTAGGAAGCCTGTCAGCCAAACAGGGGGCCACTGGATGACCAACGTGCTAATGGAGCACTCAAGGAAGACAAGGCCATTGAGGAGAAGCTACGTGAATTCTTTGCATCAGTGTTCACTGCAGAAAATATGAGGGAGATTCCCACACCTGAGCCATTCTTTTGACAAATCTGAGGAACTGGCCCAGATTGAGGTGTCAGTAGAGGAGGTTTTAAAACAAACTGATAAACAGTAATAGGTCACCAGCAACAGATGGTAGTCATTTAAGAGTTCTGAAGGAACTCAAATATGAAATTTCAGAGCTACTAACTATGGTATGTTACCTGTTGCGTAAATCAGCCTCCGTATCAGATAACTGGAAGACAGCTAATGTAATTCCAATTTTTAAAAAAGACTTCAGAGGTAATCCTAGCAATTACAGACCAGTAAGTCTAACTTCAGTACCAGGCAAATTGATTGAAACTGCGGTAAAGAATAGAATTGTCAGATACATTTGGGACAAGTTAACACAGCTTTTGTAAAAGGAAATCATGTCTCACCAATCTACTAGAATTCTTTGAGGATGTGAACAAGCATGTGGGCAAGGGTGATCCAGTTGATATAGTGTACTTGGACTTCCAGAAAAGCTTTAGACAAGGTCCCACACCAAAGGCTCTTAAGCAAAATAAGCAGTCATGGAACAAGAGGTAAGGTCCTCTCATGGATCATTAACTGGTAAAAAGATAGGAATCAAAGGGTAGGAATAAATGGTCAGTTTTCACAATGGAGAGAGGTCAACAGCAGAGTTCCCCCAAGGTTCTGTAGCGGGACCTGTGCTGTTCAACATATTCATAAATGATCTGGAAATGGGGGTGAACAGTGCGATAGCAAAGTATGCAGCTGATACAAAATTACTCAAGTTGGTGAAGTCCAGAGCTGACTGTGAAGAGTTACAAAGGGACTTCACAAAACTGGGTGACTGGATAATACAATGGCAGATGAAATTTAAATGTTAATAAGTGCAAAGTAATACACATTGGAAAACATAATCCCAACTATACATATAAAATGATGGGATCTAAATTAGCTGTTGCCACTCAAGAAAGATCTTGGAGTCATCATGGATAGTTCTCTGAAAACAACTGCTCAATGTGCAGTGGCAGTCAAAAAAGCTCACAGAATGTTAGAAACCATTAGGAAAGAGATAGCTAGTAAGACCAAAAATATCATAATGCCACTATATAAATCCATGGTACTCCCACACCTTGAATACTGAGTGCAGTTCTGATTACCCCATCTCAAAAAAGATATTTGAATTGGAAAAAGGTACAGAGAAAGGCAACAAAAATTATTAGGGTTATAGAACAGCTTCCATATGGGGAGACATTAAAAAGACTGGGACTGCTTGTCTTAGAAAAGAGAGGGGATATGCTAGAGGTCTATAAAATCATGAATGGTATGGAGAAAGTGAATAGGGAAGTGTTCTTCATCCCTTCATGTAACACAAGAACCAGGTGTGACCCAGTGAAATTAATAGGCAGCAAGTTTAAAATAACTTCTTCACAGAATGCACAACCTCTGGAACTCATTGCCAGGGGATGTTGTGAAGGCCAAAAGTATAACTGGGTTCAAAAAAGAATTAGATAACTTCAAGGAAGATAGGTCCATCAATGGTTATTAGCCAAAATCATCAGGGATGCAATCCTATGCTCTGGGTGTCCCTAAATTTCTGACAACTGGAAGCTAGACTGGACTATAGGAAATGGACCACAAGATAATTTCGCTGTTCTGTTCATTCCATCTGGCACTGGCCTCTGACAAAAGACAGGGTACTGGGCTAGACAGACCATTTGTTTGACGCAGTACGTCTGTTCTTATGTTCTTAATTTACCAACAGTCATAGTGGATTCTCAATCACTGACAGTTTTTCAACCAAGATTGGATATTTTTCTAAAAATATGCTTTAGGAATTATTCTGGAGAAGTTCTATGGCCCGTGTTATACAGCAGGTCAGACTAGATGATAACAAATTATCCCTTTTGGCCTTGGAAGCTATGAATCTATGAAAAACCTTTAAAATCTGACCTGTAGCCCGTAACTCTCTTTGAAAACTGCAGGATTTGGTCCTTTGTTTGCATCAATACTTATTGAAAAGTGGCATATTTTGAGTATGCCGATTTATACAAGATTTATAGAGCACAGAACTTGAGTACACTGAAAGCAGAGATAGACTTGAGCCTATTCCTTGTCTCTGTCAACTGCCAGACTTTACTGTGTTTGGAAATTTTGGGACTTGAGCCCATCACCAGCAAAAAAGAAGCCACTTTTCCACATGAAAAACCTCAGTGTTTGTCTCTGTGTAGGTTTTGTTTCTCCGTCTTTTTTCCCAAGTTTATCATAATGATCACTTTAAAAAGATGTTAAGAAATGCAAGATTTTCTAGAGGCATTTCACTGCTAGATTACTGGAGTTGTCTGGCTGCTTTTCTCTCTGGTCACCACCCTTCCACGTAAGGTAATTTCCAAAGTACCAGATGCCGTACAGTGAAGCATATCCATGGTGAAAGCCCCAATTCTGCCCAACACTTAAACCCATACTTAGTTTAAAACAAGTACTTAAGTCTCACTGACTTCAGTGTTTTGCTGCTTCAATAACCATTGACTACCTACGTACTGTACTAGGGGGTAGCCGTGTTAGTCTGTATCTACAAAAACAACAAGGAGTCTGGTGGCACCTTAAAGACTAACAGATTTATTTGGGCATAAGCTTTCGTGAGTTAAAACCTCACTTCTTCGGATGCAGACTCCTTGTTGTTTTTGTACGTACTGTACTGAGTCAGGGTGATTTTAAGCCTGAGCTTAAGTACCCTGCTGAATTGGGGCCTAATAACTTGGTAGTGTTTTCCCAGAAAAGTAAAGGGCACAAGAGAGTCCAGATTTTCTAGCATTAGCTTTATAGTTTATGGAAGGAGTCCAGTGACTCAGTCTACCCAAACGGGGGCTGTATGGACCCCTGCATACCCACTCACTCTGAAGGACACAGGTATTTTCCACTGAAATCAATGGGAGTCACTTATGTCCTGCAAAGGAGGGCCCCTTGATGTGAAAAGAGCATACACAGTCTGATCTGCCTATCTTCCTTAATCAAAGCTGACACAGCTTAACTAGGGCTGATTTCTGTGGTGTTCCCTCAATGCCTAAGGTTCTAGCAAGACATCTGCTTCATTTGGTGCTGGGTTCCAACTAGCTGTGCATAACAAGAAGACATTCACAGTGCCCTGCCAAGTCTGTCTTTCTGGAACACTCAGACCTTAAAGCGACGGTCTCCAATACCCCAGTTTCCACTTTCGGGTACAAGTACAAATAAAACAATATTTACTATTTAAAATTACACTTTTGCCACCTGGTGGCTGAACTTTGTGATTTTGTCCTCACCCACAACTATTTCACATTTGGGGACAATATATACCTTCAAGTCAGCGGCACTGCTATGGGTACCCGCATGGCCCCACAATATGCCAACATTTTTATGGCTGACTTAGAACAACGCTTCCTTAGCTCTCGTCCCCTAACGCCCCTACTCTACTTGCGCTACATTGATGACATCTTCATCTGGACCCATGGAAAAGAAGCCCTTGAGGAATTTCACCATGATTTCAATAATTTCCATCCCACCATCAACCTCAGCCTAGATCAATCCACACAAGCGGTCCATTTCCTGGACACTACTGTGCTAATAAGCGATGGTCACATAAATACCACCCTATACCAGAAACCTACTGACCGCTACACTTACCTACATGCCTCCAGCTTCCATCCAGGACACACCACACGATCCATTGTCTACAGCCAAGCTCTAAGATATAACCGCATTTGCTCCAATCCCTCGGATAGAGACAAGCACCTACAAGATCTCTATCAAGCATTCTTAAAACTACAATACCCACCTGCTGAAGTGAAAAAACAGATTGACAGAGCCAGACGAGTACCCAGAAGTCACCTCCTACAAGACAGGCCCAACAAAGAAAATAACAGAACACCACTAGCTGTCACCTTCAGCCCCCAACTAAAACCTCTCCAGCGCATCATCAGAGATCTACAACCTATCCTGAAAGATTATCCTTTACTCTCACAGATCTTGGGAGACAGACCTGTCCTCGCTTACAGACAACCCCCCAACCTAAAGCAAATACTCACCAGCAACCACACATCACTGAACAAAACCACTAACCCAGGAACCTATCCTTGTAACAAACCCCGGTGCCAACTCTGTCCACATATCTATTCAAGTGACATCATCATAGGACCTAATCACATCAGCCATACCATCAGGGGCTCGTTCACCTGCACATCTACCAATGTGATATATGCCATCATGTGCCAGCAATGCCCCTCTGCCATGTACATTGGCCAAACCGGACAGTCTCTACGCAAAAGAATTAATGGACACAAATCTGACATCAGGAATCAAAATACTCAAAAACCAGTGGGAGAACACTTTAACCTGTCTGGTCATTCAGTGACAGACCTGCGGGTGGCTATATTACAACAGAAAAACTTCAAAAACAGACTCCAACGAGAGACTGCTGAGCTAGAATTGATATGCAAACTAGACACAATCAACTCCGGTTTGAATAAGGACTGGGAATGGCTGAGCCATTACAAACATTGAATCTATCTCCCCTTGTAAGTATTCTCACACTTCTTAACTGTCTGTACTGGGCTAGCTTGATTATCACTTCAAAAGTTTTTTTCTCTTAATTAATTGGCCTCTCAGAGTTGGTAAGACAACTCCCACCTGTTTATGCTCTCTGTATGTGTGTATATATATCTCCTCAATATATGTTCCATTCTATATGCATCCGAAGAAGTGGGCTGTAGTCCACAAAAGCTTATGCTCTAATAAATTTGTTAGTCTCTAAAGTGCCACAAGTACTTCTGTTCTTCTTTTTAAAATTACTTTGTTTTTCTGGCTCCTCAGCTGGTTAAGGAGAAAGAAAAAGAAGGAAGAGAAAATGAATGAGACAGAGAATGAAGAGGCAGAAGAAACAGCAGATTGTGGGTAAATCCCTCTTTTTCTCTAATAACATACATTATCAGCCTAACCTCAATTTGGCAACTCTTTTCCCCAGAACAGGCTACAACTGACAAGAAACATTGTAATCACAAATTCTGGAGGTGTCTGTAGCCCTAGAAATATTGAGTGATGAGGTATTTTGTCATACAGCCACACCAGAACTAGTTGAAGGGGCTGAAGACACTTGGGGGCACATGTGTTATATAGCATTATTCAGAGACTAACCAAGGGCTCAAATGGGACAGGTCCATAAAATGGCTGCTGGGAACTGGCTTACCTAGGCACTTCAGGCTATTAGACAATCCGGATCTCCTCCTTACTCACTGACTGCCTGTAAAAATAGCACAGGGACAACAGCCCAGCCTAGACTTAAATGCTCCTTTCATCACTGACGCAGTGCAAAACCAAACTACATGGAACATAGAATATGTATATCTGGAAACAGCACCAGTATCTAGCAAAAGGCCACTAATGCGGCCTAACGTTGTGACCGAGTAGAGGAAATACACTCTAAATCATCTGGAATAAGAACATTGTCTAATGGAGTGCTGGAATCATTTCTATTTGATGTGGTTTCTAGCCATCCTTCCAATAAATATAAAGGCTGGCTTTGCCCTGCAATTATCCATCTCAAGACATTATTCTCCATAGAAATCTGTTTCATACTTTTACGAAGTTGTGTTTGCAAGATGTGTGAGAAGAAGGGCATCGTGTTCATATGCTACAGTATGGGGTCTCAGAGTGAGTGGCATCCATCAGCATGTTGGGCCTCATTCTCCGCATACTTACACCGAGTCGGTTGAGTTACAATGGTGTACACAAGAGGAGAATCAGGAGAGGAGGCACAATCAGTCTAAACTATGGTTCTGGCCCTGATTACAAAACTGATGCTGTTGAGATCATTCTTGATAGGATTTGTAAAGTGCTTTAAGATTCTTCTGAGATGAAAGGTACTATAGAAGTGTAGGATGCTATTACTACAATTGGACAAGCTCCCCATTTCCCTAGCAATAATGCAGTTCATTGGTAGGGATAAACTATGGAGCCAAAGCAAACCAGATTATTGCCTCATAAAATGGGACATCTGCCCTATTATCTCTTAAATAATAAGTACATAAAACAAATTTGACTGTAATAATAAAATATAATGGTGAAATATTTATGGGTAATTTTTCAATGTAGCAAGGATTAAGCCACTTACAGGAGTCACACAGCTAAATCCTCCCCATGGAGTCCACTGAAAACTGATCTAGAGTGTATGTGTATATTTGTGTGTGTGTGTAGGATTAGGTTAAACATGATATTGATATTTTAAAATATGACTAGCAACCACAGAACCCCTTCTCTCATATCCCAATGCAGAGAACCAAAGTAGAGAGGAACGCAAATGATCCAGAGAGAACTGTGATATTAATCATAAAGAAAACACTCTAGTTAGGCCCACATATTTAAAATTGCACATGCAGTTATTGCAGTTGTGCACACAAAGCAGCCACCAGCATGTGTAAATGGTTAATTATGCAGACTTGTGAGTCCTCTTGCTAGGACTGCACTCAATCCCAGCAACAGTTGTATAGGTACAAATTAGATGTGCAAATGCAGTTCTTGAAATTGTTCTTGAAAACAGCAGGGCCCAGAATACTAGATCCTGGCAAACAGAACTCTGACTAATGCCAATGGGAGTTCTGTCTGTATAAGGAGAACTGGAATAAGTTAATAGTACAAAGCAAGGAATTATTAAAGGAACACTGTCAGCTCAAAAAATGATAGTTGTGTTTCAAAATTTCTCACCTACTATTTTCCCAAGTAACATCTATTACTTCTATAACTGGAGGAGTTCAGAGAGAGAAAAAATGCCCTGTTTTAAGTTTGTTCACTAGGCAACATATTGTGTACAAACAGTATCATTGTTTCCTTTATATACTTATTTTCCGACTCTTCTGTCTGTGTGGATATTACATACAGCAACAGTGATCAGAAAAAACTATTCTTAAAAAAAAACTATATAAAGATATATATTAAAACAACAAAAATGGGCAAGGAGATTTTGAGTCAGGATAGGACTTGAAACTACTTTTAACTCAGTGTTTGAAAATGTCTAGATTTTAAGTTGAGAATCTTTGAATCTTCGAAAAGGTTGAGCTCCTGAGTCAGTGTTTAATTTACCCCTTTTAGGGCATAAATTTCAACACTTACTGCTCTAATAACCAATAACACTATTAACCCAGTTTAATTTTAGAGCGAGATCCAATTGACTAAATCTACAATGTAATAATATAAAATAATATGCTTTAGAATTAACAACATAAGATATTAGATAAAAGGAAAATAGTATCTATGCCTTTGAATGATTTGAACTATATTTTTGTTTAATGTTGTCTTCCAGATCATTGTTTTTAAAAGCACAGTGAGGCTGCTACATCCAGCAAGATCATTTGCTTATCTCCATATCACTGCTATCTTCTCCAGTCAGCAGCACAAAATTAATTGAACTGCTTGTTTTTTCTGCGTGTTTGTGCATATTTGTGAAGTTGAAAGAGGAGTGAAGGTAAAGGTACAGCTCTAAAAATTACTGTGTGTGAGACATAAACAGACTCAAAAACTCAGACAATGGCCCTGAAGTCTGAAACGGTGTGCCATAATTTGTATGCATATACCACTGCATGATTACCACGAATGGGCACGCTGTTGCAGTATTTGCATACCCAAATTATGCAGGATTATTTTGCATATGTATTTCCAAGTTTGCAATTCTAAAAATTTGCCTGTTATTTACACCCCCCTCTATGTAGATTCATAAAATATGTTTGCATGCGTGTGTGATTCCATTAAACCATTTCTCTCTTAGTGCACTACCTTCCTGCTTGAAGAGTTCCTATGTTTCTCTTTGTATCACTTTGGCTTCTAGTACTAAAAGCCACATCCTGTTATGTTTGGTTGCTAGGTGGAGAAATGTTATCATGGGCTTCAGCAATAATTTATCCATAGAGCTAGAGGAGCTGTCATGTACTTCTGACAGTGAGCTGCAGCACTTTATCAGCTTGCCTGTAAATCAACCGTGTGTGGGTGAAGATGCCAACAATGTTTGATCTCTCTCAGACACTCTAATAATCTGCTTTTGTCTGATTGATTCCTTCACATCACCAAGCACATTGCAACCGAGAGTGGAGTGCCCTCTGTTTATCTCCATTGGTCATCTGCTTGAGGGCAACAGGGCAGAAAATGCTGTTCTCACCAAGATGTAAGAGTTTTTTTTGGAATTAGGGGCTTTACATCATATCCTGGAGCAGGTTTAGTCCAGTAAATCAATGATAGCAGAATTGAATGCACCATAAATACCTCAAACCATATCTCGTACAAGAATGTAAGAGTAATTCATAGAAACAGGAAAGGTAACTTTGCTGGAAAGAATTATGACCCCTACAAGCTCAAGACATGCAGGTCTTTTATGGCCCATGTTTGCATCTACCCTCTTGAACTTTGGAAAGACATGCACTGCTCACTGGCATTTGGTTCTAGGCAGTTCAGAAATAATATCTAGTTGAGCAAGATGCTGTCAGAATTGATCACTGCCTCTCAATCTAAAGCCAACTTTTTCTAAATTTCTGTCAACTTCCATTACACATGGCAGAAGCCTATGCGCCATGCCAAGCGCAATGTAAAAATGAGGTGCAATGCACTGTGTTGTTTGATGCACTGCTTTCAAAGGAAAATATCAAAGGGTGCAGCCTAATTAATAGTATAAATTCCTCCAGAGTGGGCATGCGTCTCTCCCTTGCATTAGAGTGCAAACAGAGATCTGGGTTGTTTTGGGGTATTTTTTTTTTTTTACATCGCTCTATCCCCCAGCTGAAAATCAAGAGCTTATTATCGCTCAGAGCATGGCAGCAGCTCATTGTGCAGTGACCTGGGATCAGAAGCGGACTTGGGTTCTTGACCTATATGAAAGCTGAGGTCAGGAGATATTGTAGATGTGATTGACTAAATCTCATCAGGGGATGCATTCGGCTATAGCATTCCCTTTCTGGCTCACAAGGGGATGGTATTGGCTGCAGCATCTTTGGCGAAAGCAGTCATTTCAGCCCAGCACTCTGCAAAAATACTGCACAGAAAAAGCACTGCTAATAAAGGGTGAAATTCACACCACCTGCATAAGGCATTTGTATTCGTACTCAATGTGAACAGAGCATGGGGAAGAAAATTGACTGCTCTAACCCAGGGTAAGGAGGCAGAACTTTCTATATGCCAGAACAATGGCTGCAGCCCCTCCACATTTATTGCATGGGATTCTAGGGCCCTGCATCTGTGCGCATGTGGATCCATAGTCTCTTTCTTGGCCCGTCCCCATGTTGCCCCCATACATAGATGATACATGGAGACTAGTTCCAGAGTACAAAGGAGGGGGAGACGACAGCCCTCCACAGATCGTTAGCTTGCTGACCTCATGCACAGACACAATGGGGGCTTAATTGGTACAGAGGGACTTGTAATAGCCTTCCATACTGAATTTCCGTCTCAGTGAAATCTGGGGTTCCTTGGCTGGGCTTTCAACATGATCATCCTTTCTATGGGAATAAGTATAATAGTCACACGTTGCTGCACACCACATATAACATTCCTGACTCAAAGCCAAAGAGCAAGGATATGTACAGTATATACTCTCCACTCCTCCATCAACAGGCACATATCTTACTTCCACAACTACACACACAAAACACACACCACAGATCTTAATTCTATGCCCTGTATGGTTCCTAGCCTTTCAGCACCCCACTTACCAGACTACCCCCTCCCAACACTATGAGTTGCTTCCCATGAGATGCTCGGTGTAGCAGATGTGCAATACTATATGCTTCCCAGTCAGTATGACATCTCTTTGTCTGTCTAGTGTAACAGTGAAAGATTAGGATGCAATCTAAGAGGATTTTATACACAGGATCATATTCTAGTTTTGGATCCAGGTACCTGACACCCATTCTGTTAGAGACTGGAATATGGCCACAAAGTTTAGTGAGAGAAAGGGCCAGATCCTCAGCTAGTGTAAATCAGCTCTCTTGAAGGGTAACCTCATTGTTCGTTATTCCCAGGGCTTGATTCTGGTCTCGCTTATACTGTTCGAATCATAGGGCAGGTCTTCACTACCAGGGGCGGGGGTCGATTTAAGATACGCAAATTCAGCTACGCGAATAGCATAGCTGAATTCGACCTATCGGAGCCGACTTACCCCGCTGTGAGGACGGCGGCAAAAATCGACCTCCGTGGCTCCCCATCGACGGCGCTTACTCCCACCTCCGCTGGTGGAGTAAGAGCGTCGATTCGGGGATCGATTGTCACGTCCCGACGAGACGCGATAATTCGATCCCGGAGAGATCGATTTCTACCCGCCGATTCAGGTGGGTAGTGTAGACCTAGCCATAGACTATCAGGGTTGGAAGGGACCTCAGGAGGGACCTCAAAGCAGGACCAATCCCCAGACAGATTTTTGACCCAGATCCCTAAATGGCCCCCTCAAGAATTGAACTCACAACCCTGGGTTTAGCAGGCCAATACTCAAACCACTGAGCTATTTACTCTGTTGTAAATAAGAACCAGGGCCTAGATCTTCCGTGGAGTTAAAATATACTCAGCTTATACCACTACCCACTATTATATTCTGAAATCATTATGATGTTTTGTCTGTAGGGGCTACTCATCTCTACTACCAGGGGCCACTCTAGCTATAGGCAAACTAGGCAGATGCCTAGGGTGGCAGATTCTGCCTAGGGTGATAGGGCCAAAGCTTAGTGGTGCTGCGACCCCGTTCCAGGGCACACCACCACTCACTCAAATTTGGCCCAGCCACCCAACTGTTGTGATGGCGAGGTGGTCAGGCCAAACCTAAGTGGTGCTGTGACTCTGCACACCAGGTCGCAGAGCCACTCATTCAAATTTGGCCTGGCCACCCCTATGTCATGACAGAGGGGTGGCTGGGCCAAATCTGAATGAGTGATATTGCAACCCGGTGCTTGGCCTCCCCACGCCTACCATAACCACTGAACCATCAGAAGGCTCATCAGACCTCCCCCCTCCCCTACGCCGGAAAGTCCAATGCACATCCCTGGTTGAGAACTTCTGTTTTAGGGAATAAAAAGTGGGTGGCACACTGAAGTTTTGCCTAAGGCAACCTCTGTCTGCTACCACAGTACCACACTTGCTGGACCAGCACTTCCTAAAGAAAGATGAAGAAGAGAAGAGAAGAGAAGAGAAGAGAAGAGAAGAGAAGAGAGTGACAAAAAGGAGCAAAAGAGTTTGAAAGAAGGAAAATGGAGCATCTGTAAGAGGACTGCACTTTGGATAATATAAGGGCTTTACCACATAAAATTATCCTTGAGGGAGTTGTATAAGTGGAGGATATTACATGGCTGAACAATAAATATCAAATTTCTTTTTACAAGTATATTCTGCATTTTATTACATTCTGACTGGCAGATCCATATGTTTTTAAATTATCCCGTTTAAGAAAGGACTGTGCTAAAACTTACAGGCCAAATTGTCTGCTGGTCTAAATAGATGTAGCTCCATGATTTCAATGGAGTATTTCCCATTGATACCAGTAGAGAATTTTTCTCTTCAGCAGTAGTGAACCTGAATATGCCGCAATAGGGAAAAAAAGAGACACATACAAAAACTTAGGATGATTAATTTTTCTTTGGTGATAGTATAAAACTCCACTGTTAAAGAATTGACCCTTTGTACTCGATGGTCAGTGATATCTTGTTCTTCCAAAATGAGACAGGGAATAGTAAGAAAATGATTTTTCTAGATTTCCAGATGATTTAGCATGTCAATTCCTGCACAATTGTGTACATAAATTTGTAGGTGCAATTACCACGCCTGCAACTTTACTCCATGATAGACCAAAACATAAATTACATATCAGGCATTTTACACACACACACACACACACACACACACACACACACACACACACACACACACACACACACACACACACACCATTGTTTGTATTAGTCGTGGTGCTGGAGCAAATGAATACTCTAGGAAGAGTCTACACTTGGAAATTTACTAAAAGAGCTAATCTGGAATATTACAATTATTTTGGAATAGTTATTTCTGTATAGGACCCCGTTTGGGGACACTTATTCTGGTGCTCAGACTTAAACCATCAGTGAGCAGTTGAGAATTCCTGCTTTAAGCCACTCTCTTCCTCTAGGATCATAGGGAGGACAGAAAAGTGGCTTAGAGCCATCTTTGTTTCTCCCACTTCAGCTTCATCAAGCCTGATCATGGCACAACTGAGGATTCAGTCCACTGTGTATGTATAATTATTTTATTTGCTTTACAATGCTGTGCCCTGGTCTCTACTGAGCAGCACATAATATTATAGCTGTAAACCTGGCTCATGCGTCCTCTGCCTCCTCTGTCCTCCCTGGTTTCTAATCCTCTTCACTGTCATCATATGACTATTGTGAGCTGTCTATCACACTTTTGTGTGACGTTACGATACATAAGTGGTGGTCACTAGGATATTACCTGCATAAAATTACCTAAATTCTGGAAGTGCCCCCCTCAGAGCTCTCCTGTATTGGCTTGAGAGTGTAGCAAACTCAGGGCAGACTGTTAGGAAACAGGGCACAAACCCCAAATTGGTTGGGAGTTCTATAGTTAGGTGTCACCAACCAGTTATCAAGTGTGAACTCCTCAGGCACTGTAACAGCCTTAACATGGAGTCACAGACAGTTTTCTTGGGTACTCCGATCTATCTTGCCACCCAGATAAGCTTACCTTTGTTATAGATGATCCCTTACACCAAAAATCATAGCAATATTCAGGTTACTCCCAGTTCCAAAGGACTGGTCACTTTCCCCCGGTCAACTGCACCTTAAATCTCACACCAATGACAACCCTTGTAGACAAACTAAAGATGTATTATGTAGGAAAAGGAAATGAGAGTTATTTACAAGGTTAAAGCAGGGAAACATAGATACACACAAATGAATTACAATCTTAAGTTTCAAAAACTAATAGAAGCTTCTGTGATTAGCAATCTCTATATGTCCTTAAGGGCTAAGCCAGGCTAAGCACTGGTGATCTTTTGCTTATGCTTTGTAATCCTTGCCCCCCAGAGTCCAAGCAGTTCCTCCTTGTTAGGACTTTTTACTCCTTCCCCCCCTTCTGATTTGAGTTGCAAACTCAGCTGATGGGAGGAATTCATTTGCACCTCTCCTGTTTGTAGTGGGAGGGGGAAGCAATCAACAAAGTCTTTTGTCCTCAGGTGTTGCACAATAGTTCATCTGGTGTCAATGGGCCTTTGTCAGGCAGGACATAACACTTGTTGGAGACTTTGGCTACCGCTATACTAGAGAGCTTACAGCGGTAAGTGCAGCTGTGCCACCCTACGCTCTCTGTGTAGCTGCTCTAAGCCAATAGAAGAGAGGTCTCCCATTGACTTAGTTAATCCACCCCCAATAAGCAGCAATAGCTATGTCTGCAGGAGAAGCTCTCTGGCCGACATAGCACTGTCCACATCGGTGCTTAGGATGGCAAAACTTATGCCGCTCAGGGGGTGGCTTATTCACACCCCTGAGCGACATAAGTTATACCCACAAAAGTGGTAGCATCCACATAGCCTAGTATTTCACACTAGTTAATGTTTCCTCTTGTCTGGTGGTTTGCACAGTTTCAGAGACTTACAATGCAAATGCTCAAATATTACCTTACAATATGGGATACAGATGTTATAAGTGACGTTAATGCAGGCAGCAACTTACAAGCATTCAATACAGCCTAAACACTAAGCATATTTTCGTAACTCTAATACCTGTTTTACCAATTCTAACACACAGACTGAATTGTGACTGATTCCAGCTATGTGTTTGTCAGTATTCAAGTGAGGCACGAGAACCTTGGTATAAGCTGGTACCTGGTTTGCCAGACTCTCAGCCCCAAGTGCTGCCCCTACCACCAAGTTCTCAAAACACTTTATTTAAAATCCCTGCCTATTTAATGAGATCTGCACCTCGTGATATACGGTACCTGTGCGTAACTAGACACGGCCACAAAAGATACAGAAAAACACTGTTTAGGTAACTCTAGGAAAAGGGTTTCTGGGTACCTGACCTTTCTATAAAATCCTTAGGTTCTGCTGTCACCTTGCTTGAAATATGTGATTTTTTTGAAGTATAATCTGAGTAAGTGGTATTTCTGGGTAGGCTACCAAACTTTTAGCCAATGCTGATTGATTGATGGATTGAGTCTATGACATGACTTTTAGTGATAGCATTGTTAGGAGTGTTGTAAAAACATGACCCTTTCCTTGGCGTTTGTGGTAAGGCAAATATCTGGGGGTAGGGGTGGAATCTCAGGCAGCTGGTTGGGTCAGGTAAGTCAACATCAGATCTTCTGTATGGGGAACACCAGGTCTGGTTCACAATGTAGGATTATAACGAATGCCATCATATGTATTTGTGGGAGAACCTCCTAATTCATTTGTGATTTTGATTTTAATGCTGAATTCGGTACATTACACTTTGTCCTTGCTATAGATAAGCACCCTTCCACTTAACATATTAACCGTAGTGTGTATAACCTACAAGCTAATGTGACACGACTGAAAGCTGATCATCTTTGATAGGATTGTTTACCCAGAAATGGCCAAATAGGATCTATCATGACACCACATTTTAAAAGCCTATTTCAAGACTATTTATGGTCAGGAAAGTCATAAGCCCTCCCCCCACAAATCCAGCAACAGGAGGGAGAATGAAATTTGGAAATATCTCAGAAACCTGTTTGCAATGGACTCACACATTCTCAAAACCTTCCAGGAGATGTTAGACCTTTCTTCCAGGTGAGTGACAAGCTGCAGTTATGTGATAAGAGTGTCAGTAGCCTTCAGTCATGTGTAACTAAGTTTAATGTCTTACCTCACGGACCGTATTTGCAGGGAGAAGTCTTCATTTTAAAGACTCAAGGCCTGGTTCATCCATTCAGGGAACAGAATCAATACTATGTGACTTATCTGACTAAGCACAACTAACCAACATCGCTCAAATATCCAATACTTGCTGAGAACGGTTTGTGATCAATCCACAGAGCAAAAAATTTTGGAAAAAAAAATCTATTAATTAAAATAACCAATTAATTTGAGGAAAATGAGCTCTGATGGTGGATATTCCACAAGCTGAAAAAAACAGGGGCTAAATTAGTTAGATGCTGTACATAACTCACTGAGTGTTATTTGCTCAGCCTTTCCACATACTCAGCTAGTAATCAGGAGATCCCAGGGTTCACAGTGGGATTCAGAGGTTCACATCTGTAATTTAAAGAGAATTGCAGCAGCTTCTAATGATTCTTGAAATTGAGGTGTGCAAAAGGTATCAGAGACAGACAGGATATCGAGGACTGAGAAAAAAAGAATTTGATTTCAGCAGGAGTGAAAATGAAAGTTGTTCTATTGGATGTGATAGTAGAGATACAGAGAAACTGCAAATTGAGTATTTCAATTCCTCCCTCCCCACAATGCTAAGTGCTTTTAAAAACTGAAATAAAGAGAAAAGAGGAAAAGCCCCTATGCAGTATTCAGAACACTCAAACATCAGGGGATTGTTAATGGGCTAGAGACTGTTTCAAGGTCACTGGTTCAACTCCAGCCCAGGTTAGTAGTAATTGAAAGTCATTACCACTTGATAGCTGTTCAGTAGCTCAAGTGAAATGCGTTGGTGGTCCCAATACAGTTCCTAGTGAACAGGTGTCTGTATCACACACAAAATCAACTGCCTAAGCTGTCAAGCTGGTATATTTCACCAGTGCTGAATTTATTTGAAAGATTTAAAACAAACAAAAGAAACCCTGAGGGCTGATTGAATCACAAATGAGTACAAACCCTACAACTACTGGGATCTGCATTGGCTGCCAGCAGGTTCCTGGGTGGTTTACTACCCGTTACCCAAAAGACCGCCTCTACATTCCCATGGTACTGTGATGATCCTTAAGCAGCATCTGAGTTGGAGCTTCCTCTTTATCAATGTCATTTAGCTGTGTCAGGGCATTTGCTAACTTCCCAAGGAAATGCCTTTTCCCCCAGGCATTTGAAAAGGGAGTCAGCAATTAAGCTTGGATTTTTTTTTTTTTTTTTTTTTTAAAACAGGTGATATGCATTAAGGATTACGGGTACTTCCTGGGCATGTGGTAATACTGTAATGGTAACTGTATAATGACTTTAAGAGCTCAACTGTTTGTACTGAATACTGTCGATTATTTTATGGGAGGCAACTTGAACATAAGATACTTGGTCACTAAAAATCAAAATAAACAAACTATGAATATTTCTTATTGCCTTCTAAGAGTGTTGTGAATGCCCAACAAAACTTCAATTATTTGTCTCCGTGCTTATAAGTCTACATAGTAAGAACCAACGTGGTAAATTTTGAATTAATTCAACTATACGTATAATTAAGAAGGTTTCCCCAAAGTTCTCCAACCTAATGGCTGTTGATTCCCTTAACCTAAGTCAGTTTGCTGAAGTAAGGGATGAGAAAAGCAACTTATTTGGGATAGCATCCAGAATGAACCAAATATTGTAAGAAAAGCAAGTCAAAAATGGATCATTTTACTACTCATTTCAAGCTATTATTACATGCCTTTCAGTGCTCCAGTAATAACAAGCCAAATTTTCAATGAATTAGGTATGGAACTGGAAGTAAAAAATGTTCACATAAATGCATGCCTGATGTGTGCCTGTAGGGATCATAATCGCATGCAAACTGTAACTGCATGTGCAAATTGATTGTTGTGGTATTGTGCTTGCAAATGCCTGTTCTGCACACACACTTGTGCACTTAAAACCCTTTGTAAATTAGGATTAGTAGCTCTATCAAACTGAGGTCATCCTTAACATAAGAATGGCCATACAGGCTCAGACCAATGGTCCATCTAGTCCAGTATCCTCTCTTCTAACAGTGGTCCATGCCAGACTATTCAGAGAGAGTGAACTGAGCAGGGCAATTTATCAAGTGATCCATCCCATCATCCAGTTCCAATTTCTTAATCTTAACCTATCCAATATGTAGCTGTGGATATAAGATTGACTTTCATTGGAGTGACATAATTCCATTCAGAAGCACAACTATGGAAACAGAAAGACGTTTTCATAATCAGGAACTCATTGCTATGCAACCTATTTTGTTTTTATACCTAACCTATCAGAAAAAAAAAAGGCCGAGCATTCTCTAAGTAGTTCTGCACTTTACATGCCATGTTTGGGATATGTTGAAGATTCAGGGCTCTGAATAAATAAAAACATCTGAATATCTGTTGGTACAATTTTGGGAAACACGGGCACCCTTTCGGTCTTTCTTGTTGGAGTAGTTGTATAAAGAGGAAATATGTAAGCAAGGGCATAGTAAGTAATACTAACCGAGTATGGCTAGTGTGCAACAGACATTGAACACAAAGCTTTCATCTGCATCTGTGAGAAATAAGTGTATATTATTAGTAGGGATGCAACTATAGCCCCCAAGCCTACATTCATTGTGCCCTCAAAAGTCAACAGGAGTATTTGGGGGCAGGGTCCAAGGAATGCAGTACCATGCCTCTAATGAGCTTGCTATACCTCTTCATTTAAGCCAAACAAAGGCCTGGTCTACACTGGGGGGAGGGATCGACCTAAAATACGCAATTTCAACTACGAGAATAGCATAGCTGAAGTCGACGTATCTTAGTTCAACTTACCTCCTGTCCTCACAGCACGGAATCGACTGCCGCCGCTCCCCCGTCGTCTCCGCTTCCGCCTCTCGCTGCGGTGGAGTTCCGGAGTTGACGGCAGAGCGATCGGGGATCGATTTATCACGTCTACACTAGACGTGATAAATTGATCCCCAATAGATCGATCATTTGTGGTAACTGAACTAACTGGGGGACACCCATGCGCACATTCCATTAGCTGCAATAGGACTTTTGTGGGGAAGTGTCACTGGTACAAGACAAGGAAAGATCAAGCGAGATCATTAAATATAGGAAATCCCTAAACCTGGGCCCTCTTCTAGAACTGCACCTTTCCTTTGTTCTTCAGTGTTTTATAGTTTCTCTCTGCTTCTGGTTTTGACCAGAAATAGAAGGGCTAGAATCTCATGAGCCTGTTTTTGTAAGATTTCCTTGTCCAAATTAGAGACTAAAGGGCCTAAAAATTAATCCTTGGTTTACCACTTCCGAATACTGACAGATTTCTACCAGGAATTAATTGTGTGCAAGCTTTGTATAAGCATCTGATCTTTTGAATTAGTTTCAGAACTGGACTCAGATTCCAAACCTTTTGAGATAATGGGGGGCATGGGGAGGGAGAAGTCTTAACAGGAGAGCCAACTTCATTGTGGCCCAAGGCACCCTTACATGTGTGTTAGGGAAACAGCTTAAAAGGAAGATTGATCAATCTGAAAATGGAGGCAAATCTAATTCTTCACCCTTTACTCATGTGACCTGTCTTTTCTCAACAGTGTTGCCCTCTTGAAACCAGCAGGACCAATCACAAAAGCAAGGGCTTGCAGGATCAAGTCCACAAACACTTCACTTTCAATGTACCATCCTGCATCATGTAGACATTCTTATCAAAACATATTTCTACTATTTGTGTGTTTATAAATGTGGCACCTGCTTTTATAACCTACACAGAGTCAAGTAGCTAATGCACCTATTTTCCCCCAGTCCTGCTTCTTTGAAATATTATTTCACTCCTAATTTTCAGCTCCCCCTTCTCTCTCTTTTTATTTTCTTTGGTGACCACAAGTGTAGTTTCAGTAAATAAAGCTAGTGCTTGATAATGTGGAACGGCCAAGAGCTTAACTCTGCCCTTGGAGATCGCTTACATCAAACCAGCGATCAAAAAGTGGTGCAGATAAAATTTGTCATCAGGGATTTCCTACAAAAGAATTACAGTGGAGAAATGGCCTGATCGATACTATGGATTTTCACTGCAGGGGCTGATAGTCCAATTGCTGTGAAACACTCACACAGATAAAAGGGCATGGTTGCCACTTTGTTACAGACTGCTGACTCAGCGCAAAGCCTGTCAGGTATTTATAGGCCAAAGTGATACAGAATTATCACCTTGCAGTGCCCAGCTCTTGTTAGTTCTAAGATTGCCTCCCTTTATGGGATTGCTAAATGCAGGTGAATGGAAAAATGATGGCTAACAGCTGTCAAAATGCAACAGAATGAAGTACTTAAATCTTTTTTTATCCATTAAAAGGGTAACAACCAACCATATATCATAGAGCAGACGCTGTAATGATATTTGGGGCCAGTAAACTAGGGGTTATAAACAACGTATGTTCTGATCAAAACAGCAGAGAAAATATAAAGGGGTAAAAAAAAAAAAAAAAGAGTAATAGTAGAAAATTCTGCCATGAAGCTTGTTAATTTACTTTAGCACAATATGTGGCTTGGCCTTTACACACATCTTTCTTATATGGCGCTCAAAACACTTCATCAGCATTATTAAAACTAGCCTTGCAATTCCACCTATGTGGAGGGAAATGTTATTATACCCAATATACAGATGGATAAACTGCTTCTCTGAAATGTCAGAGGGCAGGGCTGTGGCAGTGCAGGAAACGGAACCCAGTAGTCCTGACTGCTAGCTCATTGTTCTCCAGAGGTTCTCAAACTTCCTTGCACCTGACCCCTATCTAACAACAAAAATTACTGCATGATCCCAGGAGGGGAGACCAAAGCCTGAGCCTGCCAGAAGCCCAAGCCCCACTTCCCTGGGGCTGAACCTGAAGCCAGAGCCCTGCTGCCCCAGGTTGGGGGCTTGGGCCTAAGCCCCAGCAAATCTAACGCCAGCTCTGGCAACCCCATGAAAACGGGGTCACAACCCACTTTGGGGTCCCAACCCACTGGTTGAGAACCATTGGACTATACTCTCTTCTAGACAAAACATTGATCAATATCAAACATTAATAGACAAATATTAATGGCTCATTGAATTCAATGGTAGTTGCACACATACATTGCTTGTAAGATCAAACCATAATACAGGCAAAATAAATATATATTTGCATAGAGAAGTATTAATGTCATTGTACAAGGCACTGGTAAGACCTCATTTGGAATACAGTGTGCAATTCTGGTCACCCATGTTCAAGAAAGATGAATTTAAAGTGGAATAGGTGCACAGAAAAGCTAGTAGGATGATCTGGGGAATGGAGGCCATATCTTATGAGAGGAGGCCTATTTACACTAGCAAAAAGAAGGCCTAGAGGGATATGATTCCCTTCTAGAAATACATTAACGGGTAAATATCAGGGAGGGTGAAAAAGCTATTTAAGCTAAAGGACAATGTTGGCACAAGAAAAACTGGATATATGCTGGCTGTGAACAAATTCAGGCTGGAAATTAGAAGGTTCTAACCATTGGAGAGGTGGAGGTTCTGGAACAGTCACCCAGCAGGTGTTGTAGGGGCAAACAACTTATTTGGTATTTTAGAGAGGACTGGACAAATAAATGAGTGCACTTATACAACAGAGCTACTTGTAATGGTAGGGGGCGGGTTTTAACAGCTCGGAGGCTCACTAGTTTTATTATTATTTGTACTGGGGTAGCATCTAGGAGTCCCACTCCAAGAACCCCATTGTGCTAGGTGCTGTACAAACACAGAACAAAAAGGCAATCCCTGCCCTAGATAGTTTACAAGTTAAGTACATTATCTATTCTAATATCGCCTTGTAAAATTGTCACGACAGATTAGCAACCCTGGCATAAATTCTCCTCAGCCCCATAATCATGTTCATGATATTGATAAAAAAAACACAATAGTTCATTTCCTTCTGAAGAAAAGTTATTTGCGCTGGGCATGTGTCTGACTAGATTTTGTAAGATTTCCCTAATGCATTTATTCCTTTAGAGCCATTCCAGTTGTACTGTAAACTACTTCACACAACTGTACTTTTAGTTTTGCATGTTCCTTTGGTTATATTACCATGTGTGATGCTAGCAACATAGATGGTCTTGAGACCATACCATGGAAATGACCTCCTCTGCCTGCAAGTCCAGATCTGCACCCATATATGAACTTTGTAACTTGAGCCCAACTCCAGCTATGAATAGCTCCCCATAGATATCTAGTTCATATAAGAAAGGATTCAGTAGGACTACCTGCATGAATAAAGCAAGACTAACCCAGAGACTAGCTATTTTCAAAACACGTCGGGAAACCCAGCTATTATAACAGAAGTCAAGAAAAACAAACAAACAAAACAAGCCTAGAAGAATTCATAGTGTTTGGGAGAGGTGAAGAGTAGAATCCACTATGAAGTCCATTATGGACAATGCTTTTCTGGTTCAATCTGGATACTATAGTTAGAGGTGTTGTAAAGAACCAGAGATCAATTAGATACATTAATTTGATCTGACAGATAAAGGACTGAGCCTTTATATACCTATTTTGTATATTTTCCAAAAATAAACTAACAATGTGGACACAGACAAATACCTATATACATAACATTTAAGACTGGAATTCTTAAAGATGCCTAGGGGGACTAGGGCACCCAAGTATCATTGAAATTCAATGGGATTTAGGTGCCCAAATCCCTTCATCTCCTATGCAAATCCCAGTGTTAAAGATAAAGGAACAAAAAAAAAATACAAAATCCAAGATCCACACAATTTCAAAATAGTGCCAAAGAGCTGGACCTAAACATATGGGGAAGAGGCTTACGGCAAATTTATCCATAGTGGCTAGATACAAAGGCAGAGCCTTCAGATGGGAAATGCGTGGAGTTCAAATTACAATACAAAAACTCAGGGGAAAGAACTAATTGAAATAAAGTTTCCGCTGTCTGGAAGACATGTTAAAGGTTTTTGAACCAAAATCTTTCCTGAGCAGTTTTTGTCATGGCTCCGGAAAAGAACCCACACCTTCCTGTATGCTCCATAGGGAAATTATCTTAGTACTTGTTTGAACTGCCTAGTGCTGGTAGAATCATAACTGCTATCATCACTGTACTGTTGGATGGAAGTTTACTGTCACTAGCAATAAGCAGTAGATAAAGGGGGGGGGGGGAAACAAAAGGGAAAAATAGAAAAAAAATTCACCAGAGTGAAAAAAAAAAAGAAACCAAAGGAAAAAAGAATATACATAAACTAGTTGTTTTTGTCTCTCTAGTTGCTATGATGTGCACAAAGGAAATAGACTGAATAAAATCACATCTCAGGAACACCAACATAAATTCCCCCTTGCTTTGACAAGTACGTAATTTTGTGCAGTGATGCTCTTCACGTCTGGAGAGTTATGAGGCAATTTCATTCCCATCTGACAAATTTACAAAGAAACATTAGAGAGAAGGGATTAGAAAAGCGAGAAATCTTTATAGACTTTTTCCTCAGGCTGCATTTTCCTTCCATCTTTTGGCTCTTCCTTGAGGAATATGTATGAGTGACTCATGCTGTATGAACGCCATAACTGAAACACTTAGGAGATAAGCATAACATGAAATATGCTTTAAATCAACTAATTGTATTTACATTATTTTGGAGGGATGATCCTGATTGGCTAAAGTTCAGCAAAAAGTTGCTATTTTGCGTTTTCAAGATAATAATTTAAAACAGGGCAAAAAGGCAAAAAATGATTACTAAAGTGTTAATTATGTAGGTTTCCTAAAAAAAGGAATAACAATTTGCATTGACATAGCTGTTTCCATCTTCAAATTCCTGTACATATATTGGCTTATCTGCCCTCATAAGAGTCCTGTGGAGTTAAATATTTTTTCTCCATTTTACATGTTGTGAAGAGGAGATAGAGAGGCTAAGTTTCCCAAAGTTACACAGGGAACGAATGTCAACGCTGGCATTAGATCCCAGATATTCTTGGCTCTCAGTACTATGTATATGCCTCTATCTTTTTAACAAAATAGGTGTGCTTAGTGACGTCCATGCTGACATTATATTACTAGAAAATAAATTACTTTAGAAATAATGATAAAAAAATGCTCCAAGGGATTTGCTTTTTTGTGAATCTAGTTTTCATACGTGAAATATTCATGATAATTTTTTTGTTATCCACTTTGCAGAACATATTTAAGCTCACCTAATTTATTGCTGTTACAGAATACTGAAATGTAGCTTACTATTAATAACCAATTTCTCCCTCTCTTTCTTTCTTTTCAACTGCAAAATGCTATTGACAATAAGTAAACTTAATTCATCTTAATGTAAGTTAAAAGGGCTTACACCAGGGATAAACTGGGCCCTGTCAGTCAATATCTTTTATCCACGTAAAGTTTCTTGCAGGCCTTCTTTCTAAGGTCATTGCAAGACTATATGGTGGGGTTTTCCCCCTACTTTTTTAGCAGTGAAAACTATTTGACAGTGTTCAGAATTTCCAAAAACATATTCTTGGCTTAAAGATGAAATATAATATAATGCAGATGCTTTCTGATACGGAACACAGATGAAAATGTTTTATAACCACGACTTATGGAGTAGAGAAAAGCACAGGGGACGAGGTTTCTAGGGCCCTGGTTGAAAGCCCCAAAGCAATCTCTGCAATATCTGTAATATGACAGAAAAAAGTCAGTGAGGAGTATTTATTATCTTTTTCATAGGACCCAGGTGGACTTATTGGCAGCCATGTTTATGACTCAGTATCCATTTTAAAATAATGAAATATAATAAATGGAAAATCATATGTGTAATCAATCTGGACTTTAACAACTTTCAGATTTTATTGTCTCTGCATTTGCAATCACTTTTTCATGGAGTATGCAATTTCTTAATAACTTTGACAATGTTGATTTGCCATTTTTATTAACTTTGCTTGAAGTGTCCCTAGCCCCTCTTTGTATTTTCAAAACCTGCTTAGGCTGGATGGAGATCTCCGTTATGAGATGTTTTTTCTAATGTTATGGAAGGCAAAAATGAAAGCCATTTGTGCTTCTGCAACTGGGCAGATAGATAATTGGGGAATTTTTTTCTATGCTCTTGTGAAGCAGGAATACCAAAATACTATGGTTTGTATTTGTACCTAGGGGCCTGGTTCTCTTCTTATTTGTTAGGAGATAATGTATGGAGTCAATGTAAAACTGTTGAAAGCACAAGGCGAATTAGGCCCATTATGTTTGAATTAAGGTTGAATAATTCACTCAAACAAATAAGGTATACCTTGAATTTTTGATGTATCTAGAAGGCATAGACTTGCTCTGCCTTTCTACATTCCCAGACACAAAAACAGCTACTTTCAAAATATTTTGTCATTTCAACTTCCAACCTGATCTATGACTCAGAAGCGCAGAGAAGTGCAAGAATGAAGTTAACACAGATTTCTGAACCTCCAGAAAGGATCAGTCCCCATGAAAACATGGGTCACTTCTTATTTCATCCAAACCGATGCACCTGTCTCTAATATCAAGGACAAAGAGTGCTGCCTCTGACTGATGCCCTTGAGTATAGACACAGGACTTGATCAAACTACTGAACAACTACTCCAAAGGCCTGAACATCTTTAACTCCCATTGACTTTTGATTGGTGTTGAAGGAACTCAGTGGTGTGCAAAATGGGCTGAGCATTTTGTAGGATTAGGCCCATGGTCCTTGACCTGTTTTCAATATCTTCAGACTCTGGAGGAGTGGTGATTCTGCCCTCCACTCTGGTCTGTAGACATGTCTCTGACAGCATATAAGGGCCATAAATGATCAACAAGGGATTGGCAGATAATTCCCTCAGTGCAGGAGCAGTGTCGGGAGTGTGTCAGAGATAGGAGGTTGTTATTCCTCAGAGTTACAGAAATTCTGGGCTGCCGTGCATCCCACAGGCAGCCTCGGGGAGGCTGGCACAAGTTAGAGTAGTTCCAGGGTCCACCCTGGGATCCAGGTGGTACAAAGGTTACAGTCTTTCCCCTGGATTCTCTCACAACACAGAATGTAGCCCTTAGCTTTCACTATCCTGAACAGCAGCTTGTAGCCCTGTAAATTACGATTTAACACTTCATACTGGAGAGCTCTCCACTTAGTTCTCAGGAAAATGCCATAAATCAAAATGATGGGGTTTGAGATTTCATACTGTGCTATAAGTAGCAAACAAGCCTCAAAAATTTCAACAAAATCTTGGGAAAAAACACAAAAATCTCTTCTTGACATATTTCAGAGCAAGATTTTCAAAAAAGTGCAATTGTGTGGGCAAAATATATGTGCTTAACATGCACTTACAACTCCCATGACTGCATGTGCAAATTACATTGGTTCTTGTGTGTGTGCAGATGTGCCTAATTAGCCATTCAAATGCACAGTTACTTGATTTTTGTGTGCAAATTCATGGCTGAACACTTCAAAAATCTGGCCTATAACTAGCTGTCTCAGGTTGATCAAAATAGGGGGAAAACCTTTATTTAAATAGCCACTCTTGAAAAATTAAGTGAGCAAAAAATTCCTTTGATCCTCTTTCCCCCCCTCTCTTTTCTGCATGTGAGGCATTTAAACATAATACGTTTGGTGATAAAGGTAGTGGGAATCAAAACATAATATTTGAATTATTTTGATCTTGATAATCCCACTTTAAAAGTAAATTATTTTGAAAGTCTCTCTAGCATGTACTCTACAAATTCATCGGAATTCCATTAAAATACGGTATTTAATTAGCACCCACTTCTATAAAGTGCTGCTAATATTGTATAAACAAGGAAGAGTTGAAAAGCTTATTTTTAACTTCTATCTGCATAGATAGTGTGATCATGGTGAATTACAAAACAACATACACTCAGATAGCACTGGGAAATGAATTTTCACAGTTTGTTTCTGGTAGAAGACACACCAAAGTACCTGTCTTTAATTTGAGGAGCGGTAACAAAAAGTACTTGCCAGCTTGCTTAGCTTTGTATTTATATGCTCATGTCAGTTCAGCCATGGATAGAATACTGATGTGTCAATATTTGTGAGCCAAAATGATAATAAGTGACTGACTTGAAATAACTTAAAACAATCAAAGTGATTGTACAACATTGCATCAGGTTAAATCTGACTATGCCATAATTAGGGCCCTACCAAATTCACAGCAGTAAAAACACATCACAGACCGTGAAATCTGGTCTCCCTCGTGAAATCTGGTCTTTTGGATACTTTTACCCTGTCCTTCGGAGTTGGATGGCTGGAGAGCAATGGCTGCTGGCTAAGCACCCAGCTCTGAAGGCAGCACCACCGCCAGCAACAGCGCAGCATAATCATGGCAATACTACTGCCACCATGACATGCCACCCTTACTTCTACCCTGTTGCTGGAATGGGCACTGCCTTCTGAGCTGGGCACCCAGCCAGCAACTGCAACTCTCCAGCTGCCCAGCAGTAAGGGTGGCAATACTGCAATCCCCCTACAATAGCTTTGTGATTGCGACCCCCTTTTTGGTCAGGACCTCCAGTTTGAGAAACGCTGAGTCTTAGGGGCTTTACATGTTTATATTTTTCTATTTTTAAATACGTATTCATGATTGGTTACAACACTGTGTAATTTAAGTTTTAAATATCCAAAACTGTGAAATTCATGATTTTTAAAATGTTAGGACTGTGACATTTATGAAAACGGACCGTGAATTTGGTAGGGCCCTACCCATAATGCTTCTCCTCACAAGTAAAGCCAATTGGATGACATATGATGCAGTCCACATTTGACACAACAGAACTGTCACGATTCTCCAAACTGAAGCAATATTTGAAAGATATTTGGAACAAAGTCATGGATATCCCCAACTCCCATTGAAGTCTATGGAAGTTGAGGATTCTTAGCTCCTCACAGGACCAAATTCTTGATTTCTATACCAGTTGGCAAGCAATCCAAGTCCACACCCTTCTATTTGAAAGGAATCCTTTGTTTTGAACCTTAGAGACAGATAATTCTGCTCAGCAGCTGGAGGGCAGGGCTAGAAGTGGAACAGTCTAATTTCAAAAGAGAGCAGGAGAAGGGCTAGGCACTGAATGATCAAACAGTAATTATTTTCAAACCACCCACATTTAGCAGTATCCCACAGCAATGGGTGATGTGCTGCTGCTATTTTAGGAAAAGGTTCCCATGAAACGGTTTTCTATCAGGCTATAACAACTCCCCAGGTGGGGAGGGTCAGGTAAAAAGAGTGGCTGGAGTGTACACATTGGCATACCAGTGCTGAAGTACGGTCCCTGGGGAAAAATTGCTGGCTGGCGCACTTTGGTGCAGCCAGCCCTGTAGTCTATAAATTAAACTGTGATGAAGGTGAAGCAGAGAACCAGGGAGCCAGAACCGGTTCCTTGATAGGCCCTCACCCTGCTTTAAGCTGAATGTAGTGGAGAATCTGGACCAGCTGTTCTCAACATGTGGCCAAATTAGCACACAGCTGTGGCCCAGCTGTGTGCTAAAGGCCGCAGGGCCTGCGTGGCTGGGGTCTGGGCTGTCAGGCTGCCCTGCTGTTGCGCTGGGGTCCGGGGCCCCAGCTGCCCTGCTGACCAACGCAGCGTGGCCCTGCTGCCTGGAATGGTCTGGGGCCACCCTGCTGCCCAACACAGTCTCGGGCTGCCCTGCCGCCCAGCGCGGTGGGGTCCGGGTTGGGCTGCTCTGTCTCACGCTGTGGGGTCCGGAGCAGCTCTGCTACATGCTGTGGGGTCCAGGGCACCGGGGCTGCGCTGCCTTGCTGCACGGTAGGGTCCAGGGCTGCTCTGCCACCCAGCACAGTAGTGGGGTCCACTTGTGGTCTCACTCTTGGAGGGGTCTCTGGGCAGGGGCAGGCGCTGGCCATAGGAGTCTCTGGAGGGGACTTGGTGGGGCCACAGTGGTTCTCAACCTGTGGCCCAGCTAACACATTGTGGCCCACAATGTTAAATAAGTTGAGAACCACCAATCTGGACTGTTCTGTTCATGTCACTGGAAATATTTACATTGTGTCCTGAAAAGATACTATCAATATAGCCCTCAGTGTATGGCAAAGGGCATACTTTGAAATTGGAGGGGGTATTAGAATGGGGACAAAGGCCTTACAGAAGGATTTGAAAGTCTCCTTCTTCAGGACTTTAAAAAAAAAAACCAAACCAAAAAAACAAAAAACAAAAACCCCACACACGTGACACTTGATCTATTCCAAAGGTAAAATGCTTGCCCTTCAGGTATATTTATATGAGCTGCCATGATACAATTTGTGCCAGATATTGAAGCCTAGATCTGAACCTCCTTGAAATTTGGGGATGTTCAGCTCAGGTGTAGCTCACACACATTTCTATAAAAATAGAGTAGATCTCCTGGGAAGTTTGGATCCAGATTTGAATCTGGATCTGAATTTTGTGGCTCAAGCTATTCTCTGAGATAAGTCTGACATGAGTCTAAGGCTGTGTCTACATTCTATTTCTTTTCCCTACCAGTAGTGCAGCTCTGCATTTCAATGGTCTGAGTGCACGTGTGGAAAAGGCAACCATTCATCACTAGAATTTTAACCACTGCATCATTTTGTGGAAGCTGTTGTCACTTGTACCTTCTTTCAGTCCCTCAGGATCTAGATTTATTTAGCTCAACGTACCAAAAAAGTAACTTAATGCCAGATTTCCAAAGGTATTTAGGTGCCTAAAGGTGCAGATGGGCACCTAATGGGATTTTGAAAGGTGTCTAGATGCCTATCTGCGCCTTTAGGCACCCAAATACCTTTGAAAATCTGGCCCTTATTCCTGTAACAGGATGGCAGGTCCTACAGCCATACAGAGATGCCAGGCTGTTGACCCTCCCTGTCAGTGGGCGTTAGAACTCTGCATAAGGGTGATGATGAGTATATTTTGGTGCCTGATTGTATTAGATGTGGTTTGTTAACTCCACCAGGATATATGGCATGATCCAATCCAAGGAAACTAGAGGAAGACAGAGTTGGGAGAAAGTTCTGTCTGCAGGTTATGCTCTGTTATTATTTGAGTTACCAATAAAGTTAAATCCAAAGAAAGGGGTAAACCGACCTTATATGGCATGTATCAACTATTTGGAACAGGGTGGGAATGCAACCTGTTCCCCCCCTCCCTTACCCCTTTACACATCAGCTCTGAATTTGACAATCTCTCTAGACCTAATCCCCGTATTCTGGATGACTTCAGTGGGGTTCAAGGTGTTGTAAATCGGTGCAGAATTTGGTCCAGTGTCCATCTGTCTATCAGTCACATAGCACCAAATTATTGAAACAAATTATTGAAAGAAAAAACAAATTTCCCTGATAAATGTAATAAATTACTGGCAGGAGTCTCTGCATTTCATTACTAAGCTGGAAAACATGCTGTAGCAAGGAGCTATTGAACCCTTTGGAATATGTCCAGGAAATGTCACAGGAACCTGGTTGCCAAGATCTCTACACCACTGAATGTTGTTCTTTTAGTATGGTTCAGTTCACCTGGGGGCTCTAAATATACAATTCTCCAGTGCTCTATAAATACACACAAAGCCTTCCCCTATTTCCCTCCCCATATAGCTGTTAGTGTCACTCTGAAACAATCCCTTCCCTCCTGACATGTTTTGTTTTACAGTTGGGAATCCCCTTTAGTATAAGAGGGTGTTCTCTATATAGAAATGAGGAGAGGACTAGTTACCTCTTTAGCATTGACTGGAAGTAATAACTGACCAATCCTATGCATGTATAAACTCACTGTGGTAATAGCCAGCTTAGAGGCGCTATTACAAAGTGTTTGTGCATCATTTGTCCAGTCTTTAAAGAAATGCTTTTTTCCAAGTACAGCACTCAGTAATACCTTTAGATGTTTTAAGCCTTTAGAAAGTCATCCAGGAAATGCTGAAAGTATTCCATATTGGTAGATTGTTAACAAAAAAAGTTGCTCTCCAAAGAAACAATGTGGACTTGTTTTGTTGTTGTTGTTTTGTTTCTTTTTGCTGCACAAGTTCCCAGGCACATTTTTTGGATGTCTATCTTTCCACAGTTTAATGAGTAACATTTACTGAGTTTTTTTAATAAAGCATTCAAAGGTCTACTGAAAGCTAGGTTTACTTTTGTGAAATGTTCAAACAAGGGACATCAAGAAGAATGGCCCAGGGGTACATGAGAACTTTTGAGCTCACAGACCTATTGGCTAAATCCTGAGCAGCAGCTGGGTTAGAGTCTGGGGCTTGAGTGGTGGAAAAGGGAGAAGCCTCCTTTGTGTTCCCCTGATTTTGAGCTGGTCTGACTCCTGGAGTAACAGAGAAGCTTTGGGCTGCTCTAAGTTGCTCCTGGCTGCCCATGACCCCGCAAGGGCTATTCTGGCATTTGGGGACACTAGAGTGCTCTCTCCATGCTTCCGTTTCCTGAGCCAGGCTCCCTATGCTGGAGGAAGAAGGGATATAGAAGCCATTAGGGTAGCCCTACAATGCTGAAGAATTGCTTTATATGTGGGGAATCCTCCACTTGTTGGCTAAAACCAACTTTAAGCTTGTTTTGTTACCACGCAACTGGTAGACAGAACAGATTCAGTGGGGCCAATGTTCTGGTCTTGAGAATGGTCATGTCTATTAAACAGTAAATGGGCAGAATTCTTGAGCATGCTCAGAGCTAAAACTCATATCCCATATGTGGCTTTCAAGATGCAGGCTCAGAAATGTATTTTACATGCTCATTGATCTTATTGATGCATCTGTCATGAACTATTTTTCCAGCTGCATATTTCCTTTCTCTAAATCAGTCGGAGGGAGCATAGTCTCATGGTTAGAGAAGATGGCTGGCACTTCAGATTCCTGAATTCTATTCCTGGCTTGGCTACTGATCTTGCTGTGTGACCTTTAGGGAAGTCACTTACCCTTTCTGTGCCTCTGTTTATCCCATCTTAAAATGGGCATGCTAATACTTGCCCGCCTCACAGAGACATTGTGAGGTTTAGTTAATGTCTATAAAGTGTGTTGAGGTCCAGAAATGAAAGGTGCAACATAAGTGCATAGTGTTACCAAGTTTCTAATTTAAAGCAAGTGGATGACAAATTGCTCTTCACAATGTACAATTTTGGTAGCTTTTACTAGCGGCTAATTAACAAGTTTGACATTATTTTGCCTCCTTCTTGCATCCACCCTGCCTCAGAACTAATCAGGGTTCAGTGACAGCATCACTTATCCCAGGACGCATTCCAATAATTATGGTTTGGAGATCTCGCAAGCTCCATCATATACCAATAGGATTTTCTCTCCCTCTACTGCTGCGTATCTGACATGTGACGAGACAATGCCCTGCTCTCATATCCATAACAGCAGGAATCTTTCCCACCTTTTAATGGCTGACTGAATTTCTTCCCCAGCAAGTATGACAATATGAAAGTGCTTTGCAAAGATGCCTGTGTTTTGAAAAAGAAAGCCTTGCAGACTCTGGACTTAGGAGCAAAAAAAAAAAAAAAAAAAAGAACTGTTCGCATAAGTTGCTCCTATTGTTAAATGCTTCTAAGTAAAAACTTTATAAAATGTATTCAAATGCATAGATCTTATGATGGAAGGAGGAGTTTTGCTGCCTGCAATCATTTTTTCTTTACCCATATCTGTCAATTGGGCCTGAAGACATTTTGCACAGGAAATGTGGCACAGGTAAGATTGTTGCCCTGTTGTTGCTAGTTGTATTATGGGGAGGAAAAGTCTAACCTAGTGAGAATCTTTGCCATTGAGGTTTAAAAGCACCAATATGCAGGAACTACGCTATGGTGAGGGAGAAGACACTTCAGTCTTGTGCCAAATTGTGCTCTAAATAGTGTGACCAGATAGCAAGTGTGAAAGATTGGGACAGGGGGTGGGGAGGGTAATAGGTGCCCATATAAAAAAAAAAGCCACAAATATCGGGACTGTCCATATAAAATCAGGACATCTGGTCACTCTAGCTCTAAATTATATTGTGGTAAATCCAGGATAACTTCATTCACTTCGAAGTAGTTACCCTGAATTCACTCCAGTGTAAATGAGAGCAAAACTTGGTCTCTTATATTCAATATGAGATTACAAAAAAGATACCACTTAGTGCGCATCTAGAAAGGGACACTCAGGAAAAGTAAACCAAATTAACTAACAGTGTGAATTTAAACTCAAAACTTAAGGCACGTCTTCACTGGCAATGTTAATCTGGTTTACCTGAATGTCCCTATATAGACATGCCCTCGGATACCTTCCTTTGTGTAGGTTGTTGTGCCTCATTCGGAGAAGAAATCTTCCCTTCCTCCTTTAAATACGCAATAGTCTAACCAAAACTGAAGAAACCCACCCTTGATATTTTAGCCCTAACAAACCACTACCCAGTGCCAAATCTTCCACTCCTAAGCAAGTTCATACAGAAAGCCAACTAGAAGCTCATCTAACTGAAGCTAACATTATAGACCTGGCACAATCTGGATTCATGCCAGGACACAGAACCAAAACCACTTTAGTGGCACTGATGGATGATCTCCTAATGTCAATGGATAGAGGACAGACATCCATTTTCATCCTCCTGGATATCTCTGCAGCAGTCAACACTATTGATCAGGATATTCTGCTGTATCACCTGAGAGAAGTGGCAGGGGTCCAGGGCATGTGCTAAAATGGTTTCAGTCCTTCTTGGAAGGATGCTCCCAATGAGTAGTGAAGGGGAACTGCACCTCCACCACTAGACCCCTGGACTTATGGAGTTCCACAAGGATCAATTCTCTCTGCATTCCTTTTCAACATCTGCATGCAACCACAAGGTGAGCGGGTCAGAGAACATGGACTCAAGTGCCAGCAATATGCAGATGATTCACAGCTCTACCTATCCTTCACAACATATGACCATACCATTACTACTAGGATGGCCCAGTGCTTAGATGAGCTCAGCTCTTGGGTTAAAAACAGCTGCTGGAAACATGGCAGAGGTGATAGTGGTGGGCAGAGGATGGTATTATGAAGAACTGGTAGCTACAGTGAGGTCTCTTTTGGTTGACAATACATAACCACAATTGGTCAATTCAGTCTGTAGTCTAGGAGGACTCCTGGATTCCTCATTGATGCTGAGCTCTCAAATAGCACTATCCACAAATAACATTTTCTACTCTCTGTGCCTGGCTAGGAAACTCCCTGCCATCCTGGGAGACGAAGGCCTGGCCTCAGTTAATCATGCCTTCATCACCTCTCCGCTGGACTACAAAAATGCAATATACCTGGGTGTGAAGCCTTCAGCCTTTAGGAAACTCTAAATAGTACAAAACATCACAGTTCATCTCCTCAGCAACACAGGCTACCACGAACATATCAGACCTGTTGTCTGCTCTCTATATTGGCTTCCCATAGAATTTTGAATCAAGTTCAAGGTCGCATTCTTTATGTTCAAAGCTCTCCATGGCCTGGGTTCAGCATCTCTAAACAATCATCTAAAGCTCTGGGACAAAGACCATGGTTGACAACTACACACATCTGGCACAATAGAACTCTCAGCAAGAAGAGTAAATCTCATCTGTGCAGGTGACCGAAACTTCTCTGGGAGTGGTCTGAGACTGAGGAATGAACTCCCCCAGTTACTAAGGACCATTACAAACTTCACCACTTTCTGCTCCAAGTACAAGGCACATTTCTTTAACCTTGCTCTGTCTAATATAAACACATAGCAACATCTATCTATTTGTCTATCTATCTAAAAAGACACACACTATTGAAACAAGATCCCGCCTGGCACATATTTCTCTCTGCGTGGAGAGTATGAGAGAACAAACAACACATGACAGCTGTGTAGTCATATGGCTTAATGCACTAATGGAAGATGCTCTACTCCACAGTGATGAACACTATAAAACCCCATATAGAATAAAATTAAGAATCCTTGTGATCAGAACCCACTGCAAAGCATAGGTTGGCACATTTTTAATCCTCAGTGAAGGATTCTAAAACAGTGCTTGCTTCCTGACAAGTGTTAGAAGAAAAAGGCCCTTCTAAGGGGTGAAATCAATTGGCATCAATGGGACTTTTGTGATTGACTTCCGCGGGTCTAGGATTTCACTCCTAATGTGGTAAACCTGCAGAGGAATTCCCTTCCTGCTTATCTACAGAAAACCTTACAATAAATGATAACTGAAAAGTTTATGAATGGGATTATAGGACAGAGATGCCTGTGATAGCAGGGAACTGGAATCAATGACCCAAGGGGTCCCTTTCAGTCCAATGTCCTATGTTTCTATCTTACCAAATTATCCAAGGGTCCTCTCAACAGCGGAAGAGTGTCAGGTTCTCTCTACTATTTATTTGGGACTGATTTCTATCTTCTCTTCATTTCCTTCCTTAGTCCCAGTAGGGCTCCAGACAGCAGGCATAGGTTGGTTCAGAAGCTCTATGTATTTTCCTTACCCGTGTGAACAGAAAATATCCTGACTACAGCTTTTAGGAGAAATGAATTTTCTGTTTGGGAGGACAGGATGAATACAACAGGAAAGTCAAACTGCATTCAGTAGCTTGCCACCTCTTATCCAAAGGAATAAGTGCATCCTCTCTTGACATTTACAAAAGGTATATCAACATGTGGGTTGTGTTTTCAAGGGCTGAGCCCAGTCAAACTGCTGAAACAAACACAACTAAACTTCTGAGTAGCTTATTAATTTTCTAGTCTACAGTATATGTCTACTCATGATGTATCTACAAAAGGACAGATAACCACTTCCTGTGCATAGTACTTTAGATATTTGCAGTCAGAATGTTTGCCTATAAATCAGATGCTGCTTTTCATAGTATCCAGTATTATAATATGTGGCATTATAAACCTAAAATACTCATTTATTTTGTGGCAAAAAAGCATGAATTATATTAAAGATTATATCCTACATGTCATGACTATGCTCTGGACAACAATGTAGTGGTGGGAGTGAGTAAAAATGATTATATTTGTTTGCTTCAGCAAAAGTGGGCAGAGAAGCTGGAGATGTTTTGTGAAACTGACAGAATGTTGCCAACATTACATTACAATAAAAGTTGTAATTTTCCCAATATGCCTCCACTATCACCAGCAGCAACATTGACACTTACCGATGCTGAATTAAGGTTAATCAAATGTCATGCTTCAGGACATAAACTGATGACTATAGAGATCAGGCAGGAAAACTTTCCCTATGTGCAGCATTACATAGTAGTGGCCAGATCCTCAGCTGGTATGAAATGAATTGATGGACCATGAAGCTCATCAGGGCCGTCCTTAGGATTTATGAGGCCCTACGCAAGTTACTTGAGGGGGGATATTGAGGGATGGGGGAGACGGGGGCTCCACTGAAGGCAATCTCCAGCCAGTGCCGCTGACCTCAGTGTGTCGAGGGGCACAGCTACCCCATCCCCTGCAAATCCCCAGAACCCTCCCCCTGCCCGGCGCTGCCCTTCCCTCTGCTGCCCACCCAGTGCGGCTTTTGCTGGAGCTTGGGGCTTCCCTCTGCCGCCCCCCTGGCACAGCTTCTGCCAGGGTACCCAGGCGAGCTTGGGGCTTCTTCCACCCCACAGTTTGGGCTGTCTGCTTGGGTGCCCATATTTCTGGGGGTCCCATATTGTCCGGGGGGGGGACTCTGGGCTCGGGCCCTGTTGGCCTGTGTGTTAATCTGCAAGGGGGGTGATAGAAGCTCTGGCCAGTGCCCCCCCCCCCCGCACCCCCAGCTTTGAGAGGAGACTCTGCTCTCCAGCGCCCACGGCTCCCTCCTGGCACCCACAGCCCCATGCCAGTTCCTACCTTGTTGATCTACCATGGAGCGGAGAGAAGCCCTCTGGCCACCAGGCAGGCTGAAGGGAGTGAGCAGTGGGCGAGGGGGAGGAGTCAGGGGGCTTCTTCCACTTCCCCCCCTTTCTTTTTTAAATTTCCCACCCGCACTACTGATTGGTTGTCCTGATTCACTCCGCACATGTGCAGCTAGGAAGACGCTGGGTGCAAACTGCACACAATCCCGGCCAGCCTGCCTATGGGTAGGAACAGTGGAGTCAGAGCGCAGCACAAGCAGAACAGTCCCACATACCGGTGGTGCCCCAAATTTTCGGGTGCCCTACGCAGCCACATATGCCACGTATGCCTAAGGACATCCCTGAAGCTCATGGACCAGAGTTTGGGAACCACTGCTCGAGTGCCTAGATGCTCCACCTAAGATTGAGAACCAATGTGCTAGGCGTTGTACATAGTGAAAGACAGTCCCAGTCTCAAAGAGCTTGTCTAACTAGTCAAGACAAGCAAAATATGGCAGAGTTACAGAGACCTAGAATGAGTTGCCCAAAGGCACACAGCTGTGGCAGAGACAGGAATTCATCTGAGGCCAATCCAGTGCCCTACCCACTAGACAATGCTCCTTCCCAGGACCTAGCCCTAGGCTGTTTTTTTCCCCACCTCCATGCTGTCATGTAGTTGCCAGTATTGGTCTGAACAAGCATGACAAACTCTCTGTTCCTGTTTATTACTTCCAGTATCACTTACATGAAATGTACAAATACCACTTTTTTGTTGATGAAATTATCTTTTTTGCTAATGTGGTAATTAGTGATATTACAGTAGGGAAAAAATGGGGATTTCTTGCTCTCGCTCTCTTTTTTATTTATTTATTGGCCTTTTTGAAAAATCAGTGAACTGGCAAATTTTGCCACATTTGCTATATGTGCAAGATATTTCACCCAGCTCCACAAAGTAATGTGTTTTTTGAGCAGCTACTGTATATGCTGAAACTAAGTTATAATAATTTGATGACTAGGAACAAGTTTAATTCAGTGAACATTGTTCTCACTGACAATTGCCGAATGCGGTGAGGGATGGAATTAGTACGGACAATACGGTCTTCGACATCTTGCCAGCTCATCAGTGAGATGCTTGAGATAGGAATAATATCCAAGAAATGATTAGAGGGAGCATAGTATTGTGATGTAACATAGTATTTTGAGGTGTAACATGGTATTATGTTAATTCTTGTGTAGGAGAACTGGGGGTTGCAGTGAAAGATATCATGAGAAGAAACAAGAAGGTATAAGGGGGAGGGATAGCTCAGTGGTTTGAGCATTGGCCTGCTAAACCCAGGGTTGTGAGTTCAAAACTTGAGGGGGCCATTTAGGGATCTGGGGCAAAAATCTGTCTAGGGATTGGTCCTGCTTTGAGCAGGGGGGTGGACTAGATTACCTCTTGAGGTCCCTTCCAACCCTGATATTCTATGGGGGGTGAGAAGAGGTGTTGTGGTTAAATTATAACTTCCAAACAAAACAGCCACAGAAATTAACAGAAAGGAACAATCATTTCTACTCCAAATGACGTTTGATAATATTATGGAGGGCCCACATCATCTTATACATGGAGATCCACCAGTTATCACACATCTAAAGGGGGAACAACAATAACAAAGGGCCAGTTTCCATTCTCAGTTACAGTGCAACGGAGAATAGAACCTGGCTCATCAGTTAGTTAGCATGTGATATATTCAGGATGGGATGAACTGCAAAGTCTTGTGGGCAGGGAACATCTTTTTGTTTGTACAGGTTCTGGGGTCCTGAACAGGGGGCTCCTAGGTGTTATTACAACACAAATAATAACTAACACCACCATTAGAAAGATTATATAAAATGGTTGACAGATGAATATTTTCATAGGTGTTTGGTCAGTTAGTTATTCTGGATCTGCGGGAATAAATCCATGAGACCAGGCTCAGAGCTGGGGCAAATGTTACAGTGATATACCTGCATGCAATGTAAGCATCTCTGATTCCCTGAGAGATGAAGGGGAAGTCTTCACCCCAGTCTTACCCCCACCATACAGGGAGGTGGTTTAAATGATCTGCTGAAGGGGTGGAAGAGCAAGATTGTAGCAGGAAAAGTAACCAGCTGAAGATGTAAGAATCTGTAATAGAACACTGGCTGCGTCTTACTTCATCTTATATCTTCTTGCCCCCTGCAGTGTTTACCTTTACTTGCTACAACTTTAATCACCCTTACTTTTCTCCCCGCTGTGTAATTGATATTGAATGAATGAAAAGCACTGGTGCCTTCTCCCAGTAGAAACCCTGCTCGGAAAAATGGGGCATGAGTCTCCACTGCTTGGTGTCATCATTTAGACCTATGCAAAATGCTACCATACTACTTTGGTTGCATTATACATCCACTTCACATGGGTGTAAAGGTTGCACAAGGCACATAGTAGTGAAGGGTTAGGCCTATGGAATTTTAGACCTCAAACTCTCGCAATCAAATGACTTAAACCTAACAAACAGAAGCTTGCAAAAGTCTGAACTGTAAAACTAATAGAGCTGTTAAAACCGGCTTTCCTTAAAATTATGAATTGGTTGGCCTTTTTCTTTTAGTGGCAAACAGTGAATCTTGGTCGTCCATCAGTGGAGATGCTGTAAATCAGGTGCTGCAGGAGCCAGAGAACACGTACTGCACAACATAAAGTTCTTGTGACTGACCCATGGACCTTATTGTTGAACCTCAAGTGAAGCTGCATACACCTGGCACTGAAACTTTAACATTTCATCATGCAAAACCCATACTGAAGTCATCATGAGTTTTGCCTGAGTAAGAACTGCAGGATTGTAGTTATCAGGAAAATCTATGAAAAGCAGAAAGATTAGTACAAAGGAGGCTGGATTTTAAAATGGCATGCAGGACTTCATGCTTCTGTGTATTTTGTAACGTCATGATTCAAATTCAGGCCTGACTTAAATTGGCACAACTCCACTGAAGTCAAGAGAATTGTGACCACAAACACATTGCTGAATTTGGGTCCATATTATCATGTGGTCATAAAAATGCATTATCAAGAGGAGTCCTGTTCCACCATTGAAACAATGGGCTCACTAATTCATTGATGCAAAAGGAGAAAACACCAGCAGAAAATAGTTATAAAACCACTGAATTTCACTTTTCCATCAGCCTTGCCACAGATTTATTATTATTTTATTTTTTAATATGTTTTTATTTGGGGGGGGTTGCTAGTAAAACTTCAGAAAGGTATATGTGTTCCCACCCAAGCCTCTTTGAAAAGATGTTCTAGAATTCAGAAGAGCTGCCTTGGGAATGAACTACTCTTAGTGAAGAGAGAAAACATACAGTGTCAATCACGCTTGCTGACAGCATGCAATTAACCCAGGATCAAATTGCAGTGAGATGGATGGGACCAGATGGTCCCGTTATCCTAACAAAGGGATTATACAGGAAGTGTCCTTCAGAAGAGAGACTTTTTTTTTTTTAAGCATAGAAGTTTGTAATGAAAATTCCTACCAATTTCTAAACAGATATTATAGAGTGAGAAACTAGTAAACGATGTTTTAAATCCACATCCCAGCACTTAATTATGGAACTATAATGCAAATATACTATCACTCCTGATCATATTGGTATCTACTGAAATTTACCCAAGGTGTCTCAAGACATCTGGGTTAGAAATGAGCACCTAAAACAAGGCAGGGGATGGATGATCTAAAAGCTAAATTGTTAATGTTCTGAAAATGTCAGTTCCTTTATTTTCTTTATTGTCTTAGACTAGTCAAATATCCTAGGACTATATGCATGTACATTTTTAAAGGAAGGAGAAAACACAAGTTTTGAAGCCCAATTATAGAAGAATAATTGCAATGGACTGAAGAGAGAATGCTGTGATATGTTATATTCTATGTAACAGCTGAAAATGGACGGGGTTATATGATCAGAAACTAAAGCTCTTTCCATTATCAAGATACAGTCAATTTAGCATGAGGAAGGTAAACTAGTCCAGAAAATCTATAATTCAAAAAGAAATTCAGAGATAAAGTGAAAGATCAACTAAAGAAGAGAATAGTTCTGTAACAGAGAACTGCTCTGAAAAGTACATCTCTCCCCAGTTACTCCCATATAAACGTATTTACTAATCGTAGAATCCAATTCTTAATGCCATTATAGTTTTTAGGGTATTTGTCTTTTACCAACACTAAGATCACATGATTTTTTTTGTTTTCAATAAAAGAACCCAACCATGTTACAAAATTTGTTATATCACACTCTGTCCCTCTCCCTCCCCCAGCCCCAGATTATTCCTTAGTACAAGTGATCTCAGAAGAACTTGTGTAGGGCTGGTTATATGTCAACCCTACAACAGATGAAGGTTCCCATATGCTAGGGAAATCCACATGTGCTACCTAAAGACAATTTTAAGACCTCAAGAAGGGCTGCAGATCTGGATAACTATAATAGATAAAAGATGCACGACTTTTTGCAGGTCACCTTTAACTTAACCTCAAGACAAAGAAATATGTTTCCAGCCAAAGGTGCTGTTGTGTTTTCTTAATATTATTTTTGTTGTGTGAAAAGACACATGGGCACAGTTGGGCCCCAAATAACCAGTTTTAATAAGTATACACAAACATGTAAGGCCTAGCTACATACCGGCTGCTGCTGGGGCTGGTATTTGGCAGCTTCTGAAATACAGGGCCGCCCAGAGGATTCAGGGGACCTGGGGCAAAGCGGGGGAGCTGCGGTGCTTGTACTTACCCGGCGGCAGTCCAGGTCTTCGGCAGCATTGCGGCGGTGGGGGGCCCTTCAGTCACTCCGCGTCTTCGGCAGCACTGAAGGACCCGCTGCCGAAATGCCGCTGAAGACCCGGAGCGACTGAAGGGCCCCCCGCCGTCGAAATGCCGCTGAAGACCCGGACCGCTGCCGGGCCAGGGCTCGCGGGGCCCAGGGCAAATTGCCCCACTTGCCTCCCCCTGGGCAGCCCTACTGAAATATGGAACACAATAAGCAGTACTCACAAAATATTTAAAAGGATACTATGCCTTTCCTAAATGCTACAGATGCACTCACAAAAATGCATGACAATACAATTGTGACTCAACACTGTAGTGTTCATATAGACATTTGTACCAGCACATGGAATTTGCATGCACCGATGTGGTTCTTTTTCAGATGCACGTCCATTTTTGATGGTGTACTTATTGTGACTACAGATGAAAATGTGGCCTATTACTTGGCTGAGTCCAGGATGGTATAGGCAAGTAGCAAGGCTGGTTGAAAAATTTAATTGAAGTTAAACTTTCACGATAAAGAGATTGCACTACAGTTCTTGTATGAGGTGAATTGAAAAATGTATCATTTTTACTGTGCAAATATTTGTAATAAAAAATAATATAAAGTGAGCACTGTACACTTTGTATTCTGTGTTGTAATAGAAATCAATTTATTTAAAAATGTAGAAAATCATCCCAAAATATTTAATACATTTCAATTGGTATTCTATTATTTAACAGTGCAATTAATCGCAATTAATTTTTTTAGTCACAATTACTTTTTTTGAGTTAATCGCATTAGTTAACTGTGATTGACAGCCCTAGTAAAAACTAAAAAGAAAAAAAAATCCCTCTAGAAATGCCACCACGGTGCATCATGGGAGCTGTCAGTCAGATCCCTCGTGCCCATATTTTCATCCACTAGTGTTGGGTTTCCCAGCCTCGCTACATCTTTCTTACAATCTCCCTACCATGGCTCAGTTACAGAGGAGACCATAGTACATCATGGGAAATGTAGTCCAGGCCAGTGAGCCCAGCCTATGGTGGAGAATGGGGACAAAAGGCATACTAACTACATCTCCCATGAGGCACCATATCGGCATTTTTTTAATTGAAAATTTAGTTTTGCAGACCAAAAGTTTAATTTCCTGTGGGGGGTGAGGGGAATATTTTTGACCTGCTTTAGCAAGTAGCTAAAGCTATGGGCCAAATTTCTCCTTTGGATATATTCGTACAATACTCATTAACATTAAGTGGATTCTCTGCTGTTTCTACCAGATATTCATCCACACCACAAAACCACCACAATGTTTGCCCTGTTTATTGCAGAGAGATGTAGGACTCAGACCCTAAAGTAGGGTCGTTGCACATAAGAACCGATTTGCACAGGCACAGTTGTTTAGAGAGGCTTCCATAGCATTTCCCCAGGCTTTGATCAGTAATTATCCCCTCAATTTCCCAAACCTTTAAGATCCAGATTCGTGCAGCTGAATTTGGAATCTGCACAACTTTCTATTGCACAAAACTGTGTTATACATACACAAAAGCAAATGTTTTGCAATGTAGATCAACTATACTACATCAACTGTTAACTATAATAAAATGACCTGGCTGAAAAACTTTTCTAAGTGATCTGGTCTGAAGAATACCAAGTCCAGTTCTCTCCCAAATAAGGAAATTATAAAAGATCTAATCAACAGATAGAATATAGCCATAGAAAATGCACATCAGCATACCTTAACGAAAGTAAAATAAATCTTGAAACTTTAATATCTCCTTTTCTTGGGCCTAAATAGGCCCCTTTGGAAAACTATTTTATTGTTTCTCATTAAATTAGAATTGTGCTGAGATGCCACTATCTACCATTTCCTATTATTATTAATGTAAAAAACAAAATCACTGCATATTCAGCATTTCCCCAGTTAAAGTTAAAAGGAAAATAAAATCCTAGGTTTTTTTTTTTTTTTGCTTAACTCATGCTCATTTAAAAAAAGAAAGGTCCGTCCCCCCCCCGCAGTTTACATTTGCATTTAAAGATAGCAATATTTTCTAGTGACAATTAAGAACCTTTAATTTATAGGTTTATTACTGCTATCCTAAATTAACAGCTCTTACAGAAACAGAGATATCCACATGTGTGAACGTGTTCAATTCCTCTCTCATTAACCTTAGAAACATGTAGTAATTTGTAGTCAATTCAGCCTGCAACATAGTCATTGGATTATTTCTCTGCCTTTCAAATCATTAGCAAAAACAGGTAGCTTAGTCCAATACTGAATGCCCAAAATCTGATGGTCACCAAAACTTTTGGATTTTGTGTCCCCAGTGTATTCACAGAGAGATCTAACATCATTTGCTGATTTGGGTGCATTTTCATTATTCAAGTGTTCATATATTTACTCAGTCAGTTTTACACCACTATTGCCACCTCCTCCTCCTCCTGCTCTTTTGTGAATCTAGCCCTTCATTTTCATAGATTCAAGGACTTTCCTTTGCTTTTATTTTTTAAAAATGTGTCAGTGAATCATTTCAGGGCATTTTTCAGAATTTTCGGTTTTATTTTTGGTCAAACAGGGGTTTTTTTTGGGGGGGGGAACTGCCAGCAAATTGAAATATCTACTGTGGATGAGATTTTCAAAGACACTTAAGGGATCTGGACAAACAACTCCTATTGAATTTAGTAAGAATTTGGGCACCAAATCTTCAAGGTGGCTTTGAAAAATGTCAGCTTGTATATATTACAAACAAAAATATGCTAAAAGAATATTAAGGTTGTAAAGTGAAACACTCCAAAAGTTAGGAAATGCCAAAATTATGGTTAAATTTGCAACCTTAATTTGCTCCCCTTCTGCATAGGTCTTTAATTACATGGTCACATACTATTTTTTCCACCGGACCCTAGCCTCATTCAGTGCACAGGCTGGACAGTGCTCACTGAATGAGCAGCTATTCAACATTTTGTTTTATCATTATTTAATGTGGCCTCATGCTTTATTTACTTCACACTATTCAAACCTTGTTCTGAATACAGAATAATTAATTTTCTCCTGGGGTTTTCTATGGCATTTATCACTATAGTACCTGAGAGCCAGATTTTTAAATGTATTTAAGTAACTAAAGATGCTGAATGATGCCTAATGGCAGTGTTTCTCAAACAGGGGTCACCGCTTGTGTAGGGAAAGCCCGTGGCGGGCCGGTTTGTTTACCTGCCACATCTGCAGGTCTGGCCAATTGCGGCTCCCACTGGCCGTGGTTCGCCGCTCCAGGCCAATGGGAGCTGCTGGAAGCGGCGCGGGCCGAGGGACGTACTGGCCGCCACGTCCAGCAGCTCCCATTGGCCTGGAGCAGCGAACCGTGGCCAGTGGGAGCCGCGATCGGCCAGACCTGCGGACACGGCAGGTACACAAACCAGCCTGGCCCGCCAGGGGCTTTCCCTACACAAGCGGCATCCCAAGTTTGGGAAACACTGCCTAATGGGATTTTCCAAAGTGAAATCAATAGAATTTAGGTATCTAAGTGCTTTTTCAAAGCCCACCAAGCACCTGTCTGCATCTTTAGTAGAGCTGCACAAACAGCAGCATTTCTGATTCACTGGCAATTCTGAAAAAAAAAAAAAATTGTTTTGGGTTGACCAGAAGATGAAATATTTTACAATTTTCAGTGAAAATAAAAAGCAAACTTAGTTTCAGATTGAACAAAACATTTAATTTGACCTGGAACCAAACATTTCATTTCAATTTCAAGCACTTTTCTTTTCTGTTTTTGCATTTAAGAAAAAGAAAAAGAAAAAAAGTTAATTTCAATGCAAAATGTTGTTTTGCTTTTTCAGAATTTTGGGGGGGGGTTTCTAAGTTTTTTTAGATGAATTATTTGGCAAAACTGATGTGAATTCATAAAATGTTTCGTGCTACCAAATTTGCATTTTTGACCAAAAAACCCAAAAGGTTGCCCAGCTCTAATCTTTATGTACCTCCATATCTTCAAAAATCTGGCCCTTCAGTGCTTCCCAAACAATTAATTAATTTTCCCAACACCTCTTTGAGACGAGAGGCTATTATCCCCATTTTACAGATGGGAAACTGAGGCAGAGATAAAGCTCAAAAGTGTTCACTAATTTTGGGCGCCCAATTTGAGACACCTGGGACCTGATTTTTCAGAGTACCTAATATTACATATCAGTTTATATTTTCGGAGCTGAGTTCCCACTGACTTTAGTTACAGCTGTGACTGCATAGCCCAGGGTCTCATGTTGGACACCCATAAGGTGAGGAACATACAATAGTGACCATCTGTGAAAAGTTTGGTTTTGTAACTTCTCTGGCACCACATATAAAAACTCTGTGGCCGAGGCAGGAATACAATTCCATCTTCCAGAGCAGCATTCTGATTAAACCTCCTGTCTTTTGCAACTCCTGCTTCATTTACTACACACCTTTCAACTTCTGCAACAAATGAAGCAGGGGTCCGAAAGACAACTGTCTCCATCAGTACACAGCCCTGATTCATCCCCAGAGCAGGTCAATCCTGTGCATTAAATGTGGCCAGGGTCCTATGGAAAAAATAGTATGTGATAATGGAATAAGACTATGCATACAAACAAGGGGTGGTGAATTAAGGTTGGACTGCCCAGACTTTTGGTCCCACATCACCCCACAGAATGTCCCACTCTCCCCCCTCATTCACTAGCTGCCAGTCCCCACTATGTCATTGAGTCCTCATACACATTCCTTTGCCACAGCTTGATCGTGGATATTTGTGTTCTTTCTTGGCATCTTTGTTCAGTTAACTTAGTCCTTTGTCATGTTCCAGACTCTTTATGATATGCCAGTGATGCCAAGTATTGATAAGGGAATGGGTGATCCAATTCCTTGTTATTGCCAATGGTAGTTTCTCTAGGTACTACGTAGTGTAGTTGAATAGCATGATTGCTTATACATATTTAGTCGGCCTCTGTGCTGTTCATCTCCATTATCTACTGTTTGTGTGTATTTCATATGCAGGGCCTTCAAATTCCACCTTTCCCATGTGAATTTGCTAGAACATCATTGTGTTCCTGTTCAAACAAACAAACAAAACAAACAAACCCCCTGTTTCCTTCACCCAGAAATGGTGGAATTTGCAGGTTTCAGGGCGAATGAACTATAAATATCCTTAGTGCATATAACAAAACTCCTCATAACAATAAACAAACAAAAGTGCCTTGAAATTCTTATTCTGTCAGATTTTTTTTCATTTTTAGATATGGAAAAATTTGTATATTTACAGAGAGATTTGCTGGTATATGCATTATCGTTATTAGAGCAAATATAAATCCAGCATCATGAAAATAGAAAAAGAAACGTGGAGTTTGACATCTCTCAACCTTTCCAGCTCCTTTTCCTATGAGCCTCTAACTCAATGCAGCCATCTGTAAAAACATGAAGACTCTCAAGATGACGTATAGGCCTCTGAGCAGCGACAGTACAGAATTGGCTCAGTCTATTTCTGAACTCTCTGGACTCACTACATTCTTTTTGATAAACTCAACCTGCTCTTACAGCCTCACACTTTTTTTTTTTTTTTTTTTTAAAACACAAATTACAGCCCAAGCTACGTGGGCCAGATTCATTGATGGTTGGGCAGAGACCAACTACTTCCTGTGAACCCCAAGAGGAGGGGAAAGTCAGCCACCAGGGAATTGAGGTCACTCTAGTTTTCAGCAGGGCTTCACAAAAGCTCTGAAGTTGATTAGATGGTCTGACAATACACTTCCCACACCTGGCCTTTCTTGGGTTGCACTTGCTGCTGGCAGACTGGAATTTGCGGCCACTATTTCCTGCCCTGGTAAATCTCAGGATCCTGCCTCTTCTGGCATAATTCTGGATAATCTATAGTCAAGGAGGCATGGGGGACTGGTTACATAAATTCAGCATTCAATATCTATGTAACACTGAGTTTCAGCATGAGTGACCTCAACAGGCGTGGTGTATTCATCTGGAGTTTTTAATAAGTGTCAGGGAAACTGAAGCAATAGCATATCCCTAATTTTACTCTTCGGCATCATTATGCACCAGAGATGAAAGCAAGAAATAGAAACGCATGTTCCCACACACAAAAACAAAAATTACACCTATGTTGAGCGTGAGGGACTGGATGGCTCAGAGAGCTGGCATTAAGATATAGAGGTTAAATCTCTTCCAGGTCACTTGCTCAAATCCAGCAGAGGTCAATGGAAAATCATCACTATTTGATATACATTTTCAAACAGGCTTTTAGTTGCCTCTGGAAATGAACTGCCAATGAAGTAAGTTGTTGGATCATGAGAAGTGTCTGCATTGTTATTTAGTATGTCTAACATTGACACCGTGCCCAGCACTGTACCACACACAAAAATAAAGACAGACCCCCCTCCTTAGTGCGTACAGTCTAAAAGGAAGAGAAATGCAGAAGACATGATACATTGGGCAATCCATGAGTAATGGTCTTCTTATCAGACACAGAGCTTGCAAAGCTATTTTGAGGCAGCCCTATTAGCAAGATCACCATCTGAGTGATCAGATTAATCAGACCCTATATCTGGGCTAGCAGTCACTGGAGTGAGGCCAAGGATTACATGGGACTAGAAACTGGACTTCCATCTCATCCCTAAAAGTGGATGAGCCAAAGGATTGAAGCAAGTTTACAGGATAGTTTGGAGACCATTGTGATGCCTCTCCTGTTAGAGCTGGGTGAAATTTTTTGGATGAAGAGTTTATTAACCAAAAATTACAGTTTTGGGTCAATGGAAACTATGCACGAAATTGGGTCAAATATGACAAATAGTTTCAGCTGGAAATTTTTTTTTTTAAAGTCAAAATTGAACATTTTGACTTTTCATTTTGAAATTTAGCTAGATTTTTTTTAATTAAAAAAGAATAAAAACACCCCCAAACCAAATTTAAAAAAATATTTTGATCAAAAGGTTTTGCTTAACACAAAATGAAATTTTTTCAATTTGGCCACTGAACCAAAAAAATCAATGATTCGCTTAGCTCTATCTCCTGTACATGTTCTATAGATAAGTCAAGATGGCGTCAGCCTGCACACTGCAATCACTATTACCTTCAACTGTCAGGTGGCAATCAACAGCGCACCTTGCACTTTTGAGGAAATACTTCAGAGTACAGTTTCAGAGAAATCACTTAAAGATTATGGACCAAATTATGCTCTCTCAGCTATGCCTGCATAATCCGATTGTTTGGCCCCATACTGTGTATGTTTACACAGGTGCATACTTGCACACTGCATTAGACTTCTTACAAGAGCATCTTAGCTAGCAGTTTTTAACAAAAATTCTACTAAACTATTACTGTCCTTGCCCAAACGCCTGTAAAAATGTTATGGAAGGAAGTTTCATGTTTTTTTATTATGCTCCACTGAATAATTTGTATCAAGTTATATTTTAAATCAGCATTTCCTCAGATTGGAGAACAAGTAATGCTAAAGTATATGGTGATTATAATACTTGTATTTGCATAAAAATAAAAAAACACTTCAGTTTATTACTAGTATGTTCTCTGGCAAGGTTTTCGAAAACCAATGGCTAGGAAATATTGTTGGTATTCAGATCGCACTTCATCTAATTATACAAAAGCATATCCACACAATTGCAAGGTTTCATGGAAGAGATAATCAAATCACAACCATTCAAAATAAAAGAATTGTTCAATGTGGAATTGCTGATACAGCAATTTAATTAAAGCAGTTTAGCAGCAAGAAAGTAGAGTTCTTAAAGAGCTGCCACAGGTTCAAGAAATTTGAACATTTGTGATCTTTTTTCTACAAGAAAAGGGTGCAAACAAAAGAAGTGAATTGGGTCATTCAAGTCTGGGGAGGGGAAAATAATTGGCATAAGTGCTATTCAGCAGCACAACCCACTAGAGCTGGGCAAAATTTTTCAGATGAATAGTTTATTAGCCAAAAATATATAGTTTTGGGTCAATGAAAACTATTCATGAATATGGGGCAAATTTGGCAAACAGTTTCAACTGAAAAAAAATGAAGACAGCAGTAGGGATCACAAAATGGTGCACTACATTTAGCACATTTTCTCCTCACATACTTGCTTCTGGAGGGATTTCTGAAGTTATTTCTGTGATGGGATCCCCGGGGTGAGAGTTGAGGGGACTGCTGTGCCTCCTCAGCGCTCCAGCCTGAGCTGTCTCTCACAGTGCTTTGCTAGTGACAAGTAGCAAACCCCTCCAGGCGCTGTTATCACTCAGCACAACCGCATATGGAGCCCCACACTCAGCTAGATTGCATGAATGCTCCCAGAGCCACTCATGAATCAGACAGAGAAAGGCACCAGCCAAATCCCCCCAGCTCCCAGCCTTGTACCTCAGGAATATACCGTCTTGCACTACTCAAGATGGGCAGTGCAAATTTATTAATTGGTTCACCATGTCCATCAATGGAAAGTGGATATACACCAGCCTTTGTAAACCTGAGCAAGCATCCTTAAACACTTCAGGCGAACTCACTGGTAAAAGATAAGCAGTTTAACAAAATTATTGACTACAAAAGATAGATTTTAAGTGATTATTAGTGACAGGCAAAAAGTCAGAGTTAGTTACAAAAAGAAAATAAAATGTAAGTATGCAGTCTAAACTCTCAACCCTATTAGACTAGGCAACACCTAGATTAAGCAGTTTTTCTGACCCCACTGGATATTGCAATTCATAGTACACAAATTTCACCCTTGAAACTTGGGCCAGTCTCCTCTGTTGGAGTCTTAAGTCCTTTCAGTGTCCTTGTTGCTTGCAGCATAGGTGGGGACAGGAGAAAGGCCAACCATGGGGCCCCTGTGTTCTGTTTTATACCCTCAGTCCCATGTGCTTGGAGAACACAAGTCCAGACATATCCGGTAGGCATTGTTGAGTCCCCAGACAAGGTTGAGCAATTCCCCTGGTGTGGCCTTATGTGAGTCATTGAATTGTAGCTCCCTTGCTGGACAACGGCTGTTGATGGGTTGTTTGACACCCCACCCGGGTGTTGGTTACTTTCCTTTCTGTTGTCTCTGGGGAGCTAATATCTGGCTGATTCCCCAACTTACAGCATGTTTTAGTGACAAACATAAAACACAATCTCATAACTTCATATGCACTAAAGATATACATATTTAAATAGAACAGTGATTTTCAGCCGATCATAACCTTTCCCCTGATACCTCATGTGGCATGCTTTATATGCAATATCACAATTATATACAGATGAGAAATATGGGGGTTACAAGATGCTCCCCCAAAATATAGTATGCCACAATTTCTGGATTCATTTGCACTCAGGAGAAATAGGTCTCTCTGAGAGCCAGACCCATAGTCCCACCAAAGTCAATTGAAAGACACTCATTGACTTAAGAGGGGTTTGAATCAGGCGCTTTATCTCTCAGCCCAAAAGATACATCTTCATCATTCTCTGCCTCCTTCTCCTTTAATTGTATACAGTGTTAAGATTGTGCAAAAGTTAGGGTGAAAATGAATAGGACACATATTCTTGTATGAGCACATGGTTGTGATTGCACACTTTGTAGGCTTTGGAGCCCTTATTGAAAATTTGGCCCCAAGTCCTTAACGCTTACAGAAACAAAACACTGAGTTCCAAATAGCAGCTGGCTGGATGTAATAATAATGTTAATACTTAGCATTTATACAGTGCTTTGTAATTTCAAAACATGGCATAAAATTTCACTAATTCATTCCCAGTTTCGTTTTTGAAGGAAGGATTATCACTTCGGTATTAATTAAATTATGAGACTGAAATCAATAACAATAGTTATGGACATGCTTGGTGCTGCACAAGATGCAAAAAGATTGTCGTTAACCCAAGGAGATTACAACTTGAGGATCTGGTGCTGCAAACTGCTCCATGCAGCCAGCCCCTGTGCCTACACTGAGGCCCACTGAAGAAGAACAGGAGTACTTGTGGCACCTTAGAGACTAACAAATTTATTTGAGGATAAGCTTTCGTGGGCTACAGCCCACTTCATCGTATCTTAGGTACATATATGGCTCCATTACTATGGTCCCCAAATTAACTCAATACCCTTTTTTGATGAGATTACAAGTTTGTTTGTTAAAGGTCATAGTGCTGACAAACTTCTGTAAGGCATTTGACTTGATACTGCATGACATTTTGATTTAAAAACTTGAATGTAAAATTAACATGGCACAAATTAAATGGATTAAAAGCTGGCTAATTGATAGGTCTCAAAACGTAATTGCAAATGGAGAAATGTCATCAAGAGGGTGTGTTTCTAGTGGGGTTCTGCAGGGATTGGTTCTTGGCCCTGTGCTATTTGACATTTTGCCATTGAGGGTAATTAGCGATTGGAACAATTTACTAAGGAGTGTGGTGGATTCTCTCTCTCTCTGACAATTTTAAAATCAAGGTTGGATGGTGTTCTAAAAAAATACACTTAAGAATTATTTCTGGGATGTTCTCTGGCCTGTCTTATACCGGAGATCAGACTAGATAACAGACAATGGTTCCTTCTGGCCTTGGAATCTATGAATCTATGCATTGCTATAATATCTGAGTACCTTCTATGTATTTATCGGCCCAACCCCTCTATAAGGGACTATTTTACAAAAGGGAAATTGAGGCACAGAGAGACTCAGGCCAAGATTTTCAGGTGTTTCATGATATATTTAGTGCCGCAATTTTGGAGTCCTCAACTTGAGACAATTTAAAGAGGCTTGTTTTTCTGAGGGTAGATGCCCAGCATTTTTTGAAAGTCACATCCCTTTAATGTGCCTCAAGCTGGGCATCCAAAAATTGAAATGCTCCAAATCACTAGTCACTTTTGAAAATCTTAGCCTAAGATTTTCCAAAGGTTAAACAGAGCAGGGATTTTAACCCAGATCTCCCAACCAACTCCTCGGCTATTGCCTGAACCACTGGCCTATCTTTCTTCTCTGTGGAATCACCTGCAGCCCTGGGATCTAAATGGGAGACGCATGTCTCTAATGCACTGATAGAATCAATAAGAAAGTGATTTAGAGTAATGGGGGAGCCTTGTAATGAATAGGTAACCTTCTAGGTCAGGGGTCAGCAACTTTTCAGAAGTGGTGTGCCGAGTCTTCATTTATTCACTCTGATTTAAGGTTTTGCGTGCCAGTAATACATTTGAACATGTTTAGAAGGTCTCTTTCTATAAGTCTATAATATAGAACTAAACTGTTGTTGAATGTAAAGTAAATAAGGTTTTAAAAATGTTTAAGAAGCTTCATTTAAAATTAAATTAAAATGCAGAGCCCCCCGGACCAGTGGCCATGACCTGGGCAGTGAGAGTGCCACTGAAAATCAGCTCGCATGCCGCCTTTGGCACGCACGCCACAGGTTGCCTACCCCTGTTCCAGGTGTATTGGATCTTCTCCCATCAAAATTATTAGCCACACTTCCATGAAAGCAGGATCAGTTCCTTTCCTTGATTAGTATCAAAAGAGGACAATACATTATTTTATTTTTGACAGTATAAGTGGGACCAAGGGCCAGTTCTCAAGTGTTATATTGGTGACTAGTCTCTCTCTCTCTCTCACCTTGAATTTCCAAAATGTTTTTGGTTTTCAGTCTTACACTTAATGTTGTATTTATACAGGTTTCTTGCATTGACTACATGTAAATATTCATTGTCCAAAATGTCTTCTGGCTATAGTTAACCAAAGTCATGTTCCTATTCCTCCTACTTTACAACGGGCATTAGTAAAAACTGGATACTTAGCTTACCCCTGGATTTTACTGCAGTCTCACTTAGAATGGGAAATACCTCAAATGGCATGCAGGTTTTAAGTATTAATATGCCGTGATACATATGCAGGTTTTAATGGCACAAACCATAGTTCACCAACTCCTTCTTTTACACACATGTGTAATTGCCATTGGATCAGATGTTGCTTGTGTGTATATGGAGAGCAGAATTTGATCCTCTAATGTCACATTTGTAAAGCAGCAAAGAACAGTAGAAAACAGAAAAATAGAAACACCACAGATTGGGGCTGAAGTGGGTTCTGCGTTGAGAGTTGTCAATAGGTTCCTTGTTGCTAAGGAAACTATTTCCTTGGTAGCTGTATGTTTGCCACATCTTGCTAAATTGGTGTCAGAATCTCAGGCAAAGAACAATGCATTGTGCCATCAGAGGAAATAAAATTCCAAATAGGGCTAAATATTTAATAATAATTTAAAATTCTGAACTCAATTAAGAGCTTGATTAAAAAAAAAACCAAACAACCCTTTAAACCCTTTCCCTTTGGAACAAGTGGTTCATTTGCTGCCTAATAAAGAATGTGTTAATTAGGTACATTTTTTAGTGCAGAAACATCTTGAAAGCCGCATCTAAAATTTTGATAGGCACCCTTGAACAATAGTCCACTTTTTACATGTTGGAAATGTGTGTCAATGAACTCATGTGACAGACAACATGGTTTGCGTGAATGAGTATGAGACAGAACAAGGAAATCCCACCACCATATTCCCTATTAGGATAAAAGACGTGTTATTTCTGCTTGTTGATCTTTCACTATACGTTAATCTACAATGTAGGGGAAAACGTATTATGAGCAAAGATTTTAAAAAAAGTTAGGCATGCAAATGCACGTAACTGCACACCTAGTTTTTGTGCACAATTTCCCAGGTTGGTGTGGGCAAATCAGATAGTTGTGTGCACAAATGACTATCTATGCTCATCTGTGTGTACAGCCCCCCCTTTCCAATTAGGCATATGTTTGCAATGCCTATTTTTTTTTTAAATCTGGCCCAAGATAAGGACATTCTGGGCCAGATTTTATTTTTAAAGGGGGAAAGGTTACAAAATGTGGCTAATTTTCACATGCAAAGGCCATTGAATTTAGCACGTACCTTTACTCTTAACTGGAGTGTATATTTCCAAAGCACGAGCCAACCAAATCAGATATGTTTGATTATTAAACAAATCCAATGGACACTACTGAGGAACAAGTTGAAACCTTCATTTTATATGAGAAGGAGAGAGCTGAAAATGTAAACAAAGGAGTGAGGAATACCAACATCTGTCCTACAGTTATTCTTAGCCATATTCCAATTCTAAAAACACACATCAATTCAAAATTTGTGCATTCACCCACATTCTGGGGTGATTATTTTGCCTTATCAAGGCTCAGGGTCAACACACCCAGACTATGGCAACCAGCTTTATTGCAGCATTTCCAGAGCCTTGTAAAATATAGCACAAGGGAGGGAGAGTGAATATCTTTGTATTCAAAATAAATACAATTTGGAGTAAGAAAGGACCAAAAAAAAAAAAAAAGCAGCAAAAAATGAAGCTCTTTCAATTGCAATGACCTCTGAATTTTGCAGTTGCATAGCCAGGCATTCATATCATTACTAATTATTTACATTGTGGTAGCATCCAAAATATGCCACGTTCTTTCTAAATTTAAAGAAGAAACAGCCCCTACCCCCAAGGATTTACAGTTCCACAACTTCCCAAAACACTTGAAATCAGATGTGAAAATGTAAACTTGTATCTACCAGAGCAGCAAACCCAAAGTAACATGCAGAGCCTTAAAGACCAGGTGTAAACCATATAAAATGTCCACTGCATGGATTTTATAGTCACTACTGGTAGTGGTTCCTTGCGGGTTTTTCCAGAAATTCATGTCTGTTCTAAATCGAAGGTTTCATACTCCTATCAGAAATGTTTTTCCACTCCACAGAATGCTGCACTGTTAGAAGATGCTATAAGTATGTAGGAAAAGTACAAGGAGGATAGAAATTAACAAGAGGACAACAGGTTCTCATCATTCATTGCACATGGGTCAACAATGCAAGAGTAATTCATACAGTCATAACAGCACCACTGGGCAATACGCAAGTCAGACATTTCATCTACCATATCGAAGGCTGTGATGGAAGAACTAATGCACTCTCTATTAATGACTTGGAAAGGAAAAAACACTTTGCAAACATATTGTTAGAACTATGTAAGTCAGTATGTTCAATCTCCCTTATGATTTCTGACATCACTTTAAGTGAGCAGCTATAGAAAAAAACCACCCTGCTTGAAGACCATAGTCGTAGACTTTGTATCAGGGAACACATTTGCACAGTGTGTTGAACTATTATATAATAGCATTCACTTTAGCTAGACAAGGGGATGAGGCGGGTGGACCAACTTCTGTTGGTGAAAGAGACAAGCGATCAAGCTGACACAGAGCTATATTTCAGGTTCAATAAAAGATATGCCACCCACCTGCCTCAACTGGTGGGGAAACTTGACGGGACCAGTGGTGGCCCTGGTGGGGGCAGATTTGTTGGCGCATCCCCTCCCCCCCCACTACTTGCTGGGTGGGGGAGGGAGGTCATATAGTGTCTCTACAGCAGCTGGGGTGGGGTCGTGTGTCCCCAGTGGCACTATTTGAGACAGGTCTGTTGCCTTGGCCCCCACCCCTTCCCTTGCATGTAGGAGGAGAGGCCAGGGGCATGCTGCAGAAGCCTTGGGAATGCACTGCTCCTTGTGTCCTGCTAGGCCTCTCCCCACTTCAGGCTTCTGGTGGGTGGCAGGGAACGGCTTGGTGGCTTCAGCCAGTGATATGGCCTGCAGGTGCCCACTCCAGGAGCCACTTTAAGGGAGCAGGGCAGAATGCGGGAGGCAGCAGGGGTCAGGCCCTAGGTCGTAAGGATGACAGAGAATTTAGACAGAAGGCAGCACAGCAGCCTGGTTTACCCCGAGGTAAAATAGACCTGGAACTTGGCTTGAGTGCAGGTCTTCTTATCGGCCTGCCCAGCAAGCATTCACAGACAGCAGGTTGCCAGTGCCAAAAACCTCATTAAAAATAATAATTAAAAAAAAGCGCCAATGTGTGCTTTGCATTTATTGATGGGAAAGTTTTCACTCTCAATGCAGGTATAAACACCACTTTAGGAGGATCAGCATGATGCACTGCTGTGGGACTAAAGGGCTGTTCCAACACTGCAGTAAAAAAATAAGGGGTCTGTAAGATCCCAGTGCTTTAAGAGAGGTAAAAGACATGGGATTTTGGTGATGGGCCTTGGGCTCATGGGAGAAGGTGAGACCTTGTGGCCTTCACAGGCCAAGGTCAGACCTTGTAGGCCAAGGCCCCCACTTTTATGCACCCTCTGTCCCCCTCACAGTGGCCCTAGGACTCAGAGGTGCTAGGACTCAGAGAGAACTGAGTTAGGTTTATATGGTAATGTGTCCTGTAATCCCCACACTGGAACCAATTAAACGCCTGGTATAGGAGAATATGGGTGATGGGTGGGTAGTGCCCCTCTCCTGTGCTGAAGTTTAATAAAGATTGTGACCCACCACTTAATTCCACGCACATGTCTGGCCTCATTTCCCCACTGTGTCCGCATCAAATTGCCTCACCCACTTTGTCTCTCTAATATCCTGGAACCAACATGGCTACAACACACTGCAGTTCACTGTAGCCACCTTGCTTAGAAAGTCAAGAAAAGCCCTGGCTGAGATGCAGCAGGTAAAGAACATGCCAAAACATTAGTTAAAGTAAGAAGATTCACTTTTGTTGTTGTTTTAAGGATAGATATGGACATCCACATAAATGACCTGTCCAAGTACCTTCTACAAGAACCAGTTACTACTATCCAACCAAAACAGGTACTGCCAACCAGATACTTGCTATGTAAAGAAAACATCCTCAATTATTAGTGTTGGTGGAAACAGGTATTATTTCTTCTTAAAGTTTGATCCCTCTACTATTTTCACTAAGGTGGGAAAAGAAGAATCCCAAACATAAGGAGAGGAAATAAAATGAAAGTTATAGAAGAAGTATGTGTTTGTATGTATTTAACCTGGAAAGACTGGGAAGAAGGAAGCAACGAACAGAAAATGGCATGTGATTTCTAGTGCAGATAAAGTGAAGAACAAACAGCTGCTTCAGCTTATATTTGTATTGACTACACTTACAGTTTGTTCTTAAATGTTCAAGAGACCAAATACCTGAACTTAGCCCAATTTATTCTTTGAAGACAAAGCAGTACAATATGAAAAGGAGACATACACATACCTTCCTGCTGGGAAGCATATTCTCACAGCATGTTCACCTTGCAGAGAAGGTGTGCTTCCAAGGTATGCATTTCAGCTGGAGCATTTATAGCATAATTCTACAAGTTACAGAACTCTTTGCACATCACTGAAATCCAGCACCAGGTCATAACAGTTCCTTAACTTGTTGTTTTGTTCTGTACTTTTCTTATCTCTGTTTTGGATGCTACATTCCAAACCATTTAGGCATAGAAGTACATCCAAACCTGAGCTAGGACATAGCATTCATGTATCTTGGCTTTTGCATTTTCTAATGCCAAAGCCGACTTCAACTATGCAATGTGCTGAGGGATACACTATATACATACGTACATACAGAGTGCATATCATACCCATTAATGTTGTGTATACTATGCCTAACATTTATGTATTGTTAAACAAAATGTACTGGCAAACAAGTTTTTATGCAACTAGCCATAAAGAAGTCCTGTTTGCTAGGAAGTCTTTTATTGAATTGAGGAGAGGTTTGGGAGGTGGATTGCTGAGAAACAGGCAGAGACAGATTTTACCATATGTAAAAAGTTTCTCATATTACCGATGAGAGGAAGAGCTAAGTAAGCTGAAAAATGAATATCGCTAACATATCAGGATCAAATCAGAACACTCTCTAAACACTTCTTTCCACTCTTCTAACCTGTTGGAACTGTCATGACAAGATAGTTATAGTTCTGATTGTGGTAGAACCAAGTTGGAATGCACCACTCAGCATGTAGCCTGCACACTCATTCCAACATACCTGAAACAAGGAAGCAGAGAAATCAAGTGGCAGGTACAAGAAAAGATATTGAAGTCATGGTCTGGTGTGGCTTTTTTTTTTTTTTTTAAACTGCTCTTTCAAAACAGTGAAGAACCTCAAATTCCTTTCTAGAAATATTGTAATTGAATTAGTTCTACCTGTTTTCCTACCAGGTCTGAATGTTTTTTGTTCTGGTAAGTTACGGAAGAGTTCACATGCATTCTAGTTGGATAAACATGGTCTTGAATTGGTAATACTAAAAGGTATTACCCAGAAGTATAGAGATGGAATGAGAGTGTTCATAGTGGAGCTAGTTTACAGTTGTCCTAGGAGCACAGAAGTTCTGGTTTGTTTTAGTTAAGTTCAAAATTGGTGTGCTTAGTTTTCAACTGTTTCTGGTTAGTTCCTATTCCTGGCATTTTTGTGGAGCTTATATTCAACTTGAGTTGCTTCATGGCAGCAAGTATATCCTGGCTCTCTATTGCTAATTTGATTAAAGATATGTATAGTCTGCTATTTAACACTGGAGCTCAGAAACACTAAAGAGATAAGGGAAACAAAAAGTGTATCAGTGGACTTTAATGGGGACATCAAGGTTAATATCTAGCTGTGCTCTTACTCTCTTGCTTCGTACTTCAGAAAAGATCATTTATTGGATGGGACCCAAGTTTGATGTTTAATTAGCAAGGTACCCTTAGCAGCACAGTTCTGCACAGCCTGTCATCTAGAGAGCTAGTAGACAGAATGTCTGTGAAATTCCTCAGCTGGGACCTGAAGCAAAGGTTACTTTATGATCAGCAAAGTCAAGAATACCACGGCACAAGGCTGAGATGATAGAACCTGACAAAAATGACCTTACTCTAGGCCAGCAAAGAGGTAAAAAAAACTAATTGAACCATTTATTCTGGAACAGGGATATTCAGCCATCAGAAAACCGAACTACACTGAAGATCAGAGAATCTGATTCCTGGCACAGTTTCCTCTGACAAATTAAGACAGGAGTCACTCTGTTTCCTATAGTGTTTGGGATTACATAGGGCCGTAGGAAGCTTCTTACAACTTCAAAACAATAACATTAAAGGCAGTTGGCCAGAGAAGCAGAATTTCACATTGGTGTTTTGGTATTGTTGGCAGCCGGGCCGGATTATTGACACCACTGCTCCTGTAGCTGCCTGCAGAGCTGCAGCCAGCATCTCTAGTATTTGTCACTGTCACTTCACAAGTGTTCGGCATTGTTCAGGAAATTGTATGTGTAAAGCAAAACTGCCTGCGACCAACTTCGACAAGGGAGCAGGGATGTGAAGGTGCTTGAAACTGAAACAGAGGTTTTATGTGTCCTATTATGTGCCCTAGCAAGAGTCATAAATAACTGTGACAAGTTTTTTTTTGTTACATGTGAAAGTCCTTGACTGTGCCTCCTGTTTTAGCTCCCCTCTCTCTCTCTGTCATGCACTAGAGCTGCCAAGCTGCATGATGATAGATGGCACTATGCAGCAAATGACAGCCGGATAGATTTTTTAGTTTGTGCTTTAGAGAGAATCAGATATGCTGTATAAAGCAATAAAAAAAGCACACTCACAAGGTGGGTTAAAAATAGCTAGCACAGCAGTAGCTGACTTTGTTGTTTATCAAAAGTTAAATCTCTACATGTAAAGTCCAGGTGATGTGTTAATTTTTCAGACACTGAGGTGTGACTGGATACTAGAAACCCTAAGAGGAAGAAAATCATGGATTTGTTTCCATATTGTAAGGGAGGGGAAACACACCAACAAAAAACCTGGAAGCAAACACTCCTGAATAATGAGTTTTCCAAACATAAGCTGAAATAGGCCCAGTCTTTATAATGTTACAAAGTAAACCCTGGGTCCAAACTAGGGATGTTTGAAAATCTGGATCTGAATGCAAATTTTGAAGAACAAGCCCCTTCTCTATATAGTATAACTTGTTTACAAAATCTAAAGGTTAAGGAAGGATGCTCTTGTGTGTAAAGCGTAAGTCTATGACCCAGCTCAGATACAGACATCCTCTGACCTTGGGTGAATCATTGAACCATTCCTTGCCTCAGTTTCTTCCCCTATAAAAGTGGAAATAATAAGAATTATCTAACAAAGACCAGTAAAATCAAGGGGAGGGAGCCCTTCCAACGGGCTTTGGATTAGGCCCTTTGAGATCCATATTGTATAACAAGCATGATTAGTATGATTTTTTTATTTGCATCTTTTATAGATTAACTCTAGGAAAACACATTTACCAAAACATTAGGAGACTGATTTTAATCTCACTTATGCTGATACAAATATGTAACTAATTCAGTGACATCCATAGAGATTCATTAGTGTAAATTAAAAGAGATTCACTTATACAAGAGTGTGCACAGAATGAGTACACACGTGAGTATAAATGGGCATATGCAATTACTGCAGTTGCACACAAACTGGATAACTGTGCAAATGCATTTAATTTATATGCAGGGACAGAAACATGGTAACTGCACATAGTGATCCCACAGTAGATTTTCCAAACACCGAATATTTTTGAATATCATCCTTAGGCCCCATATTGCCTGCTGAAGAAATTGGATGCATTTGTGAACTCTCCATTTAAACCATCAGTGTTCAAGCTTGGAAGTTGTTCTGCCCTTCTTTCCACTGGATTTTAACTTTACTTGCTTTCCTCTGTGCTTTCTATTGATCTGGATGCCACGTAACAAATGGCCTGGTTTCCCAACCACCTTGGAAATGTCATATAGGAGTCAACAAAAATACTTACTGTATGTTTTATAAAGAATTACAGCTGGCTGTGAATTACTCTGGCTTTCATCTCTGTAAACCTGGTCTGGTTGCCTACTGTATCGATGGATGAGCAGAAGTACCAGAAAATGATTCAATGAGCCAGTGAGTTTCCCAGTTCATGGACATGACAGCCTGAGACGTACTTATTCACTCTGCGTCTCTCTCCTCAGACACTATACTTGAAGTTGCTATGTAATTTAAGAGTGCTCAGTATATCAGATCTCAACTACTTCCCCCCCCTTGATTTCTGATGAATCATGGTAGGAAAACTGCAGCTTTAACACTGGAGGATGTGACATAATGCAAAGCAGCACAAGAGGTTTATTAAAAAAATATGTCTGTCAGGCTTTATACTACTAGAAAGGGATCATTTGAATTTTATGCCCGTAATTCAAATTTGGGGATAATTCAACACCCAAACAGATACATTTCTAGCTGTATGCAGTCACACGATGTAATATTGGGGGTTGTTTATTACTTACTGGCATGTTGTTATAGCATTATCTCCCCATACTATGCTTAGGGGACAGTTTACATTTCCATAATAAAATCAGTTTTCTATAGGTTTATAATTCAATCAGTTTGCATTTCATCAGGCTGTAACTTGGCATGTGAATTTTTAGCTTGGATACAATTGTTTTGACTAAAAGATTACTTTAAAAGCAATAAAGTAAAACAGCTCAAAGAGAGGGGGTTTTAAAGTAATGTTGTGTACTCCACCCCACACACCTGCTCTTATCTAACTAAAAATGGCTTAATTTTTCCGGAACCTTGTGGATAGTATAGACCATGGTGCCAGATGGGCATATGCCGATTTACACCTGCTGAGGATCTGTCCTTATTGTCTTTAGGTATTAAGAAGCACAGTAAAGTAAGACATTTTAAGACTGAATGGCAGCTATTGTTTATGTAAGAAAATAACAAGAATACATAGCTCTTATGTCCATAAGATAAAAGGCCTATCTACCTTAGGTATTTTTGAGGTGCCCATCACTGTAATCTATAATTACTATTGACATTATGTATTATTTGTGTAGTGCCAGCAAGGGTCTCACAGTGCTTCGCAAATACTAATTCATTAAGGGCCTGAACCATTGAAAGACTCCCATTGACTTCAGTGGATCTTGGATCAGGCTTAGCCTTTCGGGGGGATAGCTAAGTATTACATATTGTACAGAATGAAAAAACAAAGGACTGACCGGTGACTTACCAATGGCAAGTGCCCGAGACTAGGGTGCCAGAGCCAGCCCTTCCTACCTAGACAGGGCAGCCTCCCATATACATCCACTGCACTTTTCACTGCCTTTTTACCTGCACCATAAGAGTCCTTCACTAGTCTGTTACGACACCCACGTTGAACCTCTCCATTGGTCAGAAATATTCAGTTACCTTTCTATTTCCTCACTACTTTTCATTACGTCAAGATTCCTGGTTCAGGCTGGGAACAGAAGAAAATACCTGAGAGAACCTGATTTTATGCCATTTCCAACCAAACAGACAAGGTGGGTGAATAGTTCAGCTCAGAATGGAAACTTCTCCCAACCTCAGTTCAAAACTATGGACGATCTCCTGTCACCAGCTGAAATACATAATAAATAATAATAATGTCCAAAGAACCACTAGAACAGAAAATAACATGAGTGTAAGGACATTATTCCTCTGCACTGAGATCTTTTGTGTCTGCTTCTAAGGAGCAACTTCAATGTTAATTGGAAAAGTCACAGGGGGAAAAAAAAACCAAAGGAACCGCTACACCTTTCTCACTATGCTAAGACCCTATTAGTTCAGTGTAACCATGTAGCTTGCCTCTTAAAGGCTAGAGAGCCTGGGGCTAGCTAACCCTGAGGAGGCACATCTGAGTTGGATCAGGTGAGTCCACTATCAAGAGCAGCAAGAAGTGGGAAAGGCTGCTGCAGGAAAAATCCTGACCTCAGGGGAGTTTGGAGGTCAAAGCCCAATGAGGCTTTTGTAGGAAACCTTAACTGGGTTTGGGTCTGGAGGTCAGAGCCAAAAGGCTAAGCTCCAGGGAGGAAGACTGGCTGTGAGAACAGACTGGGACAGTTGTGATGTTAGAGCTAAGTATGAATGTTTGTGTTGTGGTAACGGGCTCTATTTTGGGATCTGGAGGATTATTTTGAACGGTTTCTGTTATCAAACCAGCCACAGTCGGGGTTGGGAGCGGACAGGAAATCCTGTGTGAAGTTCTTAGGGGGCTCAGAAGAGGGGGAAACAGAGGCAGCGTGCTGCAGAGTGACCTCTGGCCAGGAGGGGGTGCTCAGGAGGCAGCTGACCCCATTACAACCAGGAACATTAAAAAACAAAGAACAAGTTGTTTGTGATTTATTAGGACAGTCTAGTCGGACCTTTCTTATTTGTTTCTAGTTAGTTCAGTCAGCATCTTTGCCCCACGAACCTGGATTTTTTCCATCTGTGTTACTTCATTTTGAAATTTTTATTTATTTATTTAATGAGCACTGATCTGACTCCTTCAGTGTCGGAGGCCCCCCAGGGTGATATATGGGTGGAATGGCAGTCTTACCCCCTGAAAATCCTGGATTTTACCAGTTTGTATTAGGCCAGCAGGACCACTCTAAATTTTGCCCGCTGTCTAGAATATCAAGGGGCCGATGATTCCTGCAGCCAACGATCCCTGAAACGTACGTGTGTGTGTGTGTGTGTGTGTGTGTGTGTGTGTGTGTGTGTGTGTGTGTGTGTGTGTGTGTGAGAGAGATGCAGGTGTGTCCTCTTTTCCCTGGTCATGCCACCACACAAGAATCCCAGCTAGCCAGTTAAATTGGTTTGATGGTCTCTTTGTGCTGCTGGAAAGGAACAAGGGTGCCATAGAAGGGTTGAGAATCTAGCTGCAGGTTTGGAACCTAGATTTAAAACCAGTTCTAATGTTTTAATTAGTACAGCTGATACCTGTTGGAGCGCAGGGAGGAGGAGTGTAGTACGCATGTCTGGCCTGTCCAAAAAATAAGGCATTCACAGGTAATTTCCAGCAATTATCCTTCCATGCCAAAAGAAACCACTTCTTTGAGAAGAGCTTTGTGTCCAGCAATGATTTAGAAACTGCAATGAACAAGTACGAGAAACTCAATATGATGCAAAATGAAACTGTTACAAAGGAGCCAAGATTCTAATGTGACAATATGGAGCTGTTTCAAATGAGCAAATAATAAAACAGCAGCAGCAAATGACCTAGCTGATGTTGGCACACGCTGATGCCAGTATGAAATGAAAAACGCATCAGCCTAAAATGTCAGCCACCTAATATTGCCCGGTTATCTGGTTCATATGCAGAGAGGTGGTGGCATTCAGTGGCTATGGTATGGATGGGAGTGAGGAGACTGTGCTCCTGACTGCCACAAACTCCTTGTGTGGCCACATCACTTATGACCATATTTCAAAAGGCAAAAATTGCACTTGCATTTTAATGGCTGAGATTCAACCGTGGGCATCAACCTGACTAGTTGAGCTTCTCACTACACATCCAGATCTGGTACTTTAGGAGCCAAGACCCAGATTTGTGACCATTATTCATTTTTCAGGTGCAAAAATGCACATTTTGTAGGTGCATGACCTGCTCATGGAAAGAACGACCAAATCTTTTAAAAAACTTACCCCATAACCTCTGAGTGCCTCAGTTTTCCTATAAGGAGAATTATACCTAACAAGCAGACTGTTCCTGACATTGCAAGAGGTGTAAACGGAATTGGAGAGGGAAGGGAACAAAAGAAGCTCTCCCTTTACCCATGGCTACTGCCCCTCCTCTTCCCTCTCACCATGGAAGAACCATGTATAAGTGGGGCGAGGAAGAGTTAGAGCGGGGCATGGCGTTCCCCTGCCCCCACCATGTAGGACTGGCAGAACTGGCCAGCCACAGAAGGCAATGCATGCTGCAACCTACTAAGAAGGCATCACCACAAGTACACTCTCCCTATGCACCACAGTGTTCCAGGAGGCTTCTTTTGTAACCCTGAAATGTCCAATCGCCTTAATAGGCGCAGCTTGGACACTACATTTATAAAGCACTTTGAGATCTACAGATGAAGAAAAAAAAACCATGTGCAAAGTATGAGTCATTACTATCTGTGCTGAGAGAGAGAGAGAGCGAGCAATTCACACCAATACATCCTTGCTTGTAGTTTTTATCAGTTAAGGTGATACATGTCTATAATGATAAATTCCCAGGAGTCAGTACAACTATAAAAATCATTGGACCAAATTTTCTGCTGGTGTAACTTCATTGAAATCAAAGGAATTACATCAGAGATTTTGGTCCATTAAATTAAAACTGGATTAACATAGTATTATGGCACCATCTCCATCTCTGACTGTAGCATCTCTGATAGTAATCAGGGCAAAATTTTCGAAAGACAGGCTTCTCTTTTTGTGAGTATTGCTTGGACTTGCAAAATTTGCACCCACATATTTGCACTTGCAGTTGAGTTGAGGGCACAAACCAGGGTACTTATACTTGTAGCTATCTGATTGCAGGTGCTGCTCAGATAGTTAAAGGCATGTGTCCACCTGTAATTTATTTTGGGGAATCAGAATTGCTGGCACCAATTTTATAGGTACAAATTGTTCCTGCAAAAAAAATGTATCCCTCAACATCAAATGCATGTTCTGGACCAACTCATTCAAAGAGTCAATGGAACTATGCAAATGTACACCAACAGAGAATTTGGGCCCCACAGTTTTGTCTGAAGTTTGAATGCTTTAACTGTGCCAAATTTATCTTTGGTGTAAGTGGGTGTAACTTCCACTAGTACCAGTGAAGTTGTACTCCATTACTCAAGGGCTGAATTTGTCTCTATAAATACGAATCTTCTCCTCAACCTAAAATCCACACCAAACTCACCAATAAAATAATTGTCCTTTCTATTAGTCTTTGTCCAAAACAGGAGTAACTTATGAAACATAGTGAAAACTATACTAGAAAAAAATCCTTGTTAGACAATCTCCCATTATAAGAGACTACTCCAAAGCATCCCTAAATATACAGAAATTCTGATCTTAGTTTACTAATATCAATATGAAGCAAATCTCTAATTCCATGGAGTCACTCCAGTTTCATGTCCATGTAAATGGAATCAGAACCTGGCCTGATGAGTATAGTTCTACTCTGCCATTATTAGAAGACAGTTTCACTTAAGTAAAAGATTTTTTTCAGTGCCTAGCATGACTGCTTATGTCAGGTTGCATTTTATATATACACACAAAAAACAAAACTACGCAGAGCAAAAAACACCACAATACGAAAAAACCCTGGTGAAAATAACACAAGCAAAAATATGTATTTAACTCTTCCACATATACACAAAGTTGCTAGGATACAAGCCAGTGCTTTGCAAACTGGCAGTACAATTACATTTACAAAGAAACTGACAAGGATTGACCTTTGTCTACTCTTTCCTGTCTGCCTTTTACCAGGCATGGAAAAGCCTGGTGGCTTGACAGACAGATTTGATGGGCACATTTCCAGACAGTGTGCTGTCTGGATGGGTGAAGTAGTTGTGCTTTGTGAATCTGCTAAGAACTAAGGAAGCTTTTAAAAAGTGCCTCAGCCATCAGTGCTTAGCTCTTGTAATAATGAAAGGCAGTTTTTTTTCATAACCAGGCTTATATAACATTTGGACGCACAGGATTTCTTCTGCATTTTAAAAACGAAATATTTCTAGTGAATGCCAAATTGAAATGATTCATCAACATATAATTGGATTTCTTTCTAATTAGTACACACATGAAAAATGACCCACATTTGCAAAAGCATGCGTGCAAAACAGCGAGCGTTTCTGGCAAGCCCAGAACTGTACACAGGCAATGCTCAATGCACTCTCAGAAGTCGGTGTCGTTGTATATAAATGTACCTATATTTGCACAATATTCCAACTTAAACACAGGCACTGCAAAGGACATGCAAACAACATGCATGCAATTTAGTGTAAACCACGGTGGAAATGTGTGCCATTTTCTATACATTTTAATAAGTGCAACTTTCGATGGCAGTGACACAAAAACAATTACTTCTGGAAATTGTTTTATGTATGTGCATTTGAAACTACATGGACATTAAAAACAGTCTGTCGAATTAAAGGTTGTGCAATTAATTAAGTGCAAATTCTGTAGAACTGGACCAAAGAGAAAATTCATCAAATGTATGAAATATGACCTATCTTGTCCAAAAGACAAATATGTTTAAACAAAAAATATGAAAATTGATGACAAAATTACTGGTTGCAAAATGCACACAGAGCAAATTTGAGACAGCTGTACTTTGATTCAGCATGGTAGGTTCACCCTTACAGAATTCGTGATTCATTATCTCCACTGTCTTGTACAGCTTTTGCTAGTTAATCTCTACAGTAGTCTCCTGTACCTTTGATAGTAAAAGTTCTCCAAAAAAGTAACCTATAGCTGTATATTGAAGGTTTACTGCACGTACAAGAAGTCTGATTAAATTTAATATAAATTGGAGATGGGTGCCTTCTCTCAGGCACCTCAACTCTTTGCTTCTGCTGCTGTTACTGTCAATCAATCGTTTCCTTCTCTTGTGCATCCTAATACACTCAGGCTGAAATCCTTTGTGCAAGAGGGCTTAAGTTGGACTTAAGTGGTACACATGCCCTGTGGTGGCCCTCTGCACAAAGATGGATTTTCCCCTCTCTGCAATCAGTATATACATTATGAACATACATGGTGGGCATTAAGGCCCAATTCTACAGCCAGCCTGAGTCCTAGCCTCCTTTTTACAGGGGTGATTTATACCTGTAAAACTCGTATTTCTAACTTTGGATCCCCAAAATGAATTGCACCGCCAATCTATCTTAAAGGCACATGCACTCAGATTTGCTCCTGCAACTCAAATGCACGTATAAAATTCTAGGTGCATGCAAGTTTTGTGGGGGTAAATTGTATTTGCAAAAGGTGAGGACAGCCATTTGAAAAATGGGCCTGATTCTACTTCATTGTAGTCAAAGGAGATTTTGCAGTTGACTTCAGGAGAGGAGGGGAGGAAGGAGAAGGATCTGTCCTTCAAGCCCAGCAAAACATTTAAAGAAGTGCATAACTTTTAAGCACATGAATAATCCCATTGTCAAGTGAGACAGCTCATGCGCACTGAATTCTTCAATGGCTTAAAGTTATGCATGTGCTTAAAATTTTGCTGGATTGAGCCCTAAGTGTCCGTGCATTGTAATTTCATTCAAATGTTTACATGCATGAAGGACATGTAAAATCTGTGCAATTTCTGAAGAATGCACATTGTGTCTGTCAGAAGATACAACTTCAGCAAACCTTTTTGTGAGGTGTGCATGTGTAATGTACACCACACATATTGTATTACACGTGCTTGATGTTATAAACAGGTATAAGGTTTCACAAATCAGAATCAAACTGTAAAGTGGATAGTAAAGAGGAGGCGGACTGGAGGGAACGCTAGGAATACAGCCTGTTATTTTCATATTAAAATGTAATGGTGCCATTAAAGTTAAAACCACTGTTAAACTTGATTGAGTAAATTAGTTAATTAACCATAACATTTAATGCATTCCTCCAAGGCATACCGCGATTCCTCAAGATGCATATATTTTACAGAGTCTCAGTTGTACATTATCCTAACTGTGCATTGTAGTATGATTACACTCATCTCTGAGTGACTTATTATGAGCTCACTTATAAAAGAAGAAATGGAAGGTTGTAGTATTGTTTTGACTTTGGGGTAGATTGAAAAAATAGCGGGAAAGGATTCAGACACTTGTTTTCTTGCTGCCAAGAAAGCTCTGATTTTTTTTTTTAAAATATAAACTTTAACACAGTCTCTCTCTCTCTTCCACCCCCCTTTCCATTTCTCTAAAATAGCCATATCTGCTACATTTGATAAACAACATTCAAGTTTGCTTGCTTCTCGACATGAAGGCATCATCCTATTAAGAGCATTTTGCATAGGACAGCAATTATACTCTTAAATTTTATATAACACCTGTTCTCACAGGGTATCCCAAAGTGTTATATTATTATACAAATTGTGAAACAGATTTTCTGACACATTAGACGTGCACTTGGACACCTAAATCAAGTGCACAAGTACCACAATTACACATACAAAATGTTAAATAGTGCATGCAAATGACTGTTTACTGTCATTTTTGCAAGCCATTACCGGATATCCAATTGTCGTAATTGCATGTGCTAATGATGTATGCCCCGGCATGTCTGGCATGTTTGAAAATCTAGCCATACTATTAATATATGTAGATACAATTATATTAATAAAAACCAAAAACTATACTGAGTGACAGTTAAGGTTGCATCAAGATAAGCCTCAGTCACTCAGTGTCAAAAGCATAAAAATCACAAATGAAGCAAGGAGTCTTCCGCATTCTTTGCCACCTGCAGATATCACACTCCAAAACTCCATGAGGCTTTGGCTTCCATCTCCAACACATACCATAAAGCAATACACCTCCAGCTTTATCAAATTCTATCACAAAACCTTAATGCCAATGTCATAATATTTTTGTATCGACCTATCTGACCGTCACACATCCTAAGATCTGGAAGTTAATTTGCTTTAACATAGCTGAAGTCGCCACAAAACCAAAACCCAATAAACATTCAGTTTTGGATTTTTAAATCGCTTTTTTTTCCTCTCCCCCCCCTACCTTTTTTTCCTTCCCCATTTTTGTTTCCTTTTCTTTTCCAGAGGCAACATTGAGATACCATTTTCTGTTCAAAACTGCGTAAGATTGAAAATGTCCTATCAGCTCTAAAATGGGTTAAGGCAGGGGTCGGCAACCTTTCAGAAATGGTGTGCCAAGTCTTCATTTATTCACTCTAAGTTAAGGTTTCGCGTGCCACTAATACATTTTAATGTTTTTAGAAGGTCCCTTTCTATAAGTCTATAATATAGAACTAAACTGTTGTTGTATGTAAAGTAAATAAGGTGTTTTAAATGTTTAAGAAGCTTCATTTAAAATTAAATTAAAATGCAGAGCCCCCGGACCAGTGGCCAGGACCCGGACAGTGTGAGTGCCACTGAAAATCAGCTCGCATGCCGCCTTCGGCGCCCGTGCCATAGGTTGCCTGCCCCTGGGTTAAGGCAATTGAATTCTTGCTGTCCAGTTATAGCAAAGCAGATCATATTGCCTAGTAAAGCATGGATTCTAGTTAAATCAGCGTGTACATAACAGGTGCAATAATTAGCACTAATGTTAATCGTAAAACTAAACAAACCTAACAAGAAAATTCTGAATAAAGGCTGTCACATAGGTCTCAACTCATGCAATCCTGTACTGGAATCAGACCTTAAAGCAGGGATCGGCAACCTTTGGCACACGGTTCACCAGGGTAAGCACCCTGGTGGGCCGGGCCGGTTTGTTTACCTCCCGCGTTCCCAGGCTCGGCCGATCGCGGTTCCCACTGGCCGCGGTTCGCCGCTCCCACTGGCCGCGGTTCGCCGCTCCAGGCCAACGGGGGCTGCGGGAAGCAGTGTGGGCCGAGGGATGTGCTGGCCACAGCCCCCATTGTCCTGGAGCGGCAAACCGTGGCCAGTGGGAGCTGCGATCGGCCGAACCTGCGGACGCGGCAGGTAAACAAACCGGCCCGGCCTGCTAGGGTGCTTACCCTGGCAAGCCACGTGCCAAAGGTTGCCGATCCCTGCCTTAAAGCATAGTTTCATAAAAGGATATATGGGGCAGTATTTTTAAAAAGGCAGCCTTCTTTTTGTGGGCTCATTTGCATCCTTATGTTTGCACCTGCAACTGAATTACAGAACAGCTCTGGGTACTTGCACCTCCAACTTTGTGATTACAAGTGTAAATTATATGGTTAGATGTCTAAGTGCTCTGATTTGCACCTATAATTCATTTTGCATGTACAATGGTCTCAAGTTGCGGTGGGGGAGGTCCAGGTTGGATATCAGGAAAAACTATTTCACTAGGAGGGTGGTGAAACACTGGAATGCGTTACCTAGGGAGGTGGTGGAGTCTCCTTCCTTGGAGGTTTTTAAGGCCCGGCTTGACAAAGCCCTGGCTGGGATGATTTAGCTGGGAATTGGTCCTGCTTTGAGCAGGGGGTTGGACTAGATGACCTCTTGAGTTCCCTTCCAACTCTGATATTCTATGATTCTATGAAAACTGCAGGTGTCATTTTTGCAGGTGTAAGTTGCACCAAAAACAGGTGAGATTGGGTCAGCCCCTTAGGAAACTTATCTACAGAGAAAGCTTCCCTTAGGACACTGTAAACACATTGTCCTTTCCCTCTCTCTATCTCACTGATTTTCTTTTTGTGCAAAATTAAAAATATCCTGTTCAGTTAGGAAATCAGGAAGTGCATTATCCTTGCCAGTGAGTGATGCTAACAGTCAAGAATGCTGTGACCTAGTTGCTAGAAACTAAGCAACAGTCAGGTTTGTTTCCACCGCTGAAGTTATCACTCTGTGCCAAATACGTCTTTCCACGAAAGATTCTTTTTAGCATACATCACAAAGAAGTTGCTCGCTATAGCAGCCGTTGACATACTTAAGATTCACTGTTTCAATAGAAAACACACATGCAGAGATAGTTTTCAAATAAAGGAGACAAGAATGTAATCTCAAGAAAAAAGATGGAGAAGGGGGAAAAAAACCTCAAACCCCTCCACAAACCCAAAGCGCATGAAAAACCCCCAAATACATAAGTCTGGTTTTCTGAAGCCAGAGAGAATTTAAAAAGGAATGATCAAAATTTCCAAACACAACTTTAGAAGGTAAGGTATATCTCCTCAATATTTATTCCACTCTGTATGCATCCGAAGAAGTGGGCTGTAGTCCACGAAAGCTTATGCTCTAATAAATTTGTTAGTCTCTAAGGTGCCACAAGTACTCCTGTTCTTTTTGTGGATACAGACTAACACGGCTGCTACTCTGAAACTTTAGAAGGTGACTATGTAAATCTTGCCTGCGCATCTTTTTGCATGCAGAAAGGCCATTTATTCATGCTACTTAGATAATGAATTTTGAACTTACCTACGTAATTAGTTTGTGTAGCTGCCTGAGTATGTAAATATATATTTTTTTTAATTGGGGAAACAAATAGGAATGGAAAATTTTCAGGCATAATTTTGGATGTTGGTTGGAAAACTTGCCCCATCTTCAAAATGGTAGCAGAGTTAAATGATTGTGACAACATGGCCTAGAATGTCACTGATGCAAACTGACTCCAATGACTTTATTCACAAGGCGGTAGACTGAGGCCATGTCTACACTATAAAGTTAAGTTGATTTTATGTAAGTCGACATCGAGCCTCCGATTTAAGCAAGTCAATCTTGCGTGTCCCCACTATGCTCATTGTGTCGGCGGAGCGCATCCCCACTAACAGGGCTTGCATAGACACACGGAGCGCTGCCCTCTGGGCTATCTCTGTTGCTTTTTACTGTTGTTAGCATTACAAACACCTCACGCCTTATCCTACAGTATTTGCTCAGCCAATACAGGAGCCGCTGCAAGGAACTATGTGATGCCCCACAAGCAGCCCTGCTGGAAGCCATGGAGCGGAACAATTTGCAGTTGCTGGTGACAGTCACGCATCACCTTGACATGGTTGAGTGCTACTTCTGGGCCTGGGAAACCAGCACTGACTGGTGAGACAACATCATTATGCAGCTATGGGATGATGAGCAGTGACTGCAGAACTTTCGAATATGTAAGGCCACTTTCCAGGAACTGTGTGAAGAGCTTTCCCCAGCCCTGAAGCGCAGCAATACTAAAATGAGAGCTGCTCGGACAGTGGAGAAGCGAGTGGCAATAGCTCTGTGGTGCTCCATACTATCTGTGAAACTAAGGGAGACAAGTTTCTGGTGGTGTGGGGGGGTTGAGGCAGATTGGCTGCACAAAATTGGCTGCCAGGCAGACACCAGGCCAATAAGAAGAGCACATCGAGGGGCTCCGCGTCTCCGGGAGGCTTTGAAGACTAGTTTCAGCAATGATCCACAGTAATGTGACACTTATCTGTGTTGTTCCTTACCAAGCTGTCCCCTTCATTGCATTTTCTCCCCTGTAAACTCCACCCCCCCCCCCCACTAGCCACAGTGGGCTGAATGAATAAAGAGCCTTTTCTCCTCAATCCATTAAGTTTTATTATGCACACAAACACACAGAGACAGCAATGAAAATGGGGCAAAAGGGCTAACAACCCGGGGGGGGGGGGGGGGAGGAAGAAGAGAAACGAGGACAGCTTGCTTACAACTGCACTGCAAATCAAAGGTGTGGGAATGAGCACCTTCTGGTCCTTGTTCCCTCCGCTGGTGTTGAGTGCAAGGGATACTGAACTCCCCCCCCCCCCGCCTCATAGGACGTTTTGGGGTGGAGGATGTGGAACTTGGCGATGATGGCAGCAGGTTCAGCATAGGCTGCAGAGGGACTCTAGCATTCAGCTGCCTTTCTTGAACCTCAACCAGATGCCTCAACATGTCCGATTGCTTCCTCATAATCCGCAGCATCTCTTCCTGCATGGCATGTTCTTGTTCCTGCATGCTCTCCTGTCCATGTCCAGGTTCTTGGACAGTGTAATCCTCCACATACTGAGCTCCTTCTTGTCATTCTCAGAGGCACACATTAACTCATTGAACATATCCTCCCGAGTCTTCTTTTTCCGCCTTCTAATCTGGGAAAGTCTCTGTCCTGGTGTGGAGGATGCGCCAGCCGACAAGGTTTCAGCTCAAAGAATACAAAGCACAAGGGTAGCATTGATAGTGCATACATTGCTTCTGGTGCAAGGTTAATTCTTTTTATATAAAAAAGAAAGACTTCTTAAAGTACTTCCTTGCAAGCTACAACATAATCACAACCGCTGGCTACTGCAAGAGTCGGTTCGCTGCTCCAGCCATGGTGAGTAAGGCCATGAGGCATGGGCGAGAGGTCTTGTGCTGCAGCTTTTGTGAAGGCATCTTTGGGATCACTGGTTGCAACTTCAGAAAAGCCGCCTTTCCCTTAGCAACCTGGCTGGTGTTTGAGAACAGGCACCAGTGTAAAGTCCCCCACATAGTTTGATTTTTCAAAAGCAGAACTGGGGGGGGGGGGGGGGAGAGGAGGGGGAAAGACACAAACAGGAAGCCTCCTCCCCCCTTTTTAAATGCTGGTTGCAATTCACAGTGATCCCTTCCAATCACAACCATGGAACGCTTGGGTAAGCATGGTTGTGACACCCAGATTTCACCAAAAAGGGGCGGATTACTTGTTGAATTGTTTGAGGTTTAAGGGCTAGCACTGAAAATTTCCCCCATTTCCCCTAGGTGACCATATGCGATATCACTCTCCTGAGGGTAACAGAGGCGGAAAAGGAGCAGATGCTGAAAGCATTTGGGTACAGACCTGGCCCTTATGCTGCAATGCTGTGTGCCACAATGATGGCAGAAGAGTTAATACTGGAGGGGTGCAGGAAAGTGTCCTACTGTGGTGGACGAAATAAGGCAGCCCTTCCCAGAAACCTTGTAGAGTACCTCCATGAAAGCTTCCTAGAGATCTCCATGGAGGATTCCGTGGCCATCCCTTTGCACATAAACAGTCTTTTTCGGTGAGCACCTTCTGCGTAGCTGGAGTGGCCACCAATATCCATTACACCTACTTTTTTATTCAGATTAAACATTAAAAATGCCAGAGGTGCCTTCCCCAGCATCATACTCCACCAGCAATTGGTCTTGTGAAGGGATGGGCTAAAAGCAGAGTTAAAAACAGTTCTTGGCTATCGGGGAGAATGGATCCTCTGCTTGCCTGCCACGCATTCTCCTCCTCTTCCTCGTCAACAATGTCCTCCTCGTTGTTGCTCGAGGTCGCCCAGAGCTCCTGGGAGGTATCCACGGAGCATTTTGGGATAGTGCTGGGGTTGCCGCCGAGAATCGCATGCAGCCCCTGATAAAAGCAGCGTATCTGTGGGACAGAACTAGGACCGACTGTTTGCCTCCCTTGTCTTCTGGTACACTTGCCGAAGCTTCTTTATTTTCACGCGGCATTGCTGCGTTTCCCTGGTATAGCCCTTCTCCCCCATGCCCCGTGCAATTTTGGCATAGATGTCAGTGTTTCTTCTGCTAGACTGGAGCTCTGCCTGCCTAGACTCTTTTCCCCACACAGCAATAAGAGCCTGCACCTCCTGTGTACTCCATGCTGGAGCGCGTTTGTGGCCTTGAGTCTCCATGATCAGCTCTGCTGACAAGCTCTCCACGCTGATCAAACAGGAAATGTAAATTCAAAAGTTCCCAGGGCTTTAGCAGGGGACTGGCTGTTTCCTGTGTACCTGGCTGACGTGCAGCAGAGTTGAAAGTGCTTTCCAGAGCGGTCACGGCAGAGCAATGTGGGACATCTCCTGGAGGCCATTTCATTCGAATTACACAATGCAGTGTTTACACTAACTCCACGTTGACCTGTGGATGTCGAATCAAGGGCGCAATGCCTCTCGTGGCGGTGTAGTACAGAAGTCTACTTTATAGGCCACTTAGGTTGGCGGAAGGGACTTGGTAGTGTAGACACAAAGTTTTTTAATTGACCTAACGTGGCTTATGTCGACCTAACTTTGTAGCATAGGCCAGGCCGGAGTTCCAGCACTTTCAGAAATGTCCTGACATGCACTCAAGTCGCTTCCAGAAGAATCTTTTTCATCTTCCCAAAACAGAACTTTTTCAGATTCACTAGCCATTTCACCTCAGTCTGAGAACAAAGTCAGAAAATTTCTATCAAAATGGGTTTCTAATGGAAACAGAAAAACTGAAAATTTCTGTGAACAATTTTTCCTGCTGTCTGATTAGCACTCAATGCTCTCTCAAAATCCTTCATTACTGTTTTTTGTAGAAGCTTCCATGTAGAGGCTGTGATGTGGCATTTCTGTGTAGTTACTTTAAAATGTGATATCTTGTACATGGGCCTAACCTGAATGTTGTTTGTTCCACACCTCAGGGACATGCAGCAGCACACCATCTGTCAGGCTGCCTTTGCTCTTAGCTTGGTATATTTCAAACATCCCGCTGTCAATTTCTAATGTACTCTGCTTAGCATTGACATCCCATTGAGATGTCTCCCCCAATCTATTTGAATCTTTTTATTCTTTGTGGAACCATTAGAATACACTCCTGACTAGTTCTTGTTAAAAGAATGTGCTATGTCCATTTCTCTACTTTCAACAACTGAATGTTAGTCTCCTCTTCTGCTGTATTGTCCAAGGGTTCGTAGTTACAAATGGTTGTAAAAAGCCATAAAACCAGTGTCTCTGAGCCCATGATTTCTTGTGTCTAACAGAGTTATGAATTTAAGTTCCCATGCTTGTCTTTTGAAAGTATTGTGCAGGTTTCCTTTGAGCATGACGACAGATTGATCGCTCTGTATCTGACCTCTTTGTAAAAAGTGTTCACTCACAGGTGATAGCGTGTTTTTGTCTTTTATCATTTTTCTGTATGAATTCACCTGAGATTGTAGTGATTGTCTGGTTTCACCCATATAGCGGTTATTGGGGCATTTGATGCACTGTATGAGGTACACCACATATGACACTAACATTTTCTGTAATGGTGCTGCGCTCTGCTCTTACTTATTTCAGAGCCTGATATAGCTTGTGTGTTGGAAAGTCTTTCCCCCTACGTGTGAAGTGCAAACATGGGGAATTTCAATTAGTATAATTTGAAAACGTTCAAGGTTCCCAGAGTAGTCTGGTCACTAACTACTATGAATTCCATGAGGTCTCCGACCAGGGCATATACCATAAGACAACTCAATTTCCCCTCCATCCTTTCTTTTGGAAAAGGCTGTTCCCACACCCGAAGTTCTGTATTTCTTCTGTTTGTCTCCTAAGTGTGATTAATCCAATAATTTTCCACTTCATGCTTTTTCACTGCTTATTTAATTAAACCAACCTTCAACAGATGGAGTCAGGAGACGGATTCTAGTGGAGAAGAAGTCCTCATCACAATTAGAAGACATGCATTTCTCCTCACTGTTCTGTTCTTTCTGTTTCTTCCTGGTCATGTATCAGAGAGGTAGCCGTGTTAGTCTGGATCTGTAAAAAGCGACAAAGAGTCCTGTGGCACCTTATAGACTAACAGACGTATTGGAGCATAAGCTTTTGTGGGTGAATACTCACTTTGTCAGATGCATGTAGTGGAAATTTCTAGAGGCAGGTATAAATATGCAGGAAAGAATTAGTCTAGAGATAACAAGGTTAGTTCAATCAGGGAGGATGAGGCCCTCTTCTCCTCCCTTGGTGTTCATACCTCAAGTGCTAGAAACTGCTTTTGTAGTTGGCTAGCCATTCACAGTCTTTGTTTAATCCTGAGCTCATGGTGTCCAATTTGCAAATGAACTGAAGCTCAGCAGTTTCTCTTTGAAGTCTGGTCCTGAAGTTTTTTTGCTGCAGGATGGCTACCTTTAAATCTGCTATTGTGTGTCCAGGGAGACTGAAGTGTTCTCCTACAGGTTTTTGTTTATTGCCATTCCTAATATCTGACTTGTGTCCATTTATCCTTTTATGTAGAGACTGTCCAGTATGGCCGATGTACATAGCAAAGGGGCATTGTTGGCACATGATGGCGTATATTACATTGGTGGATGTGCAGGTGAATGAACCAGTGATGTTGTGGCTGATCTGGTTAGGTCCTGTGATGGTGTCGCTTGTGTAGATATGTGGGCAGAGTTGGCATCGAGGTTTGTTGCATGGATTGGTTCCTGAGTTAGAGTTACTATGGTGCGGTGTGTGGTTGTTGGTGACAATATGCTTAAGGTTGGCGGGTTGTCTGTGGGCGAGGACTGCCCTGCCTCCCAAGGCCTGTGAAAGTGAGGGATCGTTGTCCAGGATGGGTTGTAGATCACGGATGATGCGTTGGAGAGGTATTAGCTGAGGACTGTAGGTGATGGGCCAGTGTTGTTGAGACAATACACCATGAGATCTCAACCAGTCATTTTTTGTAGTTCATAAGTAAGCAACACTGAACCCAACATTTTGAAGGTAATTGTCAGGTTAGGCCAGTTTTTGATCTCTAGGTATGACACATATTTCAACTTCAACTCACCTCTTTGGTTACTTTAGAGATGGGATTCCAGTCTGCCATCAACCAATACGTTAATAGTGCTTCATTTTAAACTACCGAATGAGAGAGAAACATCTGCAGGATATTATCATTATTATTTATATACTGATATGTGTGACATTTCACAGAAACACATACACGGGTCACTGTCCCACTAAGCTCACACTGAATGGTTGCAGTTAAAGCAATCTAAGGATGAGGAACAAGGGTGAAAGCAGAGGGAGTTATGGGCAATGAGCAAGGAAAGGCTTACATAAGGAAGTTTGAAATAAAAGTTTGAGTGGTTTCCCTTTAAATCAAGCTCTGACCAGTCCTAGTCATAGTGTATTGTTGACAAGTCCAATGCACATAAAGGGCATAAAAGTCACATGGCCTGTTTCCCATCCTCACCCTTAATCTTTCTGCCACCATCAACACTGCTGCCCGTCCCCTTCCCCTGGACACTCCATGTTCTGGACTTCAGAGACTCTGTATTCTCTTGGTTCTCATCCTACAACTACTCTCTCCTTTGGTTTCTCCTCCTGCTGCTCCTTTTTGCTTCCTAATGTCATCCTTCCCTCCCTGGACAAATACATCCAGTCTGTTACACAGCTTCAGCTACCATCTCTAATGTTCTCAGATTTCTCTCTCTGCCCATTAGCTTTCACCCTTCATTCAGACTCACATCACTTCCAGGATGTTTTCCCACCAACTGATTAGAATTCAAACTCTTCTAATTACCTTCAAAATCCACCTTGTCGGTCACTGTTGGTAATGCCACCATGCTTATTCCTCTTCAGGCTCACAAACTTGGTGTAGTTTAACTCCTATCTCGCTTTCTTTCTCTGCCCCCCCCCCAACATGAGCACTGCTGCTATCTCCTTATCTTTCTGCTGCCCTTCCCTTTGATTGTTGTAGTATTGGGGTGTGGGGGAGAGTAGCAGGGCAGGTATTTGGTTCAGCTTAATGACTGAAAGGGGCATCAGCCAGAAGAACAAGGTTTGCTTAATTTAACCTTTCTAAGTCTACTAGCAGGGGGAATCCCATGGAATTTCTGCCCACGTACTAGGAGATCCAATAACATCTCCCAGTGCCTGGGTGGGGCAGAGTCTGTGACTTCATCCTTAGGCACAGCCGAGCCTTAGAAAGTCACAACCCTTTTGGTGAGCATTTCCCCCTCAGGTTCCCATTAAGTCTCTGCACCTGTGGAGCCAGGCTGGTCAGTACAGTTCCAGTAGGCTTCACGCCACACACACAGCAGGGTCCAGTCTGGGATTTGGCCTTGGATATGAAATCTATCTATATCTATATGAAAAAGTGCTCTTACTCCAATAATGTACTATTATGATTCCCTGCATACAAAGTCAACACTGTCGAGATCCAAGTTCAATCTTTAATGAACTCTATCTCAGTGAATTTTTTTTTATTTTTGAATAAATATTTAATACTTTAAAGAATTATTGGTTTTCCAGTTAAATATCTACAGTAACTCGAAGCACAAGTTGAGTGTGGCTCAGTGAAATGCAAATTTGGTAAATTCCAATTAATCAAACAGAAATTTTACTATAAAAAGGTTTCACAGAAATAATAGCTGTCAGCTAACAATTAATGCACCCAACACCCCTAAGTACTGCACTGAACTTTAATGAAAGGTTACTTAGTCAGTTAAATTGCTTCATACCTTGCAAGATTAAAGTTAAGTAAAAATTAACATCAGTATTCCAGGAAGAGAGCATGCAAACAAAATTCACCCTAATGACAGAGGAATGTAATGTTTTCATTGAATATTGTGAACCATGTTTCCATTAAAAAAATTGCCAAGGAATTAAAAATGTCACTCCATAAGTAATTTAAATCTACTGAACAATAGAATTGTTGCAATTTCTGGCATATTATTATATATAGGAGCTATTAAGTATATATACATATATTTATGAACACATATATGCCCTGGGTGCACACCAATCATGGATGCTAAGCTTTTTTGAAAATCTGGTTTATAATAATATTTATATCATCACTGATCACAATGCAGCGTGTCATTGTGAGAAGTTATACATGTATATACATCCTTGCTAGATGTTTGGTAGCAAGGTCCATATGCCATATGCTCAGGGGAAAGAACTATTGGTGCTCCAAGCACAATGATCTATCCCTTGGTGGATTCCCATAAACATTCCCACACTCAAACAACAGAGAATTGCTTTACTACGACTGCCTGAAATACAAAAGGTGCAATTACTGTCCAGCGGTTCTCAAACTTTTGTATTGGTGACCCCTTTCACGCAGCAAGCCTCTGAGTGCAATCCCCCCTTATAATTGAAGAACACTTTTTAAAATATTTAGCACTATTATAAATGTGAGATGGGGTTTGGGATGGAGACTGACAGCTTGTGATCCTCCCATGTAATAACCTCATGACCCCCTGAAAGGTCACGACCCACAGTTTGAGAATCCCTGCCCTAGGAACAACACAGAAGATCAAACCAACAGATCCTCGCTCAGTCCCAAAAGGCAGTCTAGTAAAGGGTATTAAGGAAGCCACACCCCAGCTTGTCCATGAAAAGGTCCCAATTTCCAGAAAACCCTAGCATCATGCACCCAGTACACCCCATGCTGGTGTACATGGACCTGCCTTTTAGTCAACCAGGGCTTGCAGAATGATGGAGTCTGTGGTTTATGTACTCATATGCTCCTATTGGAGGTCAAACATGAGTCCCAATGATAGACCCAGAGGAGTTCAGAAAGCCCTCTCTCTCAAAGCCAGCAGTTATTTCAGGAACATTACTTATTCCCACCACCTTCAGATAAATCACAGTGCTGATTTCCTCACAAAACTCCATCCCACAACCCCCACAGTTGACTTGGAAGCACCAAACTGGTTAGTCAGAAACCTTCAGTAAGCTATCAGGTGACTATAACGACTAGCTTCTGGACCAGCATGCCCTCCTCAGGCTTGTGTCCTGATGCTGGAGGATCCAAGCAAGCTGTTCACATAGCTCCAGAAACATCTATCTCTTCATGTGAAAATTCTGCAGCCACTGCTGGTCATCCCAAGTCTGCATGACAATGTTACTGGTCTGTGATCATGGCCCTGGCTCCAGAAGCACCAATCTACATATGGGAAATCTGCAGTTATCTCAACAGGCATGAGAAGCATCAGCTGGGTCATGGCTGTCCATGTCTGTACCTCCATCCATGAAGTGTCTTCAATAGGACAAATACTGCCACCAAATTATCCCTCAGCATCCCAAAGATGTCTGCCTGAATCACAAAACAAGAGTGAAAACGTGAGCAGGAGAAGTTCGTCTGCCAGTGCAGGATACATGTTCGGTTGTAGGGAGTGTGCAGACTCAAAAATGGCTTGGCTGGATGTGTTGGGGGCCTAAGATCACTTCTGGTCAAGTACCACAGGATGGACAGGCAAGCTGTCCCACAGGATGGACAGACAACCTCTCCCACAGTACATTATGAACCAAGCCCTAGAGGGGCTAAAGCTAGCAAGGGCACTAAGAACCCTGGGATACCCTACAGAGCCAACATCATTGGACTCAGGTCTGGTAGCGCTGTATGGATATGACGGCTTGCAGTGTGGACGCTCAAGTGTGAGTTGGGAAAGAATGGACCTGCATGCGTGGGTCCCACAGACCCAAGTTTACTATGCAATGTGGAAATACCCCCAGAGTCTCCTCCGGCATCTCCACAGCCAACTCCTAGGCTGCTGCCTCCAGCTGTCTGCTCCCACTCCCATGGTGGCTCTCTCCTAAGCCCCTTTCAGCCCTTCTTTTTCCTGTACTTTAGTGATTATGGAGTCCTTTACTGGATGGATGTTGAAGTGGGCGATAGTCCCCTCCAGTAGCCAGATCTATTCCCTCCAATTCACCCAGGTCTGTTTACAATATAGATTGCACATATGTACACGTACACACACACACACACACACACACACACGATGGGACTGAGCAGAAAATAAAAAGATGAGCTCAAAGGTCAGATTAAGAATCACCTCCAAAATTTGGATGTTTTTGAATAAGAAATTTTGGTTCAGGCCTATTATACCTACAGTATTATTGTTATGAATTAGCTGCAATCTTGTTATGGGTCGAGTTAAAAATCTCACTGAGGTTAATGGGTGTGAACTTACCCTTCTGTTATCATAACTGTAAAGGACAAATTAATCACAAGCCCCAACCTAAGACAACAGAGTTAGGTGAACCCACCCAGCGGTTTTGGACTGTGAGAGCAGAGAGAATGAGAATATAGGCAGAACACAGAGGACTAGAGCAGTGGTCTCCAAAGTGGTGTGCGCGCACCAGGATCCTTGGGGGTAAAAGCAGCCAAGGAACATGACAAAAGCATGTAGTCAAGGCAGCAAAGAAGCCCCAGAAGCTGCCAGGGAAGCACCTGTAGTGTGACTTTGGGAAAAACGTAGGGGAGATAGCTTTTGGGCAGAGTGTTGGCTGGAAAGAGGCTGGGAACTGCGTACAAAGAAACTGCCTCCTGCTGTTTGATTCCTGCTGTGTTCAGGGAAAGAGTACTTTATGTGAATTCTTCTAAATATACAGGATTGCATCAAAGAAATACCCAACTCCATCATCTCTTCTAACAGAAACAACCCGGAAGACCATGAATATTGGCTAACTGCTCAGGTCGAAAAGGGCAACAATATTATTTTTCTATTGCACACATATTCAAATCTTTCTTCTCAGTAACTCTGAACTAACAAGCTCAATATCTCTCTTTCTTTCTATGCAGAAATTAACCTTGGCCAGTGGAACATTAATTTATGGTCTTAGACTGTTTACTATAGTGGAGAAGACCATATCAACAAAGTTCCTCAAAAAATTTCAGAAAATGTGAAAATTCAAAACCATTTTTGTGGAATCCCCAGCCCCATTCCTTTCCCCTCCATTTTTACCCATTGTCAAAAATATCAGCACAATTGGCACCATTGACAGACTCTTTTAAAACAGAAAGTCAAAGATTGACCAGGTCGGAGAGACGGACCTCCCATCTCATCCTTGAAGTTCATCCTCCAATTTGGGGTTGAGGCACAATGAAGGGGCTGTGTGCTAGCAGTACTACTATCCATGCTGTATACATTCTCTGCGTAAAACACAGGCCTTCATTCTCTGATGCTGCCCATTTGAGATCTTTCACACACACTAAATTCACTTAAAAAAATCAACTACATCACTAGTTACTATCATAGTGCTGTTTAGATACAAATTACTGTTTAGAACTGGAAAAGAATGTATCAGTGGAAGGTTCTCTTTTAATACATTACCCATCTGTAAGTCAAATAATAGAGCAACCTTTCCCTCTCCCCATATTTTCTTGAGCCTCTCTAGACCACATTCATGAAAAATGATTTACAAAATACAAATAGATTTTGGCATGAAGTAAGCTTAAATTGACTGCTTTCTATCATGAATTAATATTAACCAGAGCTTGTCAGTTACTAAATATTTATTTTAGGAATACATACAGCCTCTGCTTTCATGTAGGTTAAGCTGTAATCTTTGGCTTGTCAGTTCCAGGATATAGCAGTGGATAAATCATGCACTCTTGAACTGATAGATGTCAGAGACGTTGTATACAAATGGAGGGATATGTCAATGAACACCCCAGTTTAGGTTACATTTACTATAAACATTGACATTCCTTTGCAATGAGACCATTTGCTGGCTAAGCAGTCACAGCTTCCCAGGGTTTGATGCTTTTGTGCTCAATCAGGTTCTAATGATTTCAGATGTTTGCAATTAATGAACCATTAGATTAATTGGTTGAGTATGGTAAAACAGGTTTTGGAATTGGGTCAGAACCACAGACAAGCTATTACCTGAAGTGACAGCAATCACCAGAGGCAAAACAGTGAGAAGTTGAATTAATGATTTTACTCTCTCTCTTGGCAAAAATTTAGCAGTTGATCAGTGTTTAAGTTGAGTGATTGTGGAAAGTGATATGGGAAGGGGGGTATATGAAAAAAATTAACGTTGTTCCTCATTTCTGTCAATGGAAGATCTCAACCTTTACAGTCTAGGATCTCTGTTGAATATAAAGAAGCTACAATATTTCTTTTGGTTCACCTGAATCTTCGGCATAGCTCTCTTCCAAAGCCAACATGTTTTATTAATTATATACCACACAGGACACCTTAGTAAAATGATTAACTGTACTTCAGAACCACTGAAATAAATAAGCCTAGCATCAATATATGATCATGTAAGCTTGATAGAAACCCCAGGGTAGCTATCTTTTAAGACATGTACATAAGGACATTTACTCCCAGAAGATCGCTAAGGTGCTTAAATTCTGACAGTGTGACGAGTTATCACAATGAGGGGGATAGCAGTTTAGCTGAATCTGTAATTTGAAGAGTAAAATTTCCCCAGAACATACAATATTTTTTGTCTGTTTTTTTCCTCGTGGCAGGGATACTCTAATCAGATTCTCGGTCACTTTGTGATGAGAAGGAACATCTTTTCTGTGTAGTCTCCGAAATGTGCTGTATTTATGATATCTGCCACTGCATAGTACACAAGTGTTTATGATGTAAGAACTCATTTCATTTAAAGGAAGTGCAACAGGTATATCCATTGGATCACATGAGCCTTGGTTTAAAACAGGGGTAGTCTATTTTTTTGCCAAGGTCCAAATTTCTTGGTCATGGTATAGACAAAGTTCAGACTCCAGAGAAAACAGCAACAACAATAATGATACTAATAATAAGTAAATAAGATTCAAAAGCATCTGGTGGTCTGGATTTGGCCCTTGGTCTGCCTATTGACAGAGGCGGCTCTATGTTTTTTGCCGCCCCAAGCATGGCCGTCAGGTGGCCTTCAGCAGCACGGTCACGCGGATTCGGTGGCGTTTCTGAGGGTCCCGCGCCTTTGGCGTACCTGGCGCCAAATTGTTGCCGAAGCCGTGAGACCGGCGGATCTCCCACAGGCATGCTGCGGAAGGCTGCCTGACTGCTGCCCTCACGGCGACCGGCACGCTGCCCATTGCGGCTTGCCGCCCCAGGCACGCACTTGCTGCGCTGGTGCCTGGAGCCGCCCCTGCCTATTGACTACCCCTGGTTTAAAGGAAGCATATGAAAGTACATATTAACAGCACTGCAAGAAAAGGAGGAAGACAGGAGGAAGTCCACTGAAGTCAATAAGAGTCATTACATCAACTTTAATGGGCTTTGGACCAGGTCATACAGAGAAGCAAGAAATAAAACAATATACATTTCCACATTATGTTTGCTAGATATCTGAGACCTGCAGGGTGGCTTTTCCTTTCTGTTCATATGCTATCAGAATATCATATATTTAGGGTCCCAGCCAGTGCCAATGGAAATCAATATGAATCTTTCCTGACTTCAGTGGACACTGAAACAGTAACCTAGACCAAATGCTTGCACACTAGTAACTTTACCTACATGCATAATCCCATTTGACCTCAGTGACACTACTCTTGTATACATGAGTTTGAAGGATCAGGCCTACAGAGCTGTTTAAAATCTTTCTGTTTATATTTTATTTTTTAACAGTGTTTTTCATTTCCGTTTCAGGGGGAATTGCAAAGCATCCAGAGAGTTAAAGAACTGAATCCTTCAGACAAAGAACAAAGAATACAAATGTGAATCATTTAAAAAAAAAAAATCACACTGTAAATAAACCCCTGTAATTATGCATCACAAAAAAGTCAACTCCAAATGGTTCAGTAATCTCATTACCAAGCTCACTAATAATCATTGCAATATTCTCCATCTCCCCTAAGATAATGAGCAGCACACTGGATGTTACAAAAAATAAATAAATAAACATACAAGCAACAATTTCTCATCTAAATATTTAACTAAATGAATAGGTTTGAGATTGAACTCCAGTGTAGCAAATTTTTAATTTACGTGTCCTTAGTTTTAAGGGGGAAAACTCAGTTAACTGAAGACAGAGTTCAAACTAGACAACAATTTCAAGGCAACCCTCAAAAAAGGGTATTTCTGAAGTGTTTTAATACTACAAAAATTAGCCTAAGTTAAAGGCAGTAATTAGTAAACAACTTTGTCATTTTCAAAACAGCATCATTCCCATTAACATTTCCATAGTTCCCCAATGACATTATAAATCAAAAGTAATACAAAAAGACAATGTAATAATGAGAATGCATAGACTGCATCAAAAATGCAGATACCAGCTTCTTTTTTTACTCTTCGCTCCCTCTGTTAATTTGTCCTATTTTATTTTCTTGAGTAGAGTAACAGCAGAAGCTCCATCGTAATAAATAAAAGTTCTATGTCAGTGAAAAGAGGTAAAAGAGAGTGTTCCTTTGAGCAGGGTAACTCCATCCTGCAAAAAGTCTTTTAAAAGGCAAATGAAATTTCTCTTGGTATATGTGGCATGGCTGAAGAATTGGATCGAGGGGGCTGATTTTGCAAACCCTTTCCTCATGTGAGTTATCCTGCCGATTTCTGTGCAGATTACATTGCCCTTGCAAGTAAGAAGCACTGTATTCTGCTCTTGGTGTCTGGTCCTGATCTTTAAGTGCAAGAGAATACTGATGACCCACAAGAAACAAAGACATTCTATTATGGGTCCAGTCCTACCCCACTGAACTCAATATGAGTTTTGTCATTGACTAGAATGGGAACAAAAGCAGGCCCTATGACTGTTCAGATTGAATACGATTAATTTAATCATTGCTCTTACTGTAGGACATACAGATGCAATGAAGAAGGGCATATCTAATAATCTTGTATTAATATGACCCATCAATAAAGCATCCAGTTGCCACGGTCTCTGGTCACAACTGTGATATGTGGGTAATGGAATGCCTATAATTATTTCATTTATCTAAGTACTTATGTGCTCCCCATTACCACACAGTTTCTGAGCTTTTCATAGACATTCATTAATTTATATTCAAAATGCCCCCTGTTAGATATGGAAGAAGCATCCTCCCCATTTTACAGGGCATGAGCTGAGGCATAGAAAGATTAAACTGCTTGCCCAAGGTCACACAATTAGTCTATGGCAGAGCCAGGAAATGAACTCCTGGCTTCTACTCCACAAGACCACCCTTCTTCATTGAGCTCATTTCACTTTAAAGATATTTAAAAGGGCTTGTCCACTGCTCTTTCCATGAATTAATATCCCAAGGACTCCCAGGCCCACAAAGCCCCGAACTGCGTAAAGTCCATCCAGAAGTAGATTTCAATGGTGCAAGGCACCCCAAATCTCTTTCTGCATTGGTTGGAGAAAAGATGTCTGCACAACCCCCAAAGTGGGATTGCTGGCCATGGGGACAGTGGAATTCACTGATTCAGGGCATCCCATGCCAGCTTTCATGGACAGCATTTCAGTGATGTCCCAGGGGAACTGACAGAATCCCCAGGAAGTTGGATGCAAATTCTGCCTGCCTTTCCCCATGGTACAAAGACCTCTCCTTACTTGCATTTGTATCCCCCATTACCTAACCCATCTGAGCCAGTGGCAGTAGATCAAGCCTTATATCATTTAAAAAGAACAGATCCTAGTAGTTTTCCATTGACGTGGGCTTCCTGGGAGTTCAAGTGTTTTTCTAGCTCATTTACTCTAGTCCATATGGCCTCCTTGTTGTGTTTTGGGGAGGCCAGGATTAGAGCTGTGGGAATAACTGATGTTCTCATCTGGTCAAATTTGTTTTCTAGATTTTATTTTTTAAATAAAAACTAAAGTTTGGAAAAAGCCATTTCAAATAAAAAAATGTTTCATCTCAAAAATGTCAAAATGAACCACTGATTTTTTTCTGAATGTGTTTTTGCTGTTTTCAACCACAACAATTTGGCATGTTCAACACAAATCTGTGAAGTGTTTGGGTCAACCAGAATCTGTATTTTTTTTTGCGAAAAAAGGTTTGTATGAAAAATGTCACCCAGCACTAGTCAGGATGTTCTTTACCATCACTTTCATTCCCATCATTACAAACTACTGTCGAAAATGTACCATAGCGAGCAATCCAGCACTAGAGCACCTGATCAGTTTATCCCATGTTTGATTTCTTGACTCAGCAATTTTATACTGCGTGAGCTGAAGACAATGGGGGTGGTGAATGCTCAGTACCTCCCAGGATCAGTTGCCTGCTTGGCTGCCACCCTCCACCCCAGAACCAGTTGCATTTCAAAGGGTTGGATGTACCTAATTTATTAAGTGCTTTGGAATGAAAATGGCCATACATGTATAAAATATGATTGGCACAGTTTACATCAGTAACTAATGCAAATGCTACCACTGTACCAACAAAAGGGAAGAGAGGCCGGCTTTAGAAACAGAGAAACAGAGGACTTAAAGAACGGGAATAAAAATATTTATTTACAATGTTTAAAGAAAACAGACTCCACTGAAAATAGCTTTGCAAGTAGGGTGGGGAGGGGCACAAGGATGAGCAAAGATGGGGTGTTAAAATAAATGTAATTAAAACTTCAATGTTTATCTCAGTACACATTTTTTGTTAAGCACCAGTAGCTGTTAATATAGAGGTGAATGGCACAGGGTGGAAAAAGAAGTGAAATATATATTATTCCATTAACACTTTATTTAGTCAAATAATGATACCAACAATACTGTCAAGGTTACTGCTAAAACAACAGGACTGTCCACTGGAATTTATCCCCACTGGTGTTTTGTACTGTATATATTCATACCACATGAACTGCCCATAAATCCTCCTCATAAATGCTGTTATCTCTACAACTAGCAGTTTCTCATTTTTATGATAGTATAACTTTAAGGTGTGGTGAACATACAGTTCTACTACATTCCATATAGTTCCCCCCCCTCTCTTTTAGCCTCTGATACTGTGAGATGCTGGGGCCTCCATTCCCATTGATTCACTCCTTTCCATGGCACACTGACCATCACACAGGACAGAGCCCTTCAATTATTTCTGACCTCATACAGAGGAATAAACTACTACTTCCAACCTGATCCACCCACCCCACTTCACAACTGCCTGGAGCTTTGTTTTAATCCCCTTTCCAAGCAACATCCAATCTTCTCTCTTGATCAGACTAGACAGCCTCTCGACCCCCAGCCAAAGGATGCATCATCTTTCTAGGAAGTCTCTATACCTACCCTGACTATTTTACAGTGCAACGGGACAGTAAAATGGTCTCTGAATAAATATGTAAAGGCTATGGGGAAATTTCCTTAAAAGTTATTTACATTGGGGACAACTTCAAGAGCAAACTGAGACAAATAGAAGCTACTGTGTCACCAGAAAGACCTGGGCACACTGTATGCAGCCTAATATATGCATCATAACAGGCTTATAAGTAAAGAAGATTTAACAATGTATCAATCTGCCGATGCATCCATGCACACACAAAATGATTAGTAACAGTGGAACACTGAATTTGCTTTTATTCACATCCATCTGTCCTCAACTTTGGGGCTGCCAACTCCAGACTTCTGAATCTAAGCTCAAATGTTTTCTTCTTCAATTTTCTTTCCTTTTATGACCTTTTTGTGTTGCTACCTTGATTTATGGTCATTTGTATGATTGCACTGCTTTGCTTTATGGCAGTTTATGTCATTTTGGTCTTGTCATAAATGACTACCATAAAGTAAGGTAAAATATCATAAAACATTAGTGAGTCACTGATATTCAAGGTTCTCGAGTACAAGCACTGACAGGTAGCAACCACAGAAGAACTGTGCCATTTGAAGGATGTATCATTATGAATACATGTGTGTAGAGAGATCTGGATGAACAAATGCCAGTATGGGTTAGGATATCAATAGACAATTTAAAAAGGCAATGTCAAGTTATTTTTCATAAGTTCTAAAAATCTTCTTTTCCTCAGTGTAGTTTAAAATAAAACCATTGGGAAATGGAAGCAGACATCTGTTCCTTTGCAAATTCCCCCCTCCCTGTATTTCACATACTTCTTGGTTCATACTTATAAAGTTATTTAGGAATGTTGTGTTTTGGACACAATGGATTGTTAACAGTAATGCTATTCATAAGCACTGGGTATGGACTCTGGATTGCTCCAACTTCCTTTGTTATTGTAATATTGCTCACAAGTACTGGACTCTGCACACTGATCTGACTTTCCTGTTGCTCAGGAACACTACAGTGTTACGCAATGGTTTGTTATTGTAGGGTTGCTCAAGAAAGTTGGGGTGATGGTATTGATTTAGTTTAGCTAAACAAACATTCCTAACCAACAATCTAAGCATGTATACTATGCTTATCCCCTGTTATTAAGGAGCCTTTGTTTGGACAGTTAAGCCTTTGTTTTACATTTAAAAAATAAATCACTATTGTATATTCCTTGCAAGCCAATGTAAAAAAGCCAACCAACCAACCTCTTTTGGCAGTTGCTTTTAAACCTTTTCGGTATCAATTTTACATTCAATAACTGTAATATCTAGTATAAATTCCTACAATCAAAGGCTTATATTGTGGTGAAATTTCATTCTAGACTAAAAATTGGCACTCACAGAGGTTTTATATGGCAACATATTTTGCCCCTAGAATTTATTTCTGTTAGAGGAAGGTAACAAAGTTTGTTAGTTAAATAGCTTTTTACACCCACTATTACTTTCAAAAGAAACAAAAAGGCGTGTCATCACTAAATGTATTGAGTTCTTAAGACACGTCACCCTTTAGGTGGACTAGGGTCTTTAGATAGCTTGGAGGAACCATACTTTAATGCAGCAAAAGATACGAGCAAGTTTTAAAATGGCAATTGTACTTGCACAGGGTGTGGATTACAAAATGTTTTGCTATATCAAAGGTTCAAACCTAAAGTCTAGAACTTCATTAACTTTAGATACTGAATGTGGGCTTCCAAGAACATGCATCACTTTTACTTAAGTGCAATTTTACCCCATTGCTTTGCAGTTTCCCAGTTCCTTTCTAATTTGCCATACATGGCCTGTTATAGATGTTCATTTTCCTTGATATCTATGACATGATTCTGATTTCACACATAGAAGTGTTGCATCTGAATTACACCACTGAGCTGGAATCTCTACTGCATTCCAGCCTCTTTGCACTACTCAAGATAGGAGATAGATCTGGCCAGCTGAGAACTCCCCTGGCAGAGGGAATTTCTTATCTGTTACAGAGCCTATGTATCTAGCTTCTGTGCCACTCTGCCATTCACGAGCGGCGTGCAGGGGTGTGTTCATGTTACTAGAGACGGAGAAAGAGAATAGCCTGAATACAATGTGTTCTGGACATCTCCATATGATATATAATCCCTTGGGCACTGCATTGCCAGCTGTCACAAGTTAGAGCTGCCCCAACGCTACTTTAATCTATACCAGGGCCAACAACATTAGCCGCAAGAAGAAGAGGGCTGATCCATCCCACCTTTCAAATTGGATCTGGGAGCAGAACATTTGTGCCACTGATTTCATTTGGAATGACTCCTGCTTTACACCATCATGAAGTGAGAATGGAATCAGTACCCAACAGCATTACTCTAGTGGGAATACACATTGGATGAATTCTGCCTTCAGGTAAGCACACACACATGAAGTGCTGTGAGGGCCAAATCAACTCCCATTGGAGTCAATGGAGATACTCCCATTGACTTCAGTGACAGATGGACCGGGTCATAAATATGCAAGCATGTTAGGTGTGCAAATGTGCACATATTCAATTCTGAAGATCTGGGACGAACTCTTTAGTAACCAAGAGTGGCTAAATGTTCAACTCATTATCAGAAAAATGACAATACAATGTAAATATGGTAAAAACATTCAGACTTTTGTGCAGTGCTAGATCATAATATTTAACTCACTGGCCCACATAGCATACTGATAATGGAGAGCAGCTGACTCTTTATGGGAGAAAAAGAGGATAGAATGGGCTTAGACACCATATTTCAAATTTTCTGTCAACTTTTCTTTAAAAAGTCTGGCCAAGAGCAGCCATACCATTTTTCAAATTTCATGTCAAGTGTTTTTTTTTTTCCTTTAAGAAAATGCCCATCTTTCATTTTTGATAGACAGGATCTGTCATCAGAGAAGCAGAAATAATTTTCAGCTCTGTTTGTGAGTGGACAAAAGGCCCCCACCTTATCACAGAAAAGTTAAGGGTGAGGTGCCTCTGACGTGTGAGTAAAAGTGCTCTGGGGAGATTCTGTTTCAATCTATTTCAAAAAGACAACAAGGTTCTACCCTCCCTGGAGTACAGCCTGTTTTCCACCCTACGAAAGAACCACAGTCGAAAAGGTGATAAGGGGTCAGCACAAATGTCAGTTTTATTACATACAATTTCCTGTTTTCTATTTTAAATATGAACACATGAAATGTAAATATTGACTGCAGTTGCATTATGTGATCTCTCAACTCAGGAGTGAAGATAAAAATTCCAGCATATGGTTGATTTAGGAAATAAGCCATAGTGCATTCTTCTTTTTTTTTTTTTTTATTTTTAAAGGTTGGGCAATATTTTTGGATCTATGAAAAATTAATAAGGGTGCTAACCTCACAGCGATGTCCAACTTCTTGCCTATTTTTGAGCAAGGAAACATGGCCTTGCTACTGGATTAGGGTTCAGGAGATCTCAGTTCTGTTCCTAAAACCACACACTTCCCTTGTGATCTTATCAGGGCCGGCTCCAAGTTTTTTGCTGCCCCAAGCAAAAAAAAAAAAAAGATGTCCTGCGCCCCCCCCGGCCCCGCCCCAACTCCGCCCCTTCCCCGCCCCATTCCAACCCCTTCCCCAAATCCCCGGCCCTGCCTCCTCCCCTGGGCGCGCGGCATTTCCCCTCCTACCCCTCCCTCCCATCCCAGGCAAGCCTGGGAGGAAGGGGGAGAAGCGGAGTAGCGGCGGGCTAGGGGGAGCAGGCGGCAGTGGAGCGGAGGTGAGCTGGGGGGGGAGCGGTTCCTCTGCCCCCGCTTCCCCCCAGGGTTACTTCCTACGGCCCTCCCCGCGCCCCCCACCACTGCAGCTCACCTCCGCTCAGGGCCGGCTTCCGGCTTTTTGCACCCCAAGGAAAAAAAAATAAAAAGGAGCCGGAGTGCCGCCCCTTGTTAAGTGCTGCCCCAAGCACATGTTTGGAGCGCTGGTGCCTGGAGCTGGCCCTGGATCTGAGGATCCAATGTCAGTTCCTCATCTGCAAAATGAAGATATTTCCATAATTACAAGGGCAATATGATGATTATTTCACTCAATGATTGTCAGGCACTCGAGCTACTATAGGGATGGGGCCAAATATGTACCTCAATTGATAAATGTCCTCTGCAGTTTTGTTGGGTGTGGTATTCCTTCATCTTCCTATTTGTACAATGTTTAGTACTGCTCTGAAATAGGAAACAGCTTCTGCATCCTAAGTGGTGGCTGCACTTCCATGGCAGGAGAAGTGATGCCAAAATATTGAGGCCTTGTGGTCTGAAACCAAGTGCTTTAATTAGGTCATTTCTATATTTCCAAAACAATATTTTTCAGAATTTTTGTTTTGCTGAAATTTTTGAAATTTATTTATTTTTGTTCTGATTAAGGATGAAAGGAAGTTTCGAAATGTTGGCATTCTCTGCAGAATGGAAATTCTGTGTTTTGACCATCTCTAATGAACAGGTGGGTAAATTTGAAAAAAACAACCCATGAGTGGGGAAGGTCGGGTGGAGGGTGAGGGGCTGAAAGGTGATCACAAACTCTGTCAGTCGGTCAGCTAATGACCAGTAAAATAATTCAAAGTAACTCATTAGTGAGGCTGAAATTCTTTGATATAAATTAATTGCAGACAGGAAAACAAAAAAACAAAAAGGGTTTGACTATGAAAAAATAAAGAGAACCACCTACACCTGAGCACAAATTTAAATCTAACATGAAAAGAATAAACTAGAAACACTTCCTGTTTCTATTGCGTTGTTGAAATGAGAAAGAATTCATGCTCGCAAAAGCACAAACAAAAGTCATAGGTTTAGCATTATGAGCACACTCCGCATGATTTATTCCAAGCTTCGTTACAATTGTTGTGACTAAAGGCTGAGCAATTTAGCACAACTGAGACTAAGTGATATATAATGCCTTAGTTTATCTGCGGCTTTCATTAAGCAGACAGCTTAAAGAGTTAATTACGCCTCTGATAATTTTTAATAGCCTGTAGACACGTCACACATTAACGTATTCTAAAGTATTTTCAAAATACTTCAGAACATGCCGGGAAAGCCACATGTGCCATGGTGTTTTAAAAGTCTTAAATATGCCACAATTGTAGATAAATCAATTTAAATGTTTTAAAAGTTATTGGTGAAGTGTAAAACTTCATATGATGCATGAAGCCTCTTAAAACTTTAAAACCATAATTATCAACATTATTCTCCTGGTGCCCTCCCAAAGCTCTTCTCCTAGTGCTTTAGACATGATGGAAAATAGAGGAAAGGGCTGTTCATATGAATTGCCTAGTGACATGAATTTAAAATGTATGAAAGAGAAGGAACATAGGGTGCTGTACCTTCATCAGAAAATGCTAGGGCAAGTGTTTGGCTGAAATGTAGATTCCAAGCCCAGAAAACTGTCAGGAAGTGAAGTGAACATTAGGTACGGCCTCCATTAAGGAAATTCACACTGGTATAACTACATTAATGTAGCTATACCAGTGCTACACCAGACTATACCACTGCACTGATGCTAACTAAATTGCACGGGGCAATTTGGACAATAGTAACTGAACTGATATAGGTACACCAGCGTGAGTGTCCTTGATAGCACCAGGACCTTAGAGAATGACAGAATCTCAGTTAAAGGACCTAATGCTTGATCACATTAAGAAGCGGTTATACATTGGTGGAGATTATTCTTCTGATTCCAAGCACCTTCCCTGTTTATAGAAAGCTAAATAGCTACCATTTATGCAAGACACACAATAAACCATGGGAACATCTATATAGTAAAAACACCAAAACAACCTCCCCTTCTCCTGTGACTCTCAGACCCTGGGTGAACTGACTCCTGCTTGCATTACATGGCTAAAAATAGCGGTATTGGCATTCCTACTCAGGCTGGAACCTGGACTTTGAGACCCACCCCTCCTGCAAACATCTTTTTAATTTCATTAACTTTGCATACATTTATACCCTGTGAGCGCTCCCCAAGCTCAAAGCAAAACTCGGCCACAACTGAAAAGTTTCACCTGATTTCAGGCTCGAACACAGTCAACCCGGGTTTGCTTGAAACTTATCCCAAGATCTGGCCATGATAACGGAATAATTGGTCTTGTGGTTACTGAACCAGGATGAGAATCAGAAGAGCTGCATTAAATGCTCATCTCTAATGTAGGATTCCCATATGACCTTGGACAATTCACTTAGGCTAGGTCTACACTGGGGGGGGGGGAGGAATCGATTTAAGATACGCAAATTCGCGTAGCTGAATTCGATGTATCCGATCCGACTTACCCCGCTGTGAGGACGGCGGCAAATCGACCGCCGCGGCTCCCCTGTCGATGGCGCTTACTCCTACCTGGGCTGGTGGAGTACGCGCATCGATTCGGGGATCGATTGTCGTGTTCCGACGAGACGTGATAATTCGATTCCCGAGAGATCGAATTTCTACCGCCGATTCGGGCGGGGAGTGAAGACAAGCCCTCAATCTGTCTTTCCTATTTAGATTGTAAATTTTTTGGAGCAGACAATGTCTCTTACTAGGTGTCTGCAGTACAGTTCTACTTTGTAAATGAACAAGCATAAACTTCTCAGATCTGTTCACATTCACATGGATGTTTGATGGTACCAGTGCGCAAACAATGAAGTCAACAAGAACTCTGGTTATCTTTTTGCTGCTTTTAGGAATCCAGTGGAGGAAAAAAAACAAGAAAAAAAAAAGGGGGGGGGGTGAGAACTTTGTGTTTTCAAGCTAAGCAGATTTTACTAATAATGGCTAGATAAATATAGAATTTACAACTAATAAAATTAGTGAAGCATATCTCTTTAAAAATCAATTTGAAAGATTTGTTATTAAAACAAGTTTGGTCATAAATCTCTCTGTTTCATGGTGACCGGTATTATGGGATTGTGGATTAGTGGGGGCCCAATTACCTTTGACTCCTTATATAGAATAACTTTCAATCCCAATGGAACAGGTACAAGAGTTTCTTTTGGGGATGTGTGCTTCATAGAAGTCATGGATCAAAGTGATCCCTTGATAGATAACCTGACACCACCCCCAATTCGACTATTAAATGTGCAATTTTTGTTATCATCATGACCTCAACTAAAGAACAGACATGTCCAGGCTATTGGGAAACTGCCCCATTATGGCAGCAGCAGGATCATCAATTAATGTGAGGCGAAAAATACCTAAATTGTATTTCTGGAACAGATCTTATTGTTTTCACCCAGGCCTTAAAAATTCTAAGGAATTTATATTCTTATTCATAATACTTATAGGGCTAGTACATAAACAAGGCTTAGAAATCTGAAAGAGAAATGAAGGACTTTTTCTTTTAGAATGTGCATGGATAAGCCTATAGTACGTTGTGTTTTGACAGCCTACAGCAAGAAGTGGGGTGATGCTGATAATTTTTGCTGAGACGCTACCAAGTAGCAGAAAGGGTAAAAGGATTCTGATCAGGTGAGAGGAGCAGTAAATTAATACCAATGACATTGACCAGACTGCAAATTACATTGATTATTTTAATTTTCTCTCTCTGACACTCAGTTAAACACCCATTGTTCTAGGTTTAAGATAAGCAAAAGGTTATTTTCCTTAAAAAAACAAGACAATTGCCATGCAAGAGGGGATCCAGTGATATGTTATAGTTATGAAGTAAAACTGGAGATGCTGAAGAAGAAAACTGTGATTGTGAGTGAGTGAGAGAAGCAGAGAAAGAGCATGTGCATACACACACAAGGATGTGAGACAATGAGAGACAGTGTGTATATAGGTTTGTGAAGATAGTTTGTGTTCTTGTGTGTTTAAGGGAGTAGACTAGCAAGCAGTGAATTTAAATTAAAAAAAAAGACAAATGTTCTGTTCTCACTGATTAGATGTTCTAACCTTGACAAAAGCTTGTGTGAAATTAAAAAAAGTCATGACAATGTGTGTTAGGAGGAAATTAAGTGAAAGCTTAAGGGAGAATGATGAGATGCAATAGGTTTGCCTTTCTGTTGATCCCTTCCACTAAATTACCATTGCCTTCATCTAACAGGGATACTTGGCCTGTTTATGCACACAGTCTACTGATGTTTTTCCTCCAGACAATAATTATGAATAGCAAAACCTGTATTGCAAACTGGCTATTCAGCAGTTAAGCTTACAGTTGCTAAAGTTATAATGGGGGCACATATCCGTACAGCATACTGTGGAGAATGGAGACTTTCAAGTGGAGAAATTCTAGCCAAGGGCTAAATTCCTCTTTCATTTACACTGGTGCAAGTCTGGACTGACTAGATTTAAGTCAATGGAGTTATGTTGAATTTACCCCTCCATGGGAACCGAACTTGGCCCTCAGATAGTATTTCTCCGTTGTCCACTGTATATACTGTAGGAGATGTCCCTAGCTACTGTACTTTAGCTGCTGAATAGCCAGTTTCCAAGACGGGGTTTGAAACTGGTATAAAAGTGAGAGGTGAATCAAGCTCAGAGACTTTCCTTCTCAGACTGTTGAGATCAAGGATGTATTTTTATTCTACTGACAGATTACCAGGTTACCCATTCCACTTTGCTGCTGCCACTACCATACAATGGTCAAATGGATTTCTGCAGCATGCAATGAGGTCTTCACTGATAAATCTAGGCACAAAAATGTTCAAGAGGTGGGGTGACCCACTGGAGCAGGGGCAATGGATATTCTGTTATCACAACAACATCCCTCTGTCAGAGCTGGCATCGCACAGTGCTGAATCCAGAATGGCACTTTCCCATTTTATACACTGAGAAACTGAATCAGAGGAATTAAGGACTAGATTTTCAAAGGTATCCACTAGTTGTGTGCACCTCAGTATTTGGGCCCCCAATTTTAGAAATATCAAATACAATTTTAAGCATTGTCAAACACGTGCAACTCTCATTGACTTCATCAGCTGGTGTAGGATGTTCAGCTTTTCTAAAAATCAGGCCCCATATGTCTCAAGCTGGATATCCAAGAAAACAGAGGTACTCAACACTAGTGGACATTTTTGAAAATCTAGAACTAAGTGATATGTGCGAGGGTCCACAACTGGCCAGTGGCAGAATAGATTTAGTATGATACTTTGGTACATATGGGGTTAGAAACAAGAGCAGACCATATATAGAAACATAAGCTTCTACTGCAGGGGTCGGCAACGTTTGGCACGTGGCTCGCCAGGGTAAGCACCCTAGCGGGCCGGGGCAGTTTATTTACCTGCTGAAGCGGCAGGTTCGGCTGATTGCGGCCTCCACTCGCCACGGTTCGCCGTCCCGGGCCAATGGGGGTGGCGGGAAGTGGCGCGGGCGAGGGATATGCCAACCCCTGTTCTACTGAAACCTCTAATGAGGCATTTGCAAGTGGAGAAAAAAAAGGAATATCAGTTTAATGCATTTCAAACCACTTCACACCTTTCAGGTTTAAACATTGGCTCAAGGCTTTTGGATAGGTCTCCTGCAGCAGCTGCCCGCTATTTTCCTCTACCCCCAACCCCACTGTCATCCCACTCCGAGTGCAGTGCATGATTTACTGGATCCGACCTGTCTAAATGATGAAACTGAGAAAGCTTTTACCAAGTATGCATATCAGAGAAATGCAAGTATTATGTACATTGTACTGAATGTGTTTTATCCAGCCAAATACAGCAAGGCCATTCATTTGAATACCAAGTACAGAGATCTTTAAAAATCCACAAGATGAATAACAAATCAGAATACCGGCAACGCAAAAAAACAAATCTTTTTCAGAAGGCTTTGAAGAAACGAGTGGGTTTTTGAAAGCTGATTCAAAGTCCAGCAAGAACAGGATCTATTAGATTGTGGAATAATATCCTGAGGAAAGTGGTAGAAACCCCATTGTTTAAAAGTAGTTGGAAAATAAACACCAGAAAATATATTAGAGGAATCAACATTGCACTGGCCTGATAATAGTGTAGGTAGAACGTGAAAGGTCTTTTTTATATCCTAAATATTATAGGTGAAATGCTGGCCCTCTAAGTCAATTGGAGTTTTGCCATTGATTTAAATTAGTCCAGGATGTCACCTTATGATCTAAGGATTCTAATTTCCACTTCTCTCCAACCTACTTTTAAGAAAAAGAAAATGTATGTTTACAGACTAAAATATTACAGTGTTTTGTATAACTGTTTTGGATGAGCATTCTGAAGATGCAGATGCTGGCATATTTATCACCTATTAGAGATGTTTGCAATGAGATCTGGACATCCTACAAGGATTAAACAGCAAAAGGGGCTTTGTGGGCATCTCCTTGCAAAGCGAGACATAAGAGTTCACTTTGGCATTATTAGGAGATGATACATGATATTACAGAAGTTCCCATGACATTCCCATGATATTACAGAAGTTCATACTTCGAGGATAGTGGCCTTTTCTAGTTACATGTGGAAACATGCCATGCAAAAATCCCATACATCATACACTCTGCTGGCTGGAAAGATTGATAATGGGCCACATTTTTTAGGGCCTCTTAGTGGTTTGTTTACACTACAAAAAATACAACTCTGCTTTTAACACAGGTTAGTAGCTTGAGTTAAAGCTTTTAAGGGAGTTTGGGGTTGAACTTGAGCTGCCAGCCTGAATTAAAAGCCAAGTTGCCATGTCTTCATTGTTATTTTAACCTGGATTAGCTAACCCAAAAGAACACTTTTTTTTTGCAGTGTAGATGTATCATTGGATGCACACGCCATACTTGCACACTAAAATGGGTGGAATTGCAAAATCCCTCGATAGGCCTTGCGTGCATAAAATATGTGATTTACATATGAAAATGTAGATTTTTCACAGGACAGTGCTTGTGCTTCAGCTATGTCAGGGCATTTTCAGTGGCACATTGACTGTGAGGTTGAAAATTCGACAATTACAGGTTTACCGTTTTAAGGTTTCCAGTTTATTCTACAGAATAAGATTTCATTTCTCAGTACTTAATCTCCTAAGATCTTTTCATTCCACTGGACTGTCAACTGAGTTGTACAGGTGACATCAACAAGGCTCACACATTTATACAAATAAAAGACACAGGGCCAGACCCTCAGGTGACATAATTTGGCACAGCCTCCAGTGACTTCAATGGAGCGATGCAGATTTACACCAGCGGGGGATCTGGCCTAAGGCTCTATGAATCCTTTTATGAACTAGAGGTTCCTGCATCTTTCTGTTCTAATGTAGGATTTAAAAGGTGTTGAATATTTGCTCTTAGTTACACATGAAAAAGAAATATAAACTAGTCAGCTCTGCACTCTTCTTGTTAAATTTTTCACAAGGAATGAGTACTTCTATCAAACAATTCCCAAACAACCTTTTCCCTAGTTCATTTCTGCTCAAGTCTAAGCTCTGTGTGACTGTCCACCATGAGGTCTGTCTGGACAAAAGACTTCTCATTTTTGCCCTGTTTCTGACTCCTCCCCCCCAAGTATGATGACTCATAGTGAATACTAGACAAAGGGACTGATTATAAAGTAAGACATTTGCAATGCTTAATTAATTTTGCCTTTCCTTCCAATGGTTCCAGCTTAGGCCAGGAAAGTGGGAACTTCTGCATATTAAAAGCCCATCCTAGTGGATAGTGAAAATTTACTGCAAGAAAATATTTTGTCAATATCAGTCATTTCTGACCCTAACTTTTTCCAAGGAAGAAACAACAGGACTGTGATTGGGAGCTCACTTACTACACAGTTTTCTAGAAGTGTAACTCTATTGACTTCAGTTGATTTATTTTACTGGTGTGAGATCAGAATCCAACCCAGTTTGCTTAATTTAATTCTAGGTCTTTTCAGTTGCAAATGGAACAGATTTTTATTTAAACCCCCAAGTAAGAGTGTCATTATCCACAAATCTGCTCATAAAATGTTTTGGCAACTGAAAAAACAAAACAAAAACAAAAAACAAAACACACCAGCAGAGGAAGCCATTAGGATGAAAACATTTCAAATCATGTCATTCATCAACATCTCTGCTCGTCCAACAAAATTTGTCTTTGGTACAGGCAATTGTGATAGTTATTCTCTGTACTTTTCAGCAACACATTTTTCTGATTAAAAATAGGAGAATACTGGCAATAGTTATAGATGGAAAAGACCTATTAGTTCTTCAAATCCACCTCCCTTCCAAGGCAGGATATTATCTCTGGCAGAGGATATATCAGATACTAAACTGTTCCCACACTAGGTTTTAGCCAAAAGTCTGAATAGAAAGATCCTTGTGGAGGTGTCACAATATTTTACTTAGGAAAAAAAAGCAGCCATTTTGGCACTTTTTAAAAATCATGCTTATAATCTTGTGACCTAAGTAATCAAAGGCTTTATGGGTCTAGTTTAGTATAATTTTCACAGAGGTGCTAGAGACATGCAGTTGTTGCCAACCTGAGTAGTTTCGTTTCAGATAACGTTTTCCTGCCCCTCCCCAAAAAGATATATACATATAGAGTGTCACAGTGTGTGGAGTGGCTCATGACCATGACTGCCTAGCTCAGGGCAGACTGTCAAAAACAGGGCAGATCCCTCCAAGTGGTGGTATGTTTGATAATTAGGTTTTACAAAGTCAGTAACAAATGGGAACTCCTGGATCATTATAATGGTCTTACCATGGAGTCAGACAGACAGACCCCTTAGACCAGTGCTTTTACTCTCCAGTCTATCTTGCCAACCAGACAAACTGGACTATGATAAATGGTCACTAACACAAAAATATCACACAATACTTCGGTTACTTCCCATCCCAAGAGGCCAGTCCTCGATCCCAGATCTTACACCAAAGACAGTGCCTATAACCAATCCTGTAATAAACTATCTAAAGGTTTATTAATTAGGAAAGAGAAATAAGATAGTTGTGTACAGGTTAAAGCAAGGAAACAGTTGAACAAATAAGCTGCAGTCTAAACCCTAAGAGTGACAGAGTTATAGTGATCTATCAATTCAAAGCATCTTTCAGAGCGGACCCAGGAAGCAGCCACTGAGGATCACTAGATCTAGTTTGGTATGTCTGCTGTCCGAATTCTCACAGGGTCAAAGAGATGAAAAAAAATCTTCACATCAACTATTTTTATTTCCCTCTTCCAGCATTCAAAGCAATGGAACAAGGCCTCCTGCATGGGTGGGGCAACTAATAATGTTTTTTTCTTATAACGGACCATTTAAATATCGATAGTCCTCCTGGATGGGCAAGGGGTGGAAATGACAATTCTTGTCCCTGGGTTCACAACTTCAGAGCAAAACATTTTCAAAAGTTATAAAGCAAAATTTACATAATTTTCTTATAGCATGGAATACAGACATTACAAGTGAGATTAATGCATGCAGCAATTCATAAGCATTTCATAGAATCTAAACCAGGGGTGGCAAACTTTTTGGCCCGAGGGCCACATTGGGGTTGCAAAACTGTATGGAGGGTTAGGTAGGGAAGGCTCTGCCTCTCCAAACAGCCTGGCCCCCGCCCCCCATCTGACCCCTCCCCCTTCCCACCCCCTGACTGCCCCCCTCAGAACCTCCCGACCCATCCAACCCCCCCGCTCCTTGTCCCCTAACTGCCCCCTCCCGGGACCCCACCCCCAACTAACCACCCCCTCCCAGGGCCCCACCCCCTATCCAACCCCCCCCGTTCCCCGTCTCCTGACTGCTCTGACCCCTATCCACACCCCCGCCCCCTGACAGGCCCCTCCAGGACTCCCACGCTGATCAACCCCCCCCCCCCCCCCCCCATCTCCCGACAGTCCCCCAGAATCCCTGTCCCATCCAACCGCCCCCTGCTCCCTGTCCCCTGGAACTCCCCGGCCCCTCTTACCAGGCCACTCAGAGCAGCATGTCTGGCAGCCGTGCTGCCCCGCTGGAGCCAGACACGCCGCCCACCGCGCTGCCTGCACAGCAGCTTGGCTGTGGGGGAGGGGGAACAGCAGGGGAGGGGCCAGGGGCTAGCCTCCCCGGCCGGGAGCTGAAGGGCCAGGCAGGATGGTCCCGTGGGCCAGATGTGGCCCACGGGCCATAGTTTGCACACCTCTCGTCTAAACAGTAAAAACATTCTAATAAGACTAATATCTATTTTCAGCAAATCTAACATACATATGAACTGGTCTGGTCTCCAGTTGTGAGTTTGTCAGTTCTTAGTGAATGTCTGAAGGCTTGGCAAGAGCGGATACCTGGTCTCCCTGTGGCACTTAGGCCAAGATTTTCAAAAGTGACTACTGATTTTAGATGCCCAACTTGAGAAATCTCTTAAGGGACCCAATTTTTAGAAGGTTTTAAACAGACCCTCTCTGAAAATTGGGATTTTTTAAGGGTTTCTAATAAAGCAATTGGCCTAATTTGTTACTGCTTGTTTGAGTCATCCACACTGTCTTTCGATATAGGAATGCTGGGAAATCATCTAGAGAGCTGATTCTTCTCAGGGGGACAACTGGGGATCCCAGCAGAATTGGTGGAAAGAAAATGAGGAGATCAGGAGGCAAGAGGAGCATAGATGAAAGGATGAAGGCTATGATAGAGAGAAAGGTAGGAAAAGGGAGGGATAGAAGACCTCAGACCCTAGACATGAGCTGCTTTGATGTGTAGAAGTCTTCTTACCAGCCTCACCATGTGTAATGCTATTAAGCACGCCGTTCATGACATCCTTTGTCTCGGTTTTCACTTGCACTTGTGATGTGGCAGTTACACAGTATCCACTTCTCTTCTCACAAAGAGCACTGATAGCTCTTCTTGAAGAGACAATAAAATATCCTGCTGCTACCAAAGTATCAGCAGAAGCCCTACTGGGCAGGAGGGGGAGGGAAATACCCCAATCTTCATTTATTTCCCCCCCCCCAAAATTCTCAGTTTAAATGTTCCCTTTTCTTGGTATCATCATACTGAGAAAAATTTATATAGCAGTTTATTCTTCTCCTGGCTTCCCTCTCAATAAACCCATCACCAGTGAAAGACTGCCCATGACCTTTGTCCCCCCTTTTAATTTAGGCTTCTTGAAGTGGATATGCCCCTTTAAACATCTACAAAGGTTTCCTTTTCACCTTAACATTCTTGTATAATGGTTTCCCTACAATTAAGGAATTATGAAGGCTCCCATCAACATGTCATTGTTAAATTTACTATCCCTACATATCAATATAGCTCAAAGGATTTTACTATAAGTTTGATTTTGAAATAGGAGTATTTTTCTATAGCTAGTACAATTATTTCATTATTGGTCGTAACTGGGGATCGCTCTTCAAATAGAATAAGAACTTTCACCTAAAACTCAAAGCAAACAGCCATGTTTAATGGTTTAAAAAAGTTCCATTAAGGCCATTTTTGGATCTTAAATCAGTGTATAGTAAATAAGAGGTAACTCCATTCATTTTAATAGATTGATTGGTAGCATAACCGAGATTAGAACCCAACCCTTAACTTCTCTCCCATATGCATTTTTTTTTTTTAAAACACAGTCACCGCCTCCTGTTTTTTGGTTTTGGCTAGAAACACGAGAAGAGAGACTTACTCCTCTTGCAGGAAGATGGTCCCCTAACTCATGCAGTGCCTCATTGACGTCAGCAGGTCTCACAACCTATTACTCCTGAGGGAATTCTGTGCCAAAAAAATAAAATTTCTGCACAAAAAAAAATATTTCTGAACACAATATTTTAAAATTTGGCAAATTTTATTAGTCAATAAATAAATGTGGAGGCTCCAGCATGGCAGTGGGGAGCACAGGCCACTGGCTGCATGGAGGTGAGAGATCACCCTGCAGCTCCCCTGCCCCTTGGGACACAGACTCAGCTGTACCTGACCCTGACACCTGCTTGAGAAACACCCCAGGGCACTGCCCCTCCATGCCAGGCGCACCAGGTGTGGGGCAGGCAAGTTCATCCCAGCAGTATCCAAGTGTGGAGGGGCTTGGTGTGAGGTATCCAGGTGTGGGGTGAGGGTTCAATGTGGGGCAATCTGTGTACAGCGGCTTAGTGTGTGGGGGGGGATCTGGATGGACAGGGGGTTGTTGGGGGTTCTGGGTGCAGGGGTAATGGATTCTGCAGAGGGGTCCAGGTGAAGGTGGTTGGGGCTCAGCAGGGGAGGTCTGGGTATAAGGGATGGCACTCAGCGGGGGGGGGGGGGGGGGGTCAGGTGGGGGGGGCTCAATGAGATGTGGTCCAGGTGCAGGGGGATTGGGACTCATTGGGGTGGGGGTTCAAGTGCAGGGAGCTTCAACAGTGTGGGTGCAGGAATGGGGGTCTGGTTGCAGGAGGTGAGACTCATTGAGGTGGGGGTTAGGATGTGGGGGGCTCAGTGGGGAGGTTCTGAGTGCGGGGGGGGGAGGTTTGATTGGGGGGGATCCAGATGCATGGGTGGCAGACAGAAGGAGCAGCTCCCTGTACAGTGACCCCTCCCCCTGCAGCTGAGGAGCAATGGGGCAGAAAGCAGGGGGAGGGGTGCGGCACGTCCTGCAGCCAGGGAAGATTTCTGGGGGTGGATCGGAGGTGGCCGAGTCTGCTCCTTGCAGGGGAAGATAGGGTTGCCAACTTTCTAATTGCACAAAACTGAACACCCTTGCCCCACCCCTGCCAAGAGGCCCCATCCCTTGCCCGGCCTCTTCTCCGAGGCTCCATCTCCCAACTCACTCCATCCACTGCCTCTGTCGCTTGCTCTCCTCAGCCCTCACTCACTCATTTTCACTGGGCTGGGGCAGGGGATTTGGGTGCAGCTGGGGGTGTGGGCTCTGGGGTGGGGACAGGATGAGGGGTTTAGGGTGCAGGAGGAGGCTCCAGGATGGGGCTGAGGGGTTCAGAGTGTGGGAGGGGGCTCCAGGTTGAGGCAGAGGGTGGGGTTGTGGGAGGGGGGTACAAGCAGGGCTTTGGAGCGGAGCCCCGAGCTGAAGAGCGGAGCTGCAGGTTTTTGCCTGGAGCTTGCTCCGGAGCCAGAGCACAGCTCCAAAGCCCTGGGTACAAGCTCTGGGCTGGGGGTGTGGGCTCCAGGGTGGGGCCAGAAATGAGAAGTGGGGGATCTGGGCTGGGGCAGGTGTGTGTGTGTAGGCTGTAGAGTGGGCTGGGAATGAGGGTTTGGGGTGCAGGAGAGGGCTCCAGGCTGGGGCTGAGGGGTTCAGAGTCCGGGAGGGGGTTCCAAGCTGGGGCAGGGTTTGAGATGCAGGAGGGCGAGTGGACTCTGGGAGGGAGTTTGGGTGTGGGAGGTGGCTAAGGGCTGGGGTAGGGGGTTGGGATGTGGGAGGAGTTTCGGGGAGTGGGCTCCGAGTGGCACTCACCTTGGGTAGCTCCCCGGAAGCAGTGACATGTCACTCAGCTCCTAGGTGGAGGCGTGGCCAGGCGTCTCTGTGCACTGCCTCCAGGGCCGGCTCTAGGCACCAGCAAAACAAGCTGGTGCTTGGGGCGGCACATTTTTAGGGGCGGCATTCTGGCGTGGGCCATGCCGCCCCTAAAAATGTGCCCCGGCCGCCCTAACTCACCTCCGCTGCTGCCGCTCACACGCCGCTGCTCGCCCTCCCTCCCAGGCTCTCAAACCCGGGAGGGAGGGGGAGATCCCGAGCGGCCGCGCTGCGCTAAACAGCTGATTCGCACGCTGCGGCCACTCGGGATCTCCCCCTCCCTCCCGGGTTTGAGAGTCTGGGAGGGAGGGGGAGACCCTGAGTGGCCGCGGCGCACGCGCTGCTTCTCCCTCTCCCTTCCTCCCTCCTAGGCTTGAGAGCCTGGGGGGAGGAGGCAGGGCTGGGGATTTGGGGAAGGGGCGGAGTTGAGGCGGGGCCGGGGGGGGGTAAGAAAAAAAAACAGGGGGGGGCGGCCAAAATTGTTTTCGCTTGGGGCGGCAAAAATCCTAGAGCCGGCCCTGACTGCCTCTGCCTGCAGGCGCCACCCTTGCTGCTCCTATTGGCTGCAGTTCTCAATCAATAGGAGCTACAGAGCCAGCACTTGGGATGGGGGCAGCGCACGGAGCCCCCATGGCCGTCTCTTCACCTAGGAATCGAGGGACATGTCATCGCTTCTGGGGAGTGGCGCAGAACCAGGTAAGGAGCCTGCCAGCCCTGCCAACCAGACTTTTAAATGCCTAGTCAGCAGTGCTCACTGGAGCCACAAGGGTCCCTTTTTGACTGGGGCATTCCAGTCGAAAACTGGACACCTGCCAACCCTAAGGGAAAAGGCAGTCCCATCCTTCCCCATCCCCAGTCCAGCCAGGATTAGCAGCTGGGCTCGGCGCAGGGAAGGAGCCACTGGCCGGGGCATCCCCAGCACCGCCCCCTGCTGTGATTTACCTCGTTGCCTGAAATAATGCACCCGTTCTGCTGGGGAGTGGTGCCTGACCACTCTTGAGGCTTCTCTTTGCTTCCCTGTCAGAAAGGGATTTTTCTACAGAGAAGTAATGAATTCTGCGCATGCGCAGTGGCGCAAAATTCCCATAGGTGTAAACTGTGCAGCGATCTGCCCATACATTGTAACTTAATGTAAGATTAAAGTGAAAAGGCCTGAGCTGATGTCCAGTGAAATTAATAGAATGACTCCCATTGATTTCAATAGATCTTGGCTCAGGTCTTACATACTATGAGAGAACCAGCTCTTAAAAGATTTCCAGGGTATATTTGCAGGCTCAGGACTCAGATTCACCAAAAAACTATTTGAAATTCACTTATAAGTTCTTAGTTTTGATTATGTAGTAGAGAGGCAAAATGGCTTGCTTCTAAGCCTTAGAAAATGGATATATATATTTTATAAATGAAATATATATAATACAATTATTAAATTTTTGTTTTACTTTAGGCAGTTGCAGTTACAAATGGAAGGAGAGAAATTTCTGTTTGATAAATTTAACAACTATATTGTGGTTAAATCAGAAGAGTTCTTCCCATAAAGGTTAACAATGGATAATTACTTGCTCAGGAAATCACTAAAATGACATGGTTTTGCTGCTTTGTTTTCACTGAAGTTTTATGATGCTCCCTTCTTGCCACTTATAAATGAAACAAATGAGGTTAGATGGCAAAGACTATGAAATGAATTAGCAATAATGAGTTTAGTAACTAAAAACATTAGTAGAGAAAATTGAGTTGACCTTACTTTTATAATTATTCATTTTCTTAATTGTTTTTTCTGGAATAATTGGAACCAAATTAAATAATACCAAGTACAAGCTTCACATGAGATCATATATTTGGCACAGATTAATAACAGTCCCAAATACAAATTCAGTTGCCCAGTTAGAGGTCATCCAGCTGGCAAATGCCTGTCTAGAACGGAGACTTGGCTACTGAAATTTTCAGTCAGGAAGCCTCTTTTTCAGGAGGGCCTGAGCTTCAGGACGGAGGCACATTTATTTTCCTAGCTGCTATGGAAATGGCATACAAGTTAACACACCATGTTGTACTCATCAGTACGCCAAAGCTAGTGAGGGAAGTGGCAATTTGAATTAACCTTTGAGGATCTCCATGGTGTATCATCTTCCAGTTCTGCAGCCCTTCCAGTACAACTCATGCTGAGTAATCCCATTGATTTCAACAGCTCAAGAAAATCAAAACAAGAACACCCAACATAGTGGGTATCACAGTTATCACCAAATGCCCTTATCCGTGAGTGCTGTAAAGTAGTGAGAGATACAGTCCAATTCTCTCACCTTTCAGCCTATTAATACATGAACCCCATTGAACCCACAGAATTATTTGCATGCGTAAGTACTACTCAATGTGAGCAAGGCTTGCAGAATCAGGTCCTGTGTGATCAAGAAATACAAGCACAGTGATCTCAGTGAGTTGATAGGAGCCAAGTACCTCACAAGATCAGGGTTATAACCCTTAATATTTGTACAGTAGAAAACTCTGGTGTTGTAAAGCCCTATATAAATGTTAACTATTATTTAATCCCTCCCACATTTTAGTCACTTCTTTTCAGAACTATGCTTCCTACTGAAAAGATCAGTCCTCCCTAGAATTCCTTGGAACAAAATTTTATAGAAAGGAAACAAAGCTGAGTTAAAACGAGTTAAAAGTCCATATGGAATACAGTTAAAGTGCTGAAAGCAAAGTTTAGGGTAAGGAAGTCCCCTTCAGAATTATGCACAGTTTTTGTTTGTTTTAAAAGTGCCCCCCCCCCACAAGTTCCTTTCATATGAGGAACTCAGTTCTTTACAAATTATAAATCTGATTGAATTAAAGGCTCAAAAATAACCCCTTATAGGAAAGTACTATTCACTCCATTTTGCAAATGGGGAAACTGAGGTTACATTACGTGCCTAAGTTTACGCACAAGTGAGAAATTGAATCCAGAACTCTCAGACCTATGCCTTAATCATAGGACAACCTGACACCAGGTCAGTTGAGGTCTGAGAGCCTTTTAGAGAGACTGGATCAAGTTCTGAGCCATCCTGGCTCAAATTTCAAGATGATAGCAAGCCTGGGATGACTGAAGTTGCTTTTGGGATGATTGAAGTTGGTTTTGTCTGAGTTTCACTGGTAGTTTTGGAGCTGATTCAGATCTGAATCTCAAAACAAAACCCATGTGCAGAACAGGTTCCAACAGGCCCCTGTGAATCAATTGCCACCCTATTCCACACAGCTTTAGTTCCATTATTAAATTCAATTAAAAATACCAACAAATGGGTAAACTGATTGTCACTGAGCCGAGCTACACATTGTGTTCAATTTGATACACTACCTAGCAGTAAGTTCCAAATGGGGAAATGGGAATTAGTGGCGCTCCCTCTCCAATTACTAATTCTGCAGAAACATAAACATCTCAGCAAAGGGACACAGCAGCCGCTTTCAGGCTTCTTATAAACAAACAGACGTAATAGTTGAGAGGATATTTAGAATAAAGCAGGCCTTTGTTTTTCCACTGTACCCTCAAGTTCTTTCATTTCTTTGTCAATAAATGTAATAATTGATTGTGAAAAAAAAAAAAACCCACAATGCAACAGCATAAGAACAATGCCCAGTTTAAACTGACATAATTTGAAGCATATTTTGTGCAGTCACGTGAGTGGTGTCCCATTTATACACATGGCTCTTTACAACCTAAGTAACAGTTTTCTTTTCAGCTGGGTACATTCTTGGGCCAAAGCTTATAGAAGTTACACTGGGCCAAACCCTGAACTTGGAACAGTGAAGACACAGAACCCTACCAAAGCCTCACTGCCCAGGCAGGCTCTGACTCCTGTCTCCCTTCCCTTTAAATGCTGCTCCAGTGCTGACCAGGGAGGTTCTCCTCAGCCATAGTTGGGCAACTGCCCCACAGCAGCCCTACCCCACTGTGCACCACACCCAAGAGGTGGTCTCTGTTTTGCCCACTAGACATGGGAGTGATACCAGAGAGAGTGTCTCCCACATGATCTCTGTTTCAGAAGTTGGCTCTCCCAAGCAGAGTGACAGCTAAAAAGACAATAGGGGGCTGAGGGTGTGACCCAATCCAAGGCTTTAGACTTGGACCACAGCACTGAAATGGAGAGGTCACCTAAGACCAGGAAGGGAGGGACGGGTCCTTGAGAATAGCCCATCCCACAGGGCAATCATGGGCGAGGGGAGAAACAGACCCTCCCCATGACCGCTTTCCACTCTCAAACCTCACTAGGATTCATTCTACCAGTGACTGCTTTACAATATGCGGTGCATTACTATACTATGAGCATATTGCTTATCTCAGTCATTACTGCTGTCTGAGTGGAGGTTGATCACAGCAAAAAGTGGTTAAGCAAAAAAGGGATACAAAAATATGCTGTCAGGCTACAGGGAATGAAGAAAGATCATACTGTATCTGACCCACACTAACTTAAACAAAGACTAGCCTGCCTGGCCTGAGGAGTCTCTTACTCTAGTGTAGGTGGGAAGTACCTTACCTTCATGGGCCCCCAATGAGGTGCATCTTTCTGTACACTATTCAGCAAGGTACTTGAGCTCATGTGCTTATAATTAGACACAGGCTTAACACAACCATCTAGTGTAATTCTAGACAAAACAGGCATAGATTGAGCTCAGCTCCCATTTCCCATTAACATACTAACATAAGTGGCCAGATGTTCTAGTCCACACACGGGATGTTGAGCTCTTAAGAATGTAAGAGTTGCCATACTGGATCAGACCATGGCCCATCTTGCCCAGTATCCTGTTTCCAGTGATGGCCCATACAGGGGGAATGGACAGAACAGGGCAATTGTGGAGTAATATATGGAGATATTCCTATCTCATAGAACTGGAAGGGACCCTGAAAGGTCATCAAGTCCAGCCCCCTGCCTTCACTAGCAAGACCAAGTACTGATTTTGCCCCAGATCCCTAAGTGGGCCCCTCAAGGATTGAACTCACAACCATGGGTTTAGCAGGCCAATTCTCAAACCACTGAGCTATCCCTCCCCCCTGTCTTCCACTCCCAGCTTCTGGTAGTCAGAAGTTTCAGGTCACTCCAAGCATGGGTTGCATCCCTGACCATCTTGGCTAATAGCCAGTGATGGACCTAACCTCTGTGAATATATATTTTTGAACCCAGTTATACTTTTGGCCATTGCAACATCCCATGGCAATGAGTTCCACAGGTTTACTGTGTGTTGTGTGAAAAAGTACTTCCTCTTATTTGTATTAAAGCTACAGCATGGCAACTTCATTGGGTGACCCCTAGTTCTTTGTATTATGTGAATGGATAAATTACACTTCTCTGTTAATTTTCCACATACCATTTCATGATTTACAGATTTCTATCAAATCCTTACAAATTGTCTCTTTTCTAAACTGAACAGCCCTAATATTTTTAGTCTCTCCTCAAATGGCAGCCATTCCATACCCTTGATCATCTTTGTTGCCCTTCTCCAGTCCCATTATACCCTTTCTGAGATGAGGCAACCAGAACTGGAAACAATATTCAATGTCTGGGTGCACCATGGATTTATATATTGTCTTGATGATATTTTCCAACCCTTTTCTAATAGTTCCTAACATACTGTTAGAATCAAGCAATCAAAAAGGCTAAGATCTCTTCCTTGGGTAGTAACAGCTAACATTATATATGTATAATGGGATTATTTCCCCCCCCCCCCCCCATGTGCATTACTTTGCACTTATCAGCATTGAATTTCATCTGCCATTTTGTTGCCCAGTCATCCAGCTTTGTGAGATCCCTTAGTAACCCTTCACAGTCTGCTATGACTTAACTATTTTGAACAATTTTGTATCATCTTCTGAAAGTCTAAACAGGAGTGTCACAAAGGTCACTGCTAGGGGCTGAGCATTTTTGATAATTATTTGTGTCTCTAAATTGGAGATGAGCCCTTTTGGAAATTTGATCCAGACTGTGGGTCCCAAGCACTTGAAAATCTGCCCCTTAAAAGTCTAAGTTCCCCCAAAAGGTGGCCAGGTAGATTTAATTATAATATCTAGTCTTATGTAGCATTTTTCATCCATAGAACTCAAAGCACTTTACGGCGTAGTTAAGCATCATTATCCCCATTTTACAGATGAGGAAACAGAGGCATGGAGAGGTTAAAAAGACTTTGCTGGGTGATTTTGGCTATCTGATGGTTAAGCTGGGAATAGAATCAAGGTCTCCTTAGTCCCCCTGCTAGGCCATACTGCTCTATTAGGCCACACTGCCTGATCTTTGTAGTGTACTGAATCTGAACTGGTTCCATTGACAGGGCTGCCTGCTTGGCGTATTCTAGTATTGACCTCAGCAGTTGGTTAGGGTGAACAAACCCTTCACTTATGGACCCCTGGGGGAAAAAGGGTTATTGTAGGTTAAAAATGGGAATATACCTATATCTCAGGAAAAAACATTTAATTGTATTTTATTTACAGAATTGGGCCTAATTAGCATCAATAGCAGCTGCACCCATGCATACCCTGGGCACTATTTGGTTCGTAGAGGTTACGTATCGATAGGAAATGTCAATGAAATATAGCAAAATAAAAATTTTCAATCTTGTGAATATCTTGAACCACCTGACTTAACCAACACATTACATGCTTCCAAATGATAACAGGCCAAGAAAAGATCTCACTCAGACATGTGTCATTAAAATCATGTGTCCATTCCTATTTATTATAATAAAAAAGAAGAAAATCTAGATTTGAGTCATATTTCCTAAGAGTTCATCATATGCTGGCACATAACACTTGTGAATTTTATTCAATTCATTTAAAATGATTTCTAGCACACAGCCAGCAAGTTAAGGACTGCAAGGAATTCAAATGATCACCAGGCATAGAAGATTTCTCAAGAGACAGCTTTCAAATCATAAGCGAGGTATATTTTCCTTTAGGAATTGTACTTAAAAAAAATTAGATCTAATGACTACATATTTTTCAAAATAAGACAGGCTTACTCATGTTGTGAAATCAATTGACTCACATATCCTTAAAAGGGCAGATTCTATTTTTTGCACAAAAGTCAGTTTGAAATGGGCCAAGATACAGCAGCTCAACAAATCTCAATTGCTATCAATCCTAGATGTAGATGCATAGTTACTGGAGGCAAGAGAACTAATTTTTTACTAGTACGTCTTGGAGTTGTTTAGGACCAAGTTAGGACCCATTTGTGTGCCGGTACAAGGGATGTATGCCTCTTTAATCCCTTACACCAGTGTACCATGCTGGGACATTGCAGGCTTCACAGAACTGCTACATACCCTCTTGTGCAGGTGGGTAGAGTCTTGACTCTGCTCTTTCAATGTCCCCATCAGAGTGCTTGCTCTGGTCCATTAGGGAGCATTAGCAGCAACAGGGATAGAACTACTACAGTGCACCCCTTCCCTGCTGCAGTGAGGAGACTGGGAGCAAGACTGTGATTAGTACAGAGGTAAATAGACTAATTGTACAGATTTTTAATCCTGCTTAATGAATGGATTTTAAATTATATGATCTAGCCTCTGTAGTTTGCTTCATAGTTAGTGTAACACTGTGATGAGCATGTTACGTTCTCAACTTGGATTTACTCTTGATTTTTCTGTTTTCAGTGTCAAATAAACCTGGTTTTATTTAAAAATATTGGAAATGATACTTGTTAGGTAAAGGGTAATCGCTGCTGGGAGCTCTCAAGGGAAAGTGATTACACACAAAGAAGGTACCACGCTTAGCACTTCATCAAAGTGAGAGCTGGCAGAGGTCAGGGTGGGCACATAGCCCTCCGGGGCAGTTTGGATCCAAGAAGCAGTGATCCAGTGGAGTTTTCAAAGTTAAAATAGCTCTTCTAAGGGAAGGATGGATCAAACCATTCTTTGGCGCATGTGAGTGTGTGAGAGAGAAATATTTTAGCGTCTAAGTAGTTGGGGGAAGAGTTTGATGCATTATTTTGGAATGGACAGCACAGTTTAATCATACTACATTCCAATGCTCTCTGAATACTATTTCCTATGGCATAAAGAATATTTCCCAGAACTCAGAAGTCCTGAGCAAGAGAGAGATATGTCAAGGTATCTTTAGGACAGTTTCACCTAACACTTCCCTGCCAAATGAAGCTATTACTGCGAGGGAGCAGGGAAGCTTAGGGATTATGTCAAGGGTGATGTGGCTTGCCCACTTCAAGGAGAAGTAGTGAGCATTAGAGCTAGTATGGAAGGTAAGTAGTTATAAAACTGAGCAAGATGTTTTCCATCTGACTGTTTCTCTAAGTCCTAGTCTACACTTGGGGGAGAGGCGGAAATCGGTTTAAGTTACGCAACTTCAGCTACGTGAATAATGTAGCTGAAGTCGACATACTTAGATCGACTTACTGTGGTGTCTTCACTGCAGTGAGTTGACTGCTGCCGCTCCCCCATTGACTCTGCCTGCGCCTCTCGTGGAGTACAGGAGTTGATGGGAGAGGGCTCGGGGGTCGATTTATCACGTCTAGACTAGACACGATAAAATCGATCCCCGCTGGATCGATCGCTGCCCACCGATCCGGCGGGTAGTGTAGACATACCTTAACATTCCCTCTTCATTTCACTGATCTTGTTTTTATTGATAGCATCAAGTACATGTATTGAGTAATTCACCCCAACTTAGCGTATACTCACACCTCTTTCATCTGGTTGATATGATGGGACTTGCAGAGAACAAATACCAGTATTTCTGCTCTCACTAAATCAGTAATTACCTGGCCTCTCAAATAGGTTTTTTATTAAGCAGCCTTTATGTAGAACTTATTGTCATTTTCCAAATGAAGGAAAATGCTTCAATCAGTCACTGGTTTTGATTTACAACCAATAATGCTGTGGACTCAACAAATGGAGATTGCTGACTAGTGAGAACAATGAACTTAGTTAACAGAATTAACAAGTGTGTTGTTTAACAGTAATGACAGCAATAAAACAGGAGATGTGACGTTGATACAGTCACAACTGAATCATAATGGATGAGATATTTATGGCAAAGCTGTTAAAACATTGAATAAAATATGGGGAGAGTAAAAGCAGATGTGGTTTTATTCTTCTGAGCTGAAGCTTGTAAAGTAAGAGATAGTATGAGTAATAGTCACAGGTTCTAGTTCACAATGCATTAATAAATATTGATATGGTGCCAGTGCTGAACTTTCCAGATACAGAAATAAAGTGAGAAAACCTGCTCTTGCATTATGTATTACTAACTTTAAATTTTATGGCACACATGGCAATATCCCATTATGATATTACACACACGCCCTTTACTTATATAACTACAGATCATGCAGGTTAAATGCACAAACTTTTTCCTATGGGAAAGTGTTTCTAGCTAAAAAAAAATAGATTAGGATCTGACAAATGGCATTGTTCTAGAGTCATTACACATCTATTTTATGTATGTATTTTAGTTACTTATGTGGTCCCCATTACTGTAATGGCTCACAATCTTTTAATGCATTTAACCTACCTCAAAAGGGGTGTTGTGAGGATAATACCACTATCCCCATTAAAAAAAAAAAAAAAAAAAAAAAAAAAGAGGATCTCAGGGACAGAGAGACTATGTGACTTAGCAGCACCACACAGGAAATCTGTGGTGGTGAAGAGAATTGAACTTTAGCCTAAGCTGGTACCCTAACCACTGCACCACACTTCCTGTCCTAGTGAATGTAATGCCGCTCCTACTTACTTTCAGGCAGCAGCCATGTCTGGAACCCACAAACATAGTGAAGGTGCCTTGTGCTGCTCTAAGTCCTGCTTTGGGTAGACATTTGACTCTAGGGCCTCCTTACCCAAGTTTCTGCTGGTTTCCACTAGCAGAGTAGAGGGGGTGAATGGTGCTCCCCCTGTTTTCTTAAACCGAGTATCCATGGTTTTGCCTCATATAGTAATACCATTGCCCCAGGCTTGCACTGAATTTTACTTCATTCTCTGCCTTTCTTCAGATTGTTTCCGTAAGTTTGCACCAAAGGTTGCATCCCCCTTTTTAACATAGTATCATCCCCATAAGCTTGGGCTGAGCATTTGCTTTCCTTACAACCCAGCCGGACAACAGATTCTCGGCCTGGAGGTCTCGGTGAATCTGGTGAAACTATTATTTTTACTAAGTAGCATATGTGCTCAGTCTACATGCTAACCTGATCCTGCATGTGATATCTCCAACATGCCATTTGGTTTAGAAGACGAGTGCCAAATAACCAGGGATCACTACTCATATTGCACTAGTTTTCTCAAGTGGATATGTATATGGCTAATCTGAAGAAACTAGTTTAGTTTCATCTCCCACCCTCCACTATCTTCAGTGCAGGAGCTATCATGGAATCATGTTTTTGAAGAATAATTTTGTCTTTTCCCTTCAAAACTTGGGAGCATGTTCGCAGTTAGCTAAATAGCAGTTGCTATTTCAGGGTCAAGTCTGGACTTCTGTCATGGTCTAAAATGTCACATAACCCCAGTGAAATGTAAGCTGGCTGCAAATTTGGGTCAAATTTTTAGCTAGCTTCAAAATCCTACATAAAACATCTGGCATAACACTTCTGTTGTATTATTGCTTGTATGTAACTATACCAGCTGTGCTTTGTTTTCTCTTTACTGCACATTTAAAATGCTAGAGTCAGATTTTAATAAGCCCTCAGCACTCAGTAGCTCCTGGGTGAACAGGTGAACAGCTGAACACGTTTGAAAAACCCAGCCACTTAATATAGGTGCCTAAATGAGAGCTGAACTCTTTAGAAAATATGGCCCCCTAGAGTCTGCTTGTCTCCAGGGCTAGCTGCTATGGCATGAGGTGAATTTACTGCAGCTGGTATAGAGGAAATATACATATGCTCTCTCCCTCATGATTTTCTTTTTGTTGTACTTCAACTGCAACTGTATCAATGAGTGAGTCAGAATTACTATTTTATAAACTAATGACAACAACAAAATAAGCCAGTTAAAAATATTCTCCAGGAGAGAGCACACTGTGTTTGTATATGTAAAATGGTACAGTAACTTTGAGAACAAAAATGGCTCCTATTTCTGTATACATGTCTACAGTTGTAAAGGTTCAACTCACAGAAAAAAAGGTATTAGAGAGACAAGGTGGCTGAGGTAATACCTTTTATTGGACCAACTTCTGTTGGTGAAAGGGGCAAGCTTTTGAGCTACAAGGAGCTCTCTTTCAGGTCCTGAAGAAAATGCCAGTATTATCCCAGATTTACAATACTGTTAATGTCCTGAAGAAGAGCTCTGTGTAGCTCAAAAGCTTGTCTCTCTCATCAAGAGAACTTAGCCCAATAAAAATAAATAAATAAATATTACCTCACCCACCGTGTGGCTATTATTTTCCAGGAAATTCTCATACTACCCTCTTCTGGGCAGGGCCGGCTCCAGGGTTTTGGCCCTCCCAAGCAGCCAAACAAAAAAAAAGCCGCGATCGCGATCTGCAGCGGCAATTCGGCGGGAGGTCCTTCGCTCCCAGCAGGAGTGAGGGACCGTCCGCCGAATTGCCGCCGAACAGCTGGACGTGCTGCCCCTCTCCGGAGTGGCCGCCCCAACCACGTGCTTGGTAAGCTGGTGCCTGGAGCCGGCCCTGCTTCTGGGAGAGAATGACTATAACCTTTCTGCAATCCTTCATTACTTAGCAAAGTCACATAATCTCAAAAGGGAGAATCTACTGCTGCAAGCCTCATTTCCACATGTTACAGTTTCTCTGAAAAGGATATTGTTCTTCTGTTTTCAAACCATGGAGCACGTTTACAGTGGTTGGTCAGGTGGGAGGAGCTGTGTACTGTGGCTTAGAGCATGAAGAGCTAACAGTTCACATCTGGCCTGGGACTGTGCTGCAGTTTAATCAGATTAATTCAAAAGGGAGCTGACAAAAATTGAACCATTTTCTGTGTTTAAACGTAAATAGCCCTCATTCTTCTGTGGTTCTTATCTGTTGCTCAGGGAAGATATAGTCTAGATGATAACAGATACAGTTCAGTAATTTGCTCAATGTCACAAAAGGGGTCAGAAATGAAGTTGGAGGGTAGAGTTGGGATAGAAGTCAGATTTCCTGACATTCAGTCTCCATTCTTTAACAATTAGATCACACTTAATTTTGTGGGGTATTTTATATTTTTGGAATTCTTTGTTTTTTGCTATTTCAGGGTCAAGTTTGGATTTCTACAACAGGTTTTCTGGGTATGCATTTGCTCAGGTTAAGTATCCCAGAATAGCTGTTCTGCATGTGGCCAATCTGTTGCCCTCTTTCACAGCTGTGACTCTCATTTGGTTTCTGGGACATGCACCTTGGCTCAACTACACAATCTTAGATCTGTATCTCAGCTGCAACAGGCCCTCATAGCTTCTTTTTTCACTGATTCAGAGTCTTGTTTGGAAACCAAACAAGTTACCAGAGTAGTGTTTATGTACTTCCACTCTCTTATTCAGAAAAATACATTCACTCAGGAAAAAATATCACGAGATTGGCCAGTAACAAACAATAACAATCTCTCTAATGCCAGAGTTTTACTGGGTTGGAAGAACAGAGTAGCTGAAATGCTACTACAACTCATTTCCTTTACTTGCCTGTACCAGATTTATACATTTACAGATAACTACAGTAATAGGTATCCCAGAAGCTGATTTTATAAAGTTCTGAGGCACAACAGTATACAGATATTATTGATGTGTTAAATTTAATCAACCAAATAATTCATGACTTCCTAGGCAAAGAACTAAGAGAAATAGAAGAGTGGGTTCCTTCCATGCCAGAAATGATGGATGTGATTTCTGTACATAAAGTTTGTAATATCATCTAAGTTACATTGTCAATTCTTTCATTCTGTGTTTGTACAGCATCTTGCACAGTGGGACCCAATCATGACCAGATATTGGCATAGTATGTATAAATAAATACATAAATAATGTAATAAATTCACACTTCGAGAGCATCTTCTTCCAGGCACGACAAAGTGCCTTACAAATGTCTTTTAATGTAGCTTTAAAAACACTCTTATGATGACACTGATTCCACCTATTGACTAAAATCCCTAAGGAATGGTGGGGCAGATTCTCAGTTGGTGTAAATTGGTATAGCTCCAGTGGAGTAAATGAAGCTATTATGACTTACACCAACCCACCTCCTTTTGGTGTTATTCAGCATGAAGACAACTGTGTAGATGTGAAACATTAATGCCTAATTTTGAAGTAAGTTGTGTGTTAATTGTGTGCACTGAAATGGCACATGCACTTACCACATTTTCACAGGTGAATACAGGAATTTCATTGAAATGACTAGTTGTGGTCACGTGAAGGCACAATTCCCAAGTGTCCATAGTGAGCTGCTGGTGTGGTAGTGTTTATTTATTTATTTGTTTTGGGGGGGGGGGGGATGTGGAAAGAGGGGAATGGTTGCATCCAATTTTAGGAAAAATATTAGGCCATAATTTCTCATAGGGGAAAAACAAAACCATAATGATACAAACAAACAATCAACCCTAAAACACCCTTTACAAAAAAGATAGAATATTTTGGAAATGTCCATAAATGTTTCTCAAAACCCACTTTGGGGGAACTACTCACATCCTTATTGTCATCATCCACAAATCTGATCCATGTCTGTTCTAAGTCCGTGCCGTTGCTGATGTTCAATTGCACATGGTGATTTGGATTTCTGTGACATATGGACTCCTGTCCACTTGGTACTGATCTGAAACCACTAAACTCATTTAACTTAGGATCTTGGGTCTGAATTAAGTATTAAGGATAAATGGTCAATGCTTTAATGGTCATTTCACACTTGATCATTAAGTAATCTATTCACCATGTGTGCCATTTAAGTCTTTCATTCTGTTCCCTCAAATATATTACAGTGAAAATGAACATGACAAAACAACCATAGAAAAAAGCAACCTTTGCTTGTTGTTGGGATTTTCCACCTCCCCCCCCCCTTACGAAATGGTGAATTGTCCCATTATACTCATTTCCTGCAAAATATGTATCTTCAGGACCTTTGGTTCAGGAAAGCAAAGTGGTGCTGCAGTTATCTTCATATGGAGCATTTCTGTTTTACATACTGACACACATTTTAACATGAAAAAGGTCAGAGATGGAAACAGCACAGCTTGTTGCTGTGACAGCAGACATTTAACAGAGAGATTTCTGGACACACTACTGTTTAAAATAATTTAGTAAAATAATTGCCATGATTGATTTTTTAGGTCCCTGAGTTCATACCACACACTTTTATGTGACAACTCCCTTCGGAGGCTTTTTTAAAATGACAGTGACAAATGCATTCCAAACAAGTTCTGGGTGACTGTCAAAGTTTGATTAGATTCACAAACTCCACCGTTCTTTGTTGGCTAAATCTTGCATACTGAGTAGTCGCCAATACTGGTTTGTCCAAACATCTGTTGCTGCTGGTGGCATCAGGCTCACAGAAAATCATCTTGTTCAAATGAACTTTTGATAGCCTGCCCTTATGACAAGTTAAGCCCTATTTATAAGGAACACAGCACTTGCTTTTGTTGCAAAACACAGATGTTGCTACAGCAATGACCACATCAGGACTGCATAATACATCTGCCCCTAATAATAATTAATATAATTATTACGAAAAGAAAGCCCAAAAGGATTATGTTTGGGGGAGGAAGGGAGTTGTGTTGTACCCAAGACATATGCAAAACTGCTGAACTTTGGAGAAGCACAGAGCAGAGTCCACTATGTTTTATGGACAACACTATGGAAACCCTAATTACTGTATATAGCACTTAGCTATTATGGTTAAGGATGCCCTAGAAATACTTGAGACAGACTTCAGTGGAGTTACACCGAAGATGAATGTGACCCATTCATCTCTCACTCAAATACAAATTTTAAAAGTAAAGAAAATGCAGCTGAACCCATCAACAATGGCCACTGAAAAATACAAATTAATTTTGCTCAAGTGCTAAGGGTATGACATGGTGCATATGATATAACTCCAGCAAAATCAGTTGAGTTGACTCTACTTACAGCAAATCTCAGTTAGGTTTGAAGATTATTAAGCCTCAACCCAAAATACATTTGCATGGTCAAAAGTATTAAACTCAGAGAGGTGTGTGTGTGGGGGGGGGGGGGGGGGGGGGGGGAGAAAAGGAAAGCAAAAAGTATTAGATTGGGTTGCTATAAACAAACACTGTAATGACTAGACCTAAATGCACACAAATCAACAGTGGTGCAACTCACCTTATTGCACTACTAGTTTTTGTAGTGTTCTTTCTGATTATGTAGTAGAATTATGATACATCACCTGCCTGAAGAGACTGGCATTGTTTTAGTTGATTTTAGCTTTGGATTTCCGGCTTGTTTTGAAGTGTGCAAGCCCACAATGATTGGAAAAATAAAACAAGAATATTCTTGTGAAACCTGATGAAGTGAATCCAATGAGAAATCAGCACATCCAAGATGTTGTAATATCAGTATTCTATGAAGGAATGAGAAGAGACACCTCATTGTCTAAAAAAAGACCAGTACATTTTAAAGCTGCCAGAGTCCTCACCTAACAGCACCTGCCTCCTCTAGAAATGGCAACAAGTGGAATCACCCACTACAACACAACACAACACAACAATGGTAACAAGTGGCACCAACAATACCTTTGTTTCAATTCCCATTCTCACATACTCTCTTTCTCAAACCACATGCACAAGCTAATGGTGGAGGAGATGCCCCTTACAACATATTTTCAGAACATAAACTGTTCAAACACCATTGTAAGGCTATGAGAAAGTTGATTCACTACAAAACTACAAAAACCCAATAACTTTTACTTTTGATGTTAGAGATGGACCCAAAAACTACAATCCCAGATTCAAACATTCCTGACTTTAAGACTTCAAAATGCCAATCACAACTTGAAACCATCTCTGGTCAGTAAATATAGCTTGCAAATGTCAGACCTCCAAATGTACAAGAGGAATAGTCCCACACAAAGAGGTTTTCCCATTGCTCATGGAATTACTGGATAACCACATATGTTAGTGTAACAGGACATTTTGCTTTACAAGGATAGGCATCATTTCAGCATGTGCTTAGAGAGGCTCTCTTAAATCTTGAATACCCACGTCGTCAGACTCATGTCCACAAAAGCTTATGCTCCAATACGTCTGTTAGTCTATAAGGTTCCACAGGACTCTCTGTTGCTTTTTACAGATCCAGACTAACACGGCTAACCCTCTGATACTTGTCTCTTAAATCGAGGCCATAGTGGCTGAGAGTCTAGGCTGGTGAAATGGTGGTTATTATTTGACCTCTGAGGAAATGTTGGCTTTTTGCCATCCAAATGCATGCTGTCCAATTTAGTGAAGGATACTTTAAAGGAGAGCTGAAGAAATGATAAGCAATGAATAATAGATTTGATTAATTCAATTTTTCATGGTCATGAATTGTCTGCAAACGTATAATAAAATTCTCAAGTTTACTCCTTATTTTTGCCCTGCAGATTGTTTATGAACAGTTCATTGTGAATAGTCACAGTTCACCCACCGTATGTTAGTTTGTTATGCAGATCATATGTTACTATCTCTCTACTACATTTGAAAATCCAATTGCAATTTTGCTTTCGATGAATATTCAAGCTTTTGAGCTTAAGATATTTTTCCATGAGTATTTGTGTCAGCAAAGCTGAAGTACTCCAATGTTCATTGAAAAGGAACATGAAAGGGTCACGGACATGGGTTGAATCAAAATATACTTTTTAATTCAGGTGAATATTTGCAGCATTTTCTCCCACTATTCATTCAGCTCTACATACCAGGCATGCTTCATGTGACATATACAAATAACCAGAAACATCCAGTCACCCATGTAAGGGGAGAGAGTAGAAGTGGGGTACTCAACCTTTGGGCATATTTAAATAAGAATTAAAGCAAAAAGAGTGATAATGCTACTGCTTTGTTTTCATATGGAGCCTTTCATCCAAGATCTCAAAGCACTGTATAAACATTAACACATTGCAAACAACATATAGGAGAGATATATTATACCCTTATTACAGGAAGCTAGACTAACACACAGAGAATTACACTGCTTGCTCACAATCATATCAGATTAGTGTGGAGAACAGGAAGTCAGCTCCTGGCTCAAAGCACTAGACCACACATTCTCCATTTTAAAGTTAAGGCTGCAACTCATTCATTTCATGGGCATAACTCATGTGGTTCGGGGTTATATGGTAGCATAAAGTATTAACTGTATGAAATGCAATACTTAACAAGTATGCATTAAGCACTGAATTTCTGTCTCTAGTTTTAATATTCCTGATTCTGACAGTTCCAGACAGACCTTAAAAGTTGCTTTCACTTTATTTTCTATTTTGTGCTGGTGTTTTCATTCATCACAAACAAAATTAAACCTTTAAAACCAGTCTATGGCTTTTTAGGCATTTACTGATGGCATCAGAGGCTCTCTCCTATTCCATAATGTAGGCGTAATCACATTCATTTTGCCATACACACAACAGTAAACATTGCAAAAAATATTCTACAGTTATAATTTGCAGATCTGGGGGTGGGGCAGAAAAAAAGTAAAAGAATGCCATATTGCAAAGGAAAAAAGAGTTAGATTGTCATGAAACTGAAAGGAAATCAATAAGACAACTTTGGAGACCCATTTCAATCCATTGTTGACATTGTTTTCTGGTAGTAATTTTCTCAAAATGTTAGCAGTATTGAGTTTGTTTATTGATTCTATTATTTTTGACCTTGCATTAGTGTGGGCTAATCTTACATGCCATAAAATTTCCTTTCGCAGCTAAAATTATTGTATGGCTCTAGGGGAAAATTACAATCAGGTCATGGCCCCTTTAGGATTTTGACGAGTGTATAACCAGCAATAATGAGTTATTTTGACTTTGGATATACCTTCCTGTTATTTACATTTTATTAAACAGTTTAAGATGGGGCGTCATATAAATGATCAACGTATTGACCGAAATACCAAAGTCATAATGCATTGAAAAGTAAACTGAAAACAGCTAGATCGGTCAGCCTCTATGTAAGTCAATAATATAAATGTCTAAATACTGAATGAGATAGAAACCAAAATGTTATTCATTTGTCTGGGGATGCTGCACAATACAATAGCTGGCTAAATTGTAGTGTAACATTTATGATACATGAGCAAAAATAATTACTCTGTGTTTCTAATATGTAACATTCAGAAACATAATACAAGGCAGTGGATCATAAGAATGCCCTCATAGAAAGATTGCGCTACCATTGGGTGTATTAAAAAAAAAAATCTATATCCTATTTATATATGCCTGGGGAACTTAATTCATCCCTCCTTGTGTGTATGCATCATGGTAGCTATTTTTTCTGTAGGACCTCTGCTTCAGACAGTGATCAGAATGAATAGTACTTGACTAATGAGCATCTATTCAAGAATTTGTTTAATTCTTTCTTCAAAGTGTGTCCCCTGCCATATTTACTGCACACTATTCAAACCTTGCTCTGAAGACAGAATGATTGATTTTGTTTGGGGCTTTTTTCTGGCAGCCATCATTATAGTATCAGTGCTTGACAAACATTACTTTTATACAACATCCAAGTCAGATGAGGGTATATTATTATCCCCATTTTACAGAAGAAGAAAAACTGATTTACCTGAAAGTTTCTACTAATTTTGGGTGTCCAACCTGAGATGTCTAGGACCTGATTTTTAAAAGTACTTAGCATTATAAAATACTTTGTATATCCAAGCACAGCTCCCACTGATTTCAGCTGCTGTTGTGAGTGCCCAGCACTTCTGCAGTTCAGGGTCTCAGGTCAGACACCAAAACAAACGAGAAACAAACAATTAGTGACCACCCATGAAAATTTGGTTAAAGTGACTTGCCCAGCATCACATACAAACTCTGTGGCAGAGGTAAGGATAGAATCCAGTTTTTCAGGTCAGCATTCAAGTACCTTAACCATGAGATTATCCTTTTTCTTCCTGCAATCATCTGCCTCATTCACTATATACCTTCAAAATTCTGCAACAAATGAGGGAGGGGTCCTATAGACAACAGATTCCTTCCTTCTTTCCCTCCTTCCCTTGTGAACCCTGATTCATCCCAAGAGCAGGTCCATCTTGTGCAGTGAATGAGGCAGGGGTCCCACAGAAAAAAAAGTGGCCTTGTAATTAAAGACTATATCATAGTGCTTATGCACAAAGGGGCCAAATTGCACAGGCAACTTTAATTCCCACATTTCCTATTTCTGAGTGCTTGGTTTTTCAAACCTCAATGTTCTTTTAATGTGGTTTTTGTGTGTAATTTTGTAGCTAATTGACCTCCCCCCCAAATTCCATCAAATGGCATCATTTTGACACCCACATGGTTCATCAGTAGGCTTGGGACCTTTCAAGCCACCACATAGATATCTACCAGTTGAGTTAATGGAATAACTAATAGAGGATGATAACCTACTATTACTATGTGGACCAGCAGGACAGAAGGATGAGACACATACTTCATCAGCGGGTTTCACAGATAATTGCTGACTGCAGAAGAATGCTAAAACTCAGGAATCTTGGGTCCATTCTAGACTCTGGAGGACAGTGGTCTATTGGTCACAGACCCTTCTGTCTGTTACCCCATCACCTCCAGCCAGTCCTTGTTCCACTCCCCTCCATCTGCCATCGCTAGCTCCTTTTGCCAGTCCCATTCTCCTTGCCAACTAGTCTCAGTCTCTACTCCTCATCCCAGTCTCCCTCTCTGGGCTCCTTGTAAGAGTCCCAAATTCTCCCCGACTTCCAACGCTCCACCCTCAGTCTCCTTGTCCAGCAAACCTCATTTTCCCCCTCCCAACTCATCCAATCGGTCTCTCCCTCCACTCCTACTGGCTCCCAATCCCCAAATCCATCCCTGGCTTGGGCTCCAATCTCCATCTCCGCTCCACCCTTTCACCAGCTCCTTGCCTCAGTCGCCTCCTTGTTTAGCTCCTTGTTCCAGTGTCTTTGTCTAGCCAGTGCCAGTTCTCTCCCAACACCCTGGTTCCTTGTTAGACCCATCCCTCCTCCCTTCCACACTGGTTCCCAGTTCCTGTACCTTTCCCCTTCCAGTTTCCTCTCTTCATTGATAAAATTCAAGTCCCTACCCAAAGCATGGAGGTGCCAGAGTTTCTCAAGTGAAAGGTGGGCAGAATTATTTTTTAACACTGGGAAAACAAACCAGCCAACCCTAACCTCACTCCTGGCATGGGTAATTGCAGCCCACATGGTTAAACTTCAGCAAAGTTCTAAATGACTGGCAGGCAACCTGAAGAACATGTGAAGATACCAGCCACCTATAACAGATCTAGTAATGCTGCACCTATTTTTCTAGATACACAAGCATTACAATGCTGTAATATATTTGAAATGGTTCCAGATTAACCAGAGTTTCCATTGAATTCAGTGGCTTTAAGTTTCAAGAAATTGCATGTGCAAAAGTGTGCACACAATTGTGTGGCTAATTTACCGGTGCAATTAGTGCATTTGCAGTGATAGTTATTTTATTTACATGTGCTATTTCAGACTAACAGGTCAGCTGAATGTGCAATTGTGGCAAGTATGCATTCATATGCAGTGATTGTGTATATAAATAAGGCACACAGCCACATTTCCAGCAAAATGTGTATTATAATAAGCAACACAGGCTGAACTGAACTCATTTACTCTGGTTTTACACCAGTGTAATTCCTATGCCTTCATGGGTGTTAATCATGCTTTACAAAGGAGAATCTAGTTCTATAGATTTTAGACAGATGGGCCCCAAACCAGAACCTCATATCCAAACTCTCAATTAAAATACAACCCAGATCCAAAACTACCCTGGTCTTTGTTTTGCAGGCCAAAGAAGTTCTGCAAAGCCAAAGTCACAACACAGCCATCTTGGGCTATCTCTGTCACGTGTGGTGTATAGTTCCTTCTGGAACACAGCTGATTTTACATCATTTTCAACATATTCAGTATATGCCATCCCATCTCTTCTTTATATATAGAGCACAATAGGGCTTAATGTATGGGAAAATTCAGCCTATATTTGGTCCATGTCCCTTTACAGTTTAAGGTAAAGGGGCATAATTGATTCCAAAAGGCTTTTCAGACCATTTGTTCTCATTGTTTAAACCTTAAACAGATTTGCCAGGGTCACAGGAATACCTTATTTCACACTAATAACTCATCTGTATAGCCAAGGAAATACACATGTGGACCAAAGACATGGGAAGCAGTTTTGTGTTGGAAGGACAGGGGAAAGGAGAGGTGTTTGCGGTGCATTTGAGATTTTTTTTAATGAAACAAAGGTATAACATGATGCTGTCAAGGTTTGCTGGTGTAGGGAATTAGGAAGTCTAAACTTGCTGCTCCAATTTTAATGTCACTTCCAACTCTTCTCGCAGGAGCAGAGAAAGGGTAATACCAAAAACCTCTTCTGCTTGGGGAGGGTGGCACTCAAGACTAAGACAAAGGAAATCATCGTATTTTATTGTTCTTATTCAGGAAAGCACATATTTCAGTCCATCCATTCAGGGTAGTACTTAAGCATAGGCTCAACTTTAACCAGGTGTTCAAGTCCCATTGAATATTGATACTTTCCTGAATCATAGTCCAAACCTACTACTTTACTGCTTACAGGTTGCCAAAAGCTACAATTGTCCCCAACACAGCTTCTAAGTCTCCAATTTTTCCACAATCTAATTATGCATTTTCAATACAAAAATCTACAACACACTGAATATGGAAAATTTCTGGTTAGTATAAAGTAAACTGACTTTAACAACAAGATAAAGGAATAACCAAGAATAGAGTACTGCTTGGACAGGAGAGGGCCAATGAGAGACTATGGGAGGGGAAGTGACTTGCCAAAGACAATGGCAGATCAGAGAATAGAGCTCTGGTCTCTTGAGTCCCAGGCCAGGGCTCTATCCATGAGGCCACACGTCCTCATTTCCAAGTGTCTCCTGTTTCTGTTTGTAATATCGTCTCTTCTTTTCTAGACCCATCAGTACTAAGCAGAAATTGCCCTTAATGATTTTAAAGTAAAACTAAACTAGACTATTTTAACCGTTATGTTATGTCATACTATGACATGTCAGTTGTAGAGCATAGTATGTACTACTGTTCCTGGCAGGTCATAAAATAAAGATATAAAAGGGAGAAACCCCAATAAAATTCAAAACAAAATTCCCACCAAATCAGAAATTTTTGGAATTTTATTTCAGAAATGAAAAAGTGTCATTTTCAAATATTTCCCCTCCTCAGGAATTTTTCTCGGAATTGACTTTTGTTTGTTTTTTTTTGCAATGTTGCAAAAATGGCATTTTCTGACAAAAAATGTTTAGATGATCATTTTTCTAACCCGTTTTGTTGTTTAGAGAACATCCGCCAAGTCAACAGATGGAGTAATTTCAGGAGATGTTTTAGAGTCTTTGAAAACTCAACAAGGCACAGAGGATCTCCAGCTGGAATCCGTACTTTGAGGAAGGACAAAGGGACTCTTGCTTCCCTGAGACCCAAAGGTAGGCCAAGTGCCCTGCTTGTAGACTGCATAGTACATTTATCCCCAGAGAAGTGTGCTGGAAGAGATTTATTGTTTGAGGCTTTTAGCCTCAAGCTTAATTTTTAAAACTATGTATTTCCCTAGAAACAGAATAGTTCCATTTAAAAGTCACAGGTGCCCTGAAGCTCTGCTTAGAAGATTACCTCAAATTTCATTTAACAACAGACTTGGAACTTGAGGCAAATTATTTATTACAATAGACTGAAAGCAATATTTTTGTCTGTTTTTTCCCCTTTGTCATCGGAGGTCCTAAAAGTACTCAATAAAAATGAAAAATAAAAATAAAAAAAGATAGACTATATTGTTTGCATTCTTCCAATAAAGGGGTTTTTAAACCCCTGTGCTCAATTTGATGTATAGTTCAGACTAACCCTTTAATACAAACCCAAGAAAAAAGGCAATACCTGGTTATTCCAGTTTACTAGGCAAATATTCTTCTATTTTGGCATTAAAATAGGATTCTGCAATATAGTTGTGCATCTGCAATACTGCTGCCAGAATGTGGGAAGCAGTAAACACTGTTGAAATACAATTCCAAGGAATGTGTGAACCTGGATTTCATTTAATCTTTAGAAGCACTATTTTAAAGATCATGCAAGTAAATGTTACTTACAATTGTACTTTGTACCTTCCTGGCAGCATTGAAGTAGCTTTAAAGTGGGTGAAAATTACATTTACACTAGGTAACATTTTCAAAAATGCCTGAATAGAACTTTTGAAAATGTTACACATTCGCTTTAAGGTGCCTTTACAATACCAATAGCGCAAATGAGCATCAGTCCCCATGAAGATGTCTAGCTTCTTGATTTAGGAGTATGATCCAGTAAATATATAACAAACATCTAGATTGTGGCTTCTGCAGCCACGTGGTGGCACATCACAGTTCAGTCTCTTTGTAATTCCCAAGAACTTTCTGCATTTTGCATATTACACTAGAGTTACTGACTATGGATTATGTTTTGAAGGGTAGGGTAGATTAACTATTCGACTCCACTGTTTACTGTTAAATGTTTAAAAATACATAAATAAATAAAGACATCCAGCCAACATCTTACAAAATGATGGCCAAATCCTAAAGTATTAGTTGTCGGAACACCTACTGAAATCATTGACACCCGGAGTTAGTCCTACTGTACCCCAAAAGTGAATCCCCTCACTTGGCCAAGCCCCCGCCACCCAGGACAGCATATCACAGGTTGCACCCTAACAACGAGGCCCTAGAAGGAAGGTTGGCCCAGTAGTTAGGCAGCGCAAGTAGGACTTGGAGAACTTGAGTTCAACTCTTTGCTTCACCTCAAACTTCTTATGTGATTTCAGGCAAGTCATTTAGGGCCAGATTTTTAAAAGTGCGTAGGTGCCTAAAGATGCAGATAGGCACCTAGTGTGACTTCAATGGAAGTTAGGTACCTAAAGGGAGTTAGTTCCTAAGGGCTTTGAGAATCTGGCCCTTAGTCTTTCTCTTACTCAGTTCCCCATCTTTGAAATGGGAATAACAGCACTTTCCTACCTCACAGGGCTGCTCTGAGAATAAATACATTCATGATTGTGAGGCACTCAGATACTACAGTAATGGCTGCCATGTAGGCAGCCATTTAGGACAGGAAACAGACCCTGTGCCTCTTACTGCCAGTTTCTTTACCATCACTAGCAATGGAGAATTCCCCCTCTTGGATGCTGCCGCTGCAATTAAGATCAGCTTACAGTTGCGGACACCTGTCATTTATTAAGTTAACTGTATCTACCTCAAAGCAGTCAATTAAAAAAAAAAAGACACAGTGATTTCATGCCATGTGGAAAGATTGGCACATGGAGTGGTGACCTTAGGTTACTTCTCCAAGTATGTGTGTCTCGTAATTCATCTTTTTCTCCTGTTTGGGTTTTTTTTCCTTTCAGGCTCATCAGATGAATGTCAGCTGAAATCATATTTTAATTCAACTCTGAGCCCTTCCATCAGTTACTTATCTGCGCTCCTCATGATATACATTTCTTTAAGTTTATACAAAGCATGAAGAAGTGCCTATCCTGGGCCTCTAGGAGCCTGTGCCATATATTAAATACACAAAACAATCCAACACCACCAGTACAACAAAACTAAGTGAAGCAGTCTTCTCAAAACCCCCAAAGGGGAATTAAAACACTAACAAATCCCAGCCATTGATGTACACCAATCAAGACTCCACTCACCTTTCCAGCTCTCAAAACCTGGGGAGTAGACAAGTTTGTAGCTCACCCCTGTAGAGCAACAGATTTGAGCTACTGAGAAGGGGCCACGGGCAGCAAGTTCCAAAGCTAAGGTCTCCTTCCAGGTGAATTCTCCAAGAGCAGCTCTCTCTTGCTCTCTTTGAAACCAGGGTTCTCTGATATCTGCTAACCTCAGCTGCAGTGTGCCAAATAGCGAGCAGCCACCTAAACAGGCAGCTCTCAACCTAGTTAGGGCTTTATAGGTCAAAACTGACACTCTGCTTGCAAGCCAGTAACCAGCCAGGGCAGTCTATAAATACAGCTATGTGACTGCAGCAAGAAATGCCCCATGACAACCTGCTGTGTGCTGGCCAGAGGCACTGGTGGGGATGGTGGTTGTTAAAGCTGCTGTGTGCTGGGGAATAGCCATTATCTCTGAGAAGATCTTGCAAGATAGGACCAGTGATTGTGTCAATAATTGGTTGTTTTAACCAATTAGTGATGTTAACTGATGAGCGTTTGTTCCACCTTTTAATCCTTTTAATTTATTACCTAATTTTGGATAAACATTTTGTCCCAGATTTTACAGGGGGGAAAAGGTACATGGGTAACTGAATAACCTAGTTTGCACATGCAGCTCCCACCATTGCATTGCAGATTGAGCAGCTCAGCATATAAATTACTAATAAAATTTCTTTGCGTGGGCAATTGTTTAATTTGAATACACAATTAGGGTAAGTGCAGAAGAAAATTAGACATATATTTTGCATACACATTTATACAGCCAAGTTTTCAAAAAATCTGGCCTCTCACAAGTGCCATAACTTTCTAGTTCACCTTTCTTTGTCTACAAACTCTGTCTCTTCTGTGTCTTGAAATAGTTACTAATTCATTATTATCACTGACATTTCCTGCAATTTCATGTGTTTCCCTAGTGCTGGCTGTTTCCTCAGGTTTCATTATTATCAAACAGCTCTGCTGATAGACTGCTGATCCTCATCTTCATATTGATTAATTTTATTTTCAAATGCATCATCCTGATTTTCAACATCTACAGCACAGTCTTCTCACAATGAGTCATTTGCAAGACAGGTTTTCATTACTAGAGCCATCTACAGGGTAGGAATGTGTTGGGCTAACGTCAGGTACAGAGCCAAATTCTGTTCTCAGTTAGGCCATTGCAAACTGGAATAAGCTCATTGAATTTAATGGAGTTACTCACTATTTTCAAGGGTGTAAATGACAGCTGAATCTGACCCATAATGGTTGCTTTTCTCTGCTGCTTGGCTATCTCTTGAAAGGGATATGCCAGTCATGCTTCGGCTTGATCATTATGAAGGTAATTAAAATGCAATTTATTTTTTTGGATTAATTTGTAGATTAAACGAGCTGTTTTATTCTATTTATCTCAGACATCTAACACTTTTAAGCATTTAATATTACAATGTTGGCTAAATACATCTTTAATTTAGTATAATTTGATTTGTTTAAATTAAAAATGTACTGATAATCCCAAATAGTTTCATATTCACTTGGAACACTAGATTCTAACCTAAAACAGTCCTCATCTCTCCATCACTCAGAGTCAGCTCTACTTTGCAACTATATGGTTCGTGAAATGCCATTCTTATCTAATATGATGCATACTCTGCCATATGTATTCATACAGGCACTTAGGATTTATTACATCGCATCAGACCATCAGTCTATCAAGCTGAATTTGGCAATAGGAGGAAGATACCACCCCAACCGCATGTAATAGACCTAGCCATGCAATGCTATAGAAAGGGGAGAGAATTTCTCTCTGATGCCCTTCCAACATCCAAAAGCATGGGAAGAGGTTGCAAGGTCCATAATTACAAAAGTTATTATAGGTTGTCAAGTTACCAGGCATCATTTTAAAATCCAGCTTCTGGCCCAGATCTTCAGCGGGTGTAAATCAGCATAGTTCCAATGACTACAGCTGATTGACTCCAGCTGAAGATCTGCCCCACAGTGTTTAACCCCGACCTTCCTGAGGTTCATCTCATGCATTCAGAAATGAATCAGCAAATACAGAAGGCAAGGGCAGCAGTTTGTCTGGGACAATCCGAGATTTCTGAAAGTCCAGGCTGAGGAGCAGATACATCTTCCCTAAGCTGCTCTTCACCTGGCAGGTCAGTTTCCCCTCTCTTCCCTGATCTTTGGCTGCTCCTCTTTCCTCAGCAAAAGCAGGTGACAGGGCAATTTGTAGAGAGTAGGAAAGGGGGCTCATTCAGTTGCTGGGGGCAGAGAAGTCATAGAGAAAGGGCAGAAGGGGCTGCAAGGATCCAGATGGATGAGATGGGTGGAGCCAGTTAGGAGACAGCGTGAGGACTATCTCGGGAAGCAGTGTCTCTGAATAAGTTTTGGGGGACCAAGCTGGATAATGAACTCCCAGTGGAATGCTGTAGTCAAAAGGGCTGATGCGTAAAAAGGGGAATCTCAAGTAGAAGCCGAGAGGTTATTTTAACTCTGTATTTGGCGCTGGTGCAACTGCTGCTGGAATCCTGTGTCCAGTTTTGGTGTCCACAATTCAAGAAGGGTGTTGATAAATTCAAGACGGGCCAGAGAAGAGCCACAAGAACGATTAAAAATGGGAATCTATTTCCCAATCTATTTAGCTTAACAAGGAGAAGGTTAAGGGGAGATTTGATTACAGTCTATTAGTACATATATAAGGAACAAATATTTGACAGTGGGTGCTTCAAGATAGCAGAGAAAAGTATAACACGAACCAATAGCTTCAGCTAAACAAATTCAGACTGGAAATAAGGCATTTGTAAATGTGAGTGTAATTAACCACTTGAACAAGGGGATTCAAGTGGTTGGGCAATTTTTAAATCAAGATTGGATTTTTTAAAAAGATATGCTGTAGTTCAAAAGAAATTATTTGCGGGGAGTTCTATGGCCCATGTTATATAGGTCAGACTTGAACAGATGATCACAGTGGCCCCCTCTCGCCTTGGAATCTATGACTCTATGGGAGGTGGTGATGGTGGTGGGAAGTGGACTAATCAGTTGTGATAAAGAAAAGGGCAGATGAAGGAGGGAAATAGTCATGAGGGTGCAAGGATTGCCCTTGGGCCTCAGGATGATCTGGAAAACTGGCAACACATTTGAAACATAGACAACTCTGGTATTTTGTTACCTGCCATTCACTATATGGAGTGATACCTTGTTGTCCCCATATTATGGAACAATATAAAATGAAGGACTGTTCTGTCCTTTAAACTCTCATTATAGTCTTCAGAACCTTCAATATATTATTGAGTTTTCCTACAAAGTATAATTAAGGTTCAAAGTTTAACAAGGCCTCAACATGGCTTTTTCTTTTCTTTTCTGGTTAGACCCTGCACCCTCATTTAATTGTGAGCACAAATGACAATATTTACCATAGCTATCCAGTTACACAATAGGTGGGCACAATCTGATAGTTGCCTACACATCCTCTGATTGGCATAAATAAGTTGTGGATATAATTTTATGCTGAGAAAATTGGAGGCATGCTTTCAAAATCAGGCCATTGGTAACCCTGTATTGAGAGGAACAAGAGCCTTGAACATAGTGGGGCAAGAACACATTTGACACAATAAAAGTTCTGGGCCTGATTCTCATTTACATTAAGGCTACTTTTTTCACTGGTCTAGGGACCTTAAAATGAGTGTTAATTAATTTAAGCCCATTTTAAGGAGGCCCCTTTATGCTGCTGGAGTTGTAAAGTGGCTTTAGTGTAACTGAGAATCAGGCCCACTGTGCCTACTGTCAGCAGAGGAGTGAAAAACAGGCTATTCAGCATGTTACTTCTAAAACAGATCTTCCTGTCCCATCACTATGAACATGTCACTTCCTTCTTGTTTTCCCCTTCATGGCTTGCCATGATTCTGTCCTTGCGTATATCCCCCCTGCTTGTCTCTTTCTCTTCTAACTTCATTTGCCCTCCTGTTCTCCCAGAAGCCCTAGATGTGATCATCACCCTCCCCTCCCCAAGCTTTGTGAAAGCTCATCTCCATGTACAGATCTGATCTCTACAGCTCAGGCCAGCTCTTATTAAAATCCTGTTCTTACTCCTACTCCATAACTGCTTACATTTTTCTTCAAGATCTTGGGTTATTTGGTCCTGATAGGAGTTCAATTTCTGTTCTAACATTTAAAAAACCTATCTAACTCAATAAATATAATATTTACTGATCATATTAATTGATCACCTCAAACAAGGAGTGGGAACCAAAAATAGCATGTTATCCTTGATCCCCAATTTCCCTGATGTAGGGGCAAGCGGGCATGTAGGTGTGCACATGGGAGGCTGTGCCTGTCTTGACTACACCAAATTAACTTCTGAGAAGGACAGCTTGATGGGGAACTGAATTCCCAAGAAAAGATGTCCGACTTTGCGCTGATGAAAAGCTGGCAATCCCATGTACATATCCTCCTGCACATCATAAAGAAGTGACAGTTACGATAGTGTTTATTAGAGTTGAAATTTTTCATGCTCCTGTGGCATCTGATAACCATTGTATTACTAACGAATGATTCATGAATGGATATAAGAAATAAACTAATGTACAAAGCCAAAAATTTGATGACAGCTCCAGATTTGCAGACAGCGGTGATGTCTCACCACTGCACTTTAACATTTATCCATCTCAAAATATTTCCTCAAAGGACCAAATGCAGCTTGGTTCACAAAAAAATAAAATAAAAAAAAACCAAAAGAACCAGGGAGTTTAAAGTGATAATTACACAGACGGCTACAGTAACTGCCTGTAGATTTCTCCCTTGCAAAGGGTATTTATTTTAAAGATTGCAGGATTGTGGCCATACTGTGAAATAAAAGACTATATTTTCAACTAGGCTTCTGTCCAGCTTCCACTTGTATGTGCATAACATTTTACACTTGCAATTTTCTTACTGCACTTTCCAGGTGTAAACCTATTAGTGTATTATAAGGATAGGATACTTGCAGTCAAACCTCTGATTCTTTTTAGTAGAGTCCATTCCAGTCAAGTAACACAGAGAGAGTCTGATTGGCTTGTGATACTGCAACACCCATCATCAGCTACCTAGCAGACACCTACGAGTTTTTAGGGAGATGTAACCCTCCTGATGTCAGTGTGTGTTGTCTGTTTGGATTATATCATTGTAAGGATGATGTTGGGATTTGGTGGGGGTGGGGATTGTTATTTTGAAATGTTGTCTGTTCAATTCTGCCAAATAGTTACAATTTGTTGAGGCGCCTAGAACATTATGGGAGAGATTTTTCAAAAGTGCCTAAAGGATTTGGGGGGGAAAGTCCCACTGAAAGTCAATTTTGTAAGTATTGTAATCAAGGCACCCACTGAATGATGTCAACGAGGAAGCGGGCATTACCAAGGAAAAAGAAAAAAGCATTTCTGTACCTATGACGTAATAAGTTCCAGATATAACTCAGGCATTTTCTCAAACAACACTCCAAAAACATATGATCTAAAAGGGCCAACATTCAGCATAATTTAGCACAGGGTTTCATTCTTAAAATCAATCATTTGCAAGTTGTGAAAATGTAAATGAGTCTCCACAAGAGGAAGCCTTTTCTCTTCTTTGTGCACTTTGATAACAAAAGCATCCATATGAATGGAACATACCAAAATGGGGCAAGGAAATACATTGGTCTCTCCCATAGTAAGTCCTAGTATCTCAGGTAGTGAGAGACATTTCTGTGAGTGGACAGGAGTGTGAGGGAGAGAGAATGTGCAGGAGCCCAGCCCCTTGTGTGGTCCGTAATAAGGACCTGTCACAAATTAATGCAGTCCATTTGGTCAGAGGAACACACATCCTTCAAGGGACTCGGAGGGTTAGAGCAGAGACCATGGTCCAGGGCTCTCTGCATCAGATTGTGCAATGAGTATCCTGCCCTCCTGTAGAGGTGCAGTAGCAGGTGAGTTCTTCCTGTATGCTGGGAGCTGTTGGTTGAGTTCTGAGGCAGAATTCCTGCCAGAGTTTCCCACACTGGTATGGTCAAGGTAATGCACAACTGAGCCCAAGTGGCTCTTTTAAAGCTAGGTTATCTCCCTGTGAAAACAGGTCTTCATTCTAGTCCTGACGAGAGAGAGAGAGAGTGTGTGTGTGTGTGTGTGTGTGTGTACACACCATTTCTTTCCCCACTAGAATTCCATCTATTTTATTCAAGGACTACATTCAAAACCTCAGCCAGCAAATACAGCTTTTGTAGTATAGAAATTCTGTCAAATTCCATTTAAATCCATCTAATCTGTCAGAATTGTAAATTTACTGCAGGGCAAAGCATTCACTATTTTCACAAGGAAGCATGGGCATTTGTGTAGTCGGAACTACTTGCAAATACTGACTTGTGTTTCTGCCCTGAATGGAAAAACAAGTTTGTAAAAGGCTGGAACTTCAGCAGTTCCATCACCCACTCCGTTTTTTGATGGTCAGTGTTTGTGCATGGAGCTGTAGTTATTACTATATTCTCCATAAGACTTTCAGAAAGATCTCCAGTCTTGCAGTCAAACACAAAAGCTGCTAATATAAATATTTGCAATACTATCATATGCTGGGGAGCCTTGAATGATGAACTATTCTATAATTTGCAGCCTACTAGCTGTGGGTGCTGTTTCTATTATGCAGAGAGAATGTGATAGCGTGACAGAAAGCATTAAACAATGGGAAGGTTTTACACAGGGCTAAGCATAGTTTTCCTGTCAGTTCAGTACAAAATACTACAATGTATTTGTTCTACCAGCACCTCTAGTAAGACAGGAATAAGTAAATCAGAGTCACCAAGTGGACTGGCTCTTGTGAGTTATGAAAGTGAAGGTAACAAAGCTGAATTTACAATGCATGCCCTTTAGCTAAATTTGAGATTTGTAGCAGTGATTTTGGTTTTATTAAAGTATAATATTAACATCCATAAGAGAAAATTTGTTATTCCAAAGACACTTCCATATCAAACAAGGCTATATTTAGAGGCAATAATTTTCCCGGCATTGCATAATCGGGACTCATATGGCATTATTCACCAATGACAGAACAGTTGCTGACTTCCTTTCTTGGTAAATAAGCATCATTTTAAAGTGGACAAACTGTTTTTTTGAGTATATAGTATAATGTAAGCAATTTTCAGTTCCTTCCATAATAGTCTGAACTTAGCATTAATGGCATGGTAAGAGTTAAATCTAATCAAACCTTTTGAAATGGCAATAAATCAAATATGCCTCCTGGGGCAAGACTGAAGAATCCAGTTTTGGATCCACGTTTATTATCTGGTGGGCCTACGTGAAGTGCACTTGTTGATTTCAGGCCAGCTCCTAGTAGACAAGTGTTCAGAAGATAGAAACCAGGGTCACAAATGGAATCTTTGTTGTCAGAAGAGGTACTAAAGTTTGAACAGGTAATGGAGTCTCAGCTCTCCTTGTACCTGTGGAGGCAGACTCTCCAGGTTAGGCATGAAGCACACTTAGGCAGTGTGGTGATTCTTGCACCATCACTGCCCTTAGTTTGGAATAAAGTGAAGGTTTCATTTACCAGGGCTGTCAGTCCAGCACCTGGCATCAGCACTAACATTGCAAGGAAAATGATAGAATAACCAAATATGCCTAATTGGGTGCTTGTTGTGTGTAGAACTTGGGTTCGTATATAACCATGTGACTGACTCCTGCTTCTTCAGCAAGTGTGGCTAAAATATCATTGAGGTGAGACTGGGGACCTATTATTCCCTGCAGATTGATTCACAAGGTCAAAATGATGAGATGTTCCTAAAAAAAAAAAAAAAAAAGACCCTGTGCCTCCAGCCCTGTTCCCTAGACATATCCATGCAGCAGTGGCTGATGGGTAGGGAAATTGACATAGATGGCAAAACATGAGGTTTGCAGTTCTCAAATTACATAGTTTTCACATAGAAATAGTTCCCTAGTCATATCTTGAGGGAAGTGTGATTATTCCAAAGCATTTTAGGGATGCCCTATTACATACTGGGGAAATGTGCTTCCAGTGATGGGGAAATATGGTGTAAATCAATAGATTTATACAAGGTCTGTCTGGGAAACAACAATTCTGTTTTGAATTTGGCCACATCTTGATAATGATTCTGGAAATTTGTAAGCAATTCACAGATCCATTGCCACGCAGTTTGCAGTATGAAATCTCCTGAAACATGCATTGAATTTTCTTGGTCAATAGATGCTATTTAATGGCACTTATCACATGGTGATTTGTGGGGTATAAAATAAAAGGGTGAGGTCTTCAGATATTGTAAACTGGTCATTGCCTTCAGAGGAGCGACACTGACTTACATAAGCAAAGGATCTGATCGAAAGAGTGAGGTTTGGCACATCTTGTCTCTGAGAAGATCGAGGGTTGTGGAGATAACTTGTGTAACTGCTTTTCATTAAAATACAAAAAGTGTATAAAAATGGAATGCAGAAAAATAAATGTTTGGTTAGTGGCATTTTGCCATTTGCCTTCAAGTACTCAAGAATAGCAGAAAATAAAAACTATGACTGACTGATGGTGAAATAATGTGATACCAAGTAACCAAAGCCAATAATTTCATAGTTTAGACCAATGCTTCAGTCCCCTAATTCATTGTTATGGGTGAGAGTTCCATACAAGATAAAGATGGACATCTCAGTCATAACTTTGTATTTCTTGTCTTTGGCAAGGTTTGGCTCAAAAGATGCCAGTTTATTTAAATACCTTTGTAAAAAAAATTAAATGCACTTTTTGAGATGTTTATAACTTGCATCGTTTGAGAGAGCAGAATTGCTCCATCACAATATGCTTTTTGTTGAAGCCAAAATGTTTTGTAGAGATGTATAGATTTTGACAACATTTTCTGAGGTCCAGGGTTTACTCCCTGGTCATTTCGAGACTGAGAGAGAGAGAGAGAGAGAGAGAGAGAGAGAGAAAGACATCTGCATTGGACCCCTGCCCCTTTTCATCTGAAAATGGACATTTTGACACAATTCCATTTTGTGAAAACATCTGAAAGGCTTTGGTTTTGTTCTAACATGGAACGAAAACAAAAACAAATTTTGGAACCTCAAAAGTTGTCATAAAATGGAATTGTCATCCTTCAGCCAGCTCTAATATTTACCCATATATAATTACCTGTGTTGGATACCTTATTATCTATCTAACTATCTATCTATAGAGAGGCATTTTTATAGGTATTGGGTCAACACAGACAAGCGGCATGTAAAGTAGCAACTGATCTCAACTTTATCCACCCAAAAGTTTAGTAAGTTAAGGCAGACATTATATCCCATTGAAAAAAGCAGGGGACCCTTAAGTAGGCAGGATGTAATTACCTAAGTTGGAATTTGGCCAGCCAGTTAGGCTAAAACTACTGCAAGTGTGATGGGAATTTTAATAAGTATAAGCAGTCAAGCTGTCCAGTTTTACATCCCATTAAAATGGCATGTCAAGTAACACCATATCATCAGCTCAGTAGGGACTCAGAAGAAAGAACACCATCTATTGACCTACAAATACCATTGTTTTAGCACACTGGGTTTTCATTGGAAGTCTCCCACTCAAATGTTGACCCAGCCCTCCTTAGGGCCTGATCCAAATTCACTGATGTAAATGCAAAGACTCTGATAGACAGCAGTAAACTCTGGATCAGCAAATGAAATCTGCCATGACCATCATCCAAAGTGGTATAGCAGAATGTACAATTTACTGCTCTCTTAATGACAGTGCACATTCATTCAGACACAACAACAGCATTGTGATCCACTGTAAGATCCCACAGTGGAATTCTCAAAAATGCTGCATATATATATATATGATACAAACATGATTTTCCAAGCAAGTCATGATGGCTCCTTCAGACTCAAATTTTATATGCTAGCTTCAACCTAGAGCGAATTTTATAAACCCCTGAAAGCAGCATTTATAATGGAAATGCTGATACAACTTAACTAGAGCAGCAAGAACAGTGCCATAAACTATGAGAATAAAAGTGAATCATAAAGGAGTTAAGATTTGATTACTTTAAAATACCTGGGTTTGGAGTTTTGATTCAGACACTGGATTTATTTATTTTTTTAATTACTTCCCATAACCTAGAGATACTTGGTGAACAGCTAATATCTAGGGAATTAGATCAAAGATCCCTTTTGTAATTTCAGACTATGATAGAAAGGTGTTCTGTGCTCTCCTTCTAGCATAAAATACATGAGCATTTGAAAGCTGTTTTGTCTACTTGTAAATAACAGTGTGAAATGGAACATGCAATTAAAAATAAACTCTTTTTCTAAATCCGAACAAACCAAAATTGAGAGTTGTAGGGGAAAAAAAAATAAAATCCTCCCAGGATTTACAAGCTGCCTGGTAGGAATATTTCTTAATTGAGCCATGCTTCAGAGCTGCATGGAATTGTTCCTATTAAAAATTAAATAAGAACAGCAGAGAAGAACATGGGAGCTTTTGAGAGATTAGAGCTATGTGAGATTTATTTAAAAGGTTTTTATTAGACTTTGGGGGTTCTCCCACATATAAAAACCTCACCTACACAAAATAGATGGCACCCTAGCTTTTCAAAGTCTTTCTAACAAAGATAACAACTCAGCTGATGTTAAAAAGGAGAAATTTTTTCTCTGACTCCAATAAAGTGATACTGTACATGTTGAAACAATGTGTTTTTCTCTGAGAAATAATCACCATGTTTTTAAACTCAGCATGTTCATTTCAAACTATATTTCCTCTTAATGTTTCCTATTTTAACTAATTGAGAGCCATACTGCTTAACTGGGTGCCTGACTGGTGTCTTGGTATTTTGTCTCATGAACATCATACAATCTATATAATATGTTCTGGACTACACACAACATGAGTGGCCTTTAATTACTGTACATCACAATATCCTTTAGGGACTCAGGGTACCTCATCAACAGCCAAAGTAGTTTGCTGTAGGGTGAAGATAATGGAGTTATGTGATATCTGGTCCAGTGATTTCTTTCTGAAAAGTTAACCATTTTGGAGTTACATGAACTTCCTGGAGAGAAACATTGTACAGTTGCATTAAATTTCCTAAACATACCACCTGATATCTTATTTTTAATCCACCAGTAAAATCGGAAATTAAGCTTTAAGAATTGTCAGACAGATACAAAAAATGATCTTGGTCCTTTGGCTTCCATCTGCACTAACCCTGACATTGCAGTGCACCTTCTGCATCATGCAAAGCCTTCAAGTATTGGCAGGCTTTAGGGATTTCACAAATGAAACACTTAATACTTCAGGGCAACCGGAGAAGCTTTGCTGAGCTTTGTTCACATTACAATGTTTCTAGCTCGTATGAGTTAACTCACAGACAGATTTCCCATTGGTTTTTTATCAAAATCTCAATTGACACATCCCTGGCCCATTTGCCTCTTTGGGAAGCTATTGAAGTTTTAACGGGCGCTAATCCTGATTTCCACATAGCTATCGAAGAGTTTCACAAAAGGCTACTGAATTAGGCTAAATGTAGGCTGTGATGTGTACGAATGTGTAAAACGGGGATGCTAATCACAATATCCAGTGTTAGAGCCTGAATAGTGCTGTACTACAGAGATGTGTTGTTGTTTACTTTGTAAAAAAATGTCTGACTCTTGCCGTTGTTCTCCCTACACACACACACACATACATATGCGTGTAAACCACACACCTCCTGGGTGTGGTGCTCTGTCCCATCTAGTGGCACTGAGACCACTTAGGGTAGGTCTACACTTACCCGGTAGTTCAGCGGTGAGCGATCGAACTTCTGGGTTCGACTTATCGCGTCTTGTCTGGACGCGATAAGTCGAACCCGGAAGTGCTCGCCGTCGACTGCGGTACTCCAGCTAGACGAGAGGAGTACCACGGAGTCGACGGGGGAGCCTGCCTGCCGCATGTGGACCGAGGTAAGTTCGAACTAAGGTACTTCGAACTTCAGCTACGTTATTCACGTAGCTGAAGTTGCGTACCTTAGTTCGAATTAGGGGGTTAGTGTAGACCTGGCCTATGAGAGAGATTAATGAGTCTGCTCTACAGTCTTAGCTAAGGGCCGTGTGGCTTTTAGCTCATGCCGTAGAGGCTCATGCACTAAGCTCCAGAGGTCCCAGGTTCGGTTCCACTTGTAATGCCAACGGACCCCGGTCGGGAGCTTAGTGCATGAGCCTCTACGGCATGAGCTAAAACCCACACAGCCCTTAGCTAAGGCTGTGGAGCAGACTCATTAATCTCTCTCTAAGTGGTCTCGGTGCCACTAGATGGGACAGAACACATGTGCGCATTACACATGCAGACAAAAAATTAGAAGAGAGACAATTTAAAAAAAATATAATTCAAACAACATTCAGGAGTTAATTTCAGTAACCCCCCAAAAGACATAGACCACATCTCTGATAACCAGGGCTACTTTATGCTGCTAGGACTATAGAGACTCCTGTCACCTATAGACCCACCCCGGTTTGCATTAGGAAATCCTTAGGTGAGGCATGGCTGCTGTATCTCTTCATAGCAACAAACATAGGAAATGTGGCCATGGAAAATGGGAAATAGCTGGCCAACCCTATGCGTAGTTGATCCCTGGCTGCTGTAACAATTCTGTTAGTAGACACGATAAATTAGAGCACTCTTTAGGCTACTCTAATTTATGCTGGAAATTGGCCGGGTCTCCTGGATCACAGATTTGCCCGAAGTGCTTCTTGATCATACTGGAGAATCAGGGCCACAGAAATCCGTGTTTTTTTGCAAAGGGAGGAGGAAATACTTTCTCTTTCAAAATCTCCAGACCAGTAATACATAAATGATTAGAGAAAGCAAGTATCAAAACAAGAATGCTACTTCTGTGCCCTGTTCTTCTGGGAATGATGCTTCAGTGTTGTTGGTGTGTCTGCGTTTTGCAAAGACTAGAGCTGAGAAGAAAATTTGCAATGAATAATTTAATCTAGGAGTTTAGGCTCTTTCTACTTATGCGACATCCACGAGCAGAGCGTGGTTTCTTTTGACTTTATGGTTATTTGAATTTGTTACAATAAACTTTCAATTTTGAGTGGCATTGCTTAGTTAGTAAGAAAAACATACAATAATCCAAGCCATGGATAGTCAAATATATAAATAAAATGAGAGGGAAAGGCTAATAACAGAAGAAAACTCACGTTGATAGTAGACAGGTTAGATATAGGCTTGCAACTCAATTCAGTGAGGGGACAGGGGGTAAACGATCGATTATAAACATGGAAACACCAGACCAGAGACCAAGGACCTGATGAACCTGCTCTATATAGCAATGTGTGTACAGATTTGGGTGTCTCAGTACCATACAAATATTGAGTTAGGAAGGATAGGATAGTGCTCTACAATTATTTGATGTGGGTGAAGGCCAAGAAGGGACAGGAAATACTGAACTTGGTCTAAAGGACTATAACTAGGAATAATGGAAACAGTAGGCTTAGTATCAGGAAACATTTTATTAATGTAAAATCTATTAGATTTTGGAATGGTCTCCCAAGTGTAACAGTAGAGGTCTCATCGCGTGAAAACTTAACTGGACTAAACAATAGAGAAGATTCCTCCTCGTGTGTCAGCTGGTAGCCAGATGACTTAATCAGAAATGAGTCTGAGCCATGAAGTTTGGCTCCAGACCCAAATTCTCTTACAATGGTTGCGTCCAGAATTTTGGTTCAGCTCATTATAAAGACAGAGATCAACTGCAACATTCTGATCCATATCCAAGCTCTCTCATGATTTGAAATGATCCCGCTATACCTAGTAGGAATTTCCTTCTGTAATTAATGCCTTCCATTAAATTTTTGCTTTATTTTTCCCCTCTGTATATTTATGGAACCTCTTTGATATAACAGTGTAATTCATTGTCCCCAAGGCCAAGAAATCTAGGGCTAAATTCACTGCTGTCATATATGGGGGAAATGTATTGAAGTCAATGCAGTTGTGCCAATAATGAACTGGGCCTGTAGGGTGAAGCTTGATACACCCTAAAATGATGAGAATGCATTGGGTCAAAGCCTGCCTCAGAACAATGCTACTGAAGCCAATAGAATTTTCCCTGAGAAGGTCTGTGTCAGACCTGCAGGATTTCACTCCTTGTTTCCAAAGAAGAGCAGGCAAATGTGAACACTCATGGGCAACCCCACCCCAACATGAGAGCATTAACTGCTGACACCCCAGAATGTCTGTATTGCTGCCACTCCCCACGTGCTGCAGAGACTCGTACTTTCAGTATTGTATTCCTGCTCTCAGCATAACTGGCATAATTATTGTTTTCAGTGAAATCCAAGATTTTCTTTATGCTGTCTATTTTTAGAGAGATAGAGATATGCAAGCTTACCACACTCACACACACACCTATCATACAATTATAATTCTCTCTCCCCCTCTCTTTCTCTATATTCTATAATTTGGTTTGTATCCTATAGGGATTTCATACTCCAATTCTAAGACTGCAGTACACGAGATACATGAATCAGTGTAGGTGAATGGGAATGGGCTGAGCAAGAACATACAGACCACTGAGTAAGTGTTGAAACTCATCTCCAATCTGGGGTTTGGTTTCATTGGTAATGCAACAGTAACACAGTATTAGCATTAGCTTCCTCCCTGAATTGGTGAAACACTGGAATGTATTACCTAGGGAGGTGGTGGAGTCTTCTTCCTTGGAGGTTTTTAAGGCCCGGCTTGACAAAGCCCTGGCTGGGATGATTTAGTTGGGAATTGGTCCTGCTTTGAGCAGGGGGTTGGACTAGATGACCTCTTGAGGTCCCTTCCAACCCTGATATTCTATGATTCTATGATTCTATGAATTTGGCTATTGCTAGGGTTTCCCCATAGGTCTTCCTCAACCCTAGCTCATTAGCTCCTTCTCACTCTCCAGAAGGGCACGCCACTTCTGATCCTGCCTTTAAATCCTAGGTAGAGTAAATGAGCCACACCTGCCACAATGAATCACCAGAACTTCATCAGCTTTATGCAGGGCTTTAACTCTTGCTGTCAGTGTGAATCAACAATGGAGCCTCCTTACAGTGAGCCACAGAGAATACGGGCAGGGAAGGAAAGCTATATAGCAATTCAACCAACCTCTAGAGTGGCACTCGGTCTAGTGGTTAAAGCATAAGGTTCCAGGAGCTTGTATCACACACACAGCCCTGGTAGAGCTCCCCCAAGGTAGACACTCCCCAAGCTGTTCTGTTTGGGATCCACCAGGCACTGTCCCTGGCTTGGGGTCTCTAGGCACATGCTCAGATCCTCTGTCTAGTACCCCCTTCTGACAGCTGGGACCCTGCAGTCCAACTACCTAACCTACCTTCTCCCAGCACACCAGCTATGTGGGTACTTGGGGTTTACAGTTTATCTGTTCAGGGGCGCATGATAGTGCAAGTGAACAGACACACAGATGGACTTTGCACAGAATTCTAAACACAACTACTCTTTACTTAGCAGAAGAGATACACAGACCTACACAAAAATAATAAACACACATATACTTAATTCCAAAGCCCAAGCTCTGGGACCCTCCCACCCTGCAGGGTCCTAGAACCTGGGCTCCAGCCCTGGCTTGGAAGTCTACACAGCAGTAAAACAGCCCTGCAGCCCGATCCCTGTGAGCCCGAGGCATCTAGCAGGAGGCAGCCATGAGTGTCTAGTTACTGTGTAGATAAACCCTTAGTTTCCCTGTTTATTAAATGGAGATAAAAGATAGTTACTCATGACGATTTATCAGTGTTCTTCAGAAGCCACAGACCTTGCTTTGAAGATGGTCCTCTAATAACCAATAGGGTGCTGTGGTGGACTATTATTACAGTAGTAAGTTTGCAATGAAAAGATTTCGCATACATGATCTATCTCACTAGAGAAACCTCCCCCTGTTAACTGGGGTTTTATCCTGAAGTAATTTGGGGCAGGAGGCATAATAGGGATGGATTATTGATAGCTAATTGCTTTTGTCACCCTGAAGCCATTCAGTTACTTATTAAAAGTTGTTTCATGGCCTGTTACTTCAGTCAACCACTAAAGTACAGTCAAAGAGAATGAAAACCACTACTGCTTTTTGAGGGTCATTATGGTAACAGACTTCCACTTAGGTACATAAAGTTCAGCAGGTCTTTATTATGAGATACAGCATTAACACTGCTTTCGCATCCACAATAAACCTTCTTCATGTACCTATACTCTGCGCTCTATATTTATATTCACATGCTGCCCGATTAACACCTTGTTAGGCTGCATATCTGCAGTGGCTTTAACCTCAAGCCACTCTTTTGTAGCTATTTTCCCTCTGTATATTATAATGGTACATACTGGCTTAATACAGAAGCATAGATGCATTTTGTGTATTAGTGTAACAGTAGTAAGTTTACTTTGTAATGACTCCAGCCACTGCCTCCTTCCTTTCCGTTGAAGTATTAATTTAATACCGTATTATTAATTCCTAGTGCTAGTTCTCTTTGGTTCAAATTAAGTAACAGGAGTAATGGAGCTGGAATGTATAGACAGAGTGACAGTAGAGAAGCAATATTCTAGGGCCACAGAGATGCAGGGCAAGGTAAGAAAAAGGCCAAGCCAGCCGAGGAAGGATCCTGGAGGACACAAAGAAAATGCAGACTCACCAGAAGTCTTCATGCAGTTGTGCAGGCCAGCTGAGGGGATGACCTGTTACTGTATGAGACCACACCTAAGCAAGGAGGAGAACAGTTGGAGCGGAGGGGGAAGAGATGCAGAGCTGCTCCTTCTACCGAAAGCATTGTAGCACTGAAAGGTTTTGATCAAAGGCACTCTTCCCAATGTGGCTTTTCCACGGTGCATCACAATCGAAGGGTTATTAGTAGAGCTGTGCGGAAGTCCATTTCTTGAAAGGTTCTGAAATTTGAAATTTGTTTTCATTCCAACTAGGAACAAAAGCCCCCAATTTGGAAATTCCGTGCAAAAGAAAAATCTGCAAAAAAATAAAAAATAAAGATCATTTTGGATTGATGAAAACATTTTGATTCAACAAAATCAAAATGATTTTGACTTTTTTAAATGTTATTTTATGCTATATTATAATACATAACCATACAAAATAAAACTATTTTATAATGAAAAGTCATTTCAAAAGGCAAAAACTGAAACATTTCATTCTGAAAATGTCAAAATGGGATGTCAACTTTGTCAGAATATTCCCCTCCCATGTTTTTTTCTCCAAAATGAAATTTTGGTAAAATCAGCAAGATTTTGTGAAGTGTGTAGATTTCTATATAGCTGCCATCTCTGATAGAAAATTGCTCCATTGAAGTTTTTCTGATCAGCTCCAGTTACTAGTACTAAGAACTGAGCATAATGGTCTACCAATGATCACATAGTAAAAATCCCATGTAAAGCAAGTGATGTACAAGTCAAGCTGATTCATCTTAAATTTCAGTTTGATAGTTTACTAACAGAGGATGGAGCTTTGCCTAGTGGTTAGCACAGGGTGTGGAGAATCAGGCATTCAGGGTTCTATTTCCTATTCTGTCAATGGCTTATTATTTGGTTCTAGGAAGAGACACTAAGACCCAGATCCTCAAAGGTGGTTAGGATCCTAACTTCCCTAAACTTCTCTGTGACTTAATTTACCCATTTGCTAAAAGGAGATGATAATACTGACCTATCTTACAGAAATACTGTGAACATTAATTTAATTTGCAAAGCATTTGTAGACTTTTCAATGAAAAGACCAATAGAATTGCAAAGTGTTAAGGGACACATATATGTCTGAACATTTCTCACCAATTAATGTTACAAATAACAATTACCCTCAAAAGAGAGTAGAGACACAATATATTTCCCAATTTATTTGGTGTGTGTGATAGCACTTTGTGTGTAGTTAATTTCATATCTCCCATATAGAGTCAGTCCGTTTCTTGTTTTGTGTGTGTGTGTGTGTGTGTGTGTGTGTGTGTCTTCATACAACAGGAGAGAGAAAAAAACCATGAGAATTTAGGATTAAAATTTTCAAAAGCGTCTAAATTCCATTTTCAAAAAGATCCTAAGTATTTACATCACATTTGAAAACAGGAAGCTCCTAACTCACCTTATGGCTTTACAAAATTGTACCCCTGATTTCAAACTAAGGGTGCCTCTTTATTAGTGAAATGAATTCCTTCATATTTTGAGTAATTACTAGAAAAATATATTATGCTTGTTAGATGAGTAGAAATCATAAAGCATCACAATATGATTAAATAACCATCTTGCTCAGTGTCCTAATTTAAAATGGCCAAAATGATTTATTTCAATATTTGTTTAAAAGAACACAAAACTCACTCCAAGTCCCCATCACACCTTCCTCTTCATCAGTGTCTGTTGGCAGGGGACCAAATTTCATACCAAGCATTTTCAAAGGGCCTAGTTACACAATCAGTTTTGCTGTGAAAATGGTATTGGATTCCCCATTACAGTGGTGCTTGTGGACTCAGCTGTAATATGACAATATCTTTGTATCAATGAATGATGACCCAGTATAATAAAAGATCTTGACTTATGTGTATGTTAACAATTAATGGGATGTATGATGTATCACATACTGTATGTGGAAGGTAATAAAGAGGTGTAAATGAGAATTACACTGCTTAATTGGTGTCATTAATGGTTCTTTTGTTCTGCTAGAAAAGCAGTATCTTATTCAGAAGACAAAGTTGTAGGGGCAGCTGCAGACTTCAAGTCAAGAGTAAAGGTGGGTTAAAAATGCAACTCAGCTATGAAATTGCTTTTTTAAGGATGTTTCTTGATATTCTTAGATACCAGATTCACTCCTGCCTATCAGGTGATCTCATTTCTCTCCTCTGGATTATCCTCAGACCTTGGCTACACTAGAGAAATTTGCCAAGATAACCACCATGTGTGTCTCTGGTAACACATATGCCTAAATGCTCCCAACAATTCACAGGCAATCATGTCATTATTTGGATTAGACTTGGTTCAAATAAAGGTAACCATCATACGATCCTCATCCAGTCCAGTCTCCACCTATAGAATGACAATGTGGACAGGAATCACTGACATAATACAGCTAGTGGTACAAACAGTCCTCATGCTCCTATCCCACAATGCACCAATCACTGTTTAGGTGGCTTGTCTGGTCTATTTTCTGAACACAGGGATCAGGTTTGCTGGAAGCTAAATAGCACTGTGCATACTGTAGATTTCTCTTGCATGGTATTCTGCCAGCATCAACTTCTTCCACAAGTAATCAATCCCATTCCTAGCAAGTAATGTCACAGAGCAGACCTTCTTGTGAGGATGCTGCTTGTCAACTATAGGAAGATTTGCAGCCACTAATGGGGTGATGAGAAAAACCAGTTACTGCTGACCTCTGTGATTCTAAACACACTAGTCTATGATCGGGTGTCAGAGACTCCGAGTCCTTTGGTAATCAGGACTCACGCCGTCAGGCAAGCTGTGCTTGGAAGGTTCCTTAAGAACCAATCTAACAAGGCTTGGGACATATATAATACCAGATCCAAAGTAGAGCTGGTCAAAAAGTTTTTATTGGAATGATGTGCTGATGAAAAATTAATTTATTGCAAAACCAAATTTTCTACAAGAAAATTTCAGTTTTGCAGAAAACAATTGATTCCATTGGGAATATTGAAATGATCACGCCTTGGCTGCCTGCCTACAAGGGTCTTGTCAATTTCACGTTACATGGATAAAACTGACAAAAGCTTTCCGAGAGGGCTGTTGAGTCTGAGTTTCCTGATTCTCTGACTCATCCTCCCCACTCAGCTCTGGGAGCTGGAGAGGCAGACAGCTGGGAGGGAGGAGGAATGCTGAGTGCCCAGGGTATCTGGTTCCAGAAGCTGTGGGGGAAGGCTGAGTGGCCTGGCTCTCTACCTTTCCAGAGCTGATGGGCAGCCGGGAAACCTAAAAATTCCATTTTGGTTGCTCCAAAACAAATATTTTCTTCAAAAACTTTCCCACAAAAAAAAAAGTGTTCTTTATATTTTGTCCCAGTTTGAGATGAAAAATGTTTCAAAATAAATTTGTTAGTCTCTAAGGTGCCACAAGTACTCCTGTTCTTCTTTTTGCGGATACAGACTAACACGGCTGCTACTCTGAAACCTGTCAAAAACATTTGCTGCCCTTGGAAGAGGTTTCCACTTTACAAACATTTCCAGAACAGGGAGAAGAATCTGGATTGATTAGTTGGTATTCTCCCTTCCCAATGTAGACAGCTTCAGGACAGCACAAAGTCTCCATGTAGTGAGGACAAGGATGGGGAGAAAGAGAAGTCAGGGAGACCAGAGCCATGGGGGAGAGGATCGGCTTACTTTTGTGCTTGTAGGGGCCTACTGTTGTCACAATATTTACACTCCTGTATGTGCTGCTTAGAAGACCCAAATCGGGGCACTCTTCCTTATCACATTTGGTGCACTGACATCAACGTGCATGATCATCAATTTCCTAGCACTTATATACTGCTTTCCACATAGAGATACCAAAAAAGTACAGCCATTGGAGAAACTGAAACAGAGAAAGGTGAAGCGACTTGTCCAAGATCACATAGCAAGTCAGTAGCTGGGAGCTCCTGCCCTATCCACTGGAATACCCTGCCTCCACTTACTTGTGCAGTGTGTACATGTGAAAATGTGGAGCACTGCAAAGCTCCCTTCAGTCCAGTACAAATCTTTTACCAGCCAGTGGCTTTGATCTGACAGCTTGGGAGAATAGCCAGGACACACAAATCATTTTAAAGGTGAAACCTACTAACCACACCAAAAAATATTTAGCAATTATAATAAAAGATACCTTTTTAACGAGTGACTTTTTAATCAGCTCTACAGTGCTGTAAATCATAACACTCAGGATGTTTTCCAAACGGCTCCTCTAAGTGCTAAGCCACTGAATTTAGATGGCCTGACATACTATGGGCCATATAATGCCCACTGACATCAATGGGACCTCTGTTGTGGATTTAGGGCAGTGAAGGGCTCTATAAATTCACAGTATCATAGTCACAGTTTTGATTTCTTCATCTTGTTTTATTTTTTTTTTAATATATTAATTTCGCGCTTGTGGGAGCTGCCAGATAGACTTTTAAACCAGAGGAAAGGTTCAGCACAAGCCACAACAATGCAAGCATCCTCCATTGCGCCACCAAATTTGCTTCAACCTTCAGAGGTTGAGTGCGGGACCTAATTACACCACTCTGTTGCACCAGTTTTAATTGCTATGATTCCCTTGAAGTCACAGCTTTGCAAAACTAGTGTAAAGAAGTGACGAATCAGCCCCTGATTGTAGGTCCCAGTTCTAATCTAAAAGTCTCCATGTTTAGTCAATCTCCCGTTTAGTTGCCCCAGCTGATCAATGCCAAAATATCAGGCTGTGATATTTTATTTTTATGCGGATATTTATAAATGATTATTATGGTTGTGACTACTGTCCCTACCTGTGACTGGGGTCCCATTGTGCTAGGTACTATAGATACAATTACACAACCCCAAAGCTTATAGTCTAAATAGACAAGAAAGACCAAGGGGGAAGTGGGGGGGAGGGGGGAAGACAGAGGGACAGAGAGTAGAGTGACTTGCCCAAAGTCACGTAGCAGGACAAATGTAGAGCTGGAATAGAAGCCAGTTGTGCTGGTTGAACATTTTTGTAATAAAAAAGTCACTTTGTTCAAATTTTTCCAGTTTTTTGAGAAAACAAACAAAACACATCCACAGACAGAAACCAAAAATGTTTGGCAAAAATGTTCAGTAATTGGTAAAGGTTTATGGATCTGGGTAGTCAAAGACTGAATTTTTTTTTTTTTTTACCGAAAATGGTTTTCAAAACCCAAACTTTTTCAGGGATAAGTTTTTTTATTGAAAAGCTGAAAAATAAATGGCAATTTTCATCCAGGTTTAGAAAGCCAGGAAACAGCCCGTCACAGTGGTAACAATTTCCTGTCCTGCTGACCTGGACTGGACTGGAACTGCTGACTCTTATGTCACTTTCTAAATTAAGCATTAAAAGTAGCATTCGAATGTGCTGGATATTGGTGGTCCTGGCCCTTTGTCTCCTTGGCTCCTCTGATCTTCAGCGTTAACCCACCTATGAAGAGGATTATAAAAATGAATGGAATTCTAATACTAGAAAAGGAAGTTTAAATATATTCATTACAGTGAAAAGATTAATCTATGCCTTTGCAGTTGCGTTTCCAATTTCCCACTATAGACGCAGCAAGCAACTGAACAGAAAATGCATTAGCAAAGATTATGAACCAATATTTACAGACTTCTCTTAAGAAAAGATTCTGCCTTGTTCTCCTTTTTAAGGGAGAGATCTTTTTATTTAAAGACCCCCCCCCAAATCATTACAATCCCAGACCCCGTTGGTGTGCATTAACTGTACATTCTGTCATACTATAGACATCTGTAGGTTTTAAAAAATTTTAGAGCATTTTGAGTGCGTCGTTTCTCTTGAACAAATTTGCATAACTAAAAGCAAACAGACACCATAAAAATGCATTTGTATGATCATCATTTTAAGGGGATGACTAAAACCTTTTTAGGGAGACAATTAGAAATGCAGAGGGAGTGTGGCTGATTTATGTGTATGACAGATTCACTCACTGTGTTGTCCTGGTATATTCTGAGCTCCCTAGTCCCATCTCCACTGGCAGATACTCCCTGTGCTATCAGATGATCTTTCATATCCCATGCTTAAGGTTTCGAGTAGACAAATGGAAATGTGATTGGATCTTTCCCCCATATTTTGATTCACAGGAACATAATGAATCAGTTAGCGCATGTCTAAGGACATTAAATATTCTTCTCTTAACCTATGTCATTTTCATGTATTACACATGGGCTAAACCCAGAACCATTTATCCAAACCCAGTTGTGTGGGTCAGTTGTGAATGCAAATAGAGGTGTGCACTATTTGGAGATTGGATGAAAATAGTGAAAATTAAAATTAAAATTTTTGTTTTGAAAATTAAAATTAAAAAAGTTACTTAACCTTAAATACTAAACTATCTAATAAACATAATGCAGAAGTAATCTGAATGTAATCCTCTGCACCCAGTACACTATCAGCATTGTCGTCCTAAAGTATGTAGCTCTAGCTTTTTTTCTAAGCTTGAATCTATGCTACAAGCAACACAAAATTTTCCAGTTGCCTCCCTCCTGAAACCATCCTCTGCAGATAAATCTAAAATCAATTGACTGTGTTTTTATTAGTTCTTTGCGTCCATTTTCCACTTCTCAAGGATCCCTCAACAGGAGATTCTTGACAGTAATTACCACGACTATACAGACTTAGGCACTTCCTCACAGCACTGAGTGATGCAGTTTCCTAATTCAACTCCTCTTTGTTTTTTGGGGAAAAAAATTGAATTTGCCTTTACTTAAAAGGCTTGCTTCATAATCACTTTATCAAAATGTGTATTGTCTTCTCATTCATGCTGCATGAATGCTGAGGCCTTGAGAATTTGCTGTTCTCTTTGGGAGATGTTTTGAGATGCCAATGGGACAATTGATGGTATTTGACAGCTATTATGTTTTTCATTTGTTGAGCACCATACATATAAATATTTACCCTAAGAATTTTACAGTCTATGTCCCCAGTCTTGCAACTAACTTCATAGGGGCACAAGAGTCTATCTATGTGGAGTCAGTTGCAGGATCATGGCTTAAATCTGACAATACAGTTCAGATACAAGGGCTTTGACCACTGGCTGTTGCCACGGAGTGCACAGTGCAACTCAGAATAGGAGAAGAGTGCAAAAGTGGCTTTAGTCAAGGGATCTGAGGCACATTCCTCCCCTCCATCTCTCCACATGCCTACACTGGTTGCAGTGAGATGGGGCAATAAAAGAGCTTTTATGGACACTTTAGGGCCACTTTGCACTAATGGGGCAGCCCAAGCACAAGGTCCAGATTCCCAGGTGACAGTCTGATCCCAAGATAGCACACATATGTTCTGTATATTACCATTATGAACACCATTATTTTTTGGTGGTGGAGAATAGCCTCTGAAAGATGTTATGTATATTATGTAAGATACAAGTGAACCAACCAACCAACTGTTGGGCATTTTCAGGAGAACAAGAATAGGCATTGTGCTGGTATTCATAACTCAGGCTCCAACCCTGCAAAGGGAAACACCTTTGCAGAGCCTCAATGACTTTAGTGGACTTTACATAGGCAGATATTTTGCAGGACTGTGGCCTTGGTTTTTAGGTATGAGTAACACATATATCCTGAACTGTTCATCTGCCTAGTTGCCTAGAGTCCTAGACTAGTCACCTTTGACACAGTCAAAGATAAACCACATTTAGAAGACAGGAATAACAATGGTAACATTCACTATGTCACTCTAGCCCTTTATCCTTCTATTATTCCTGGTTAGCTTGTCAGCAAACATTTGCTACATACAATAGTGAAAAAGCGTGGCACAAAATGAGTAACCAGAGGCTAATCCTGGCCAACCTCAATTCCTTACTTAGCCCTGATTCTTACAGGCTGGGTCTCCAACAGAAGAAGAAATAGGATATTTTTATATTCTTTCATCCTTCATTGTGGTTTAAGTTCTCTCTGCCATCAATCCTATTATCGACAATCCAGCTGAAAGCAAATTTATATTCCTCCTGTTTAAGGATGTGGCCCAAGATGGCTCACTCCAGTCTGTCACCTTGCATCTTCTCCAATTCCTTCACAGGGTTTTAGTTTGCTGGGTTTTATTTTATTTTAGTTGCTATGTTCTGATCTCAATCATGATTAGGCTTTAAAAGCTAATGATAAACAATGCATCGAGCTTACTTCAAATTCTAAATCTGAATCAACTCAGTATGCAGCTGCTTTTAAGGGAAATAGGCTTTCATAAAAGAGGCTGTTTTTTTGAGTGTGTGCGCGCACGCATTTTGGTTTTTTGGGGGTTTTTAAACATCATGTCAAGACAGTTGGTTCAGAAATCTCAATTCCATTAGTTTCATAAAATCTTCAGCTATCTTGCTATGTTTCAGTATAGAAGAAGCCTCAGAAAGAAGATAAAATCCTCCAAAAGCTTAACAGTCTAACTATAGAAATTGTAATTGAGGTAAATAAATGAAGAGCATATTAAACGGTATTTTCCTTTCTTATTCACATGCATGAATTTCACTAATGCTAACGGGAAATGCATGCACATCCAGAGGCAGATACTCACCCTTCTGTTTGTAGATCATTGTGAAATTCAAGATATAAACCTTTCAATATTCTTTTCAGACATAGTAGATTCAGGAGACCTTGCCAAGCTCTGAGTGCCCAGAATGGGAGCGAACATCTATTTCCTGGAGCTGATTTTTTTTTCAAAGTAAAAAAAAAACTTCTATGTTCGTAATACTCAATAATGATGAATAAATTATTATTATTTACTGAGTGATTTCTGTATTCTGAGCAGGACAGTACAGGGCATGGGGTGAAATCTGGGTTCCATTCGAGATAATGGCAAAATTCCCATTGATTTGAGTGAGGCCAGGATTTCAACCAGGGTTATTGCCTCAATAAGCTTGCAGTTTTAGGGCACAATCTTGCACCCTGAAATCAACATTAGTTTTAACGTGGACTTCAAAGACAGCAAGGGTACGTCTTCACTTACCGGAGGGTCCGGCGGCAGGCAATCGATGTTCTGGGATCGATTTATCGCGTCTGGTTAAGACGCGATAAATCGATCCCGGAAGTGCTCGCCGTCGACGCCGGTACTCCAGCTCGCCGAAAGGAGTACGCGGCATCGACGGGGGAGCCTTCCTGCCGCGTCTGGACCCGCGGTAAGTTCGGACTAAGGTACTTCGAATTCAGCTACGTTATTAACGTAGCTGAATTTGCATACCTTAGTCCGAAGTGGGGGCTTAGTGGGGACCAGGCCCAAGATTGGACCCCAGGGCTGGTCTACATTACTGCGGTAAATCGGTCTAACTTACGCAACTTCAGTTATGTGAATAACGTAACTGAAGTCGACGTAGTTAGATCCACTTACGGCGGTGGCTACACTGCACTGTGTCAACAGGAGAGCTTGTCCTGTTGACTTCCCTTATGCTTCTCGGGGAGGTGGAGTACACAAATCAATGGGAGAGAGCTCTCCCATCGAATTAGCGTGTCTTCACCAGACCCGCTAAATTGATACTCGCTGCATCGATCGCAGCAGTGCCAATCTACCAGTAAGTGTAGACATGCCCTAATGCCTGCTCTACACTGTTGGGGGGATCGATCTAAGTTACACAACTTCAGCTACGTGAATAACATAGCTGAAGTCGACATACTTAGATCTACTTACTGTGGTGTCTTCACTGCAGTAAGTTGACGGCTGACGCTCTCCCGTCGACTCCGCCTGCACCTCTCACCCTGCTGTAGTACCGGAGTCCACGGGAGAGCGCTCGACGGTTGATTTATCGCATCTAGACTAGACGCGATAAATCGACCCCCTCTGGATCGATCGCTGCCCGTCAATCCAGCAGGTAATGTAGACGAGCCCTAAGAAACAAACACAATAGATGATAGTTACAATGCATAAAGCACTACAGGGGGCATGCTCCAAAGCTCCTTGACTCTAGTGGAGTGGATCAAACCCCAGTGGGCAGGCGACTGGTTCATTAAAAAACAGTGCTAGAGTTTTATCACTATTTAAATACACTTCACTAGGAGGCAGATTTCTATGAAGAGAAATTAAACAAAATTATGCCAGAAGCCCAGCACTCATGAGCAACTCTGCAACAACAAACCAGCATGTATGCATGCAAGTCAGAGACAAAAAAATAAAAATAAAATAAAATAAATCAGCAGGGGAGAAATTTCAAGTTCAAGTTTCCAAGAGGTTACTGTTTAAAAAAAATATGAAAAATACCTTGACAGTATCTTTTTAAGTGTAATAGTTTTCTACTCTGAAGAATATAGTCTAGCTGAAATTAGTATAAATCTTGCACTATATTAAAGCATCAGAAGATGAGGGTAGCTATGGCAATTCAAGCACTTTATTAAACACCAGACAAATTGAAGAGTGCATTTCCTGCATTTTGAAAGAAATGAATGATATCTTCTGATTGGGGAATGCTAAGGGCAAAGGAAGCTGGCTGAAATGGTTTAAACAGTGCTGCAGTACATTTATCAGGACATTTTGTGTGGTTTTTCATGGGAAAATAGGGGGAAAGTGATTTTTATTGCTAAAATTAATTTTATTGCAGGACTAACTAACCCGCTTCCCCCCTGGAATCATACTTAGATAAAGAAAAATGACTAGGAATGTTCTCTCTCTGTGGTTTTTCAGAACTCATTTGTGCTATCAACAGCACAGTGCTAGATCTGAGCAATGCACTGCACCATTCTCCTGCCCAACAAACGACAGGGCTGCAAACAGATACATGAAGAATCTGATTAAGAAAAGTACATTTATGTTTTCACTGGGTTTTATTTTTTAACATAAAACATCTTGAAAAAACTTTAGGATTTAGCATTTATGAATGACTGGATTTTAAAAGAATTGTAATATTTTTCGGGTATTTCAGCTCTATGAGTTATTTCTTGTAGATTCAGATAATGACATTATAAATCTTTCTGTGGAGGCAATTACTAAGGCAGAAATGGCTTATTCCCCATTGGCTTTTAGGCTCAGCTTACTGACATATTACAAGCAGGCTTACCATGGTCATTAAAAACTGATCTGGGATTTATTGTACCTCTTTAAACTCTCAGTACTTTGAAAAGTATTGAACAGAAAGGAATACAAGGGGAAGTTACAAAGAGATCCAACAAGGCAATCAGTGGGAAAATAGACTTCATTTATCTCAGCCAGGCCCGCTAAAACCACCTCAAAATATTTGAAGTTGAGCTTTGAGTCATTAATACAGAACCCTCCCAATAGCAGCTAATCATATTGAGTGGAAATACTTTTAAACAGAAACTTTTGGAATGTAATGGACATGAGTACAAGATTACAGAGCAGGAGAAAACCCAAGGTTTTAAGACTAACAGCAATGGCAAAATAGCTGCACAATGTATTCACTAGCCGTCCTCAGTAGCACTTGGCTATAATCTTCAACTATAGCATCTTCCCTGGCATGTAATCTAGTCACTTGCAATGTGAGTGGAATCAAGCTTTCAGTGAGCTTTCTCCTTTTCATTTTAGAATTAGATCTAGATCCTGCATTAGCTTTCAGCTTTCAGACCAGACCCTTGTACCCTTTGGGATAATTCCTATTGACAAATGGTGGCAGAGTCAATCTGAGCAAATGGGTTACCACAGCACAAATGCACAGGGAAAAGGAGGTTGTTTGATCACCTTGTACAAATGAATCTAAATGGAATGGTAATGGACCAAATCCATAGGAACATAGGAGTTGCCATTCTGGATCAGAACAGTGGTCCATCTAGTCCAGTATCCTGTTACAGGTGGTGGTCTGTACCAGATGCTTCTGAGTTTCACTGTCTTCCAGCCAAACTTGGGCTCTAGGTCCCCAGGGGTAGAAAGTCATTCTGGAGAAGATACAACCACAAGCTGCTCACAGACCCTGCTTCTCTCCCAGCAGCCAGGGGCTGTTGCAGAAGCAGAAGGCCTAGGGCACTCAGAAGATGTTGTGACACCATTTCTACTTTTAGGGCTTCTGTGAAGTCCAGGCCCAAGTTTAAAGCTGCACTCCAGTACTGGCATCTGAAGAAGTGGCATCTGAAGAAGTGAGGTTTTTTAAAACCCATGAAAGATTATGCCCAAATAAATCTGTTAGTCTTTAAGGTGCCATCGGACTCCTTGTTGTTTTTACTCCAGTAGTGAACAACCCACAACCCCTGTGCATGCAATTTATACCCTCCTGCAGCCACAGCTGTGAATCAAGCTCAAATTATGGAACAGAAACCCAGCAAGGGTGAAACAGAGACTTCTGTCCAGCCATGACAATGTTGAATATCCTAGTTAATGATATGGCTCTTAGATACTATGGTTAGTTGCACATTGTGATAGGTAAATAGTTAAACCTAGTCAGACGCATAAAGAATTTGTTGCCCTTAGCTCACCAGCAAATCTTGATCTCTAAACAGGTTGAAATCCCCTCCAAAAACAATTCTGGAGCTCGGTCTGCTCCTTGCCATTTTATTACCACCTTTGGCCAAAAGTTTCAAAAGTGGCTGGTGAATGTGGGTGTCTCAGTATTTGGGTGCCCAATCTGAGAATTCTTAGAGCGACCTGATTTTCAGAGGATGGGCACTCAGCACTTTTCTGAAAATCATGCCTTTTTAAGGTGTCTGAAAGTTGGGCATGGAGGAACTGAGAAATCACTAGCAACTTTTGAAAATTTAGGCCATTAAATTACCATTTGTTCTATTTACATGGCTCAGCCTGAATCTGAATTATACTAATATAATGCAGTATGCCAGCTTGGTCAATATGCTTTTTAAGGAAGACATGTTTGAACCGAATGCCTGTTGAAACTGAATTGTTAGAGGCAGCCTCAAAAAACCTTTTTCTTTAAGTTTGTATTTTACAGAGATCTGTCACTCTAAAATTCTCTTCACTTTTCACCAGGAATAAACCAACATGTATTTGGAAATAATGATTTTAATTTTAATTGGCATTTCTGAGTCAGTCACCTTAGAGAAAAGTGGTATTGCTCGTGACATTGGCAGCTTCAGAGAATTTCACCATTTTTTTCATTATTAATAAGAAAGAGACCAATTTCCAACTTTCTTCATTGCTGGATTAACTCGGGATAATTAGGTTTATAGGTCAGATCCAGAATTGGATCCCTCATAGGGGCTGGTGTACCCTGTGTGATGGAGTGCCTGAATAGCAACACACAGTGGGGTCAGAAGTGGGGTAGGGATGACGTAGTACCTATAGAAGAGTCCTCCTCCCTTCTAACCCCCACATCCCTCATCCATTCGCCTTGCGTACAGCACAGCTGAAGCTGGGCATTGACATAGGGCTTACAAAACTAATGGGACTAGATTAATAAGGAAGGAAGGCAACTGATTATATATAGTCATATATGGTAAAACATGCAGAACATTTGTCAAATTCTGCTCCAAAGATGAATGTATGCATATTCCACTGAAGTCAACAGGAGGTTCACAGGCACAACTGACTGCAGAATCTGGCACCATATATGTAAAATCTGGCTTCACACATGTAGAATTAATCTAAAATGCTCTTTCCATTAAGACAAAGCTCAATCAGATCTACACTTCCTTCTTGGAATATACACTGCATTGATTTACACTTTAGTAGTAATAACTTTGGCTATTAGAGAGCTCTTACTATCCTTTTTTAAATTGGCTTCAACCATTTGGGGAGTCCTTGTCAGGCTATCTAGAACGTAGATAAAGGGATCCCATGGCAGAGTAATATTCTGTATAAACTCTAGTTTAGGGATGATGATATATTTCCCATAACTCTTTCATTGTGGGCATTCCGATAACATGTGGACAAAGTGTTCCGGAATTTATATTGCATCACCAGGCCCTTATCATTATTCAGAATGCTGGCAGAGTGAATTCTGCTTGGAGTCAAGGAAATTTGCAATATAATTTTGTTGTTAGAGAAGACCTTAATCACTTGGTGATTATTTTTGACTGTTAGTGCAAATATTACCCCAGTCTTAGTCTGTCATTTGGGTGTCCATATCCAAGTCCCTGAGTTCTTTCCTTGTCTTTAAACAGGTAACATTATGAAACTATTTTTTGATCTATTTTCCCTAAAAATAGCTATAAGTATCTATTATACTACTCAGCCGGCTCACTCTGGATCATGAAAAACATGTTTTATTGACACTGGCCAGTACCTGATGCTCCAGAGAAAGAGGACAACACCTATAACACATGTAAATGCACAACTATACCAGAGAAAAAATGTTGTTCTGCTACCAGCTGGTGATCTTCTGCGCTGAAGCATTTGGGCTGACAATCTTTGTCATTTTGTCCTAGCTAGTGTCAGTATAGAGATGCAGATTCATATAAATGGCTAATTTTTTTTAAACTTACTAAATATTTTGCTTCAATAACAACATGTGGTGGTGAGTTCTAGCTGTGCCATCCACCTCTATTTTAAGAGTAGCTACAAGTAATTGAATTATCTGGTTGGGTTCCTTTAGCACCTTTTCAACTAAAAGCTTAAAGGGATTTTGTTTTAATGTATAAACTAAAAGGATTTTGCACTTCACAAGATGGCAATTGGAAGTTACTTTACTGAGGTTTTTCTCAGACAAACAGAAAGAGAAGGATAGTATCTCAAAGTGGGCACATGAGAGCTCTAATTCATATTTTATATGTGTGTTGCTACTGAAGAAAAATAAGAGAGTAACTATAAAGCTCTCCCCTACTATGATGCAGCCAGGAAAAATCAATTGTTCAAATAAAACAAATATCTTTTTCTTTTGTTCAGACACTTATAGGGAGATTGCATCATTCAAATGATAGCGACCTGGGTTGTAGACGCTCAATTGGAAGTCAAAGATAATATACATACCTATAGGACAAAGATATTTGTATATATACAGATACATTGTATGCAGCAGGCTGAGTGCATTGCTGCATTCTTGAAAGGGGGAAAAGACTCGTAACTCTACATGCTTGGATATTATCTGAGTATATAGCTAATTGTGGTGGTTTTTTTTCCTCTTTTAAGCATTTTTGCCCCCCCATCCTCCTTTCTTATTTTCCACGTCACGACACAAGTTGCCTTACCTGAGAGCCGGATTATAAATAAAGCAGCTGCACATGCAGACAAAAGAAATGGTTTCTATAGCAACAAAGACCACATGGAAGCTCTTGGAGCAGCTCCTCCCCTTTTCCAGGTTGCCTGTCTCATTGGCTCTTCTCTCATTGGCTTGCATGAAAAATCTGAGTGAAAGAGGGACATTGCTGCTCACAATTTTGTACAGATTGATCCTTCCGCAAACCTTTCAAACAAGTAAGTGCTTTCACTGGTATATCCTGGGCAATGTTTTGAAGAGTTTCTTCCAACCTTGTACATGTTTCATTAGTTAGATAGATTGAAACACCAGAGGATGGGTGAGGTATCCTCGTAGTTTCAGAATTAATAAGTTCTCCAAGACTGCACACGCTCAGAAGACTGGAGGAGACAGAGATGGAGAAGACATGTTAAATCATAGTCCATCACCCTGCCCAAGCTGAATGTGCTCCAACAATATACATACTGCATAGGGCTGGCCCTCCAAAGAAAGGAGTGTTGTTTTATTGCAGGATCTCCAAGTTATTCAGTGGAATTCACCCTGGTGGTCAGGAAATCTCCTGAAAGAGAGGTGGAATTTTACTGGCTCAGGGCTAATATCAGATCTATCAACTCTACAAAATCCTACTTGCCCATTCACCTGGGGTGAGTATTTTTTTCTTTTGAAGGGTCAGTAAAGTTATATGAGATCCTTCCGTATCTTTGGTCTTAGCCATGAGGGTAAAGGGTAGGTGAGTAGATTCTATGCTATGGCATACAGACAAGTGACTTACCCAAAAACACGCAACACGCTGAGCCAGAAACCAAACCAAGGAGTCCTGGCAGCTCATGTCTTACTCTAGCCCCTAGACAATCCCAGGCTGAATCCCAAGCCCACATTTGCCAAAGGGCCCAGTGTTACTCTCCTGTAAGTGCCATTGGATGTTTCTCCCTTAGTATTTTGAATCATCATTTCCTGTGTTGTATCACTGGTGCTCGGGATACCATCATTACTAACTAGTATGGTTAGAAATGAACTAGGCAGCACTCTACCTGTATTTAGTAGCATACAATTTAAACACACTTTACCCTCACATCTAACACTACATACATTTTACAGGGATAAATTCCATGAATTATTCCAGTTATTCAAGGGTCCTTATGCATATTTTTGATAGAATGAATAACTCTTATTACCTGTCTGTGCTGTGACAGCTGACCCTGCCGTCCATATGTGTAAACTGGGGACACTGCACATGAAAAGTCTGAGGGTTCTTTCTGGCTTCCCTCTACTTTGCAGAGTGCCAAATTGAGTCTCACATGGCATAGCAGTGCAGGGATATAAGGCAGTGCGAGATACCCAACTGAGCTCTTCCTCAGGTCTCTGTGTAACTTGAAAGCTTGTCTCTCTCCCCAGCAGAAGCTAGTCCAATAAAAGATATCACCTCACCCACCTTGTCTCTCTAACATGCTGGGACCGACATGGCTACAACACGACTGTATACAACAATGTGCAAATAGGCAGTCTCCTTCATCAATCATTCATATGAGGAAACAGAGAAAGCTGCTTAAATATGGCTCACACTGGTTGATCCTCCTGATGATGGCATATCTAATACCCCAGATTTCTGGGCTTCTGCCTCAAAGTTGATACATTGAAGTGCTCAGTGAAAGAGCCCAGACACTATGCTCTTCTGCTGTCTGCAGCTTTACAGTCAGCTGGGAAGGAAACCATGGCAAAGAAATGGGTCTTACCAGTCTTTCTAAATGCAACCCAGTGACTGCTTAACCATCTCTTTGCAGAGGTACAGGCCTGGTGGTAAAAAGAGCTGTGCTACTAGAACTCTTTAGGTAACAGGAAATGGACAATTTGAAATTGCTGTGGGCCAAGACAGGAATAATTTACCCCACTACTTCCCAAACATGGAACTACCGTAGGGAAAGAGTAGCACTAGCAGTTGCTCTACGGCGTTGAAGTGTCAGGACACAATAAGAGTCTCATACTCCATTAAGCAGCTACTGAGGGACATAGGAAAGAGAGTAACTCAAATATTAGTTTTGCCTTTAATGTATAAATAACGTATCAAAGTAAAAACTGGTTGAATGCCTGATGGTGAAGAAAATCCTGAATACAATGGGGAATAAATTGTCCAGAAGGAGTGTATCTGTATACAAGTATCATCACTGTCCTGCTATCAAGGCCAACAAGCCTGATTGTGATCTACTGAGTAAGCGCTGCTTGTGCAAGACTCAGCTGTGTAAGAGTTCCATGGAAATCACACATTTTTTCCAAACTTTCAGGACCTTTTAGACAAGTTTCTGGAAACCTCTCTGATATCAGCCTATTTATCTATCTCATGCATTACTAATACACCCATCTCCCTGCTATCTAGGCATTTGTACTGGGGTTTCAAAGGCATATGTTAGAGCAGAATTTAGCCCCGTGGAACATTTTCTTTGGGGTAAGAAAACTTCCTTCATTCTATTGTCACTCTGCACTCTTGAACACGAATCTCCAACTCCGCTTTCCCCCAAGATATAGAATAAATAGGAGGAAGAATGCTCATTTTATGCAATTTTCAGTAATACCGTTGTGTAAAATGGCATTTTGATTTAAATTATGTAAAAAATACAGAGGTATGGTATGTAGGGCATAAGTAACAACCAAATAGAGTCTTTATAATGCAATACTTTCTCCCTGACCCCAGTTCATTAGAGAAAACCAATGATTTAAACTACCTAGCTAACCTCTTCCAAAGCTATAGGATTATAAATCAGCCACGTGATTACCTGAAAGGCTGCAGGGAGTTTGCTGTTAAACTATGCTACAGAGCTTGCAGGGGAAGAAAGTTCCTATTATAGGATCATGCAGTGGATGTCGGGGCTTGAAATTTCCACTTACACTACATTAGCTCCAGGCAGTTCATTTGCTAAAATAAAAGAAACAAAGTGTAAAATATTCACTGACTTGCTCAACAAAGCAATCAATGAGAGAGAGAGAGAGAGAGAGAGAGAGAGTGATTTCTCTGCCATCATACTGTTGATAAATACCATTAGTACTTTAAAATTATCTCACCCATTCAGTTTAAATTTAAAAGTATTAGTAGTATTTATCAGTCTGTCGATCTATCTCCCTTTATTTTGTCTGTCTCTCTTGCTTCTATTTTGTGTGAAATTTCAAGAGATGAATCCCATTTTCTATTAATTCAATGGCTGTCATCTTGCATTACATCATGCAGCCCAGATCACAACAATGAAATCGTAGGGTTTAAATTAATAATATTGCAACCCATCACTTTGTAAAGCGTTGTACTCATCCATATCTAGCCAGCTCAGGTACCTTGCCTCCAGTCTGATGCCTTACACTGGTATCTTCTGGTGGATTTACACAAGTACGATTGCAAACAATCTATAATTGGTAACTGAATACTCCGACTTCATGGTAGAAAGCATTAATTTAATTTTTGTTGAGATTTAACAAGACGTTTTTGCTTAAAAATATAATAGTTGGAAAAAGCGTCAAGGAATCAGAGATCTCTGTTCTCTGAGTGGCATTTTCCACACCTACAAATACATGCTGACAGATAAGTATATTGCAATACAATTGCCCTTACATACAATGTCAGCTAAAGCTACATAAAAGTCAGCATCTTGGTTCACTTATACATCATGCAATAGACTGTAGATTTAGGTAACTATTAAAAGTTCAGATTTAATTTTATTATAGCTGCTAATTCACAAGAGCTAAGAGGAAAAAAAATAAATAAAAGGAAAGACTGTTGTGCAAGTAAATCATCAGAACTGCTACAAATTCAGGAAGGAATAAAACATTATGCCTAGAGGAAAATAACACACAAGATCAAAAATACATCCTAGCCAACATTTACTGTTGTTATTCAGGCATATCTCCTATTACATTTTGTCATGTAGAAACAAATCCACTAGTGGAAATCTACATTTTTATTTTGTGAACATTTCTAAAGGAAAGGATAAAATCTGTATATACCCATGTTTGTCATTGGACAGCAATAAACCTAAACTACATAAAATAGATGTACAGACAGGAATACCTACCTATTTTTCCCTCTTGCCTCAAAACATATTAGGAACCATAGGAATATTCATAAGACTTTATATATCTATAAACATAGGAAGCATTTGGTAAACAGTTACACAGAGAATTTGTATATGGGATTCGTTAAGGCAGTTGCCAATTGTCAAATTAGTTTCAGCCCAACCTGCTGAGTGTAAATGCAAATTTACCACCTTTGGAGCGGCTTCATTGTACATCTATTGATTTCTGTTTGAATGGGAGTTAAAAAAAAAGTTGTCTTTTGAAGCCTTGCTATCTGAGCATGGTTCCTTTGTCCAGGTGTCTTGGGGATCTCTTGCTGCAATTTTGATCTTTGTATTCCAAAAGCCTTGGAGAGTCAATTCAGGTAACTTAAAAAGTGAGATATAATCAGAAAGGATTTGGAAATAAAGTCTTTGCCTTGTCACATTAATGCGGCCCTATCAAGTGGCAGTTTATCAAGAGGCAGCTCACAAGGTTTTAATGAGCATGCTGCCTGTTCTTGTACAATACTAATTAATCCCATTTTTTCACACTGGTGTGATTGCTTCATGAAACCCACATTGTTTTATGCTCAGCAGCAAAGCGGGCTCTCACTGATTAAATCTCCTTCCCAGAGCTGGAGCCTGACAACTGAATTATACCTTGCTCAAAATAATAATGGGTATCAGCTAATAAATACGGTTTAACACACACAAAACTATGCAGCCAAAATCACACCACAAAATAGGAGTTTGACTTATAGGCACAGCAGTGTTTCATTAAACATCTGTATTATAATTCACTGGTTTTCCAACTGATGTAATAACTTAATTGATGAGAACAAAGACAAGCTTATTTATTCACCCAATTGCTTGCTTCTTGACTAACGCTTTTCCTTGGTGTTATTGTGGAAATAAATATGCAATATTCTTTTTATAGAAGTCTAATTTAGGCCCTTTTTTCCCCCTATTGAGAAGTCAACATCACAATCTGTTTCTGACAAGTTCTTGCTGCAGTGAAGCAGACCGCATTATGATAAGACAGCATTGTGTTGTTTACCCTAATGTTCAGACATTCCAGCAAAGGTGAGAGAGGTGTGATGCTGCAGGCAGTTCATAATGAATAATTGTCTGCAAATTTACATTACAGGGTTCAAAAAGCTTGTTTTATCTCTTTTATTTCCTCCCTTTCCCCCCAACGATTTAAACTGCTCCCACCTAAGCCAGGGAACAGAGCACTGCAAAGCACTAATGAGTGGGATGCCACTTCTCTTTCCTGCAAAGCCAAGCTGAATTAGGGTTGTTATGGATACAAAATGATTTTTGGGGGAAAAAAAGAAGAAGGATTTTGATTGTTATTGACCAACTCAAAATACCAGAACTTCACTCTCACTCCCGTTGTGTTTGCAGCATGTCCCAGTCATGAGCTGAACCACTGACTGCTGTTGCTTAAGAACTTCCGAAAGGAAACTGCTTTGCACTGTGTCAAGATTTTCCAAACTGGAAGAACTTGCAGCCAATAAAACAGAAAACATTATTAACCTTGGATTTAATATGGATTTATATGTGCAGCTTTGGATGTACTGGGAGATGTTTATTATTTATCTCTCATTTATATAGAGCCAACAGCGTACCAGGCATTTTACAGTCCTGTCAAAGAAAAGGGGTGTGATTTTCAAATGGGCCAAGTATTGTCCTAATTTTACTCCCACTGAAGTCAGTGGGAGTTCTACCCTGGATTTCAATGGGACCAACTAGATCAATGCTGAGCGCTTTTCAAATTCTTCCCAAGGTCTCTGGCCTAAAAAGTTTACCATCTAAGTAATTTTCAGACAAAAGATAGTCTAGCAAAAAACAGTGCAACAGAACCATGATGTTTTCTGTGCATTGTTGGCCCCACAATTTGTGTTTGGATTGGTTTTATTTGGGGGATTTCAGTTTAATTATCTACCAGGAGAAGATGGAGTCATGGTGGCCTGGGTTAGGGAGAAGGTTTTCAGGTGGAGGGGGTAACATGGATGGTGGTATAGGATAGGAGTTGGAGAAAGATTCAAATAGACATAGATAGTCCTGAGCCATTTATTTTTAATTAGCCATTGAAATGAATTAGATGTTACCAAAAAACCAAGCAAGCAAAACCCAAAGAGTTTGAAACATTTTGACTAAAACTTCCTTCCCTTCTCAATTGCTCAATATTCACTCTCTTGACTCATATGATCTCATCATTTTACAAGTTAACTAGATATCAGGCTAAATCCTTGGAAGATGCAAATAGGCATCGTTCCATGAGGATCTGGCCCAGAGTCTTCCATTACAGATAATATCTGCATTTCTGAGTCACAAATGTATGAAGGGAGAGCAAAGTATATGTAAAATTCCACCAAATCAGAAATCTCCTGTCACTCATGCTAGTTGTGACATCTTACGCTCACTTTGTAATCACTGGGCCTGATTCTCCAGTGTATTTTGTGTAATCATTTTCACCTGCACAAAGCAAACAGGTGTCAATACTAACAAACCAGTATGGTTCTGTACCCTATTTGTGCTCCCTTTACACAGATGTCATTTACTACCCCCAGGTGGAAGACAATGGAGAATCTAACCTTCTGTCCACATACACAAATGTCACAAGCATTTAATTTATATAGTAGATGAAAATATAACTAGCCCATAACCTAAATTCTGGTCCTTGATCTTGGGATCCTGAAATTGATATTTTACATGAAAAATTTGTCTTAGAAAAATTAACACATTCAGATATATATTAGAGAGTTCAGCCATATCCAAGAATGAAAACATATCTCCTCGTGTACATGACAAACATACTGCAATGTGTACGTACACACACACAAACACACTCTCTCTCTCTTACTTAATTTATACTTTCAATTTAGAGATGCGCCCACATCTTGCATTTTGGAACCGGATAGAAACTTCTTGAAAGTTCCAGGTGTGTGGACCCAGGCTTTTGGGGTTAGGTTCATTTCTACTTAAAATAGCTAATAAAAGCTTCAGTATTTTCAGTATTTTTTCCTAATATTTTGTTTAGAAAACTCTCTTTCTTCTGCTAGAAAATCTAATTATTCAGTGACAGCAGTTGGCTGACTTGTGCACAACACAACATGCCAATTTTCAGTTGCTTACACAGTATCACAGAAACTGTTAGAAATTGTTTTGAAATCTGGCATACTTTTCAGTCATGCTAATTCCTACAAATGAGTCAAACCTTATTACATTTGGCTCAGCCACAAACTATTTGTGGTATAGAGTGGAAGGGAAATGATTTTTCTCCCTCCCCCTCCCCACATCACTGTGACAAGAATCTCCTATTTCAGTTTGAGAATGTTGTTTGTTGTCATATGCAGAAAACATATGGATTTCCATTTTCAAAACCAATTAATAAAATAATTATTGTTTCATACTGTGTTTTAGATTCAGTTCAGGATAAGTATCAGGGGGTATACTTATTGCATCCGAAGAAGTGAGGTTTTTACCCATGAAAGCTTATGCCCAAATAAATCTGTTAGTCTTTAAGGTGCCACCAGACTCCTTGTTGTTTTAGTTCAGGATAACTTTCAGATGTACTCCTTAAGATATCTTTTGACATTTATGCTTGAAGTAAGACTTCCCTCTACCAATGCTTGGTGGCGCCCAGTTTAACAGCCCGATCCACTGTCTACCAAAGACAATGCAAGTGTTTCCACTGAATTCAATGAAAATTGGATAAGCTCCTGAATAACCATCCTTGAAGAGCAGCAGATATGTCATGAAAAATGCTGATTTACACGAGGTGATTATCTGGCCCTCTATTTAGACACCATTCTAAATATACTGTATGTTCTTGATCCTGCAATCAATGTTCACTTAAAATTCCTGTTGATTTAAACAGGAGCTGAATACACCTCAGGTCTGGGCCAATATAACATATAGGGCTAGAGTTACAAAATGATGCTTGGCCAAATTAATCACACCCTTAATGTTATTGCATGCACATTCTCCGTAGTTGCATTCATATGACAAGGTCATATCTTATTACAGGCAGGTATCTAATTTTGATAATCATGTACTGAAATTAGACACACAATTGCTGCTGAAAATTTGGCCCATGTTTTCTGCTTTTCTCTTTCTTTGTTCCTTATTACTCTGATGCTCATCAATGGCCCAATGCAACACCTGTTGAACCATATGAAGGGCTTCACTTCCTTCAATACAAAATTCATTTCTGTGGTGGTTTTTACTTTAAGATTTAATGAAGCAATTTAAGTGGAGGAAATTTTCATTGATTATGATATGTTTACTTTTTCCTACTGGCAAATGGCTATGGCAGAGATGTGAGCACAGAATCCAGGAAAAAACAAAACAAAGCAACCTTCTCCTTCTCCCCCCCTCCCCAAAAAAACCCACCCCCAAAAACAATTGTTTCCTGTCTGAAATTACAGAAATATTTAAAATCTTTAAAGTGTAGTGCAGCTCCATCCAGCTCTTTTTTATATTATCTGTGGGAAAATTGTTTTTTAAAAAAAGAAGACATGATGTGTTTGATAGACAGGTGAAAAATGTAAAAGGCCATTATTCAAATGTTTATGGATCCTTTTAGCTAATGGATTCAAATGTATACTTCTGCACTTGTCAACAAGATAATTCTACAAACATGGTAGGACTGTGTCGCTCAGTTCTGTCCAAGTCTTTTAGACCTCTGTTCTGCAAAGCAAACAAGTTTCTCCAGGGTAAAGTGAGTACACATGGTATCTTCACAGATCTTGGGTTTCCACTGTGTTTTCTTGAAGCTTTTGGAGTGGAAGAGAAACTATTTGGAGGTGTGATCTCATTTGTATACACAGGAAACAGACATTTAAAGGGCCTGGCCTAATTTAAATGCAGTGGTCTGTGTTTTTCAAGAGCATATTATATTTTTTTATACTAGGCTGTAGAAGTAAAATTTTACTTTGGTTGATGTAAATAGTTGAAAAGTTTTGTTGTTTCATTTTATATCTTTATAAAAGCTTCTCTATCATTTCTCTGCAAGCCATACAAATACCTCTGAATGACAGGTGTGCTCATCAGAAAATTTTGACATAAATGGAATTCAGGTAAAACCAGGGAGAAAAATTGTCAAAATGTTTCATAATTTTTTTGTTCAATTGTTCAACCAGTTGTGCTGATGAGAATTCAGCAAGTAGAAAGCATAATCAGTTTATCAGTCACATTTCCAAAAGCCCATGCATGGCGTGAGCCATGTATGAAGATTGCCTACCTACTGAGTGTCCAAAACAGGGCATTGAATCACACAAATTTTTAGTTGTGTCCACTCCTTAGCACTTACATAGCGCTTTTCATCCAAATATCTTAAAGTCCTGCAGAAATTAGGGTATGTATTATTATCTCTGTTTTACTGATATAGAAACTGAAGTACAGAGAGGTGAAATTACTTGCCCTTGGTCACACAGTAAACCTGTGGAAAAGTAGGGAATAGAACTGGGCAAGAACAATTAACTGAGTATGAGATCATGTGACTGAGAAATATTAGTAGAGTTTCAGAGCTGAAAGATTTTATGGGCTAATTTTACTAAGAAGTTTAGAATAGCCTTGTTTACCTTGTGCCAGAACCTAATGATTACAATGTAACATATGCTATGTAGTATCAAGAATAATAGAGTCACATTTTAAACAAGATAATAATATTAACAAGCAGTATATGTGAGTGTTAGCAGAAGTTTATTGGCAAAGTTCATTTTCATCTCTTTCTGTTCCAGAAAGGTATGCTGAAAAGGGGGCAGCCATATATATAATATATCCTATCACTGGAAGGCTTTGATAACAAGGTTGCATGCTATTAACACAAATCTTCCATGAACCAACATGTACAGCACCATACAACCTCAGTGTAAGGGGGATTGTTCATAAACAGAAGAGACTTGTAAACACCACTTATTTGGATTTTGTTTCACACCATTTATTTGTACAAATTAGCACATACCAAAGACCACTAGAAACTAATTCAGTACTGTGGGCCTGATTCTCCTTTTTTTGACATTGATTTTATGCCAGAGTAAACACAGTGAAGTAAATAGAGTTACACTGATGTAATATTGGTATAATGGAGTAGAGACTGGAGTGTGGATCTTTGCTTTTTAAAAAAAGGCTCCATCATTTCTGTAGCCTTATTACTCCTTGCATATATTTAAGTGAAATCTCATTCAGATTGAAGTCAATGGGAGTTTTGCCCTTGAGACAGGATTTGATGTTGCAGTTAAGCACTCAGAGGTCACTACATTAAGGTTGCATACAGATCTGTCTTCTGCTGTGCCTGGTCAGCGTGATGTTCAAGTACTTACAAGTTTATTAAAATCAAACCCAATATTACAGGTTGACATTTTTTTTAAAAGCACTACCTTTTATGGAGAATTACATCCACTGAAGTTTCAAAGTCAAAGCCACTTCTGAGACGTCTGCACAAAACCAATCTACATGGCATTTCTATGGCCCTCAATGTTGGACTATCTGAACACCTCAGGTAAACATCACACTGCAATGCCTAAATCAGCTCTTTCTTCTGAAAACATTAATTACTGTCGTTCTGATATTTGTACACTATTGTACACTATTTTATTTGCTTTATTATTCATTTTAGCACAACGTGCTTACTCTCCTATTCTTTTTACTTAGGTTATCCGCGTAAAACATTTCTCAAAAATGAATTTAAAAAAATAAAGAGCATAAAATGGGCAGAGTGGCTCAAAGATGGATTGACCGCATTACTTTCAAGAGGCAATGATACAGTCAAATTATGTAAATTACCCCAAACAAGTGCTAATAAATCCTTTATGCCAGAGGTTGTAAAGTGTGGTTAGTGGTCCAAAGAGCACTTGCTGGTAGTCAGCAGAGAGCTGGTTGCACTCATAGTTCTAGCTCCATCTCTTAGTTTCCACTTGTTAATTTGGAGATAAGAATGCATTAAAATCCCAATGTGAATTGTCCATATATGTAATTGAAATAGTGGAATTATTATGCAATGGGAAGGGATGCAGTCAGAACTGTATACAGGCAGGGTGGGGCATTAGAGCTTAAACTAGCCTAATTTGGGAAGAAAAATTCCATAGTTTTGTTTTAAATGGCAGCTGGTGGAAGCTGTGCAGAAGTTTGACATACCAGAAGAGCTCCTGCTGGATATGGGTAGTGGGAAGAATGCAGGTGAGACAGTCAACGTTCCATGATCAATATATTTTGTTACATAGATATGATATTCCTCCACCATTTCCACCATTATTCTACAATCATGACCAACTCAAGAAGCAAGTGTTTCTTCATTTTTCATTCACGCCTTGGCCTCTCTTCTGAGTCTGCCAAGAATGGTGCCATCTGTGTGCTGGCTTGTCCATTGAAAACTGGACTGAGATCACTCAGTCATATCTCATATATCAGTCATCAACCATTTGATGCCTGTGACTTTTCTGTCAATACCATTTGGAGCTGTAATGATCCAATGGTGAAGTCCATCTGAAGAACAATAATCTTGTGGTTGAAACACTATCATGGGACTCTGGCGAATGGACTTCACTTCCTGTTTCTGCTATAATTTTCTGTATATCTTTGGTCATTACTTAATCTCTTTGTGCCTCCATTCCCTATCTGTAAAATGGGGATAAATAACACTTCCCAACCTTACAGAGACCTTGTAAGGTTAATTTCATCAATGTTTATGAAGCACTCAGCTACTATAATTATGGGGTCATACAATTAGAAAGACAGATTCTCTGAAACATCTGGTTCCCCAGAAAATGACATTTTTAAAATCACTTACATAGCAACAGTTAAAGTCTAAATTAGGAAAGACATCACTGTGTAAGAAAAATAAGCCAGAGGTATGAAATCTGGATTCAGATCAGGATCTGAATTTAGCAAAAGATCTGAGGTTCAGGCCACTCTCAGCTCTGTGGCCAGTGGCTATATTGCAGAGAGATGAAGCATTTTTTCTTAACTAACTAAACACACAAATATAAAAGCACTAGAAAAACATATTCTAAAATTACAGGCCTGATAACCTTAAAATTCCACCTGCGCTTCAAAAAATGTCCTGGTCTGTTAGGTGAATTCCCTTGAATATTGTGGAGTTTTGGTTGAACAAATCCCACCAAATAGACACTCCCTTACTTTGGCTGGGCATGCAGATATTTAAGGCTCCAGGACAGTGCTGGAAGCAACATGCCAGCAGATCAACTCATTTACGGGTCTACCTGGATCGGAAATACGAAACATTTAAGATGTCTAGTTAGTCTGGTTCTGTTTGTTCTTCTCCAGTCTCACAGCTTGTTTGAGATATACCTAGCCCCTCACAGGTTTTGGTGACCTTTCCTCCATTTTCTGCCCTGTATTTCAGAGCTGGAGCATGGTAACTGCCCCTATTTTACCTGTAAAATATTAACATAAGTAGGAAGAGAAGAAAGAAAAAAAACTCGCCTTAATACAGGCTGATGTGTGACTTTGCATAGCACTTTGAATGTTATTAAGTGTTTGAATTTCTTCCTGTGTCTTTTTAGCCTAGATGACTGTCTTTCTCTTTCACTGACAGCCTCTGCAGGACCAAATTGACAGCTCTTTAAAGCAGCCTGACGAAAAGCAGCATTAATTAAGTCATTGCCGGACTGTAATTGTGTTAAGAAGTAAAAATCTAATATGAGAAAAGGTTAGTGAGTCCTCTCTTGTGTCAGATTTTCTACTCTCTATGAATATTAATGTCCTTAATGAAGACAATCTTTGCCTCATCAAGCCGTTGTTCTGCATTCAGGTGCCAAATCCCTGCACCATTGATTTGTTTTTAAAGAACAAATATGTCAGGGGAGAGTGACTGTCCTGTTTCTTATCAACATCATAGAGAATGCTTTTGTATTCCTGGAAAGAGTTTATAGATTTTGTGTGCCATGTACAAGCAGCTTCTGTGATGGCAGAGGAGGGGGTGGGGATGGGAATAATGCCGAGGTGGGGTAAACTAGTTTAAGTAATTTAATAGAAGCATTACAATTTTATCATGTTAGCTTTTGTGTGTGTGTGTGTGTGTGTGTATGTTAGTAATGTCCACATATTAACAGTGTTCTGATCAGCAGTTATAACGATAAAATATGAATTATCTCCAGAAAGAGTCCTGCAGTTTTAGCCCCAAAATGAAGAGCTCAGTGATAACAAGCTGAGCATCCCTGGCTGATTATCCCTCCCTTTCCTTCTTCTTCTGACCGAGCAGATAATGATGATGGTGCTGATGAGTGATGACCCGTTTTAAATAGGTTGGAGGCCCTTAGAAGTCTAATTCTTGCAAGGAATGTTTTGCACACTTCTCCCTCTCACCTAACCCCCATCTGACCCTTTATTTTGCCACTTCACTTGCTACCCTCCTCAAATATTCTCAACTATGAAACAATTTTGCTTTATTAATTAATAAGCTTTCCTGATAATTCTGACTAAAAACAGTTTTAAATTCTCCAATGAGTTTACAACAGACCTGTGGTATAAGGTCAGGATTTAGGACCTTGCAAAGAAAGGCAGAGATATTCTTCTGACTCTTATGCTGCAAGCTGGATCAGGTGAGACACATTAGTTTCAATTCAGGACATGGGAAAGTCTATCTGTGCCCATGTGTCTGAAGGACGAGAGGGATTTAAACCCATGACTTTTCAAGTAAGAATCCTAGGAACAAGCCACACACAGTAGAAAATTTAGCTTGGGGCTTACATTTTGTTATTGAAATTGACTATAATCACAGGACGGAGATACATTTTGGACAACAACTGAATGTGTGCTGTGTCGAGGGAGTGTGGTGGGGACACTACCCCTTCAAAGAAAACTCTTTTAAAAACTCATTCTTACACCAAACAGCATTAGCTACTTTGAGTATTTATTTGAGCCAGATTAAGTCTGCAATGAAACCTGCAGATTAGGGAATACTGTTATTATTCTATTAGCATTAAACATTTATACTGTGGTAGCACCCACTGGTCCCAAAATGATGGGCACTATACAAACACATGCAGAGAAACTAGTTCTGTCCTAGCATGCTAAGGTAAAATCTTAGCAGAAATGAGATATTTCCATTAAAAAAAAAAAGTAGGTAAATTTGGTACTTGCGGAAATGAAGACTCATTTCACCAGCTAAAGTGATGTATATTGCAGGCAGACACTGTGCATTCTGCCCACAAACCCTCATGTAAACTCTACCAGTGAACCTCATTCCTGAGCCACCAGCAGTACTCCTGCTAGGCCAAGATGTCTAGTTTTTCAGCATGGCTGAATATACAGATTGAAAAATACCAAACGGTAAACACAGAATAGTATATTCTGCCATGACCCATGCCTGCTATCCCACTGGAATCAATGAGATTGCATGGATTTTGTGAATAAGAGCAGACTTGACTCTTTAGAAGTCTGGATACACTGGGTTGCTAAGAAAAGTTCACTGACCACACAGTAGCATCTGAAATTAGTACAGTTACCCCTGCCCCATACTTAGAAAAAGAAATAACTAGTAACTGTTGCTAAATATTAACATACTTGGGTCTTACTTAGGTCCCCCAAGTCAAACCCCAGGTACTGGAAGAGGCACTACCTGTATATATATGTTTTAAAAAGGTAATTCCTTTTAATGTTGTACCTAACCTGTTCTTGCATCCACAGTGCCTTGAGGAGTTTTTACACTGGCCAATAGCTCTCGGAGTTAAGAACTTCTCCATGAGTCAAGATGATGCTTTTCTTTCCATAACTCCAGGCCATTGTTTCTTTTCCTACTTTCCCTGGAAACTCACTTTCCCCTGTTCAAAAACTAATTTCTAATTCACACCATAATATTTTCATCTCTAGGGTTAAGAGACTAATTTAGCCTTCATGCATATTTACTCTGTTCTCTGTGTAGTGACTATAAAGAAGGGTGCCAACCATGAGTCAAGTTTAGAGGTGAGAGCAACAAGGGTGATGTCATGGTGGGCATCTGCTATAGACCACCAGACCAGGAGGATGAGGTACATGAGGCTTTCTTTGGACAACTAACAGAAGTTTCCAGATCACAGGCCCTGGTTCTCATGGGGGACTTCGATCACCCTGACATCTGCTGGGAGAGCAATACAGCAGTGCACAGACAATCCAGGAAGTTTTTGGAGCATGTTGGGGACAACTTCCTGGTGCAAGTGCTGGAGGAACCAACTAGGGGCCATGCTTCTCTTGACCTTCTGCTCACAAACAGGGAAGAATTGGTAGGGGAAGTAGAAGTGGGTGGCAACCTGGGCAGCAGTGACCATCAGATGGTCGAGTTCAGGATCCTGATAAAAGGAAGAAAGGAGAGCAGCAGAATACGGACCCTGGACTTCAGAAAAGCAGACTTTGAGTCCCTCAGGGAACTGATGGGCAGGATCCCCTGGGAGGCTAATATGAGGGGGAAAGGAGTCCAGGAGAGCTGGCTGTATTTTAAAGAAGCCTTATTGAGGGCACAGGAATAAACCATCCTAATGTGCAGAAAGAATAGCAAATATGGCAGGCGACCAGCTTGGCTTAACAGAGAAATCTTCAGTGAGCTTAAACACAAAAAGGAAGCTTACAAGAAGTGGAAACTTGGACAGATGATTAGGGAGGAGTATAAAAATATTGCTCAAGCATGCAGGGGTGTAATCAGGAAGGCCAAAGCACAATTGGAGTTGCAGCTAGCAACTGGTTCAATGGATAAATGCTTCTCTATATGTAGACCTCTAAAAAAATAAGGTCTTTCTGCAGACGTTAAAGTTTTCTGACCCTTATATCTACTTCTTTGGCCCATATTTTTTCCCCTCTATTACCTCTATAGGTAGGCAGTATGCTGGCTGGATGGGGCCGGTTTTGTTCAACAACTTCATTAATGATCTGGATGACGGGATGGATTGCGCCCTCAGCAAGTTCGTGGATGACACTAAGCTGGGGGGAGAGGCAGATATGCTGGAGGGTAGGGATAGGGTCCAGAGCGACCTAGACAAATTGGAGGATTGGGCCAAAAGAAATCGTATGAGGTTCAACAAGGACGAGTGCAGAGTCCTGCACTTAGGATGGAAGAATCCCAGGCACTGCTACAGGCTGGGGACCAACTTGCTAAGCAGCAGTTCTGCAGAAAAGAACCTAGAGATTACAGTGGACGAGAAGCTGGATATGAGTCAACAGTGTGCCCTTGTTGCCAAGAAGGCTAATGGAGCATTGCCAGCAGATTGAGGGAACTGATTATTCCCCTTTATTTGGCACTGGTGAGGCCTCATCTGGAGTAGTGCGTTCAGTTTTGAACCCCCCCACTACAGAAAGGATGTGTACAAATTGGAGAGAGTCCAGCAGAGGGCAACTAAAATGATTAGGGGGCTGGGGCACATGACTTACGAGGAGAGGCTGAAGGAACTGGGCTTATTTCATTTGCAGAAGAGAAGAGTGAGGGAGGATTTGATAGTAGCCTTCAACTACCTGAAAGGGGATTCCAAAGAGGATGGAGCTAGGCTGTTCTCAGTGGTGGCACATGACAGAACAAGGAGCAATGGTTTCAAGTTGCAGTGGATGAAGTCTAGGTTGGATATTAGGAAAAATTATTCCACTAGAAGGGTGGTGAAGCACTGGAATGGGTTACCTAGGGAGGTGGTGGAATCGTCATCCTTACAGATTTTTAAGGCCCAGCTTGACAAAGCCCTGGCTGGGATGATTTAGTTGGGGTTGGTCCTGCTTTGAGCAGGGGGTTGGACTAGATGACCTTCTGCGTCTCTTCCAACCCTAATCTTCTATGATTGGGTTTTTCTGCAATAAGGATACCAATCAGCTGACACCTGGACTGAGATCCTCAAATCATTTCACTAGACTTTGTGAGGTGAGATTTGATCCACTGGCCTACTAATGGAAGGCCTTCTTGTATTCTATTATCAATCCAGTTCCCTGCTGCATAACAGTTTGTTTAAATTCCTGTTATCCCTACTACTCACAAAAGCAGCAACCCTAGGATTGAAATGTAGTGATATGTCAACATTCCTGTTCAATACAGCAGACCAAATTCTTGACTGAGTTTAGAAAATTCTAGAATTGTTTGAAAAGTTTTTACACAACAACATAGCATTTTAGTGAAGAATTTTTTTTAGTTAAAAAAATGTTTAATTACAAGGAGTGTTTTGGTAGAAAAATACAGTAGAAGATGGCAGTCAGGAAAACAATTAAAAATACCTTTAATTTTTGTTCACCTTGTGTCTGTTGTTATCCAGTCTGACAAAGAAATAAAACTACATTCTGATCTCGGTGTAAATCCACTGGTGAAAATCCACAGCAACTCCTAAAGTGATAGGTGAAGGCCAGAAGGGATCACAAGATCATCTAGTCTGACTTTCTGTAAATCACAGGCCACCCACACCACCCAGTACCCACACACTGAATCTAACTACCAAAATTAGACCAAAGTATTACAGCCCACAGGAGACTAGACATTTTCCTCTGCCACAGGCAGAGAATAGAAGGGACTGAGGTGTACCAGTGCTCAAGGCTCCCACAATAGCAGGGAAATGTTTAAATGAGATATACCCAGTTAATCCTACAAGTGACCCACACCACATGCCGCTGAGGAAGGCGAAAAACTCCCAAGGTCTCTTGCCAGTCTGACCTGGGGACAATTCCTTTCTCACTCCACGCATGGTGAGCAGTTAGACCTTGAGTAAGAACCAGCCAGCCAGCACTTGACAGAGAGAATGGTCAATGCTGCCTCCAGGCCCTGGCCCTTCCTGTCCAATGTCCAACCTCCAACAATGGCCACCCCAATGCTTTAGAGGAAGGAGATACAAAAAATAAACCTCCCAAAATACACTGAGGAAGTGGGGGGAAACTCTGCCTGACCCTGCTGTAACCCTGAAGCATGAATTCCACTGCTGGACTTATCCCTCCCTCTAGCTCTTACTCTTAACTTAGACAGACATTCAGGTTATCTTGCTTCATAGGAACTAATGAGATGCATCTGATCTGGCTACATGGAGAAGTCTGCAGAATAATTCTGCAACACCACATAGGATCATAAAGCCTGACATCTGGTCACAGAGGCTTCGTGGTTAGAAGATTAGATGTGAAACATCCATTGATGTTGAACAAACTGGTTCAATGGATAAATACTTCTCTATATGTAGACCTTTAACAAAATAAGGTCTTTCTGGAGACATTAAAGTTTTCTAACCCTTATATCAACTTCTTTGGCCCATATTTTTCCCCTCTATTACCTCTATAGGTAGGCAGTATGCTGGCTGGATGTTGCACGCCTGTCCTGAGTGGTGCTCACACACTTGAGCTAATCAAAAAATTATTCATATACTAAATACACATTAAATAATTAATATTGTAGATAACAAATGTATTATCACCATCTCTCAATCAAAAGTAAGAAGACAGCTTCAATTGAGGGCCCTTTGGATGATACCAAAACCAGCCTGCCCATTCCTAGATGAAATTCTCCCCTTCCCCCTCCCAATAAAGGTGATTGACATAATGTTAAGAGGCATTATTTATGGAAGCATCCCAAAATGCCATATTACATGCAGTATCAAATGTAAAAATACTGAAGAACATGGTGCAGTGACAGAGAGGGACTTAGTCTCCTCTCACACCACTTTTAAACTGGTGTGATTCCACTGACTTCAATAGATTCACATAAGAGAAGAATCAACTTCCAGTAACACTCTTGAGTTGTCTGGGGAAACAGAGCAAAAAATAATTGTCACCACTCTACATCTACCTGATGGATCCAGTGAAAAACTCTAGAGAGCGGGGAGTGCACTGACCTGACTGCAAAAACCATTTCTGTTCCTAAAAAGGGAACTTTTAAAAAACTGTTTTCTGTCATAATGGGAAACCATCAAAAACACTTGGCAAACTGCGGCTCTTGGGCTTCTGTTCCCCTTCCTTTGTTCTGTACATGCTTCCTGACTGCTCCCTGTATACAGCGTAATCCAGACATGCATCTGATATTTGGTGTTGCATCTTGTCAAGTACCAGCTATAGGCAGTCAGTCAGATTAAGTTAAAGCTTTGTGAACAGACAAAAGATAATTCAAGCTTTGTGAACAGACAAAAGATAATTCAGAGGCTTCTTATTACTTCTGATCTCTGAGCTGTTCAAGGATCACAGTTTCCGGACTGCATTGGTCCTGGAAATTCTCAAAACAAAACCAGCTTCTGTGCAATATACTCTACTTCATACCCACACGCAGCACAAATGTTCATGTATTTTTCCTTACCCCCCCATCCCCCAAATTACACAACCTTCACGTGACTCAGATAGCCACTGATATGAAAAGAAATTGCTAGATTTTCTTATATTTACCTGCAAGAAAACAAAAAAAAATCAAGCAATTTTGAGATTCAAATTCATCAAGAAAGACTGTATGTACCAGGCCAAGTTTTCAAAACATGGGCCTCCTTTTTTGTGGATAAACTTCGTGCCCACAGAATTTGCACTTGCATTTTTCTTCCTGCACTTGAGTAAAGGCACAAATCTGAGTACTTTTACATCGAACAATCCAAACGTGGGCATAAATCAAGTAGTAAAAACGTACAAATACTCTGTTTTGTGCCCACATTTGGCTTTACATTGCAAGAGCTCAACTTCCCAGTTTAATTTAGTCACTTCTTTCATGTAAGGTATTGAATCAGCGGCATGGCAGAGAGTTTTCACTAGATTCCCGCTAATTGTAAGGCATATGTGTGTATAACTGAGAGAAAGAATTTTGTGCTGGCTAAAGTACTGGATAGCATGCTATGTAGTCTAAACTCCTATACTTATGCAGAGAACAGATCTAGAAGCAGTGTAAACTTCTCACTTTTTATCCCATGAATGTGCCTCAATTCTGTCCCAGAGAGCTCACTTCTATAGATTAGAGTGTACTGTGGATACTAGCACAATAAAGGGGTTTCCATGAAAGACCGAAGAACGGTAAGAGGTGTCTAAATGAACCTTGCTACTGGATTGTCCTGCGTCCTTTTCTCCATTTAATTTAATTGGGAGTTTGGGTTTGCTTAGTGCTGTTCATCCACAGATCTAAAAGCACGTTAAAAGGGAATGTAAATCTCAATATACTCATCCTACAGATGGGGATAAAAGGGCATAGAGAGGTTAAACAAGTTGCCCAAGGTCAGCAACTTGGTGGCAAAACCAAGAATAGAAGGTGGGTCTCCTAAGTCCAGGTTTCGGCCTTTATTCATCAGACCACTTGACATAATGATCTTGCCAAGTTTTCCTTGAAGTTCACATACCGCACCTGCCCCTTTTACGAGCAGAGGTACAAGTATCCGTTTTGTGGAGCTACCTGGGAATTTTGAGATAAACCTATTTTCTGTCCTGTTGTTTTGGAGTTTTAAAAATGACTATGCAGTGTGAGTTTTCTTATCTAGCTGAAATTATGGAAAATGGCAAAATTTCAGCTTTTATTTTCCTCACAAAACCTCCCAAAACAATTTCCCGTCTTCCCCTGCCCTGAAAAAAAGTTGACCATTTTTCAGCCAGCTTAACTAGATACTGTAGTTATTTATTTATTTTTAGGGTAAAGCCTAATTTTGGCTTCCCAAATGTACATCTTTTAGGCCCTGATTGATCAGATGCTATGGGGATGAGCACGGTATGAGAACCTACATAGAACAGAATAGAACAGAACCCCTCATGGGGCAAAACTTTAGGAGGCGGCTAAGTGGGGAGCAAACTCTGCAAGCTTTTCTGACTCATGAATGCACAAGTGATTTGGTTTTTGTGTTATGTCTGATTCCTGCCCAAATTCTGCATCCTCATCAACACCTGGCATTCCTGAAATGAAAGCATGTATGACCCACTGGAGCTTCTAGCCATTCTGGCACATGGTATAGAAATTCCATGTTTTTCTGTCCTGCTAAGATGTTTCTTATCCCTAGCTCCATCAGATCTATGCCTCTGAACAAAGCAGCACAACAAGCAGTGAGGATGCAACTGAGGAGACACATCCATGAGTCTAGAAAAAATGTAGATAACTGCACCAATCAAGGCCATCTTTTTGTGTTAATTAACCCCCCCAAAATGTTTTACTTTTAAAACAGAGGTTTCACCTGGAAATACTGAAATTGTTTTTATACTGTGGTCACAATTTTCATCTTAAAAGTCAGGAACCTAAATCTGCGTATAGGCACATTGACAAAAATCAATTGAAGTGCCGAACTCCAATAAAGTCAATGGAAGCTGCAGGTTCCCACCACCTTTGAAAATCAAGCTACTTTTAAGGTGATGAAATATGTATGTCTACAATGCAAAACAAAAAAACCACATCCCACGGCAGCGAGTCTCAGAGCCTGGATTTACAGACTCAGGCTCATGGGACTCGCGCCATGGCACTAAAATTAGCTGTATAGACGTTCCTGCTCAAGCTCGAGCTTGGGCTCTGAAACCCAGTGAAGGGGGGTGGGTCTCAGAGCTCATGCACCAGCCTGAGCGAGAACATCTCCATGGCTATTTTTAATGCCATATCATGGCTCCCTTGAGCTGAAGCCTGTAGATCTGGGCTCTGAGCCTTGATGACACAGGTTGGGTTTTTTTTGCCAATATAGGCATACTCAATATGGATTCAGGTGCCTGATTTTAACCTAAGACCCCTATCCGGCAAGGTGTTCCCAAGGCTGGCCCTTGGTGTTCTGCCTCCCTGGGTGGGGAAAAAACAAAACAGCTGAACCAAAAAACCTCCACCTGATTAGATGCATTCCTCCCTAGATATTGATGTGGACCACTTCCCTGATTTCCCACCCCTAAGGCCGGCCCTGGCTGTTCCCTGTGAGAAGATTCCTGTGTGGAGTTCAACTGACTTCAGTGGGCTCCACATGGTGGCAGGGAGTGAGGAAGTTTGAAGTACCAGGTCATAAGGTTGAAACTCTAGGCCTATTTTCCCCTATTAGTTTTTAACCCAATAGTCAAAGAGTAAAAAGACCCCCCCCCCAATGGTACTTATACAGGCCCCATCACCACAATATAATATAAAAAATATATGAAGATATACCTATCTCCTAGAACTGGAAGGGACCCTGAAAGGTCATTGAGTCCAGCCCCCTGCCTTCACTAGCAGGACCCAAGTACTGATTTTGCCCCAGATTCCTAAGTAGTCCCCCCCCAAGGATTGAACTCACAACCCTAGGTTTAGCAGGTTAATGCTCAAACCACTGAGCTATCCCTCCCCTAAGTAGCTGAACATGTCACAATATTTAATGTATTTATCTTCACCACAACTCTTGCGGGTAGGAAAGAACTGTTAAATTTTTTCCCCCTGCAAGGGGCAGGGAACTGAAGCCCAGAAAGTGAAGGTGACTTGGCTACAGTCACACAGGAGCTCTGTGGGTGAGCAAGGAATTGAACCCCAGTCTTCCAAAATATACCTAAGTGCCCCAACCACCAGACCATTCTTCCTCCTCCCACAACTTAGCTATTGTACCTAGTGATAACTCATTGAAATGTATTACTTGGTATTCTACCAAGAAATAACCCATGGATATGAGGCTAAATCTATCCTTCTAGTAAGTAATACCAGGTAGAAAATATTCTCACAGTTTCAGGTACAAGCCCTAAATCTCAATCTAATTGCTAAAGTAATACTTGTTAAAAACAAAACTAAACAAAAACCAAAAACAAAACGATGTTGCTTTCTTTTAGCTTTTTTGAAAAGTGTTTCGCTTATGCTGTGCTGCACAATGACATGCATTCTATGCCAATCAATGCTTTTCAAAAACCTTAATAGGCTATTTTTGCTACTAAGATAAATAAAGGATAATATGATGCAGAACAGTTTTTAATTTATCATACTGAGCCTGAGCCCCAGGATAAAATGAATCTAAATGGATTCATTTGGAAACCCACAATTAAGAGGCCTGGTCTACACTAGGCGTTTATGTCGAAGTTAGCGCCGTTAAATCGAATTAACCCTGCACCCGTCCACACTGCGATGCTATTTAGTTCGACATAGAGGTCTCTTTAATTCGACTTCTGTACTCCTCCCCGACGAGGGGAGTAGCGCTAAATTCGACATGGCCATGTCGAATTAGGCTAGGTGTGGATGGAAATCGACGCTAATAGCTCCGGGAGCTATCCCACAGTGCACCACTCTGTTGACGCTCTGGACAGCAGTGCGAGCTCGGATGCTCTGACCAGCCACACAGGAAAAGCCCCGGGAAAATTTGAATTTGAATTCCTTTTCCTGTCTGGCCAGTTTGAATCTCATTTCCTGTCTGGACATCGTGGCGAGCACAGCAGCACTGGCAACGATGCAGAGCTCTCCAGCAGTGATGGCCGTGCAGTCTGGGAATAGAAAGAGAGCCCCAGCATGGACTGATCGTGAAGTCTTGGATCTCATCGCTGTGTGGGGCGATGAGTCCGTGCTTTCCGAGCTGCGATCCAAAAGAAGGAATGCAAAGATCTACGAGAAGATCTCTAAAGACATGGCAGAGAGAGGATACAGCCGGGATGCAACGCAGTGCCGCGTGAAAATCAAGGAGCTGAGACAAGGCTACCAGAAGACCAAAGAGGCAAACGGACGCTCCGGATCCCATCCCCAGACATCCCGTTTCTACGAGGCACTGCATTCCATCCTCGGTGCTGCCGCCACCACTACCCCACCAGTGACCGTGGACTCTGAGGATGGGATACTGTCCACGGCCGGTTCCTCAGACATGTTAGGGGACGGGGAAGATGAGGAAGGAGATGAGGAGGGCGAGGCAGTTGGCAGCTCTCACAACGCTGATTTCCCCGACAGCCAGGATCTCTTCATCACCCTTACAGAGATCCCCTACGAAGCGTCCCCAGCCATTACCCCGGACACAGAATCTGGTGAAGGATCAGCCAGTAAGTGTTGTAAACATCTAAACATTTATTTTTAACAAAACAGGAATATTAACAATTAAAAGAATGGGTTGTTCATGATTAGTGTGCCCTAGGCGCTTAACGGTTTAGTAAGGGGCAGTGCAAGTTTTGAAAAGAAATCTAGCAATGTCCGGTTTTCAGTGATTGTCCTGCACAAGCCGCTCTACTGTGTATTCCCTGCTACTGCAGCTACAGTAAAATGCGGTCTATATGTGCGGGGATAGAGCAGTAATCCTCCTGGGACATCTCGATGAAGCTCTCCTGGAGGTAACTTGAAAGCCGTTGCATGAGGTTCTTGGGGAGAGCGGCCTTATTGGGTCCTCCGAAGTACGACACGTTGCCGCGCCACGAGATTATCAGGTACTCGGGGATCATTGCTCTGCACAGCAGGGCGGCATACGGCCCTGGTCTTTGGAGGCTTTCCCGGAGCATTCTCTCTTTGTCGCTCTCGGAGATCCTCATCAGGGTGATGTCGGCCATGGTGACCTGCTTTTAATTAGGTAGGGGAATGTTAGTGTTGGGACTGCTTTCCCGTTCCTTTACAGAACTGTCACCGCTGGTTTGCAGCCACGCGGTGGAGGCGGGAGAGGGGCAGCCGAAAGGGATCATTCCCGGGGACAGCCGCGAGGGGGTGGGACAGGGGCAGAGTTCCCGCTTGCCGGATTGCTGGCAGCAGGGACTGACATTGATTTAAATGTGAAATGAGGCCAGTGGTAATATAAAAGTTTTAAACTGCCACAAGTGTACGGCTTACCATGTCTGCCTGCAACAGAAATTCCGTTGTGCTGCCTCGCTTCTCAAATGTGCTGTTCAAGACCCCAGGCACAGAATGCGAAGGCCGAGAATTCGACCTTGTGCTGAGTGCGCATGTGAAAGGTGCTGTGCATGGTCTTGTTCACAGAGAAAGACTATGTTCTTTGTTCACAACTACATTTATCTTTCAGAGGAATTCACTCCCTTTTTCCCATTTCCACAGCCCCGTCTGCGACTGTCTCACAACCTAGCCTGGAATCACACTCCCAGAGGCTAGCGCGGATTAGGCGTAGGAAGAAGAGGACACGGGAGGACATGTTCTCTGAGCTTATGGCCTCTTCCCAAGCCCAGGCAGCACAGCAGACCCAGTGGCGGGAGAACTTGACCCGAATGCACCAAGCCAACATGGATCGGGAGGAGAGGTGGCGGCAGGAAGACCAGCAGGCGACTCAAACGCTGCTTGGACTACTGAGGGAGCAAACGGACACGCTCCGGCGCCTTGTGGATGTTCTGCAGGAACGGAGGCAGGAGGACAGAGCCCCGCTGCAGTCCATCTCTAACCGCCCTCCCCCGCCACCAAGTCCCATACCCACCTCACCCAAAGTGCAAAGAAGGAGAGGCGGCAGAGTCCCTGCTAACTCTCACTCCACCCCTGCAGAGAGCTCTAGTAGCAGAAGGCTCTCATTTCCCAAAATTTGAAAAGTTCTTTCCTTCCCGCCTGACACAAGCCCACGTCCAAGTTTCACCTCCCAATGCCATGTGTAGTTGATAATAAAAAATTCGTTTCTGTTAACTACTGTTTCAATCATGTTCTTTTGGAGGAGGAGGGGAAAGGGGGTTGGAAATTGGACAGGACAGTCTCCTTTGGCAGGGTACATAGTCGGGGGCAGGCACAGCAGCAGGGCACATACACAGTGCAGTGATGCAGTGACTAGTTGCCCCGGTTAGTCTGGGAGGTTGTTTTGATGTAATGTTGGGGGGGGTGGGTTGCTCTGTGACTTTGTGGCGGGGGAGGGCAGTTACAGATCTTAAGCGCCGGTCCTTAGACAGGATCACAGAGCCACACAGCATGGGATCTGTAACCGTCCTCCCCCTGCCACAAAGTCAAATAGACCTCCCATACACACAGTCCCGATCAGGAGGGTTGACAGGCTCCGTTGAAACAAGCATCCCACCGCAGCGGAGCCTGTCAATCCTTGAGTTTAGAAGCTGCATTCGCATCACAACACTAGACCCGCCCCGCACCACAGTCTGCGTCCCAGTTTTAAAAAATTCCCGCTAAAACAGTATTAAAGAAAACGGTGTGCTTTAACAAAGTAGAACTATTTTTATTTCGACACGTGTGTTGGAGGGGGGGTGAAGGGGGTATGTAACTGGATAGGATAGTCAACATTACCTGGGTAAAGAAACGGGGGCAGGTTTAGCTTCTCAGTACACAAACTATAAAATCACAGGTTACCCTGCTCACTCAGGAACTTTGCTTTCAAAGCCTCCCGGATGCACAGCGCTTCCCGCTGGTCTCTTCTAATCGCCCGGCTGTCTGGCTGTGAGTAATCACCAGCCAGGCTATTTTCGTCAACCTCCCACCCCGCCATAAAGGTCTCCCCCTTGCTCTCACAGAGATTGTGGAGCACACAGCAAGCTGCTATAACAATGGGGATATTGGTTTCGCTGAGATCACAGCGAGTCAGTAAGCTTCTCCATCTCCCCTTGAGACGGCCAAAAGCACACTCCACCACCATTCTGCACTTGCTCAGCCGGTAGTTGAAGAGTTCTTTTTCAGTGTCCAGGGCGCCAGTATAGGGCTTCATGAGCCAGGGCATTAGCGGGTAGGCTGGGTCCCCGAGGATGACTATAGGCATCTCCACATCCCCAACAGTTATTTTGTGGTCCGGGAAGTAAATACCTTGTTGCAGCCGTCTAAACAGACCAGAGTTCCTGAAAACACGAGCGTCATGAACCTTGCCCGGCCATCCCACGTAGATGTTGGTAAAACGTCCCCTGTGGTCCACCAGTGCTTGCAGCACCATGGAAAAGTATCCCTTTCGGTTAATGTACTGGGTGGCCTGGTGGTCCGGTGCCAGGATAGGGATGTGAGTTCCATCTATGGCCCCACCGCAGTTTGGGAATCCCATCGCTGCGAAGCCATCTATGATCGCCTCCACGTTTCCCAGGGTCACTACCTTTGGCAGCAGTACATCAACGATTGCCTTCGCTACTTGCATCACAACAACCCCCACGGTAGATTTGCCCACCCCAAACTGGTTCGCGACTGACCGGTAGCTGTCTGGCGTTGCAAGCTTCCACAGGGCTATGGCCACTCGCTTCTGTACACTCAGTGCAGCTCGCAACCGGGTGTCACTGCGCTTCAGGGCAGGGGACAGCAACTCACAAAGTTCCAGGAAAGTTCCCTTCCGCATGCGAAAGTTTCGCAGCCACTGGGATTCATCCCAGACCTGCAGCACTATGCGGTCCCACCACTCAGTGCTTGTCTCCCGTGCCCAGAATCGCCGTTCCACGGCATCAACATGACCCATTGCCACTGTGATGTCCTCGGCGCTGGGTCGCCTGCTTTCTGACAGGTCTGTGCTACTCTCAGACTTCAGGACATCACCGCGGTGCCGTAGCCTCCTTGCCTGACTTTTCTGCATCTGCCTCAGGGAAACCTTTATGATAAGCTGCGAGACGTTGAGAGCGGCCACAACTGCAGCGATGGTCGCAGCGGGCTCCATGCTCGGAGTACAGTGGCGTCCGCGCTGTCAATGACTGGAAAAGCGCGCGAACTGTTTTCCCGCCGGCGCTTTCAGGGAGGGAGGGCGGGAGTGATGGACGGATGACGACAGTTTCCCAAAAGCACCCTCGACTCATTTTGTTACCCAGAAGGCATTGCCGGCTACACCCAGAATTCCAATGGGCAGAGGGGACTGCGGGAACTGTGGGATAGCTGACCACAGTGCACCGCTTCGAATGTCGACGCTATCACCGTTAGTGTGGACGCACAAAGTCGAATTACTGTCCTTAGTGTGGACACACACGTTCGACTTTGCAATATCGATTACAAAAATTCGATGCAAGTAAAATCGAACTACTCTCGTAGTGTAGACAAGGCCAGAGAGACCAGTTTTCAGAAAAAAATTATGTTGTTCCTGCATTGGTAAGTTAGCTTTGAACATCCTCCAATTCTGATCACTGGGTTGATCCATCAATAATAGCTACATCACGAAGTGGAAGTCTGGATATCCCATTGCTACCTTCCATACTGAAATTCCATCAGAAAGACTAGAGACAAAAATCTCTGAGCTATTTAAGACATGGTGTCAGCTTTTTATATGCCACCAAAGACTGGAGTAGGAGGGGAGCAGGAACAGAATTGGGATCTGGAGAAACATTCAGCATTTCTGAAATATAGCACCAAAATTACAAGGCTGACTGGACATTCCAGTACTGGCAACATTTGTGTCCCCTCCTCTCCCAAAAGAGTCAGTCTTAAACTTTATGCAAAGTAAAGGTTTCCCTACTAATTTTTTTCCTGAAAAATAAAGCTCCACAAACAGTTATACTAAAGCGTTTGACTCCGGAATCCTTGAAGAGCAGATTTCACCATTCTTTTTGCTGGACGCCCTGTGAATAATACCTCTGTGATATTTCAAGATTTCAGTAGAGTGCATGAGTCATGAATCCTGTAGTAAATAGGCCAGACTTGCAGCTTCAGGTATTTTTAACATCCGAAGCACAAAAGTGAAATATTTAGGATAAGGAAAGAACATGAATTCAACAGTAAAAATAGAAGACCACTTGGTATATAGCACTGGGGTAACCCTGTGGGATAGAGTTAAACAGATCACCATATGTTCTATTCTGAGGAATATGAAAAATGAAGACAAAATATGCTTTATGGAATGAAATTCTTTGCAGTGTGAATAGCACTGATTCAAAGCTGTAGCTAGAATAAATATGATATCTTCTGAGTGGTACTCCAGGACACTGGTGACCTATCATTTTCTCAGTCTGAGTAAAAGAAAACTAGAAGATGACAGGCCTTTCCCAACAGAATGGCTGATATACAGCAAGCTGCTACAGTTCTATCCCTGATTATTAATTGTGCTAATATAAAGTAAACAGACTTGGGAATGCCTCGGGCTAGTTTTGGAATTGGGAAGTCTCATCTTCCCTGTTGCAGCCTAAATGCAGAATGGGACAGTTCATGGCTACAAGAGAGTTTGAGGACTAGTGGTTAGAGTAGGGGATCATGAGTAAGAAATTCCAGGTTCTAGCCTTTCCTCTGCAGTAACACTCTGTGTAAAACCTTGAGTAAATAGCTTAATCTCTCTAGGTGAGATCTTCACCCCCCACTCCAGCCCCTTTATGCTAGGTAAAAGGGCTGGAGTGGTCTAAAAGAGCTCTAAAAGCCATGGATCCAAAGTAGAGGATTCCCTCAGCACAGGAACTGAGAAAGACCGCCACAATGCTGCCTTCAAAGGCCCCCTGGCATGAGGACATTCCATGGGTGGGAGGAGTGTATTGGGGTGAGGCCACAGCACACACTGTTGGGGAAGTTCCCGGTAATGCTTAGGGCACACAAGGCAGCCCTGGGAGGCTGCTGTTATTTTGCCAGGGCCCCCACCAATGTTTCATTTATTCTGGGGGGCTGTAGAGCAGGCCAGAATCAGGAGGGTGCAAAGTGGATTAAAGCCTCATAGGGTCTGTCTGCACTGCAGGTGGGAGCAAACCTCCCTGCTCGAGTTGACAGTCTTGCCCTAGCTGGCTGAAGCATGCTCAAAATAGCAGTGTGGATATTGGAGTTCAGGTGGTAGGTTGGGCTCTCAAGCCCAACAAACTCCATGGGTCTCAAGCCCGGATCTCTGCCAGAGCTGCAATGGCCACACTGATATTTTTAGTGTGCTAGCTGAAGCCCCACTAGCACAAATCTGCCTACCAGGCTCAGAGGCTCACCCGCAGCTGCAGTGTAGACCTACTCACAGGGGCACAGCAGAGAATCTCAGCCAGGGCATTTTTACTTGTACTTTTAGGCTAAGATTTTCAACGGTGCCTAAGGGATTTAAGCACTCAACTCCCATTGAGTTTTGCTAGGATTTGGGTGACTAACTCCCTTAGGCTCTTTTGTAAATCCCACAAGTAGTCAGTTTCATGTCCTTGTTCTTACTAATTATCACAATGCTCTCATGTGTAGGCTTGCAACACTGCAGAGGAATGACCTGAATATATGGGTGGGGGGGTGGAATTTATCTTATTGAAATTTGATTTAAAAGAAGGAAAAACATTCCATTCATATTAGGTTTTGTAAAATCATTGAGTTTTATAAAAAGCCTAATGTTTAAGCCTAAACTAAGTAGACAGTGATCCTTTAAGTCCCCGTCTTCCAGTACATTTTACCATTCTATTCTTTTGGGGAAAGTTGGGTTTCTTATTCTTTCACCTTCTAAAGTCCTTGGTGGGTTATTTCTAGATAACATTTGAATGTGGGGAAAGATGACTGTAGACATTTCCTCAAACTATAGTACGCATTTACACACTGACCCAGAAATTCCTCTTTTGATTTTTATTAAGTCTCTATTCATACTATTTTTCTGGGATCAGTCTCTGTTGAGAAATCTAGTTTAAGCTGCCTAGCAGTCTTAAAGAGAAAGATCTATTAATTTAATCATTTATATGAATCATGTCTAAATGATCTCAGCAGAAAAAATGTGTTAGCCATTTAAATCCCATCATTACATATTATATAATAATTACCACTAATTCTAGTTTGGAGGAGCCACAATACTGCTTTACATACCTAATATATTCAGAACATCCACCTCACCAAACTCAGTCTTTTCACCACTTGATCATGAACATAGTACAGGTTTTCTAATAAATTAAATATGCAAAATGCATACACATTTCCATGCCTAACTGGCATGCACAATTGCCACAATTATTTTTATTTATTTATATTTTAGTCTACAGGCTCTTCAGTTTAGGTACTGTTTCTTGTGTGTGTTCGGAAGTCAACTAGCACACTGGGGATACTCATGCAATCTAAATCATAGTGATTTGTTAAGCATTGACAATGTTCCCAGGGCTGTACATGATACTAAATGGACAGTCCATGCCCAAAAGACCTTACAATTTAAAGGTATGTCTATAGTACAATCTGGGTGGAGCGAGGACGTATAGACATACCTGAGCTAGCTTTAATCTAGTATTAACCGCAGTGAAGCCGCAGCAGCACAGGTTTCAGTGCAAACTGTACAAGCCGCCTAAGCATCTAAGTTCTTACTTGGACAGCTGTTATCTATGCAGCCACACAGAGATGACCCATACCTGCAGACAGTGGGGGAAGGGGAGCCGAATGAGGGCAGCGGCTTCAGCAGATGTTACTGAGAATACTCAGTCCATGTGAACATGCTCAGTACAAGACCAAGCAGCAAATGGGGGGGGAGGGGACATGTGACTCCACGTGCCCTGCCCAGGGGTTGCCTCTGCTGCCATAGCTTTTCTGCTAGATTAAAGCTAGTGTGGGTATGTCTACACGTGCTCTAATCACGTCTCATTGCACTGTAGACATACCCCAAGGCTGTCATTTTGAAAGGAGCCTACGAGAGATACCTAACCCTATTGAATTTCAAACTGCCTTATACTAAAGAAGATTGCACTCACAAATTGCATCATTGTGTGCACAAATGGCTAACGAGGTAAATCTGCATGTGCCTTTGCCTGAGTTGTATGTGCTGTCATGGTAATAGCACATGCATATTAATTGTGTGTTTGCACATACCTAATTTTTTTTTAAAATCTGGCCCATCAAAGAAATCTGGCTAGCAGGTTTGCATCTAAAGTACCTGGTACTGATTTAATTTCTGCCATGCACACTGTGATTAAAGGACACTCTTACATGTAAACTACTTTCAGGGTGCAGTGGATGAATGGTATTCATTGGTGAACAATCCATCTGTGAGATGGATATATCCAGGGGTGGGAGTGATGCCAATTCATATAATGTGATCACAGTAAAGACCAATCATCTTTCTGTACCTGTGATTGTCATGGCGCCATGAAGCAACAACAGTATTCAGTGGGCCATAGATGGGCACAATAAGTTGTTTTTGCAGCCAAAGGGAATGTGATTGTGTTTCTGGTGACCACCGTGAACAGTTTCAGGCAAGTCATAGATCTACCTATTGTAGGGCTAGCAGGTGTGCACCACGTGATTTAAAGATAGTATTAAAAAAAATTATCTCATGGTTTCGGAATGGTTTTTGGGAGATCACTTTTCCAATGTAGCTGATTGTAAATATGAGTGTCTGAGCTGAGGCAGATACTTTATGCTGTGAAGAAGGTAGAACTGTATCCAGGTTAAACTAGGACTGGGGGAAGAGCCTACTTTAATTAGATACTCAGGTTAGACGCTCTTCCTACCTCTTCAACTACCCTTGCTTCAATATATCTGCCTCTGCAGAAATGATGCCTGCTCTTTCCTTTCCCCCAACTCACCAACCAAGTGGAGTTAGAACTTGTTACACTAATAGTGAATTACAGAAGTGTGCAAATTACAATTCCATCTCACTTATACATCCCAGGGATCAAATTCGTCCCCAGCGTAAGCCTACAGAACCCAATGGTGAGACAAATTTGGCCCCAGGTGACTATTTTTTGCATCTAAATCATTACACCACCCTTTCCACAGCTGATGAATCAAACCCCTTGTGCTCTGTTTTGTAACTATAATTAGTATTCATTTTGCAAGCTTAAAGTTCACCCTTGATACAGGACTGAGTCTAATGTTAATCACTGCAGTGTCTTACTGCCTTTGACTCTGATCTGTCAGGTTTGCCTTACTTGTCCCATACCTATTTTTTTGCCCTTACCAGCCAGCTAGCACCTCGACATCACACTATGTCAGAATTAGAAACTTTTGACAGATCTGTAATCATCTAGTTCTCATCATCTCTGTGCATGTTAGTCACTTCATTTCCACATTCTAACAGTTAATATGCCTTAATTTCTCTCACTTTGTGAATATTTAATTCCTCCCTTTTCAACATCATTTTTAGGTTGTGTGAATCATTTTCAAAGCCTTTGCTATTCTCCCTCCACTATCATCTGCATATTTTATGAAATGGCACGGTTGAATCTCAGAGGGCTCTTGATAAAAATGAAACTGGCAGGCTGCTCATTAGTTGTTTACCTGGAGCTGTGTGAATCCCCTAGAAGGGTGGGTTCCCACTTGGGTTTGAATTAGGATATTCTGACACATAAGAATCGAAACCATTCTTGGTTATATCTGATTTTTTGTTCTTCTCCCTGAATTAATAGCTCTTCTTGCTACCTTGCATTCTTTTGACCAATCTAAGTAGTACTGTACAGAGTACCTTGGCATCTGAAACAATCTGATTGTTAAAGGTGAGAGATACAAGCCACAGCAAATTAGTAACTCTAATAAGGGGGAGGGGGGGATCTTCCAATAGACAATGCACAAAGGGCAACAGAATCACTAGGCTGTGATCTTTTCAAGTTTTGGGAGTCATAGCAAACTATGGCCCCAATCCAGCAAAGTACTTGAGCACATGCATAACTGTAAACATGCAAGTTGTTCCATTGAACTCAGTGGAACTACTCCAGAGCTTAAAGATAAGCTACTTTGATGGATAAGGGTCTAACATATTTTCAGAGCCCATGTTTGGTCTAGTTATCTAAGTTCAGCATCTTGCACAAAGCTTTTTGTAAAAAAATAAAACAAACAAACAAACAAAAACACACAATCACAAGGAAAGGACAGTTTTCATCAAGTAATTACATTATCGTCTTTAAGGAAAACATATCAGTCATGGATTTCCACCTGTTAATGGTACAACTATGTATCCTGCAGGAAACCAGTAACCTTAAGTGGGAGACAGATCGTTTTATTTAGCATCTGTCACCAGTAAACTTCCTAACCCTCATGAGTTCATGAAATTTAAGTTATTTAAAATGGCTCATTCATTGCCTTGTCTCTGTAATCAGATATGGCAAAGAGGCAATTCTCATAAGTGAGTCTCTGCCTTTTACATCCTTTTTTTCATAAAAGTTTGTCTTGATGGAAAGATACTTTATGCTACTTGACTTCACAGAATTGGCAAGTTAGAGCTGAATGACCAAATCCCTCAAGTATCCTGTGAATGTCCACACAATGATATCCATATGGATGTGTAGTGTGCAGAATCTGACCTGTAAAATTAGCTAGTTTTATATTTTTTAGCTTTTATTTTTAATTCTTTTGAAAAGAAAACCATGGGCTTTTCCTCATGAAGTGTTCTTGCAAAAAGGCGAGTTGCAAGTTGAACTTATTTTAGAATCAACATGCCAGAAAATGATGGAGTCACATTTAGTTATAATTTTTTTTCTTAATTGTTATGTATAGTTTGTTAAAAATATACCATGACACGTAAGGCCCATCATTATTGTTAGTCATGTACATCTGGGGTGAGTTGTCATCAGTCTCATGTCTAATGCATCTGGTCATAATTTACACAACAAAGAACATATGGTGCCTTACAATTGAAATAACCAGCTGATTCCTGGTCTTGTGTTATTTGGTCTATGACTGCAAGGAACTCTCATACAGTCTAACATTTTAAACTTTTTTTTGTATTACCCAATTTTCTTTGCTTCTTTATATATCCATTTTTATGCCTGCTTACTACATGTGTTATGGCCAGGAAGTCACTCTGTGAAACGGAGCCCTTTTTACAGAACATACCTGTTCCATATGTGGATTTGAATCTATCTGCTGACTTTCGTGGTGAAAGCAATTTTTTAAACTACTTTTGATATCCCAGAGCCAGTGCCATCTATGGGTTTTATTCTATCTAGGGTACTTATCAGGCATCACTATAATATCTGGGTACTTACCTGTCATTAACAACATTGTCTGCTAAATTCTAATTACAAAATATTTATTACTGGTGATGATGTTAGAGGCAGAATGAAGGAAGTTTGATTCCAAAGAGGTTATTGTGTTTACCATAAAATCTTGGAAATAAGCAATGGAATAGATCTTGTTGATTATCTATCCCATTCTTGACCAGAACAGTATTTTCCCTATTGTATATTTTTCCATAGTTGCTTTGCACGTTGTTGTAAAACACCATGCAGTTCTTCATGCTAATTCTGTAATAACCTATGTCACCATTCTCCGCTAGCGTCTTTTTCTTTTTTTAGCCTCCACAGATTTCCACTGAGGTTGTTTGATTTTTACATTGACATCATGCTCTCATTTTCCATAGGCTGGATTTTAAAGTCTGCATTATCTCTGCTTACATTAATGTTAGCATGAATTTGTTGGGCTGCTGCTGCTAACTACGCAAGTAAATAGGGAATTGGTGTCACTACAAACAATGTTAAGAAAAATACTAACTGGGAATGTTGTTCAGACTTTGGTCCTATTGCATTTCTTTTTTCCAAAACACCCCAAAGGAGAAATTAGAGATCTACTGTTTAGCTTACTGAGACTGTAAGCTCTTTGGGCCAGGGACTATCTTTTTGTTTGGTGTTTGTATAGTGCCTGGAACAAAGTAGTCCTGGTCCACAACCAAGGTTTTTAGGTGCTACCAGAATTAAAAACCAACAACACTGTGTCAAAAAAAATGTCAACAGTACTTCTGTGTGTTTGGCAACACAGATGATTATTTTCAGGATATACGATGAACATTCATAAGGAACCAAGGAGGTTATTAATAATGGGTTAACTTCTGATGTCAGATAAAACTCCCATTAAGCTAAAACCTGAGCGGTGCTGAAATTCTTACTGATGTATCATCCTCAGCATTGGCAACTCACATAATTTTATCATGAGTCTTGTCGTATTTGGTGTATTTTTAAAGCCCCAGCACCACGATTCATGGGAATACATGAGAATCTCAATTTTCATTTTTAAAAATGAAGTTTCTAGCCCTCATGGTTTCAGGAAAAAAAGTTTAAAAAGAGGACATGAGTATATCATAAAGATCCAAAACCTAGAAGGCAAATATAAAGGACCCCAAATTGATTAATTGTTAAAATCTCATGATTTTAAAGCCATTCTCATGATTTTGGGGGGCTGGCTCATGTTTTTTGAATGCTTGTGGTTGGCAATGCTGCATCTTGATGATCTGGCATATGTACCTCAAACATGTCATTTTTAATCAGGGCTATACCTGTAAAACTCTATGTATTGAAGATATTTTTTGCCTTCAAAGATTCATGTGAAATTGACCAAGACATAGGCAAATGGAGCTTCCACTACAGTATATTGTACCATGCCAAGGTACTGCAGGGAGTTAAAAATAGGGAAGGTTATAATGATGATACAATTTGTGTGGTAACACTGACCCACAACAGGTTGCATTTTAGGTGAAGTGATATTTTTAACACTGAATTTCCAAGAGTTATTTTCCATGAGTTTAAGTTAGATTTTTAACATTTAGCGCTTTCTGTATTTCACAAATCTCTGTATACTTTACAAAATATGGGTGGGATTTTCAAAAGCACCTAAGTGACTTAGAAACACAAGTCCCATTGATTGAAAGCATGTAAGTGACTTAGGAACACAAGTCCTATTCACTGTCAGTGGCACTTGTCTTCCTAAAACACTTAAGGACTTCTGAAAATTCCATCCTTAATGTATCATGTAATTATTTGAAAGCAATTATCTCACTGCTACAATTTACTATTCTCAATATTACATGCAAAAAAGAATGACAAATCTCTTGTTAATTTCCACTGTGAATTAAATTCAACCTTGCAGTACTCACTAGAATGAGTGCCTTACAAATAATGACCAGTAGTGTGTTTCCCTTTTGTAACATGTTAGAAAGAGCCTGTAAGAGGGCATGATTTGTTAAGTGTTTTATGTTTGATGAACATTGTTGTCAAATCTTTTACTACCACATTTTGGTAAAATAATGGACTTCATATGTAAATAGAAATGTAGGGCTTGGCTACTCTTGCAGATGTAGAGCACTGGGAGTTAAAACTACCTTCGGAGATCGCAGCATGGAAAATGCTGCTGTGTATTTACAAAGTCAGCTGCAAGCGCACTGGTGTGGCCACATTAGCAGCTCTTGTAATGCCACAGAGAGCAGTGCATTGTGGTAGCTATCCCAGTGTGCAAGTGGCTGCAGCGTGCTTTTCAAATGGGGGCGGGGGGGAATGGAGTGTGACAGGGAGTGTGTTGTGGGGGGAGAGAGTGTGTCAGCATGCGGTCATGTAAGTTCAGACAGCAGCAGACTCCCCCTCTCCCCGCCTCTCTCTCTCACAAACATTCACAACAGCGGCATTCCACAATAATGGCTTGCTTTGTCCCGGAGCAGATAAGCATGCCGGCTGTCAGAAACGGAGCTTTGAAAGGGGATATCCGCATGCCTGCAGCCGAGTTCAAAACAATGACAAGAGTGGCCACTTGACTTCAGGGGATTATGGGATGTTTCTGGAGACCAATCACAGCGCAGTAATGCGACACGTCATCCACACTGATGCCCGGGCATTTCAGCCAGGGCGCAGCAAGCTTTATGCTTCTCGTGGAAGTGGATTACCAGGAGCGCTCCGGCTGCAGCTAAGTGCCTTGCCAGTGTGGACACATCAGGCGTTAGGGCGCCCGAGGCTGCTTTAATGCGCTCTAACTTGCAAGTGTAGCCAAGCCCCTAGTCAGAGTTCAGTCACTATTTGGGCCCTGCATCCACTCTTGCCCTGAGAGGAAGAAATCTGTATCAACCTTATACCTGGTGCAGATTACTTCTCCCTCTGCGTTAGCACAGCTGGGCTGCCCACAGCACCGTAGGGTAGAGTCAAGGCTCTAGCCACTCCACGTCCACATACTTGGGAGGGGAAATAATGGCTCCCAGGTGACAGCTCTTCCCCTGTGTTGTGATCTGCCCTAGGGGTAGCACACATAGGGAAGTGAGGGATCCAAAGGTGCCTCCTAACTCTCTTGGCTGAGACGTAACACCAGTTAAAACTGTGGCCACATCAAGTAGACAAGTGCTAACGCCGCAGAACAGGATGTGGGGGCTACAAATCAAAACACCTGGAAGATGGGTGTGCAGCAGTTTAGATTTTATATGAAGCTAGATCTAGAGATTGGAAAAGAAGTGTGGAAAATCCAAGTCCTTCATGAAGTGAGTTCAGGTGTAAGCAGCTAAGGGAAGCTGACTTGTCTTAGGAAGTATGTTCTATTAGTGGAAGACATTGTTTTCTATTGACATAAATGGACCCTATTGACATAAACAAACACATGCAAAACTGGAACTGCTTTCAGGCTTGATCTGTAGCTAAGGGGAGGGTTTGAAGATTTATGCAGAATCTCTAGGGAGTATAATTTTTGCAGCTGGAAAAACTCCAGCGTAGAGACTACACAAGGCTTTGGTTTTTATGTTTTCTTTTGAACGTCTGGGTGAGAGAAGGTTTAGGAAATAGGGACCATGCCCATTGAGTACCCAAAACTGACTGAAGAATGGTTGTAGGAAGTGCATTTAGAGAGAGGTTCAGAATGTTGTCCCCATTTAATCAGGAGTGGGAGGAGGTACCAGATGATGCAAGACAGCTTTAGATGGATGAATACTGGTAAAAGCCCTTAAGGGTGAACCAGTGCTAGCGATATTGATATGGGGTAGATGGTAGTGCTGGTTTGATGGTATCAGATTGAGCTGGGGAGAAGGGACTTCAGGAGGCATGTGAGGAGTGATGGCTGGAAAACCAGGGTGTTTGACCCGGGACAATCAGCCAGTTACATCGCAAGCTGCACCTAAGTGATTTTATAACGTATATATCACAGTTAGGCGCTAACCAGATAATTTCCTCCATCTATTTCCTCTATTTTAAATACAAGTGCTTTCCAGTTTGGCTTGGTGCAAAATACAGAGATGTGGGTTGTACTTCCCCTTCCTCCCTCCCGCCAACGCGTTAAACAGACCAGAGACCTGACATTTTATGTTGTTTGTTTGAAAAGATAAACTTAATCATGAGTGAAATGTTAGGAAGTGACAGCGCTGGCCACAGTAAGGTCACTTCTTGTTTCAGCCAAGTACAATACAGCTTTCCCCTTAATTGCATTGCCAGTCCCTGCCGCAGGAGGACCCAGGCATTTGCAAATGGGGAACTGAATCTGTCTTTGTGATAATTAAACCATGGACCTCTGTAAAGACTGCCAAATCTGCCATATGGTAGTTTTATGACCTAGACTGCTGTTATCTCTAGAGAAAGCTAACATCCTAATCTCATTTTAGTTATCTGTGATCAGAACCCATATTTCTAGAGGGCAAAATGCAGGAGCTCTGCCTGTCACACAGTATTCTAAAGCAATGAAATATTTATTATTCACTGACTGGCATTAATAAAACCGTGGAGAAGTCATTATTGATACTCTTGAATTCAAATAGAAACTGAGGTGCTTAACCCAGGTAACCTATAGGTTACCTGAGCATACTGTGACAACTCACCATGAAGAAATCCTCAGCCTTGTCTCAGAATAGATGAGCACATTGACTAGTAATTAAAAACGTTTCGTACAGGAAGGTTGTGAAAAGGGCATTGTATGTTTCCATCGCATTCTTTTTAAGCACAAACACTAGACACTGGTGCTGCTGGAAGTCTAATATCTAGCACACTTGCAGTGCTTCAGAAACATGAACTAATTAATCCTCTCACACCACCTATGAGTTAGGTATTTTAAAGAATAGGAAACTGAGGCAAAAAAAAAATTACATGACTCACCCAAGACCACAGACAGAGTCAGCAACAGAAGTGTTAGAAACCAACAGTTCTTAGCTACTAATGCCCCTCTCATGCTAGTTTAGTATCGTCATTTGGTTAATTCAGCCCCAATATTTTTCTTTTAAACTAAGATCTGTCTGTCGTAGCATTTATTTGTACAATGGTGATACATCACTGGGGTTCAGAACTCCTAGTCTTCATGCACGCTAAGATATGAATACAAGGATGTTAAACCAATTGTGGTCACCTTGTGATGTACTATTGGGGTTGAATAATTTCCTAACCAAGAGAGACTGCCTGCTGGATGCATCTGTTCCTTTCAGTAAGGTTACATCAGTAACACTCTTCAAAAGTGCATTGAAAGCAGAAGAAACAGGTGGCACATTTTTCCTCTCACTTGTAGCAGACAAGTATATTCTTTGAGGGGCTTTGAAAGAGCCTTAAATAACGATGTATCTTTGGTACTCACAGTTGCTATTTTAAGACAGGGATGGTTTGCTTTTGTGGGGTGAGGAGGCAGAAGAGCAAACAGCTAGCCAAGTTGACACTTACTATAAGTTCTCCAGACCAATGACCTTCACCACATTTATCTGGTACATAGCCACTGTTATCGAGAAATTACATAGGTCTATTTTTACAGAAATATTCTGGTTATATGAACTAGATAATGCAGCCTGCTATAAATCACCCCCATTGTCCCTTGATATTTTGAAAACTGATGAGACTGCTGATTCTTGCTTCTTACTTTGTATGCAAATGATGAATTATAGATGGGAAATAGGAAAAAAGAAGGTTTTACTCATTTGCTGGATTGAAACAGACTGGATTAGTGAGAGAGCACTAGTACCCTTGGACTATTTATTGTGACATTGCTGAGAAAAATTCAAACCCAAAAGCCTTCAAATCACTGGGGACATTGTTAGCCTTCTGCAGGAATTATTAAAACGTACAGAAGTGTATGAGCATCACTTTATAATAATTAATCAGGGGCTGTTGATTAATAAAGCTCATTTTTTAGTCCCGATGATTCAGGGTATTATCCAAAGGACAGTGTCCTTGTCATATTGATTAAGAAACCAGACTTTGCAGTGGAAGAAAGTACAAGAACAGTCGCGCTTCTTCTTCTTCCCCCCCTTCTTATAAAATAAATATTGAATGAGAATATTAACTCGTTAACCTTGACAACAATTTGTAATTTTCATAAGGGGAAAACTCGCATATTCAGCAAATAAATCGCTGCAGGGATTTCAGAGAAACAAATTGGAGAGAATGAAGAATGCTACCATATGAATTCTGTCATTTTTATGGGCTTCAATGATAAATTTGTTTGTTTAGGTCCCTCAATTAAGGCCACAAATACTCTAAAGCATCACAATTGAGTTAACTGGTGGAGCTAGTACAGTCAACTCCAGGTGACAATCTAAGGTCATTCAGGAAGTTTTCTTCCTCCATTCAGTTCTAGTTAGAACCAAAGCAAACATTTAAACTCAACTGCAGTGTGCAACTTAAGTAAGGTATATTAATCTGTTCAAAACTCGCGTTAGAAGATAACCCTTTTTATTGAGTATTGCATTAGAAAATCTTTATGGAGAATTAACAGCACCAGTGATTGCTTTTACAGGGTTATCTAATTATTTTGAACTCAATTTAACCAGGAATGCAGGTAAAATAAATAATCCATGAACTATTTACCCCTGGAGTTAGTGGCAGCATTCTTTTTTTTCTTCTCCCTGTAAAAATTGAAGGGTTTGTAGCTTGAGTTGGATTGCTGCTTTAGTTTATGACTGCATGGGGAGTGTTGTGTCTCCATGTGTTACGTTCCACGTTACAACCCAAAGATTTCATTTTTTCAGATCTTTTTTCTAAGTCCCCAAACAAACAAAGTGGGCAAGCCGGTGCTTAACTTTAAGCATGTGAGTAGTCTCAGTTGAAGTCAATGGGACTACTTATGCTTAAAGTTCAGCATGTGCTTAACTGTTTTGGTAGATGAGGGTCTAATTTCTATATTAATCCAATTGCATGATTTTCTCTGCTCTCTTAAAATTCTTACTGTACAATAGATTTAATATAAATGCATTATGTTTGTCAGGCATGCCACTAGATTTGCATGCTGCTCTTGTCTGCTTAGATACATAATCACCCATAGGAGAATATTAAAGATTTAATATGTTTTTAAAAAAAATAATTTTAAACAGTGGCTTTTTGAAGGATATGAACAAACTGATATCTTGTTGAGAAAGCAAGGGGAAAATTAAATAAAATGTGTTTAATATTTTAAGGTGCAACTGGGAAATGCAAACTGATTGATACAAACAGGACTCAGTCATAGAAATGTGCAGATCATGGAGGAAAAGGCAGGACAACACATGCATTGTGATTTGATGGGGTTTGTCTATTTTAAGTACATGTATGTTCCCAAGACCAGAGTCTCTGAGCACTTTTATCCTCATAGACCAACGGTTCTCAAACTTCATTGTACCGAGACCCCCTTCTGACAATAAAAATTATGACACAACTCAGGACGGGGGACCAAAACCTGAGCCTGCCTGAGCCCTGCCGCCCTTGGGCCAAAGCCAAAGGGCTTCAGCCCTGGGCGGGGGGCCTGTAACCTGAGCCCTGCCACCCAGGGCTGAAAGCTTTGGCTCGAGGCAGAAGGCTCAGGGGGCTTCAGCATCAGGCCCCAGCAAGTTTAACGTCAATCCTGGCAACCCCATTAAAACAGGGTCACGACCCACTTTGGGATCCTGATCCACAGTTTGAGAACCACTGTTATAGACCCTGTGAGGTCAAGATGTGCATTTTACTGAAGGGGAGGCCCAGGGAGGCTACGTGATTTGCCCAAGGCCACACAGGAAATCTGTGGCAGAGCAGGGACTTGAACATTAGATTGTTAAATCCTAAATCTAGTGCCTAACCACTGGACCATTCTTCCTCTCCTAGTCAACTTCATACATTCCAGGTGAATTGCTGGCCCCTTTGAAGTCAATGGAAATTTTGCCATTGACTTCAGTGGACTAGGATTTCACTCTACACATTAGCCAGGTATGCAGTGCTGTTTTAGCTGAAGTTCACAGGCCCAAAGAGCTTTGTGAATCAATCGTATTTGAAAGTTTGGTATGTAATCCTAACCGGAGGTTATTAAAATTAGACAACAGGGAAAGTGCCCAGAGATGCAGTCATTCATTTGTGGTGTGTTACACTGAGAAATGACAATGATGGCTTCTATTAAGCTTTTGTTCCTCCAAGTGCTAATAGCAAGATTTCTTTCCTACAATCCTATTACTGGTGGCACTGGAATATAATCAGGCAGTACCTGCAGGATAAATCAAAGATTAAATTAAGTTGGGATTTGAATCCCCACTAAACACAGAATCAAATTGAGATTACGTTTTTCTGCACCCTTGCCTCAGAATAGCTTTCAAGGGCTTCTCTTGAAAACATAATGTCATTATTTGCTTTGACCACTGGTATGTTAAAGAAAACACAGGGAGAGGAGGAGGTTGAATAGGCAGGCGAGCAACAATATGGAGAGCGGTATGGGGCATGCTAATTGTTATTCATTGACTGGCCTCCTGCCTGCTGCTCCTGAGTCTATTCAAGTCTTAATCTTCGATTCTGACTCTTGACCGATATCTGTCAGCATGTTCTGTCTCCTCCCTTCTGCTGCTACTTTTGTTCAGACTGATATTAAACATTGCTTCTTCCAAGAGACTCTCCACCCACACTACCACCCTGAGAGTACACGTCTCTTGGAGCTATCTGTTCTTTCTCCCTGAATGTTCAGTTGCCAAATGATTTCCCTTTGGAGAGACAACGAGGAGTCCTTGTGGCACCTTAGAGACTAACAAATGTATTTGGGCATAACCCACTTCATCAGATGCATGGAGTGGAAAATACAGTAGGCAGGTATAAATATACAGCACATGAAAAGATGGGAGTTGCCTTACCATCTTTTCATATGCTGTGTATTTATATCTCTCTACTGTATTTTCCATTCCATGCACCTGATGAAGTAGGTTTTAGCCCACAAAAGCTTAGGCCCAAATACATTTGTTAGTCTCTAAGGTGCCACAAGAACTCCTCATTGTTTTTGCTGATACAGACTAACACGGCTACCACTCTGAAACCTTTGGAGAGAGTTCATGCAAGTTTAAGTAGCAAGGAAGAGGACTATATTTTGGTGCATAAGAATGACCACACCGGATCAGCTCTGTAGTCCATCTAGTCCAGAGTCCTTTCTGTGAGAGTGGCCAGCACCAGATGCTTCAGAGGAAGGTGAAAGAAACCCCACCGAAGGCAGATGTGGGATAGTCTGTCCCCCTCCATGCAGGTGTCTTCCTAATCCCTGATAGCAATAGATTGTTTTTAGCCCTGAACATGAAATACGTGCCCCTTCCAATACTCTTTTTATTAGCATTAACTATTTTAACTCTAGATAGTCTTGTTATCCATATAAATGTCCAATTTCCTTTTAAATCTTGCTAAATTGTTAGCCTCAGTGGAATCCTGTGGCAATGGGTTCCACAGTACAGGTCTGTCGCATCTTAGGCGCATTTAACATGCGCGATTTCAGCTTTATGTGGTTGGTAAAACCAAAAAAAAAAAAACCAAAAAAGAGAAAAATAACAATTTAAATACACTTTCTGTAGTGCAGGCGATTCTGCCCGCCATTACTCTCAATGTAATTTTGACTATACGCGATTTTCGCTTTAGGCACTGACTGCAGAACGTAACCCCAGCGTAAGATGAGACAGACCTGTATGAATTGCCTGAAAAAGTACTTGCGCTAAATCTTACAAATAGCTTTAAATCTCACACTCCAGGTTGCAGTCAGGATGTAGTTCAGGATAGATACCGTAGCCCAGCCACACCTTGGAATACAGTGAAACCCGTATGAAGTGACCACCAACAATAGGTTAAGCAAGATCTCCTCCCAGCTGTGATGGAACAGAACCAATGTGTTGGAAGATTCCTTCACATTGGGCAGGATCTTAAGACAAGAGTTTATCTAATAGGGATAGTCTCTTGCTCAGTTTTCACTTTATCTAACATCATGACTTACAGAATGTGCAAGAGGTTAGCACATGAAAAGGAGACTAGAAAGTGTAAAGGTACATCTCAAAGTAGCATTCTCATCAGGGGTACACAGTGCATATCTGAAATAATTTTGGCTTTGTAGGAGTACATATTGTAATTTCTCACAAGTGATTTGTACTATTCTCTAGGAAACGGAAACAAAATGTTTTTAGAATCTAGAGCTTTGTCTTCAGCCTAGCAATATGTTCACTGATATATACAATACTATAGCACTTTTCTCATAGAGGAGGGTAATTCTGTTCCTGCCAAACATTGGTATCCACAATTTTACATGCACTATCATCTGTGAGCAGATATAAAAGAATTTCTGCCCTAGATGTTCAGAAGGATCTCTGCATACTTTCCACTCTCTGAGATGACATGCACAATTGTGGGAAGTGAGACCAACCCATCTGATGAGTCATTTATATGCACAGTTACCAGGGTTGCTCCCACAAGCACAATAATTACACACGCAGAATTAGGTCTGAAATTTCGCATTCATTTTTCTGAAAATTTAAACCCTGATGTCCTAATACTTAATAAGAATCCACCTTGCAATTTGTCACAGGGTGACACTGGCCCTTTATGAGGGAGAAGGAACAGTGACCTGTGCCTCCTAAGTGGGATAAAAAGAGGGTACCGAGGCGCTAGAGGTGAGAGAGAACTGGTGAGACAGAGCTGCTGGGAGTCAGACAGGAAGAAGGCAGATGAGAGCTGCCTGACCATGGGAAATCTGCAGGTCAGAGCTGTCAGAGCTAGGAGACTACAGGGTGGTTCCTGGGGAAAGGCTGAAGGCAGGAGAACAGTGAACGGTTTACTGGCTGACTTCCCCAAGCCAGATAGCCAGAGCTGGAGAGGGCTGAAGGTCAGAGGAAGGTGCCAGACCAGGGGTGGGCAAACTTTTTGGCCCGAAGGCCATGTCTGGGTATGGAAATTGTATGGCGGGCCATGAATGCTCACGAAATTGGGGGCTGGGGTGTGGGAAGGGTCAGGGCTCTGGCTGGGGCCAGAAATGAGGAGTTCTGGGTGCGCTAAGGGGCTCTGGGCTGGGATGGGGGGGGGAAGGTGAGGCTGCAGGCTCTAGGGTGGGGCTGAGGATGAGGGGTTGGGGGTGCAGGAGGATGCGCCAGGCTGGGACCGAGGGGTTTGGAGGGCAGGAGGGTGTCAGGGGTGCAGGCTCCAGGTGGCGCTTACCTCAAGCAGCTCCTGGAAGCAGCAGCATGTCCCACCTCTGGCTCCTACGTGGAAGCGCGGCCAGGCAGCTCTGCGTGCTGCCCTGTCTGCAGGCGCCACCCCTGCAGCTCGAATTGGCCATGGTTCCCAGCCAATGGGAGCTGCGGAGGCAGTGCTTGGGGGCGGGGGCAGCGTGCGGAGCCCCCTGGCTGCCCCTACACATAGGAGCTGGAGGGGGGACATGCCACTGCTTCCAGGAGCCACAGCACACACAGAGTGGGGCAAACCCCTGACCCCGCTCCCTGGGTGGAACGTCAGAGCGGGGCAAGCCCTGGAGCCTGCTCCCTGGCAGGAGTTTGAGGGACGGATTAAAACCTCTGGAGGGCGGATCGCACTGTTGATTCATATTTAGCTTGTGGTCCACTATAACCCCTAGATCCCTTTCTGCCGTACTCCTTCCTAGACAGTCTCTTCCCATTCTGTATGTGTGAAACTGATTGTTCCTTCCTAAGTGGAGCACTTTGCATTTGTCTTTGTTAAACTTCATCCTGTTTACCTCAGACCATTTCTCCAATTTGTCCAGATTATTTTGAATTATGACCCTATCCTCCAAAGCAGTTGCAATCCCTCCCAGTTTGGTATCGTCTGCAAACTTAATAAGCATACTTTCTATGCCAATATCTAAGTTGTTGATGAAAATATTGAACAGAGCCGGTCCCAAAACAGACTGCTGCGGAACCCCACTTGTTATACCTTTCCAGCAGGATTGGGAACCATTAATAACTACTCTCTGAGTACGGTTATCCAGCCAGTTATGAACCCACCTTATAGTAGACTCATCTAAGTTGTATTTGCCTAGTTTATCGATAAGAATATCATGCAAGACAGTATCAAATGCCTTACTAAAGTCTAGGTATACCACATCCACCGCTTCTCCCTTATCCACAAGACTCGTTATCCTATCAAAGAAAGCTATCAGATTGGTTTGACATGATTTGTTCTTTACAAATCCATGCTGGCTATTCCCTATCACCTTACCACCTTCCAAGTGTTTGCAGATGATTTCCTTAATTACTTGCTCCATTAGCTTCCCTGGCACAGAACTTAAACTCCCAGGTGAGTATACAAGCCACTGGGCTAGTTTCAGGTTGTTTCATTGGACCCAAAACATATTTTTTCAATTCACTGATTTTGTGTGTTCCAATTTTTGGATTTGGTTGGACCCAAACTCAGGTTTTTTTTTTCAGAACTGAAAAAAATGGTTATTCACTCAGTTTTATTAAGGATCCATTGTGTTTATTCCAGAGGAAGATGTAACTCTCAGGAGTTATATGCAGTGATATTTTCTAAATATCCATTTGAGGCTTCAATTCACTAATTCACTCCACCAAATCTTGTATATATTCAGATTATCTTTACACAGCAATACACTTTAAATGCACGTACTTGGACTGATGTTATTTATTTTTTGTGAAGAAAAAACAGCAGTCTGAATAGCAGGCTCTGAAAGAAGGATCTAAGCAGATCAGATTTCAGAGGCAGAAACCAATTTGTTTCAGTTGCCACGCACCTCCTCCGAATTTTTTTTTAAATTAAAATTAAAAAAAATAAGCTCTGTCACATAGCAATTGGTCAAGACCCCGGGAGGGCTAAAATAAACAAACTAACAAACAAAATTTCAAACTGTGAAAGTCAGCGTGAACTAAGTAGGCTGTCTGTAAACTCCCAGCACTCACCTCCAGCAACTCACATCAGCCCATTTTTCACAGGAAGTTATTCTAAAGGGCAGCTGTGTTGTATCCTGATTCCATCACAGGCACTGACTTTACTAAATGTCACTGTTGTTATCTTAACAGGGGAGTTTGCATACTCAAGTCCTTTCATTACATGTAGCACAGCCAGCCCTTCACTTAGTTCCTAGTATTGCTCTCAGCTCTCCTGTGGGTTTTGTTAATAGGGCAGAAACAGTAATTAAACAGATCCATACAATATTTGCTAAATGGCCAACCTGATTGGTGTATTTTCTGCAGAGGTTTCAATGATTACTAGTGCAATTTACAGCAACACAGCGGTCAGATTTTAAATTATGGATTATGATATACTGTTACAAATGAAAAATGAATTTTTGAGACAGTGACTTGGTTTCAAAAGAATGTCAAAGTGAATTTAAAGTTTGCCGTTATTATTAGTAGTATTGCAGTAGTTGTAAGAGGTCCCTCTGTGCTAAACTCTGTATAAATGTATTAAGAGGCAGTCCCTGCCCTCAAAATCCTTACTGTCTCAGGCAAGACTCTCTTCAGATGGGAGAAAGGAAGTATTAGACCATCCCCAGAACAATAGCCCCAGCGATGGAAGTTCTAAATAATAGCTACAGCTCAGGCAGCAGTAGTGTGAACATCTCTACACAATCCCACACGCCTCACTGCTCACCAGGAGTAACCACCATTATGAAAGAGAGGGGAGTTCAGTTGCCACGGCCCACTCAGGTGTTGGTCTCTGCTGAGAGCCAGCAATGATGCCAATGGTGGTGTCTGTTCTTATGATCTAGGTGCTGGCCAACTGAGAACTAGATTAAGATTCACCCAATCACAGCCTTCAGATAATGACTGTTTTAGTGTAGGCAACAGACCGTTGCATGATGGCCATGTTTAAGGGAGACCCTGTGTGGTGACATGAAGCAGTATAAGCTGTGTTAGCCTGGGAATTAGAGAGCCAGGCAGAAGTACAGGGTCTGTCTGTGTCAGTCAGCCTGAATAAAGCATTACCTTTGTATTCACTGCAGCTGACTCTTGTCATTTTCTCTTCCATGAGGGATGCTACAATTTGTCACTTCTAACTGACCTGGACCAAATTCACACCAGTGGCTTAGAGATGAAAGGCTCTATATCCCATCACCATTCACCAGCTTCCCATCAAAGTACCTTCTAAATAGAAGTGACTGTTTATCCCCATAGAGCATTACAAGGTAAGTGGCAGGGCTACCGCTAAACTACCTTTAAGACAATATAATAAATCATTAGCAACACTGTATCCTGGTCACTAAAGCTGAATGTATATTAGAAGAGTTTGTATCTGCTTCCTTCTAGGTTTTCATGAAATGCCTAAGCCCTGTATAAATCAGTGCATGCAATGATGCTAACATGGTGAAGCTGCACCATTGCTCACACAACTGAACCAATATAATTACTGGTAAATGGCTACCCTATTCACTAATGTAGGCAAAGCCTAAGAACTAAAAGAGTACCTACCCTTTTAGTGTGTGCCATGCGGCAGTTAGAGCATAGCATGTTAGAATACTTTACAAATTAAACTCCTCTAGTAGGCTTTGACACACCATGTAGACAACCCCTAACATTTCCGCCCCCCAAAATAGAAACTCAAGATTCATATGAAATTACACATTGGTCATTGGGTTTGTAAATAAGATAAATTCGCATGCAAGTGACTAGTGTCATACCTATGCACTAGCCAATGAATTTAGGGTGGGATTTCCAAAAGCACGTAGGGGAGTTGGGCACCCAACTCACACTGATTTTCATTGAGAATTAGGCAGCCACCTCTCTCAGGAACTTTTGAAAATCTCCCTGTTAGCTAATTTGGATACCCATTCATGGTGATTACTTGCTCTATTGAAGGTGCAATGTTGGGTGCATGATCTCTGTGCATGAACTTGTCTCTGTTTTTTATACTCTGCTTCAGCTTGGTATCATAGTTCAGAGAATGTTGCTCTAGCTTGACTGACTACAGTATATCAAGCAATCAATTCCATCTTGTATTATCATTCAAAAACCCTACAATTCTAAATAATATTGCAGTACAGGATATTCTGTCTCTAATACTAGATCATTGCGTCCTACAGAAGAAAAAAACCCCACAACATTAGATATGGTTGGATTATGGTTTTCAAGACACTGGCCAACTGATCTATGCCAAAGCGCCCTCTAGTGCCTGATCAAGAAGTGCTCATGACACTTACTGCACTACAAAAGTAATTAGTTCCTATTCTCTTCAATACACTCAAGTGAATGATGCCGAGAAGAACCATCTGTGCTAAGGGACTATAAAAGGGTGAAAATTTAAAAGATGTTAAAGGTTTATTTATCGTCTTGTAAGAGTTTAAGTTGTGAAACAGGCCATGTGTGGCCTCTCTGCATTGTGGTGAATTTCACTACTAGTATTTAGATACTATTTTTTGTCTGAATGATCTGTCATGCTTTGATTTCCATATCAGAAGCCTTTGGTGTAGCCACAGAAATGCTTGCACATTTCAGGTAGAAGCAGGAAATATACAGGATTGAAGAAATAATTAAAAAAAAAACAGCCTTCACTGGTGATCACTGATTTCAACTTTGACGTTCTGAAGTGTATGACAACTTGGGTCCCATTTTCTTAGAAATCCAACTTAATGCACGAGAAAGAGCAATGCCAAAGAAAAAAAGAAATATGAAAATTGACTAATCTAAGAACTATGAATGTTTAGAAGGACCTGGAAAAATATCACCATGATCTACAAGTATCCAACTCAGAAATAAGGACTTTGAAACATGTTCCTTAAAGACTTGCTCTCACGGTGATGAGTGGGTAAAAGAAATACATACAAACAGTTTCATGCCCCAAATATTCACTTTTTGTTAACTATGCCTGCTTCACTATAAGGGTCTGATCTTGCAAGACACAGAAGTTCTCTTGAAAGGTGCTGCGTGCCCTTCAATCCCACTATGATATAGATTCCAGAGCTGAGCACCTCACAGGATCAAGCTTTAAGTGAATACAGTTTCATTTCCAACCCAGGAAGAAAGCACATCTCTGAAATTAACAAGCACACACTTCCTAAAGTGATAAACAATCTCTCCCCTCCCCCGCAGTGCAATAGAGAGATCAGGATTCTTCTTCCTGATTAAGTCTTTGACAGGCTGGCATCTTTGCAACAAGCATCTCACCAGGATTTATTAATAAATGGGACCTACAAAGTTTTCTTACCTGAAGTTGTCCTGGCTCAGCAGTTCTTTCAAATAGTTTGATATGAATGTTTTTAGTGTGACATGCTTGGAGGTACCCATAGCAATAATTAAACCACTATCGTAAACCATAAAGGAATAAATGGAATGCAGTAATTTGCTGAGATTATCAAGTGAAATAGGAAACTTAAATAATTAATTTTTAAAATCACCGAGAGAAGACTATAGCATTTCTTACGCATGCAGACACTGAAAATAGATTAACTTGACAAGCCCATTTAAGATGGAACAGGAATTCTTCAATGCACTTATTTAATAGACCTTGAACATATTATAAAGAAGACTTTTATTATAGTATACTACAAATTTGAGTGAAAGGATTTTACATCCGTATCCCAAAAAGTGTTTCTTTAAGGTGAATCTGAAACATTCATAGAATTCATAAAAATAAGGGCCAGATATTCAAGCCATCCTCTGAAAGGGACAAATCCCAAGACGAACTTGTTGAGGAACGAGGTTACAATACTCCCATGGACTTCAATCAGATCCTTACAGCGCAGAGATAGATCCACTTGCACGTACAAACACTAACACATGCAGACAGGTATTTTTGCATCTTTTTCCAAGCACAATTTAAGAGATTAATTTTAAAATTTGCCCTAAAGAGTAGATAATCAGGAAGAACTTATGTCCGTATCAACAGCTTTAAAGTTTCACAGTCATACATGTATACATTGAAAGCCCATACTGTAATCTTGCACCATTCGTGAGCCCATCTGCAATAAAAAAGATACCACCATGCAGCAAAACACTTGTGCAAACAGAAAGCTTTGTTATACCTTGTTAGATTGTCACTACTTGCTGCTCAAATATTATGGACCAAATTCATCCTTGGCATGGACTACATCAGAGTCAATGAAATTACAAAGGGGATGAACTTGGCCCACTGTGCCAGACAAGCGTTATCCATTAAGCTTCTTTGAAAATATAAATTTTTTCAAAAGATGGATCCCCCTTTGATGGCTGTTGCATGTTAAAGATCCATCCAGGTAAAATATACTTGCTGTGTTGATGGGCAAACCTGGTGCCTCATAGAGTCCTTTCAGTCCAATAGAGTGTAAATGTAATCATCTTGGGTCAGAGCTGTTGGATGTCTATGATCTCAAGGTTCTAGGTGAAAAGTGTCCTACAAACTGAGAAACATGTGCCTCATTTTCCCCTTTGGTACAATGGAGGTAACATTTAATTATTTCTCAATATTATAATGAAATTAAACATCTCAAGAATCTCAGAAAGCAGATTTAATTAATTCATGTTTGTATAATATTTCAAGTTCCGTGGAATAGCTAATGCTGTAGAACTACAAAGTATTATCAACAAGAGATGTTTTCTACCTCCACCTGCTATGATGTCATCTTGTCTACAGCTGAAGTCGCTTTCTTCAGTCACTGTCCTGTCTACATCAGTGTCGAGTTTCTAAAATGACATTGCATGATGAGGAAGACTCAAGAACATGTACATTATTTCATCAGATTCTATATCTGTTGCTGAGCTAGTGACCCCCTGCTGTGACAAATATTTACTTTAATTAAAGATTTGGCCTTGTCTTTGCTAGCAAGTGTCCTGTTCCTTTAAAAAGAAACCTTACGTCTAATAGCCTCCAAAATCAAGGTCTTTCCATTCACAAATCCCCTCCTTCAGCTCCAAACAGGCTGAGAAGAACTCTCATTTTTCAGCCTTTTGGCCCCACATCACCATTACATGCTATTTTGACCAAGGATATTGTGGATGCTTCTGACTTATCTGATAATAGAATTATAAAGTCTGCGTCTGTTGTGCTGCACTGTGGAAAATATAATTTTAATGATAAGTAGAACAATAGCGGATTTCAAATTCCCCATAAAAGTATGGAGGGCCAGATTGTTAGATGGTGTAATATAGCTTAGCTCCACCAGTTCTAAAAAATGAGGATCTGGTTTCTTTTTGTTCTGTGTTTGTACAGTGCCTACCACAATAGGTTCCTGTTTTATGACTAGGGACCCTAGGTGCTACTGTAATACAAATAAATAATAATAATAAAATACCAGCAACCTAAGGCTATTCTCCAAAAATCCCTTTCCGCTGGAAAGGCCCACAGAAGTCTACTATTCAGGAGACTGATTTTGGGAGTGGGGGGTCTTTTTAGTTTAATAAAAAGGGAGGATGACCTGGTCAGACCAGTGACAGACTGGGATGAAGTTAGGCACATTGGTTTGGATGGACTTGCAGGTAGTAAAGTGAAAGAAGGGAGGCCGGGAAGTTGCAGTGAGGTATAAGATGTCTGGATGGCAATGAAACTGGTTTTTTTGTGTTTTGTTTTTAAAGAACAGTCAGGAAAGATGAAAAGGATTGAAATTTGGCTAATGAAGCAGAAGAATCTGCAGATAACATAATAGACCCAAAAGGGATGGGACTTCTTTTGTAGTTGTTTTCCCCCTCTCTTTTTCATTAGGCTGACATTTTTTGAGATGGAGTAACTATTGTGTTCTATATTTCTGTCTCATTGTCTTCTGTCACCTGAGTAACACCTCTTTTACTGCTGCCAAAATGGCTACTCTGCTGCTGGGTCAGACCAATTATTTCTTAAATGGTTTGTATTCACCTACACTTCAAATGTGTGGCTTTGAGGAACAAAATAACAGCACCTCATTCTCCGTCTGCTCCAAAGATCCATTATGCTAGCAACACATCAGTCTGCTCAATTAAAGAGCCAACGACTACAAAGCGACTGTATATCATTTGTATTACCTTTCTGCAGCAGACATTTTATTCACAAATATCTGACTCCAAGAGGTCCTTTTCTGCTTAGCTAGTTACTTTATCCCAGCTTGCATTTAAGTTAATAAAAAAAAACCCAACAGTGTGCTATAAGGAGAGATTTCCATGTCCTGCATATATCTATATTCAGTTCTTTTCTGCTAGAGATTTCTTGGCTCTCTTTCAAATCGATTTGTCAGATACCTAACATCCTTGAAATATTTGTCATGGAGACTGTTTAAATACTTTTCTGATGGCACTTTTCTGGGTGGCAAAACATTTGTGGGGATTCAGCATTTTTTTTGTAAATAATGTTTCCCAATATACCCCAGAAGTGTGATACAATGAGGAAGAGACTTGACAAGTGATTTTTGGGGAAAGCTTATATTAAAAAGAGGTTGAGAAGGATAGAAAAGATTGATCCGGGAGAACAAAATACTTCCCGTTTCAAACTCAGCTGAGTTTGTTACCCCTGGCCAAACTCAGCCCAGCTACGCAAACAAATTTTGTCAAGCCTTGTCCCGCTTTTGGCGAACAAGACGAGCCGTGTTTCTCTGCTGCCCACCATACCTGTAAATTGGAATAGAGACTACTTCCCTTCCATGTCCCACTCCATATTAAGTGTGGTCCCCAGACCCCTTTCTGTCACCCACTCCTAAAAATTCTTTCTGCACCAACATATTCAGAAGCAGCATAGTGTCCATCTTAAAAGCATGCATAGGATGCCACCCTCCTTCTCTATTCCACAGCCCCCCTAGCTGCTCCCCATGCACTGATAGCAATGCAGTTACATAGAGCTGAGTATCAACTGGATTATCCTACTAGTCTCCTTTTTAAGCATTGGTATTGATCTTTTGGAGCTGTTACCCTGTACCTGTCAGGCTATAGCAGGCATACTAGGTAATGGATAGTATAACGTTATTCAGATGGTGATATGCAAATTCCTCTTGACTTCAGTGGAACTTTATATGAGAGAGCTATTTCCCATATTGAATGAGATGAGCAATCCTGCTCTGTAATATTTATACAAATACAAAGGGACCCAATTCTATATTTTAGATTAACTAATTACACGTTTCATACTATGAGGGAAACCTTTTCTTTAGCTGAGTTGTAAATAAAAAGCATCCCCATAAATGATCAAAACAGAGAGCTAAAAATCTGCCCACAGACACAATATATGCGAATGGCTCAAAGGGTATGTTTACACTGCAATTAAAAACCCGCAGCTGGCCCGTGCCAGCTGACTCGGGCTCACAGAGCTTGGGCTAAAGGGCTGTTTAATTGTGGTGTAGATGTTTGGCTCAGGCTGAAGACCAGGCTCTAGGACCCTGCGAGATGGGATGGTCCCAGAGCTTGGGCTGCAGCCCAGGCCTGAAGGTCTACACTGCAATTAAACAGCCCCTTAGCCTGGGCTCCTGATCCCGAGTCAGCTGGCACGGGCCAATCACGGGTGTATTTTGCAGTGTAGACATACCCCTAGTGAGAATGATGTGCAACTGAGAAAAGATTTCACTGCAATATGTTTCTTGCTTGTCTCTGAATAAATGGGTGCAGGAGACACTTCTGATTTCAAGTGGGAGGGACCAGGTTATGAAGTTGAACTTGGATCTCCTCTACCAGCCTTGGGGCAGACAGCCACAGCTAGGGGGTGAAATCTTGGCCCCACTGAAGTCAGTCACGAAACTCCCACTGACTTTGATAGGGTGTGGAGTTCATCCAGGAACCCAACCTTAGAGCTCCACTGCTGGACTGGAGCCTGAAATGATCTGCTGTGTGACCTTAGTGAAGTCTTGTGGTCTCTCTGTGCCTTTGTTTCCCCTCCCACAGTTTGTTCCTCTTTAGATCATAAGCTCTTTGGAGCAGAGACTGTCTCCCATGTGTATGTACAGTATGTAACACAATGGATGAAGTTAGAGAGCTAAACTCTGTTAAACTAGGAAGCAAGCAAGAAAGAAATCCAGATACTCAAATACTATAAGTGTTTTTTAAGGCAGCTTATCACAACTGAAGATTCCAGGTGGCTCCATGCTGAGTTAATTTAAAGTAATAAGACAGATCTCTGATATATGGGGCCTGATTCTCCATGGCCTTCCATCCTTCTGTAGTTACTTGCCTTTGAAAAATGGGTGTAAACTGCAATCAGCCCAGAATTCTCCGCCTCTCGCCCACTGTTAATAGTACTGTTGTCCACCCATTGTGCATTAATTAGGCCAAGTGTTTTGACTCATTGGCTCACTTTGGACATGTGTAATAAACTGCATGCTGCCTAAGACAGGGCAGGATCAAACCTTCAGTTTTATAATAGACACTTTGATATCTATAAATTAGCTGCATCGGCGGGTGCTACAATGACCATAACTACACCAGAGCTGTGCGTCCTCCTTCAAGATCTTACAAGGAGGTAAGGTGATTTCAGGGAAGGGAAATTCTGCCTAGGCTAGAGAAAAATCACATTGAATTAACTGTATAGGATGGCTATGAATAATTCACATTAAATTCTTAATTTTGGGTTAGGATGGAAGACTTAGTCCTAGTCAGATACTCACTGCTTATGCAATTAATTCTTACAAAGAAAATGAATGTGAGGTATAAAATATTTTAGAAATAATCTTTTAGTGGAAAAACAATGAAAATTTGAAGACGGCTTAAGGTTTAGTGTCACAACAGATTATGGTGTGAACGGAATATGTCCTTACAGGAATCTATTTAACTAGTGACATCCTAGCGGGAACAAACTATAGGGCTTTTTGACATGAAAAATGTGAATTTGCTGTTTGAGTGTTTACTAGAGCTCACAACTAGCAGGAAATGAGGCATGAAATGTATTGTCAAACATACAGTGTTCAAAATATAATGCATTACTTTTTAAGCTGAGCACTGCTTTTAGGGATGCTAACTCTGAGGCCCACAGTCAGATATGTATATTTAAAAAAAATAACGGCAAAATAACGGTTTGGGAATCATAACAAAAATGCCCTTAGAGAGGCAATGTTTTTCCTATAATATCTGGTTCTCTAAACCATTTGTTTGCTTTTCACAATACAAAAACTATTAATCACAAAACAAACAGAATTGAGTGGCATTATGGAGGGCATATGAACCAGCACAAGCTGGCAAGGTGGGAGGAGGAAGAGGCATAAACTATATATGTGCTATATAGCTATGCAAGGCAATGCAGAATGAAACCCTGCTGTTGCTGTGTAAACCGTTCAAAGTAGACAATGATTAGTTCTTGCCAACTCACCGTGGAAGGTGTGGTTCATTCACTCCCATTTGGTAGGAGTGGACCTCAAAGTTGAGGAACCTGGACCTAGAGAATAGCTAAACTAGAGGAGGAAGTTTAGGCTGAGGATTGTTTCGAGTTACTATTTCTTACGTTATAGATGAAGGAAGAAGGATGAGTTTGCCTGCGCTTTGTTGGAGATGGGGAGGAACTGAACCCTTCTACATAGAGTATCATCTGAAATCCACGGCTTTCCTAGTATTGTCACACATTGAGATGCTGCCAGACAAGGCTTTTGAAATTGAATTCCCATATATTAATAGATGGACAAGCATTCAAATGTGCGAGCCAACTATCTAGTCATGTGCATCACTCCAACACCTGTCTGTAATCAGGTAACATAACCTACCTGATAAGCAAAAAATGTAATACTCAGAAGGGCCTGACTTTCAGAGGTATTAGACGGCAATGGCTTCCTCTGAAGTCAACAGGAGCTGTGAGGCAGGGCCAGCTTTAGGGCGATTCCCCCGATTCCCCCCAAAATCGGGCCCCGCACCTAAGAGGGCCCCACGCCCTAAAAAAGAGTGCCTAAATTAGGCGCCTTTTTAATTTTTTTAATCACCCAGCAATGGTCCGGGTCTTTGGCGGCATGTCAGCGGTGGGTCCTTCTCTCGCTCCGGGTCTTCGGCAGCATTTCGGCGGCGGCGGGTCCTTCAGTGCCATGGAAGACCCAGAGCGAGTGAAGGACACACTGCCGAAGTGCCGCCGAAGACCCGGACCGCCGCTGGGTATTCGAATCGGGCCCCACACTTCCTAATGCCGGCCCTGCTGTGAGGGCTCAACATCTCTGAAAATCAGGCCCTGGTGGTTCCGAGTTGGGCATCCAAAAATTGAGATGCTCAAAATTATGATCACTTCACAATATTTTGGCCTCACTGTACCTCAGCTTCTGTATCTAACTTCATTCATCTTTGTACAGTGCTTTGAGATCCTTGGATAAAAGGTGCTATTGAAGGGCAAAAAGTTATATTAAAAAAATCTCATGCACCCTGAGCATTGTGTATGCATTTAATAACAAACTCATTCCCATAGGGGAGTGGGTGTGGGTGGTGTCAGGGACAGGCAGGGACAGTTCCAATGATTGGACCCTGACAAATTTACTCTCTCTCTCTCTCTCTCTGAACTACAAGTTTTTATATTTACAGCATTTTCAATTTCTTAATCTCATTTAAGCATCTTTAAAGATGAGACAGTAACAATAACAATAAAGCTCAACCAAGATTTTGCTCTAGCCTACAACTTGTCCCCTCCTGGTGGTCAGTCCAAAGAAACCTAGACTGACTTTCAATGGGAGTCTCTTATTTTTTAAAATGCTTCCACTTTTCTGCTGTATCCCTATGAAGTAATCCATTACAACTGTCTAAGCCTTATACACCTGTTTCTTGCTCTTCTCATCTTGCCATGACAATCTGACAATGGATCTGATGGCACCACATAGTGGTGTATAACTCAAGCATTTCCAATCCTTTGCTAACAATTAGCAATGAGGACACATCTACACTTACCTGGGATCGACACTGCTGCGATCAATGCAGCGGGAATTGATTTAGTGGGTCTAGTGAATACCTGCTAAGTCGACCACAGAGCGCTCTCTGGTTGACCCTGGTACTCCACTGGGAACAAGAGGAGGAAGATAAGTCGACGGGAGAGTGCCTCCTGTCGATGCCGTGCGGTGTAGATACTGCAGTAAGTCAACCTAAGTTATGTCGACTCCCGCTACATTATTCATAATTCGTAACTGAGGTTGATTTACCCTGGTAGTGTAGACAAGGCCTGAGTGAAACGGAAGGGTTTCAGAAGATCAGTTAAGATATAGCACCCCAAAGCTGAAGAGGACTATCTAAAACTTCCCTAAACATCTTGAGTTCATGGTATATTTTAGGATATATTACAATTTTCAAATATCCTGGAGTTCTCCTAGTTGGCATTTTTATAGCCTTCTTTAGTTCCATCTTACTCTCCATATAGTCCAGTTTGGCATATTACTTAACACACATGATTTACTGAAGTGGGGATTGTCCTTCCTATGGAAAAAACACAGGGGAGATGATGAGAGCTGAAGAAGATGCTGCAAAGTTCACTCCATTTGAATTTTCCCCAAATTATTCCTTCAGGTCATGAACATTGTTCTTTCTGCTAAAAGCACCCAGAACTTTCTTAGGATGTATGCAGAACATGGGGTGATTCATGCCCAGATGCTGTACCCCCAGGCAGCACAGTTACAAAGGAACCACAATGCTAAGGATGGCCCCGTCAGCATCTTTAAAAGGGGATGAAGGGAGAGAGGCTTTCCACAGCCTGAAAAAGGCCAATTGAAAATGTAATGCAGCCTCAAGCTCCATTAACTTCTTCATAGTGATGCTGAGGTTTTGGGTTATGGGAGGGGATAATGTGAATGCCCTCTAGCTCACCATCTGCCACTGCCCTCCACCACTCTCCCTTCATGCCAATCCCAGAAGTGCAGGGGGCTCTACTTAGGATGCAGGAAATGGGAGAGATGGTGCCACATAGACAACTGTACCTTTCCCTTTGTCTTCCACATGGGAAATGGAAGCTCTGCATGGATCCTGGTAGAACAATTCCCCTCTCCTCCAACTACCCCTTTAAGTTTTTACATCTCTTTCACTGGCTGGTGTGATCCCAGATGATTGGCCTCATTTGAGCAAATATTGCTTTTTTTCTCTTATAGGCCCCCAGTCTTGCTCACACTGAAGTCAATAGCAAACTTCCCACTGATTTCCATGGTGCAGGAGTAGCCCAATACTATAGAATCTACACAAAGTAAAGGATGCAAAAAACACAGTTCTTTTTACACAGAGGTTTTAACTCTTTTGTATTTTCTTAATCCACCTTTACCCTCTGCCTGAACAGGTAAAACTCTCCCGGGATCCTGAAGATGGTTGCTACAGACGTATAAAGTCTAAACTAATCTAGTGTGTTGGTTCTCAGGCACAGTATCTGCTCCCATCCTGTCCTCTTTCACTACAATATCTCACTTAACCCTCCCCCCCAACAACTAAAATAAACCTGCATGTAAAGTTTGTGATTCAAATGGAAGAACAGTAGACAGACAGATATCCCCCCTTCAAGAGACGAGAAGTTTTTTTCTGAGGCCCACAGAAGAGTGATGATACAATTTTAAACAAAACAAAACAAAACAAAAATCTATCCCAACTGGACATAAGAGATGAGTTTAAACATTTCAGGCTGCCCAAGGCTGCCAATAGCATGGAGTCCTGGGAACATGGTGGTTTTGTCTACAGTCTTCCCTAAGCTAAGAAAATCAAGTGTTTAAACCTATATCTTCACCTTCCCTACAATTGGAAGTGTGTGTAAAATCTGATTTCTATTTTTGGTCAATCAGCTTAGCTTGGTCAACTCCACTTTCAACATACATGCAATTTATCTAACCAAACCTGGTTTCCTTTTTTTAATTAATTCACTCTGTTTTTAGCTGTTCTATCCCCAAATAACCTTCTGAGGCAACATTTTTTACCACGGTTTAGCTGAAGAAAACATATTTTCAATTAATTTCAAAAGTGAAATGAATTTTACACTCATTTTACAGCCAAAATTAAGCATGCAAAAATGCATTAGTTTGGTCACCCTTTCCTAACCTGAGATAATATAATTATTTAACCAACCAGGCTGAAGATAGATCCTTTCTTCTTAAAAAGGGATATTTTAATTTTTCTTTTGTTTTTCTTATACAAGTTTGCAGTGTTAAAAATAGGAATGAAATTAAGAAATATTGCCTGGAGACAAGTGCCAAGGATGTTTTGCAATGTTTAAGAATTTAAAAATATGAGAGAGTGTAACTGCGAAGCAAATCTTTTTTTTTTTAATGTGAAAAGTTTTGAAAAAGAAATCAGAGTAAACAGCTTTACTGATAACATTATAAGAGTGGTCGGGTTTTATGGAACAAAAAAGTACCCCTTTTGTTAGTTTTTTAAACTTGTGGGTGTCGTGGCATAATATGGACTCAAGTTCGTAATGGTTTGAAGATCCCAGACCCGAGCTAGCTTCTACTCCTCTAAGTTTTACACTGAAACTGAACTTACCAGCTAACTTATATACAGATTTTTCAGTATTAAAGGAGAAAGCAAGGCCGGCTGTGTTTTTAAACACTTGATTATCTCTTTGATCAGTAATGAAATCAGACCAAATTTGCACATGGTGTTACACTACTAACAGCAGTGAAATTATATGGAGCGCCACAGATTTACATGAGTTGAGGATTCGGTGCAGTATATTCACATCATTTGGTGTTCAGTTCTCACTGGTGATATGGAATTCTCAGCCTATGTGGTATTACATGGGATGGATATGACCCATAACCTTTAGATGAGAATCATATCTCCTCCTCCCCTTGCCGTAGAAATAACTAATGGTCACCACCCAATTCTTCCTGGTTTGAACATTCAAGATGCTGAGCACTTTCACTGCCCATGTGACTGCAAGTGAATTGAGAATGCTCATCCCAGGTCACAAGACAAACAAAAAGAAATATTATAGGCCAAGTCATGACTCAGTTTTCACTCTGACAAATCTACCACTGAAGTTAATAGAAGCTAAGTAAGGGCTCAGTTATATCAGTGTAATTCTGGAGTAACATAATTTATTTCATTGTAACTAAGATCAAAAGCTGGGAGTGTGTGTGAGGGGAAAATTAGAGACTTAACAACTAGATTTAGAACAGCAAACTATACTGCATAGTGTAGTAGATTCAGTTTTCTAAGGTATCCTTATGCATTTTCTGGTTTCTTTATACTTCAGCCTAGAGAATGCATGAATAAAAATCAAGACCATTTAATATATGCAGTAATTCATCCATTAGACAAATAAATTAGTGGCAATAAGTCCATATATAGAGCAATATGTTTATCATGACAATGCTTTTCAAATGTCTAATGTTTTAGCCACATGTACATTGAATTCTTTTGACAGTTTTATTAGTTGAATAGTTGTCCATTTATGAATCCCATCACATTAAAAATGGGGTTTCTGTACTTTTGCCAACATGTTAGAAGTAAGAAAACTAGGTCTCTTGTAGTTTCCTTTGCTAGAAAAAATGTCAAGATAAAGAAATAGTTCCAAATAGTCTCTGTAAGCATATAACCATTGTTTAGAAACCCATAAAGTTATTATTGTTTTGGGATGGTTTCTGTTACCTACTTTTTTTTTTATAACAGGCAAGTGAATTTCAGTGTCAAAAAACTCAATACAATTTAAATTCAAACCGTTTCCAGTAATTTTTTTCTTTTTCTCTCAGTTGCTGTCACTGCAGAGCAAAATAAAAACAATAATAAAACATAGGGAAAACTACAACTAAAAATAAACAACACTTTATCTTAGATATCAATAATCAGCCAAAAGGCTGTTACATCTTTATTAATTTTTAATTTATAAAAGTAAGCATCACCGTATCTCTCTGAGCACTTAATACCTATATTATTAAAAGGCAACATACATAACTTGTTGGCTAAGGCACCAATTCAGCAAAGCACGTGTGTAACTTTAAACAAATAGTCCTATTTTATGTGACTTAACCTCTGTGTCTCCCCAGTAATTTTTTCCTCAGGCAGAAGTTAAAAAAAAAAAAAAAAAAGCAATAAGTCTGAATTGTGTCTTTAAAGCCAAGACACTCAGGCTCTGGTGGACTAGTGAAAAAAACATATTCCTGAACCAAGGGCCTCCATTCAGAATTTCCAGACACTACCCCCTAATGTTTAAACCTAGGGACTGTCAGTTTGATTTGAACCTGGAGGTGTATAGAGAGCTACTGCCGTCTGTAAAGATTGATGTAATACCTAGAGCTGTGCAGAGAACGGCAATTCTGTGTCATGGAGGATTTTGGAATTTCAAAATTTGGCTTTGTTCTGATTTGGAATGAAAACCAAAATTTTTGAAATTCTTCACAAAACAGAATCCAAAAAATTTTGTTTAAAAAAATTTCAAAACAAAACTCCACCACATGGGCAGAAGGGGAGCCAGGAAGCCCTGGAAGTATCAGCTGGGCTGGAAGTCTGGGTGTTACTAGGGCTTTAGCTCCCCGTCAGTCCACCAGGTGGACTGCTGAGTAGCCCGTCAGATGAGCTGCAGGAAACCATCGGACCTTCACCAAAATCAAACTGTCTCTGTGAGATGTTTTAATTTCAACAAATCCGTGTTCTCTGCCGGAAAACCATTCCATCAGAGAATTTCCAACAAGCCCTAGTAATATGTTCCCTATAGCTATAATTCAACACAAGCTGGCTTCACATTCTGCACAAGTTGTGACTTCAGAATGGCTTTCCAGGCTCCTGACTGGATACATCCAAGCGGCTTATAACTTGGAACAACACCATTCAGATTTGGATCTAGACAGAGAAGGAGGAGAAAATTTTCTTTGGCTGTGCCACCACTAAAGGAGTATGATTTCCACCATAAGTGGTCTAGTCTCCTCTTACTAAGCATTTCTTATAGCTCTTCTGCATACCAAGCAGACATATGAGGATGATATAATGGATGGTGTTCAGGAACCATCTTATTGATAATGGAGGACAATAGATGGTTAGTGTCCTCGAAGGCTGAGCGGCCCACTAGTTGCAGGAGCATTCTTCCTTTTAGAGATCTCTTTAATCTTTTGCAGAGAGGTCAAGAATTCCATATAAAAATGGTGGAATAAATGAGTGCCAAGTGAGATAATGCAAATATGTCAGGCCAGATCCTCAGGTGATATACATCCATGCAGCTTCTCTGAAGAGAGCTGTATTCATTTACATCAGTCAAGGATCCGGTCCATTGCATTTTAAGCATTTTAGTAATAAGACATCAAAGTGAAAGGTACTACTTTAATACTTTTTATACATACACAGAAACACAGGGAATTTAAATAAGTAGTGGATGAATGAAACAAAATCCTTTGGAACGAATTATGTTTGGAAACTGATGCACTGTTAAAATGGAAGCAAACGAAGAAAATTTTATGGATTTCATCTCTTGGTCATCTTTGACCTTAATTCTGTAGCCACAGAAAGAATGCCAGTTATCTAAAAATATTACAGCGTCATCTGCATGAGCCAGCTCCTAATGTACAGGTCAAAGCCTATAATAGTATTAGGAATAAAAAGTCAAGACTGTATTGCACTCACCACCAGTTCATAGTTTCATAGATTCTAGGACTGGAAGGGACCTCGAGAGGTCATCGAGTCCAGTCCCCTGCCCTCATGACAGGTCCAAATACTGTCTAGACCATCCCTGATAGACATTTATCTAACCTACTCTTAACTATTTCCAGAGATGGAGATTCCACAACCTCCCTAGACAATTTATTCCAGTGTTTAACCACCCTGACAGTTAGGAACTTTTTCCTAATGTCCAACCTAAACCTCCCTTGCTGCCGTTTAAGTCCATTGCTTCTTGTTCTATCCTTAGGGGCTAAGACGAACAAGTTTTCTCCCTCCTCCTTATGACACCCTTTTAGATACCTGAAAACTGCTATCATGTCCCCCTAACCAGCGCAGAGTAGAGCGGAAGAATGACTTTTTGTGTCTTGCTCACAACACACCTGCAAATGCATCCCAGAATCATGTTTCCTTTTTTTGCAACAGCATCATACCGTTGATTCATATTTAGCTTATGGTCCACTATAACCCCTAGATCCCTTTCTGCCGTACTCCTTCCTAGACAGTCTCTTCCCATTCTGTATGTGTGAAACTGATTGTTCCTTCCTAAGTGGAGCACTTTGCATTTGTCTTTGTTAAACTTCATCCTGTTTACCTCAGACCATTTCTCCAATTTGTCCAGATCATTTTGAATTATGACCCTATCCTTCAAAGCAGTTGCAATCCCTCCCAGTTTGGTATCGTCTGCAAACTTAATAAGCGTACTTTCTATGCCAATATCTAAGTCATTGATGAAGATATTGAACAGAGCTGGTCCCAAAACAAACCCCTGCGGAACCCCACTTGTTATACCTTTCCAGCAGGACTGGGAACCATTAATAACTACTCTCTGAGTACGGTTATCCAGCCAATTATGCACCCACCTTATCGTAGTCCCATCTAAGTTGTATTTGCCTAGTTTATTGATAAGAATATCATGCGAGACCGTATCAAATGCCTTACTAAAGTCTAGGTATACCACACCCACTGCTTCTCCCTCATCCACAAGACTTGTTATCCTATCAAAGAAAGCTATCAGATTGGTTTGACACGATTTGTTCTTTACAAATCCATGCTGGCTATTCCCTATCACCTTTCCACCTTCCAAGTGTTTGCAGATGATTTCCTTAACCACTTGCTCCATTATCTTCCCTGGCACAGAAGTTAAACTAAGTGGTCTGTAGTTTCCTGGATTGTTTTTATTTCCCTTTTTATAGATGGGTACTATATTTGCCCTTTTCCAGTCTTCTGGAATCTCTCCTGTCTCCCATGATTTTCCAAAGATTATAGCTAGAGGCTCAGATACCTCCTCCTTGAGTATTCTAGGATGCGTTTCATCAGGCCCAGTTGGTCTGTCTGTTCTACCCCATTAACTACAACCCTTTGGTATGTTCTTTTTTCCCTATAAAGATGACTAAAAGGCAAAGTTCAATCGCCCATACAAAGAAAATAGCAAAGAAAATATTGAACAGAAAACGCTGAAACCATTTTCCCCTTACAGTCTTCTGTGTGACCAGATCCTTTCTCTCATACAATCAGAAATGCCAATCAGGGTTTATTTTTATATCTACCTCTTCTCATTTGTTAGGATACTAGGCTGACATATGGCAGTACCCGCTGCACTGGATACATGCTCTAACATCACAAGGGGGGCATGCTGAAATTAGGAAAAGGATTGTACCCACCTCCCATTATCAGTCTGCTAACATTATTTCATCTGGCAAAGCCCATACAGAAATTAATAATAGCTTTCCCATCAGCAGATAAAAGTATGCCACTTTAATTTTTTGGCAGTGAACTGGCATTTTGTCATTTAATCATTTCACATCATTACACAGCAATATGCAATGTAATGATATGATGCTCCTAAATGACAAACACTGGTACCTCCTGTACTGGAAGAATAATGTAATAGGAAGCAAATTATATACTTAAGGTTGCCACAGTTTCACTCCCACAAGTTGGGATTAAGATATTGAATAGCAGCAAGGAAAAGAAAAGGAGATGTTCACCTACAGATACCCTAGGTAATCCTTCAAGTAATTGTTGCCTTCAAATATAGGGGTAAAGACTCTGAGGGTTGAGTCTGATCGGTGCTGAGCACTGCCTGTGGGAGGCTGAGCACCCTCAACTCCTACTGAAGCATCCAGTCTTCCAAGATACTGAGATAGTTGATAGTGTTCAGCCCTTCACAGGAACAGAGCTCATATGAAGGCAAGATAAAAACTTGTGAATAGCACAGATTCCTCTTTATTTATGTTGTAGAGGCCACTGTTTTTCTGAGTATCGCCTCCAGAGGTAATATGGCAAAGAGTGGTGTGCTTGAATGACATGGGTAAGGTAAGTAGGTGTACAGCCAACGTACTCATGCAGTCGTATTTGTTACTCACACATTTCAAGCCTCAAAGAATTTTCAAGGAGAATATTAATGGGATCCTTCCTTTCCCCCATCTGATTCCACACTTATATAAAGGCACTTGGAGAGACTCTGAAACAGCACAGGCTGTGCCACTAATATACAGACAAACCCCCAGGTATACATCACATTCACATTGGACATAAACAGTGCTATCTCCCAGTCCTGCCCACGCTTGTCAGAAACCAGCAACTGGATGAAGAGCAGATACCACAATGATGGGTGCAGTGAAAGAACCTAGAGAGATAAACATTAGGAAGAGCAAAACAAGCATTTGATAATATCAGAATCTAACAGAAACACCTATTTAATCTTACAGTACTGACTGTGATAGAGGGATCTTATTCATCCTACCCAGGTATAGTGGGCTCAGTTCTTGCTCCTGGTTCAGGTTGCTATGAGCACTGCAAACACCCAGAAAGCTGCTCCAAAGGGGCGGCTGAGGATTCCCATGGACGCAGAGAATCCTTGACTAGTGAAGAGCTGATGTAGGGGGCAGGAAGGGGGGCAGAGGATGGGACATGTCGGGGGAAGGGAAGAGCAAATGGTTCTCTCTCTGACTCTTGGCTGGGACATCAGTCTGTATGGGATCATTGCAGCAAATAGAACTTTAGGCTGCTGTAGGTGATACTGGGGAGAGGGACTATTTCATCCCTCTCCCTCGTTGAACCAAGGTCAGGGGAGCATATTGGTATAGAACCACCTTTCTCCCCGGCACTTTCCAGTGGCACACCTGTAAGTGTAAACTGAGGGCTATCACTAGAGAAACCTACTGCTTTCGCCACCGAGCCTCATTGTGCCTGTCTGGGAGAATTTGAGAAGCAGAGAGAGAGACAGACAATAAAACTCTGAAGGGGATTGCTCTTTAAATATTAGTTCAGCTGGTATGACCATATATTTTTCTGAGTTCAAGCATGATGAAACGATTTGAGAGTTTGCCAACTCTCATATTCAGGGGAAACGCACACAAAGTGAAAATATTGATATCTTTGATGTAGGGTTGTTGGTTTTTTAAAAAAAACTTTCAATAACATCCTTCTTAATGACCAAGTGAGTCTAGCGAGTCCAGCCAAAAATACTGGATATTATCAAACACCCTTAAAAACAGAGAGTTGCAGGTGGGAAGATATTTATTTACCAAAGGCAACTATCCATGAATGGGAGATATTTCAGTGAAATGGTTATTTTTCTGCCATTTTGTTTACAAAAGAAAGCCCTATTGAATTTTTGCTATTCAATCACTTGTTATTCAGTGGCTGAGAGCTGGGTTTTCCATTCTTTGCCATGTCAGTCAGAAGAAACAATCCTTAAAAACAAATTCCTAAAGTGACAAAGAACTTCTGGTTCCCACTATGTAAGTAGAGGTGTTGGCCATCTCTTTCTGCAGGAGATGCTGTCACCACTATGCTTAGCAAAGGCACTTGAGCTGAAGTACCTCATTTTAAAAGACAGGCCAATAGGGCATTCTCCATCAGATGCTCTCAGATTTAATATTCACTTCCCCAGATGTAAGGTTGATTTAGGGCTTGCCTTGAAATCACAACAAACCTTCTCCTTCCTCCAATGCCATGGCATAAAATAACATATGCTAAGTATAGAAATCTGGCACATAAAAAGGTCCCTGTGGTAAAGGCAGCCAATGTGCTAAACAGGCACAGGGTAGTACGGGCACAGTCATTCCATAATCCAGTAGCTGTCCTTACTACATTATTCTGCATTCATTCAATTTCATGTTTATTTTGCATAGTGTTTTGCATGCAATCTGAATACTAAGTTGCATTGTAAAGTTGGACAATAGAATCAAAGAGATGAATAAAGGTTTGAGGGGAAAAGAACAGGTAGGAACCATTTTATCTCCACCCCATTTTAATATCCTACACTAAAGTTTGATGTCCCATGGAACTGTTAATATAAAAACTGCTTCATAGTGCCATAGAGAGAAGGCACTTTTTGTTACACTTGGCAAAAGTGAAGATAAGTGGGAGTCAATATAGCCCTAGATGTTTGATTTCGCTTTTTTTCAAGCAACGTTCTTTATTATATTTTAAAAAATCTTTTTGCAATGCCTTGTTCAGTAAGATGCAGCAGAGGCAGAAAGTAATTAGATAACAATGAGTCATTATTATAGAACAGGGAACGTGGGAGAGAGGTTAGTTGGTAGGTGGGTGGGTGGGTGGGTGAGGGTATGTGCACCACATAATGATTTAAAAATGTTTGGCTTCTGCCCACAGGCAAAGAGGGGAAGGAATTTAGTCACTGAGATTGAGAAATTCTAGAACATTGAATGACTACTTAAATTAGCTCATTAGATAGTTTATTAGAAGCAGATAGACCATCTTCCATCAACTGTCTGTTTTGGTTGAGTTCCAGTTCTTAAGTGACAACTAGAAGGGACAGAATGAAGGAAGGATGGGTTAAAAAAAGATGAGAGAGAAAGGGTCAGAGAAAAGGGAGAAAGAATAGTCTTGTGATTAAAGGAGTGGGACTTGGAAGATGTAGGTTTAATTCTTGGCTTTGCCACAAACTCCCTGTGTGACCTTGGGCACATCATTTAATCTCACTGAGTCTAAGTTACCCAGCTTTAATACTGAGGCCTTGGCTACACTTACCAGCTAGTTCGACGGCTGGAAATCGAAGTTCTGGGTTCGACTTATCGCGTCTAGTCTGGACGCGATAAGTCGAACCCGGAAGTGCTTGCCGTCGACTGTGGTACTCCAGCTCGGCGAGAGGAGTACCGCGGAGTCAACGGGGGAGCCTGCCTGCCCAGTGTGGACCAAGGTAAGTTCGAACTAAGGTACTTCAACTTCAGCTACGTTATTCACGTAGCTGAAGTTGCGTACCTTAGTTCGAATTAGGGGGGTAGTGTAGACCAAGCCTAAGATAACACTGCCTTTCTCCTACCTTTTGTCTTGTCTATTTAGACAGGAAGCTGTATGAGCCAGGGACTTTTTCTTATTATGTGTTTGTACAACACCCAGCCCAATGGGGCCCTGATCTTGGTTAGGCCTCTACATGCTGCTGCAGTACAAATAAGTATAAATAATAGGAAAGGAAAGGGAGAGTTGAGGTGAGGAAGTAGTTGGAAAGAGATGGGAGGAGATGGAAAGACAGAGAGCCTTGATGCCTCATCGACAGTCACATCACACACAAACTACATGTTCTTTATCACTAAAACTGTTAAGCTAGTTCGTTTTTTTTAAGTGCAATATAGCCACTTTTTTGGATATATGACTATGGAGGATACTCTCCTTACTTTAGTAGAATTTTAAAGCATTGACTTACGGACCCTGGGGAACAGAATATATTTTCTGCTATTATAAAGAATTAGTGTGTATTAGGAGAAAGCCTGTGCTTGGCTGGCAGTGGGTTTGTGAAAAGGAGCTAGAGAATGGAAAAATAGGCCAAAACTTCCAGTGGGAGCCATTGTCCTCCTTAGGGCCAGCAGCAGAGCTACAAATTAATTTGGGGGAAAGGGGAATGATCCATTCAGACCAGTTCAAACCAAGTCCAGGAGATAAAACTGCTCAATCCATCATGCAGTCAATTCTGCCCTGACCTGCTACATCCTCTTATCCAACCAGTGGAACTGACAAATTCATCACAGCTTTGCAGCAAACCTGTATACCATAGCAAAAGAGCATCAGTGGCAACATCTCCTGTGCATACTTTATGGCCACCATCATGGTTGATTCACCAGAAATTGAACCGGGGACCTCCACAGCTAAAAAATATGAAATGCTACAGCTTAAGCTAAAAAAAACCCCAAGCCTCTTTCATCTTTTTTGTGGATCAGGTGCACAGGGGTTCCTGTAACATGCACTAACCAGTAGGTTATATATACATGCAAGTTAGGTGTAATTTGGAGGACTGGACCTTTTTCAAGATTCACCCCTGGATCAGTAGATAAAAATACTTTTCACGTATACAGCCGCTTACAACTGAGGATCTCAAAGCATTATCCAAACATGAACAAATAAAATTTCAAAACACCCCTATGAAGTCATAAAGAATTATTTATCCCCATTTATCAGATGGAGAAGCTGAGGTACAGAGAGGCCAGGTGGCTTATCCAAGGTGGCAGAACTGGTAATAGAGCACAGGAATCTGCAGCTGGGATATTCAAAGGAACTTCAGGGATAGAGCTGGTCACAAATTTTCCATTGAAAAAGCTTCTCTCTTGAAAATGGCTGTTTGGTCACAACAGATATTTCCTTGAGAAACTGTCCTTTTTTGACAATTTTTTTGTGTTTTCATCAAAAAACAGAAGTATTTGCCTGATCTGCCAAAACGTTTCAGTTTTTGGTTGGAGCAGGAGTCTGGGAGTTAGGAGATCAGTTCTCTTCCTGCCTCTGACACACGAAGGTGTGATTGTACAGGTTCCCGAGCTAGCTTTAATCGAGCTACCATGGGTAACAATAGTCGTGAAGATGTGGTGGCGTGGACTGACAACTCAACTACATACCTAGGGTCCCTGGTGGGCTGGTACTAGGGCAGCTACCCTACACTAGCCCATGTTGACATGTCTTCACTACCATTTTTACTCATGCTAGCTAGATTAAAGCAAGCATGGGTATATCTATCCATACTACAATCACACCATAATTTGTGGTGTAAACGTACCCTCACAAACTCTCTGGGCCTCAGCTTTCCTGTCTTTAAGTGGGGTTACACCATACACCCTTTTTAAGTGCTTTGTAATCCTTGGATGAAAAGGCAATATTACAGGTGAGAAGTCTGATTCAAATTGCCAATTTTTTTTACTATCTTGATAATACTGAGTCTCCGACATCTAAAATTATGTCCTAAAAGATCAGTTTGTGCCATCACATTGAGAACATTAGTTTCCTCTTGTCACTACCTGCATGTCACAATACATTCACCACATTAAATCACAGCAGATTCATGTTATGATTTTTTTTTTCATGAGAGGGTCAGAGAAGGCACAAATCTGTGTGGAAGCCGCATCTGGCTAACCTACTGCTTATATTTCATCAAGACTTTCCGTCCCTTCTCTCCCATTCCGCCCTTTTTTTTTTTACAAATGGGAATCAGAAACCAATAGAAGTAACCTTTCAGCAGCAGCCACTTTGTTATTATGAAATAAAATAAATTAGTCACATTATGTAGGTTCTAGACGTTTTCTGCTTTAATGCAACCCAAGTCTACAATCGCATTCACGGCACAAACACCACTGCAATTCTCTCCAATTTGATATCAATAATCCCACCTAGAAAAGGAATCATAAGTCTTCACTGTTATTTGAGATGACATCCGCCTTTTAACTTTAAGCAGTGTTCTTTAAACATTTCTAAACTTTTCCTATTTCTTCCCAGTGCCTTGATATGAATTTGCCTGTCACTGAAGGCTGTACACAAAGAGAGACACAGACACTGAGCACAAAGATATCAGGAAGTGGTTTTCCTAGCAACAGTAATCATCTGAGAGATCCCAGAACATCCTTCCTATTCATGCAGCATTTTGTGTTTTGAATAGTGCTGACAGGTGAAGTGGATTCATAGTATTTAATACAAAAAATATTGCTGTGGATGGGTACAGCACAAAAGCGAAAATATCCACACTATTCATGAACAGATGAATTCACTGTTTTCATAACGTTCCAGATTATTCACTAAGGTGCAATTGCAAAAGCAAACACTTTCACCTGCCCACAAAATGAATAACCCAATTTAGGTTATGGAAGTACAGAGTCCCAAGGTGGTTTTCCAAAATTTATTTTGCATCTTCAAATCCAATCCATCCATCTTCCTGTCTAACATTCACCTTTAAATTCTTCAGCACATCCAAGTCTACACATGCTGCAGTGTGATCTTCCATCTCTTCGGGGGCATATCCAGACCTGTGGACTATTGCCATGGAGCTAAGCCCTTCTCCTGGATGAGCTGCCAATTTGTTCTGCCTCCATAGCAGCAGTGGGTGGACAGCTTTAAATCTGTGATGCTTTAAAATCTTCTTGTTCAAGAAATTCCTCTCTAATGTCTTGCATTAGCCATCAGCTCCAAGGCTATCGATAATGCCAATAAAGGCAAAGAAAGCCTAGAACAAAACTCTGCCCATCCTTCTCCCCTCCCTTCCTGCTGGGCCTGGCCGAAGTTCTCTGCTTTTCTATTTCAGTCCTGTCTGCACACCTTTCTGCACTCCTTTCCACCTCAGCCAGAGATGGAAAGGAGACCCCCTGCAACCAAAATACCTAGACCAGACAGCCTCTAGACAAGCTCAGCCAAATGCTGTAATAGCAAGCAACCCCTGCAATGCACCTGCTGGTTGTGTTTCATTACAAGGAATAAAGAGGAGCTCCCCTGCTAAGTCTGACCAGCCTCCTTTCCCTTCCAGTGGCAATTCCAGCTCCTAAAGTGGCCACATCTGGGAGATAATTTTAACTGCTAAGTGACTTAAGTGCATCTCAGCAGATACTGATGTTGACTATGGTTCCTCCTCTGCTCCCCCCTTGTTTCTAGCTACACAACATCAACAGGAAGACAGTGCAGTGACTATTTGAGGTGTCAGTAGAGGAGGTTTTGGAACAGACTGATAAATAATAAGTCACCAGGACTAGATGGCATTCGCCTAAGAATTCTGACGGAACTCAGACATGAAATTGCAGAACTACTAACTGTGGTATATAACCTATCGCTTAAATCAGCCTCTGAACCAGATGACTGGTGAATTCCTAATGTGCTGCTGATTGTTAAAAAAAAAGGCTCCAGAGGTGATCCTGGCAATTACAGGCTTGTAACTCCAGTAGCAGGGAAACTGGTTAAAACTATAGTAAAGTATAGAATTATCAGACACACTGATGAACACGATATGTTGGGGAAGAGTCATCATGGCTTTTGTAAAGGGAAATCATGCCTCACCAATCTATTACAATTCTTTGAGGATGTCAATAAACATGTGGACAAGGGGGATCCAGTGATTAGGGGTATAGAACAGCTTAAATGGGAGGAGAGCTTAAAAAGACTAGGGCTGTTCAGCTTGGAAAAGAGACAGCTGAGGAGGGGGAATATGATAGAGGTCTACAGAATCATTAATGGTGTGCAGAAAGTGAAGAGGGAAAGGTTATTTATCCCCTCACATAACACACAAACCAGGAGTCACCCAATGAAATTTACAGGCAACAGATTTAAAACAGACGTAAGGAAATACTTCTTCATACAACACACATTCAACCTATGGAACTCGTTGCCAGGGGATGTTGTGAAGGCCAAAAGTATAACTGGGTTCAAAAATGAATTAGATGAGCTCATGGAGGATAGGTCCATCAATTGCTATTAGCCAAGATAGTCAGGGATGTAACCCTATGCTCTGGGTGGCTGCAAACCTCTGCTACAATCTGGATTGGATATGGATCACTGGTTAAATTGCCCTGTTCTGTTCATTGCCTCTGAAGCATCTGGCACCAGCCACTGTGGGAAGACAGGGTATTGGGCTAGTTGGATCATTGGTCTGACCCAGTATGGTCATTATTATGTTTTGCACAATCTTTAGTGGAACAGGACAGTGGGGAAAGGACACGTGAAGCTTCCTAAGATTTACCTTCCACTATTATAAGGACCAGGCCTCTTGTCTTCTAAGCCCAATAGACAGAATATTTTAACTCTAGGTCAGAGTTTAATCATTACATTTTCCTTATGCACAGCCTCCCAGGAATTTAACCAGGTGCTTTCTAAATACTTCCTAGGCTTTCTAGAAACATATACCGCACTATTCTCACAACACTAGCCGGTGAGGTAGGGAAGTATTATTTCTCCTTTTGTAAAATGGGAAAACTGAGACACAGAGAAGTGATTTGTTCAAGGTCCCACAGGAAGACTGTGGCAGAACCAGGAGCTCAATCTCTCTCTCCTAAGTCCCAGTGCAGCACTCTATTAAAGGCTCTTAGCTAATAACCACTCAAGTTTCCCCCAAAGTTTCGTTCTACTGTTTATTTGTCATGTTACATTCCTCATAGCTTTTCAACTCAGTAAGGTACATTTTGATATTAAGGAACCTATCAGTGGAATTCATTACAAAATGGTACACTTAGGCAAGGTGATATTGGGAGTCAAACCCAGTTTTCATTTCCAAAGTAATCCCACTTTTTCACAGTTCTCAAAAAATAGTTCTACTATTTTTGTTTGTTAGTTTCATAAGATCCTTTCCGCCTAAATTCAAAATGATGGCATACCTTGGACAACATAGGACCAACAAGTTTTCTGCAGTTAGAAGTCTCTCCCCAGCATTTTATGCAGGGCTTACTTGTGAGTAGTAACAGCAGCCCTAGAGGGAGAGAGATCCTACATCTCTTATAAAGAGACCTGCAAAGCTAAACAAAATAAAACTCAATGTTCAGTCCTCAACTGACATGATAGTTGGTTGGAAAAAATTTCATGCAGTGGCTTATCAGTAATTTCTTTTAAATAGCTGACTGTCCCCCTATTACTAAAAACACCTGGAGAGGGTCGGGGGAAATGGGATTTTCAAAATCACTCAGTGTTGGTCTAACTTTGTTCCCATTGAAATCAAGGAAAATTTTGCCCATTCCTTTTGAAAAATCAACCCTGGGCTATTCCAATTAAAATTGCCCCATCTGTGAGGAACACTGTTGTTAAAATCCCACCATGCAATCTACATAGGCTGAAGAGAGAGCATATTTGCAGAGTCACCTGAAATCTCTCAAGAAACTCCTTGGCACTGGGCACTCACCTAACCACCGGGCTATTGAGTCAGTCTTTCTCACTCTCACCATCTCTCCTAGTGGAGCAGTTCCACTTTGAATAAAAAAAATCAAATATTCATTGGGCCAGAAAAAGAGTCACTGACTCTATATCCTTGTGGTTAGGGCACTCACCTGGGATATGAGAGAGCTAGATTCAAGTCTCTGTATTAAATCAGGTAACCAGGGACTTGAACCTGAGTCCCAGGCATGCCAGGGGAGTGCCTTTAAGCACTGGTTACTCTAGGGGTGTTCTGGACCTGCCCCTCAAAAAAATATTCGAAAGGTCTCACTTTTGTTCTGATGCAGAATGAAAACAAGTGTCAAAGCCTAAATGTTTCACAAAATAGAATTCTTGTTTTCCGGCCAGCTCTAATTTACAGTCCCCACCTCAAGGCAAGTGAAATAAATAAATATTGAGTAAAGAAACCTTAACTGGATCCAAGGCATTTTATTAAATAAAAAGTTGTGTTTTTTTAAAGTGCTCTTGCCAACTCTTCTTTAATAATTAAAGCAGTTACCCATATATCCACTGACCAAGGCATCCTTATGCAAAAATGTTTCTACATCTAGACTGTCATCTCAGATAATACCTTTTGGCCCTATTTCTTGGGCTCTCCAACAATGTTTAGTAGCAATCGCTTTATATAAAAAACAGAAATTCAAGTGGATGTGAACTATCAGTTGAGAGAGAGAGAATTTGTGGAGATTATTATACTTTTAGGGCCCCAAATCATCACTCACTCACAGCCGTGCTGCCCGACTGATATAACTGTGATTGTAACTGGGAGAAAAATTGTAATTCAGGCAAATTAGTCTATGCTTCAACCTCTATCAGATGAGCATATCCTACTTTTGTAGAGAGAAACATTTGATAATCATATAGGTATTTCTTTAACCATGGGCCTAATTTTCAGAAGCATCTAGCATCCACAGGATGCTCCTAACCCTGAATCACATATGCAATCTACTTTTAGGGCAATTTTTTTTAGACAAATCATGATCCCATTGCTGGTTGCACAAGTCTGTCTCCATGTCTTTGAATGCAGCCTATGCTATTTTGTGGTTTTTGTTTGTTTTCTCTCTTTACCAAGCCCATCTAATTTGAATGAAAGAATGGTATAAAGCAAATTTCTCATTTTAATTCTGAAGGCAACAAAGAAGGCCAGGCCCACATTTTCAAACTGGTATGTGTGTAATTAAGTGTCCAAAAATGCAGATACCTGTCTTATTCTTAAAAAGAACAGGAGTACTTGCGGCACCTTAGAGACTAACACATTTATTTGAGCATAAGCTTTCATGGGATGCATAGATGAAGTGGGCTGTAGACCACGAAAGCTTACGCTCAAATAAATGTGTTAGTCTCTAAGGTGCCGCAAGTACTCCTGTTCTTTTTGCAGATACAGGCTAACACGGCTGCTACTCTGAAACCTGTCTTATTCTTAAATGTCATGTGCAGATAACCCTCAGCAGGAGAGCTGTGGGTGCACTTTTTGGGGGGAAAAATAAATTCACAGGGTTATAAATGGCAAGAAACTATAGGACTCTCAGCCAGCTAATTCAGGGGAGTAGCTCTGTAATGAAACCCCTACATTTGGTTTAATGAATGAAGCCTCTACATTGTGGCTCCTGTTGTCTCTTCTGCTGAGTCTCTGGGAATATATTTGCACAGTCTCTGAGTTACTTGTTAACTTCAGATGGTTAGGCCTAAACATGATACCTTATAGGATATTAATATAGTATAAGATTATCTCATAAATGCAGAAATCAGCACTGTTCCCAGGGTGATCTCTGTGCTAAGCTAGCAACATTTACTCTTTTATCCTGGGATTTTTGGAAACCAGAGTTGAAGTTCTTTAGGATTAACAAGCCCTGGTTCTGCAAAAATCCCAATGGTTTTGAGTTCCTGCTAGATGTAAATGATAAACCATACATTATCCCAAGTCCCTCTATGTTATACATTCAAAGGCACATAAGCAGGAGCAGGGTCCTTCCTGTTTTGTTTTCATTTTTAGGTCCTTTATAATTAAATGAAATGCTAACAAGATTCTAGCATGCTTAACAGAACACCAACCATCACCTGTAGCTCTTGTAAGCGGTTTATACCAATATTATCAGATTTTGGATGAAGTTGGTTCTGTCTGTAGTACGGGTAGATTTTTTTCTTGTTTAAGCTGCACTCTGCCAGGGGAATTTCTGTTACCAGGGCAGTCAATTTTGATTTGTATATCAATAGTGTTGTGTCAGTAGCCAGAGGGTATGGCAACTGGGCTTTCCACAAGCTTTTATTAGTGCTGTTTCTGGAGGATTGTTTCAAATTAGCTGTAGTCTTGTAAAAATACAGTATAATATTATTTCCCACTTGTAAACAAAATGGTGACTAATTAATACACAGAGAAAGGCAGGCAGATTTCCTGGGTATCTGGAGTTTGACAATGGAGCTCTGGTTCCTCAAACTTTTAGAATGCTGTAAGTCACCTTTTCCCTACCATTTCAGACTCATTCTTGTCTCTGCCCATAAACCACTGAATGCTTCCTAGATAAAAAAATATTATAGACATGTCTGTGGGGCAGTTACTAGAGATGGCCTCAAGCCATAAAATTCAGATTCATATCCTGATTTCAAGTACCCCCAAGTTAAGTGCTGTTTCAGTTTAGAGGTTTATTTCAGCCCATTTTAGAGATAAAAGCTGCTTGCAAGATAGAGAGCTGATCTGGTCAGAACAGGCATTATTTTCCTTGATCTTTCATTCAGAAAAAATGAAAAAAAAATGAAAAAAAAAATTAAAAAAAACACTTTCCAGGGTTTTTTGATGAAAAATATTTTAATTTTTTTTGCCACTGAAAAGCTGAGGAATTTTGAATTTTGTTGTTTACAGGAAATTGTTTTTTAAAGGCCAGTTTTCATAAAGAAAAAAGTTTTGATGAAAAATTTTCAATCAGCTCTAGTAGAGGGATAAGATGGAAGGCCTGATTTACCAGTGCTTTGCATTTTGCATAGTAATTAATGCCAGTTCAAAATAGGTGTGCAAAGTACGACTTAATCCGATTGATAGTGTTTTACACCCTCTTTGTAATGTGTAAATGTCCACAGAAGCTGTAGGGTAATGGAGAAAGAGGCTCAAAATGTGGTGAGTGCTGCCAGAACAGAAGGTGGCTGATTAATCTTATACCATTTTACAGACTCCTATTAATAGCTTTTTCTGCCACACTCCCACAATCCATCCCCTTGGTGTGTAAGTTGCCACTCATTTAGTACACCCAATGAATGCCAAATCCATGCATGTTACAACATTATTGTCCTCCTTTACAATAAACTTAAGTTTGACATTTTAACACCACTGGTTGTCACCATTTAATTTCCCCCAGACAATCCCGTTGGAGTTTCATCTGTTCACATCTGTTCTAAATTTATCCCTTTCAATTTAGTTCAACCATTTATTACCACCTTCAATATATAAAAAAACCAAAACCAGAACCAGTAACAAATGTGCTTAGTGCAACTGCATGTGGTAGGTCTTTGTCTGGGTGGCAGGAAGAAATGGGGATGGGTCTCATTTAAGAATTCCCACAGCATTTGGATTGTGAATGGTGTGGAGCCAATGGGGAATCAGGAAGTGTCTGGATCAGATGGGGGCACTGACCCACCTTCTGCTCCAGGTGAGGGGGCGTTTATATCCCATGCATTCTGGAAGGACCTCTAACCGTTTCTCTTTCTCCTATGCTAGCATTGCTGTAGCTAGGAATTTGTTGACATTTCCACTATGTACCCTGGGATGCAGGTGTAGGTAAGAAGTTTAGGACACGGACAACCAAAATGCCTGAAATAGAAGGAAGGCTATGGATGGCATGAAAGTTAGATAGATCCTTGGAAGAGTCACGACTATTTTCTAAAGGGAATGCCAGTAATTATTACATTATATTCATACAAGATTAAAACTGACCTTCAGTAAGGAAAAGAGATTTGCAATGTTGCTAATAAATGAGTCAATGTTTGTGCAATGTGTTCATTCCAGGCGGCCAAGGATGGAGAGAGCAAATAGGAGGATGAAAGTGCTGAATCAATAGTCAACATGGGATGCAATTCAAGGAAGCACGTTGTTGAGAAGCCAGGAAGAAAAAAGGAAAGTTAAAACAATTCTGAGCCATGCTTCAAATTTACTCAGTTTATCCCCCAGACAGAGACCTTTGCTGAAATTTGGTGAAAAAGTGATGAGGTGTAGTAGATAGTTCTAAAACATTTGAGGAGACAATTTGCCCTCATCCAAGTTACAGTGCTGGAGCCATTTTAATTCCTCTGGCAGGGAGGCAGGGTCATCTTTTTGGTGGAGGAGATCAGTGTTATTCAATGGAAATAATTCTACAGGATACAAAATTCCCAGAAGGGGAGGTGGAATGTTAAGTCCTTAGCATTGGCATGGTTTCCTACAGAATGCCCCGGTAGCTTATCATGTATTATGACTTCTAGTCTCCTTCACCTCCCTTAACTCACTTCTGTGTGAAAAGCAGTGCTAGTTTGAAGTCTCCCTGTTTTGCCTAGTCCCTGTTAATATTGTAATACACCTGATGTACACAGGGCCCACAGGTTTTTAGGTACCTCTATATTCAGAGGCTCCTGAATAAACCAGTACCACTTTCCCCCATTATAGCTGCAGTCAGCATTCAGTTTTCTCTTGCAGGCAGCCAGAGCCTTAATTTGGCAAACTTTAAGATGCTGTGCAAGATTTCTCTGTTCCCTCTGGCTTTTTTAGCTGGCATGTAGTTCATAGACATAGAGTGTGGCGCACTAGCTTTTTAAGCAATCAATAGATTTATTATTGGCAGGTGGGCTGGGCATGCAGAATGGTATCTTGTAGCCATATTGGCTGGCAATCGTTTAGTTAAGCTTCTGTACATATACCAACACACTATGTGATGGGCACATAATAAACTACTATTATTAAAGCAAATCATCTACATATCACTGTAAATTCTCATTAGAGATGGGCTAAAGCCACAAGGTGCTTTGCAAACATAAACAAAGGTCCCTTGCCTTCCCCGAAGAGCATGCAATCTAAATAAGACAAGAAATAAATGGGAGATAAAGCATGATCAGACAACACGTCAAAGGAGGAAGGCTGAGGGGATTATTAATGATGAAAAGAAATAAAGAAGGATTGCTTGAAGAGATGGGTTTGAAGGAGGTGGGTTTGAAAGAAGACAGTGAGTGCTTAGCAAATACAGACAGGGAAACATGTGTAGGTGTAAAGAACAGTGTGGAATGGTGTTCATTTACAAATGAATAAAAAATGGTCTGGTGACTATAGCACTGGACTGGGACTCAGGTGATTTTGGTTCAATTCCTAACTCTGCAACAGAATTACTCTGTGACCTTGGACAAGTCACTTCATAGCTCTGTGCCTCAGTTCCCCATCTGTAAAATAAGAATAATAATACTTGCTTTCTTCCAGTATATGTCTGTCTCTACTATTCAGATTGTAAGGTCTTTAAGATGAGAGCTGTCTCTTACTATATGTATATACAAGTTCTAGCACAATGGAGACCTGAGATATAATTTTGAAAAGTGCCTAAGTCACTTTCAATGGAATGTAGGTTAAGGGCCAGGTTTTTAAAAGTGTTGGACATCTAAAGATACGGACAGACATCTAGTGGATTTTTCAAAAGCACCTTGGTGCCTTGATTTCAATGGGAGTGAGGCATCTAGGTGCTTTTCAAAATCCCACCAAGCACCTATCTTTATCTTTAGACATCTCTGTACCTTTAACTATCAGGTCTAAGTGACATAGGGTAAAATTTTCAAAAGTGTCTTGATCACTTAGAAGCCTAAGGGCTTGTCCATATGGCAAGTTACTGCATGGCAACCCAGAGTGACTTGTCTTACTAGGCTTTCATGTAGTAGTACGCCAAGCTGCACTCTGGGACTTCCATTGTGCTGTAGTAATGTCCCCGTGGGACAGTACTATGTGGCATAGAATCTAAGGCCGGAAGGGACCATTAAGATCATCTAGTCTGACCTCCTGCATAACACAGGTCATAGAATGTCCTCAAAATAATTCACAGAGCAGATCTTTTAGAAAAAAAATCTTGATTTGAAAATGGTCAGTGATGGAGAATCCACCATGACCCTTGGTAAATTTTTCCAATGATTTATTATTCTCACCGTTCAAAAGGTATGCCTTATTTCCACTCTGAATTTGTTTAGCTCCAGCTTCCAGCCATTGGATCATGCTATACCTTTATCTGCTAGACTGAGGAGCCCATTATTAAATATCTTTCCCCACGTCGTTCAAGTCACCCCATAACCTTCAATTTGTTCAGATAAATATATTAAGCTTCTTGTGTCTATCACTGTAAGGTAGGTTTTCTAATCCTTTAATCACTCTCCTAGCTCTTCTCTAAACCCTCTCCAATTTATCAACACCCTTGGATTGTGGGCACAAGAACTGGACACAGTATTTCAGCAGTGGTTACACCATTGCCAAATACCGAGGTAAAATAACCTCTCTACTCTTACTTGAGAGCAGAGTCACACCCTAGTTTGCTGCACAGTAACTTGTCATGTACGTAAGCCATCTGTCTCCTTGAATGTTAATGGGACTTAGGTTCATAAACATCTAAGTCACTTTTGAAAATGGAACTCAGGCTCTTAAATAACGTAGGATCTTTTGAAACTGTTGCCCCAATCTCTGGGCATGTCTTCACTGCCCCACAGTTTGAACTGGGCGGGAGGGGGTGAATAGCAGTGCTGTACTGTCACTCCCCCATGTGGATGCTGCAGGAGTGAATTTAAAGACCTGAAGTTTGCACTCATAGTCCTCTTCAACAAGACCTTTAAGGACCTCTAAATTTGTGCCCAGAGCATCCACACGGGGGAGTTACAGCACACACTTTGACATGCCCTGCTATTCACATCCCCTTAGTCCGCCCTGTGGGGCAGTGTAGATATGCCCTCATTAGGGACTCCAGAAACTAATGTCGCAATAAGTAAATAAAAAAACAAACAATAATAATAGCACTTATTTGAAAACAAATGTGTACAATAAAGTTTTATTTTAAACAGAGGATAGTAGCAAGTGCTCCTGCTCCTGTTAATCAGTTTGCTCAGTGGATACAATAGAATGTCCATCACTTTAAAGCCCATCTATTTCATATATGTACGTTCAGATATTCGTAGGATACAAAAGGCTGACACTCCTAATTTAAAACAAATGTAGGGGGGGGAAATCAGCTGCATGAACTTGGAAACAAGCTCCACTGGCACCATTGCCTTTAGCAAGATGCTATCTGACATCTTTTGGCTGAACAAGTCCATTTGTGAGTGGGATTAAACAGTAAATCTCTCTGAGCAGCATAATGTTTACTGGATATTGCTCTGTCGGGCAGCTTGTGTTTTCACTTTATTCTGCTTCTGTATGCGAGGGTGTAGAATTTGTTAATCTAAATAAAACTCAAAATAGACAGTGTGGTTTACAGAGCTGCTGATGCCTGGTGGGAAAATTTGAAAAATTTCTTTAGTGAAAAATAATCCGGTCTATGAGACTTCTTCTCTAAACCTCTCTCCCCTCATCTCACCATTTTAAAAACAAATGACCTCTGATACGTGCATGCCAGTCCCACTGAGTTGGAGGCAGGAAGGCAGAATTTGACCCAATATCTTTGCTTAGTAAGAGTTTGTATCCACTTTGTTGTTCATTTGTTACCTCTATGAAATACAGCTACAGGTGGGCTTATGCTTTATGAAGGCAGGTAGACGGGGTCCTTGCCTGTATTCTTAGTGGTGACTATTTGAGGGTGCGAACAGGATAGCTGCATTTTGTTCCTTGGTAAATAATAGGGATGAGATTTCCTCCTTGGGTCCCATTGTTTTTCAATTTCCTAGCAAGGCAGAGGCAGGGGTTGCAGGGCTGCGCATCCTTCACCGATAGCCTTGTTCTGGGACCTTTTAAAATTCCACAGCCTCACTAGCTTTGTGAGCTTGTCAAAGCTACATTGCACACTCTTCTCCTAGTCTGTGGGATAACAGTACCATGGATGTTTTCACTTGTGCATTGTACTCTTAGGGCAGTCTCAATTCAACAGTCATTCTTCATGGAAAGGTAATTATATTCCCTCATTTGTGCACCAGTCCTAATTTGTCTCTGATGCAAAGAGGGTGATCTCCGTGCCACACTCAAGTCCTCCTCACCATGCAGTCCTCACTCAGGATTTACTTCTCAGAGGGTTCCCTTTTTACAGGTCCTCCATTATTTGTATTTTTCTTTCCCTCATGGGGTGAATTTCTCTTTCTCAAAGTAGATCCTCTTGCTAGTTCCTTGCTCTCGGGTAAGGATGCTGCAACTGGGAGAGGGATATGGCCTGAGAGCCCACTCAAGGTTTTGCTAGCAAAGGAGAGATTCATACTGAATAACTTCTGCTTGTCTTCTGCAAAAGTCAGCAGCTTCATTTCACCCAGGACTTGGCAAACCTTTATTTATAATTTCAGTTCACGTGGGTGGACACCAACTATAATTTCAGTTCATGTGGGTTTTCATTTGCTATGTTTCACTTGGAATTTTGGATTTGAACAAACTCCCAGATCTCAAAACAAATCTTAGACAAAAACAACAGAGTGAAAAACCAAGAGAAATTGTCACATTTTGTATCATTTCAGGCTGAAGTCATAAATCCCTCCCCATCATTTATGAGGAGATTGATGCAAAATGCAGCCCCCATTTTCTTGAAAGATTTATGAGCCTTGGCAAACTTTAAGGTGCAATTTGGCTGTGTTTTTAAATGAAACCCACACATTTCTACAATTGACCCATCACTATGACACTTGTACCTTCCCATCATTATGTCCCTTTACTGAAAGCAAAACTTTGAAGAACAATACTGCATCACAGAGAACTGGCAATATTATTATGAGAACTATACTTTATCAGATATCAATTTAGTAGCCCCTCTATTTAAGAGGCATGGGGATTGGGTTGGGTCATGGCAAAATTTCTTAGCGGTAGCTGCCAGTATCTTAAGAGTATCATTTTTGTACATGACAGTATTGCTGCCCAGCTGTTAACTATACATTAAAAACTATATGCCACTCTGTGTGTGCCGCACATTCAGCTAAAATAAGAACTAACCCAAAGCTTCATTCACAGCCCAAATCAAATCTTGTTTGATAAAATCAATATTTTTTTTCTCTTTTTCATATACATCTACATGTACTGGTCTGGCGCAAATCAGGAGCAAAAAATACAAGACATTTTGTGAAGGAACCTTTTTTTGTGAGGTATCCAGCCTGATTTCTGGATGAAAGGGGTTCAGGGAAGCTTTAAAAACCTTTGGGTGCTTCTCTTGGACTGGCAGTCAAACTTTCCATGTTTTCCCACCCATACAAGAGACCTGGCTAATCAACCTGGGCTTTAAAAAGATGTGCACCCCTATTACTGGCTGTGATATTAAACTCCTGCTCTGAATTGCAAGGACAAAGGGGTCTAATTTGTGCCATTTTTCACTCATGTAACTCCGCTCAGTTCAGTGAGGTTACTCAGCCTTACACAGTTGGGAGAGCATAATCAAGAAGCCCCAAGAACCTTGGCTTTATTAAGCAGAGGACCATGTGAGAAACAGTTCCCGACACCTAGGAAGTCAGCCTCTAGTCCCTACCAGATCTTAATTCCTTTCAGCTCTTAAGTTATAGACCTCACTCCTGTCGTAAGAGCAGACGGCGAAGAGCTCTCTGAAGCGGATTGCCAGAGCTGCCACTCTCAGAGCTTCCTTCAGCAAAAAGGATTAGAGTGTCCTGAAAATGTCAATCAGATATCAAAGATAAATGAAGATTGAAAAATAAAATGTACAGTTTATAAAAATAAGTCTTTGGGAGACACACTCAAAGTCCTTTGAAAAATGTAAGAGGAATATGTCACCAAAACAAATACATGCTCTACTGTCCAACTTTAATTTTTCACTGATAAAACCCCCAAAGCACTGCAGCCATACAATAAATAAAACAGCTAAATCCCCACTGGTATCCAATTTCCATTTACCATGACTAAGTGTCTCTTAGAGCTGATGCACTTCAGCTGATATCAGCTTATACACCTCCCACTAACCAGGTGGCCTATGTGTCAGTGAAAAGACAGGCCTATTGGGACTATCACAGCCAAGGACATACTGCTCTTCTTATAACAGGAGCTGCATCAACCACACAGCTAAGCCACCCTAGCCGTGCTTGCCTGTTGAATTGTCTGTTGTTTGGGTTTTAATTCACTTTACTAAGATTGCTTTTCATTCACTTAGTGACAGGTAGTTATTTGTTTGCAGGGTTCCATTTGACATTTATTGTTAGTGTAAAACACTAATAATAATAATTAGTGCCTTTTTAGAGTTGTCTGAGGTTTTAGTGCTGGTGCATTGTTAATATAAAACATCCCAACACTTTGCTGTGTATAGGATAGTATGATAGTATTTAAATATAACAAAGGGGCTCATTATACTGAGACCAGATTGCAGTATCTTTGAGCCTCCCTTAGCAAGCCAAGACTTAGCATCCTCTAAACTTGTCTGCAATGCTAATACTTTCTGTAAAGGGAGGAAAAAACCCAAACCCGACACTCATGCAATTTTTTATCCCCTGAGAGATTCTAAAATCTAGACTCTGTTTGGGGAAGGAGGGACATAAGTGAAACTGCATGAATTCTGCAGTCATTTAAGGGTGACCTCCACAACAGGATAATAATAAAAGTGTGTGCGTGCATGCACATAGGGGAAGATGTGTTGCTCAGATCCTCCCCAGGGGTTACATCTACGTGTCTGGTCAGTGCATTGTAATGGCTGTCTGCCTCAGGAGCTCATGGTATTTTACAGGGGATAGCTGCCCCTCAGTTAGATATAGTTATAGGTGTACGTGGCTTTATTTTATGGGGTTTAAAACTACTAAGAAAACAGAAGTATTTACATACTGTCTACACATTAAATTACATGACCTTAATAATGGTTACTGTATGTATAATGAAAATGGAAATAAAAGAATAAGACATTTAGCAGTCATAACCTGCCTGTTGTCTCTCAGAACTTCATCTTTTGTAGTTCATGTCTAATCACAGCTGCAAATTTCTGTCAATTGTCTCATTTCCATTGGGGGAAATTCAGGGATGATGTCTTCATTCCTACAGTACTCAGGCTCTGGCCAGATCCTATTCCATTTAAAATCTTCGGCCACATCCTCAGCTGTTGTACATCAACATAGCTCAACTGAAGTCGATTTACACCAGTTGAAGATTTGGCCCTTTATCTTTTATTTGATCAGGCTGCGACGAGAGGAGGAAAGCAGGAATGACTGGAAAAGGCTTCTCAAGTCTAGGCAGTGGACTTTTCTCAGGGGGGAAAGGGGTGGGAGCCGAGATGAGGCATCTCTTTAAAAATGGACCCTCAGAGTCATTCCATAGCATAGAGTCAATCTGCTATAGCAGAAATGTCCTCATTGATAGATATTGTTTGAGGAACAGTCCACGATTATCACATGCAATGTGAAATCTGAGCATAAATATGTTTTTTTCTTTAGGAAAAACTACGTTTGGTTGACACTATATAAAAACACCAACCATATTTAGCTATTGACACATATTTTTCTAGTTTGGGAAGTGCACTACAAGTGTGTACTAGCTGACACTTAAAAAATAATGGCCTGAAATTGGAACAAGCACTGTATTTTTAAATGTACTCTAAGTACTGCTGCCACAGCTGAAGGAGATGAAAGAAAGATGGGAGGAGAGAAATGAGAAGAAGGGAAATGAGAAGAAAGAAAGGCTTAATTCCAATAACTACTAACACCTGTCCAAATCCTCTTCTTCCAAGTCCCAGCCAAGCTGAATCAAAATAAATGGCATGTGGAGTATTCTATAGGTGGATGAGCTTTGTTTTAGATTCAGTTGCATATATATTTTCAGGCAAACGTTTCAACTTTTACTCTATTACTACATCTTGACACAAGATTAGAGGGATCAAGGGATCACTTACAGAAAAGGTAGTCTGTCCACTAAGGGCCATTAAGTCAACTCATATTGACATCTTTGGGAGCAAGAGAAGGCCCTATTATACCATGAGGGAAAAATACATCAGATGTGACTTTCAGTATAAAAATTTAATAGAATTTTTTTATTTGCCTATTGAAAACTTGTGAGTGTGAAATATGTTGGATTTTATCCCTATAATCATGTTAACATTAACTACTTCCCCATAACAATTGTTCTGTCTAGGGTGACTGGGCAATAATGCAGTCTTTCCTGATATCAAACTCACTTTTTCTATTTAAGTTAAATATATGCATTTCTACTCGATGTATTGGGCACTCCAATGTATTTTTGTTTCACTACCTCCAAATAATTTAACTAAACAACCCTTTTAAAGGAAAGTCTATGTTTGTGCCATCTATCACCATTATGCCAACACAACAACAGTACTCTCCTTTCTTGGGTTTTGGTTTTGTCCAATCCACTCGAGGAAGCTACGACTCACAAAAGAAACGAAAATTCTTTGCCTCCTTGTACAGAACAGAGACAACCATCTGTGATCGCTATAGCACTGGTATTTGCTGTCTACTACATACAGCACACAGAGTGACAATAGTCAGCTTAGATGCAGCCAGAAAAGTGTGACATTCCCAGAAATGTGAAGGCCACATGAGAATATAGATGGATGTTACCTGTCTCTCAAAGAGAGGAAAACTGAAATGACTGCTGGCATTGCCAGGAAGTCTTTGGAGATCAAAAACTGTACTATTAAAAATGTATTCCAGAAAATAAAAGTATAAATTACAGTGAATATAAATTGGAGATGAGTTAATGCCAAAGATACCACATTTCAGTGGGAAAAAAAGGAAAATAGATTGGTTTCTTTTAGAGGTACTTTTCTATACAAAGATTTGGTGAGTGAAAAATCATCTGAAATATTTTTATAGCAATGGTATTCATTTAAAGTAAATAATCGAAGGCAAAGGTTTTCAATATTAGCCTAAAGTTATACTCCTATGTTCACATTTAGGACCTACTTGATTTTCAAGGGAGCAGAGCACTCAAAAGTCAAAAGTTTGAAAATCTTGGCTAGAGCTGGTTGGAAACCTTTTTAATCGGAATATGCTATTTCATTGAAATCAAAACTTTTCATGGGAAAGGGCTAGTTTTGACTAATTTTTTGAGTTGGAAAACTTTCAAAAAAGTGTCAAAGTTGTCAAAATGTTTTGTTTCAACATTTTCTAAACGAAAAATTCCAGTTTTCTGCTTTTGTACTTTTAAAGAAGTAAGCTAACTATAGTTTTTTAAAAAATCAAAATAAAACAGGGTTGAAATCTAAACAAAACATTTTGAAATTATCAAAGCAAATGTTTCAATTGATGTGAACTGATTTCCCCCCCCCCCCCCCCAGATTTTTGGTTCATACAATTGAAAATTTTGACTCTTTGTCCTGATTCAGGCCAGGAAAATTTATTAAAATATCAAACATTTTCACAGGATGAGAAACCATTTCTAACCTTGCTCTAATCTTGGTCTAGTACCCTTGTGACCTGAGACTTGATTTCCCAGGGTGCTTAGCAACTGCAGCTCCCGTTGACTTCAGCTGGAGCTACAAGTGCTCCGCTTCTCTGAAAATCAGGGCTTTGCTGAGAAAGGGGTTAAAATCTGCTATTGACAGGAATGGAAAAGCCCCAGATGAGGAGCTAGATGATGGGAGATGTATATTTGTGCACGTTTACACAGCGCTGCAATGAGGGAATCTGCTAAAATCAGTTGAGAACCAATTGCCTTGTTACTGTGACCTAGATATAAAAAGAATCAAAAGCTTGCATGTTACACTTGGCTTTATCTTCAAGAGCTGAGCTCAGAGTGACCCTGTAGAGTCAGTTTTCTGACTTTCAAACATCCTCAGAAAGCAGTGGAACTCAAGAGAATCCCAATGAAAGGGAAAATGTATTTTGAATAGACCTCTGTGGAAGACAGAAATTCCATTTCACAAAGATTGTGAGATTTCAACATTTGTCCTCATTCTGATTATGAACAAAACACCCAAAAATTCAACATTTGAAAAGAAGGAAAATTCCAGAAAAAAATCATTTTGACAAAATTGAAACATGTAATTGCACCTTTTTTTAAATATTATAATGTATAATACAATCCAAAAAATATTTAAAAATTCAAAGTGAAGTCATATAAAAAAATCAAAGTTACATTGCAAAAATGTCAAAGTGGGTCATTTCTAAATCGTCAAACTATTTTTCCCCCCTAAAACAAAACTTCAGCAAAACTGATACAATATCAGCAAGCATTTTGACTTTGGTTGACCTTCATTCTCTGATGAATAATAGTTCTGAGTAAGTTTATATGACGAGCTCTAATTTTGAACTTGTTCCTTTTGGAGGGCTACTCAGCATCTCTCAGGATCAGGATTGTATCACAATACGTTTTTACTATGAAAATATCAATTCCAGTTGATGAGGTTCGATTAACTTGCCTTCCATTCAGTGGGCTTGTTTGACTTTACGTGATAGTGGGTGGGTTGGCCATCTGCTCAGAACAAGCCTGTGTGTTTATATATTTATTTATTTCATTTAAACTGCAGAAAATTGTCTCTGATTTGTTGCCTGACCCATAAATGGTTACCACTACCCAACATATAAACATATGATGTCATGTAAAGGACATGATTGATGCAGCCTAACCTGAAACCCCATGATGCTGTTTGTCATATGGAGAGTGTGGAAAGAAGAAAAAAAGCAGTAAATTAATAACAAATCTTGATGTTTTCATAAGAAATGAGGATTTCTTCCCTTCCTTATTATCTCTAAATTACTTAATCAGGCATTTGTTACCCAATTGCTGTCCCTAGGAAAAAGCAGATCTGGAAGACAAAAATCCTATCCAATGATAGTGATCAGGCTGGTTCAGGCATTGGTTCCAATGGGAAATTTGTCCAAGTAAGGCCTTCTTGCTCAGGTTGCATATCTGCTACTACCTGAATTTGAAGTGGGTTGTGTGTTTCACATCTCCCCTACAAATTAGAGAATGCAAATAGCGTGTCATGCCTCTGGAGGCCAGTAGGAACCTTCAACAACAAAGTGATAAAAGCTGAGCCTTTGCTAATGACTAACTCTATTTCCCTTAAACAGATGCTGGACTCTTTTCCTTGAGGAGTGGTTATTGTAAAAGGCAAGTATGAAGGAAGAGAAAGTTCAGATTAAAAAAGCAGGCATGCTATGCAGAATGTGCTGTGTACTGTAAGGAAGTAGGGGAATGATTGGCATTACCAGTGCATAACTTATAAGGAGCCTGTTTCCAAAATAGCCTTTTTATATATAACCGAGAATGATAAAGGTCCTACAGCACCTTATAGGCAATTTTACTAGCCATTACATACCTGTTTCCACAGAACTTTTATAAGACACTTAATCTAAAGCACAGAGCTCCAAGAGGTGCCTAAAAGGAAATCTGAATTCTTTAGAAAGTGCCTTATTGACTCCTAGGTGCTCCCATCTCAGAGGGTCTGATCTAAATGCCACCCACCCTCCTGAACAGGTGATGGAACTTGGTGGGGCTGGAGCAAAGGGGTACAGCCCCAGCAGCGAGGGATGGAGATACTCACTGAAGGACACCAAGTAGATCCTTCCCCACCACTTGGAGCCTCTGGCCAGTTAGGTAGGAGGAGCCCACTGATTGGCCCACATCTCACAACTCCAGGGATTTAACCTGGATCATGGGTCATTTTAAATGGAATGGGATCAGACCCAAAGTGATACAGAACAATAATAATTTTGATCCCAGTTATTTCAATATTTGCATGTAGGGTTGCATTGTAATATCAGTGCAAAGATCGTTTGGTACAATAATGCATACAAACCAAAGATAGCATTTTCAGAGAAAGATTTCCTTTTTGTACAGAACAGAGCACCTTGTATGGGAAAGTATGAAATGAAAACATAAGAATTCCTGATAATTACTAATATATAAAGAGCTTTTTTGTCCCAAAGGCTTCCAAACTATGCATAAATAATTTAAGAACAGTAGCACCCTGAAATGCAGTCTGGGGCACAAGAGAAAATACCTCCTCATTAAAGAAAATGCCATGACATCTTTAGGGATGTGTTTTAAATTGCACCTACAAAGTTTGTGCCTGCAATCTGATTGTGGGTGCAAACCATAGTACTTTTGCCTTTAGCTACCTGTTGCAAATCAAGCAGTTAGACTCAAAAGTACACAGATTCATTCTGCTGCTAAAAAAGTGGGTACATTAATGTGTAAAACTGATGCTGTGTCACAGTTTGCAAATTTACCTCTTAATGCCCATGAATAACAGAGAGGTGTGAGGTTTTTCGGATCTTATCCAAAAGACTGAGGGCTCGTTTACATGGAGGGATGTAATGCATTCTATAGCAGTGTGATTTCTAAAGCTTCCTAACATGTTGCACATGAATTGGTCCATGTAGACCCTGTGGGTGCACTTTAATATGGTGTTGTTTGAAACAGTACTACATTAAAGCACCCTATGGAACTTTTAGTGAGCACCCTCAGGGTCTAGAAAGCACACCCCACAGAGCACATTACACTACTGCGTAGAACAAGCCCTGAGTATAGCTGGTCAGAGAAATGTTGGTGGAATCATATTCCACTGGACTATGCAATTCGATCAACATTTTGGTTTTGGAAGAAAATTGGGGGGAAAGTTCAACATTTTAGAACAAAACGTTTAGATTTTTTGTTTGGAAACAACTGTTTGTTTTGAACTTTTTGACATTTTGTATTATATTATACAATACAGAAAATAAATACATTGAAAATTAAACAAATTGTTTTGATCAACTTGAAACACTTTTTAGAATTTTTCTTCAGAGAATTTCAGAATTTTGGGGTTTCACTCCAAAATCTCAATATCCTTCATGAAAAGCAACTTCCATCTTCCACACAGGCCAACTAATAAGTACTACATGGAAAAGAAGCAGCAGCATTATTTTAGTTTAATGATGCTATCTAAGTACAACACTTCAACTGAGGAGGACATGGTCTGAAGTGCAAGTCTGAATTTTAAAAATAATTCATAACTATATGAAACTTGAGACCAAATATAAATGACAGACAGTGAAAAGTTTCCTGGGGAAATTAACAAGCGAGAGCCATCCCAAATATATATTGTCTAAATATGAACTACTGCAACCAGCAAATGCTTCAGAGAGATCTTAACTATCAACAGTAGTCAGGGCCGGCTCCAGGCACCAGCTTCTCAAGCAGGTGCTTGGGGCAGTCGCTCCGGAGAGGGGCAGCAGGTCCAGGTATTCGGCGGCAATTCCGCCTGGGAGCGAAGGACCTCCCGCCGAATTGCCGCCGCAGATCGCGATCGTGGCTTTTTGTTTTGTTTTGTTTTTTGTTTTGGCTGCTTGGGGCGGCCAAAACCCTGGAGCCGGCCCTGACAGTAGTCTCCAGAGGAGCAGCTATTGGTTTTGGGAATTAGGGGCCAGATCCTTAGATGGTGCAGCTCAATTCAACTCAATAGAGTTACGCCAACTTACACCAGCTGAAGGTTTGTTCGGTGCATCTTTTAATTAACACTCAAAACAGTATGACTAAGGTCTGGTGAAAGTAAGCCTAAGGGTTTATCTTCACTAGAAAATGTTGCTGTGTTATTTGCAAAGAACCAAGTTAGCTGACAATGCTGACTACTAATGAGCAGTCATTATAGACCAGAGCAATTCTTCTCAATCATGTTTAAACACAATAACATTTTGCATTGTGGACCAGGCTTAATAAGAACAAGACAATACATTTTATTATTATTGTTTATTGCTATTGTAGTAGCACCTAGGAACCTCAGTCATGGATCAAGACATAGGCCCTTTTTAGTCCCGCCATAAAATTTTCTGGGGTATTCAGGATGGAAAAACCCCTTCAGTATTTGTTCAAAATTGGATTTACCTTTCGGTTGAAAATTATGATCTTTGTGGAGTGGAATGAAAAAAAAAATCTGAGAAACTTCCCAAAGTCTTCAGGTTGAAGTTAAGGAATCAATGCAAACAGTCCACAGATATTCATTTGTTTTGCCTCCAAGTTTGCTGAAACAAAGTGCTCCGATGAAAGATTTGTCTACATGAAACCATTTATTTTGGTACTGCTTTCACCATTAACCTTAGATCATCCTATAAAGACAGCCAGGAAGGAAACAAATAAAAACATCTCATTCATCATGAAGTCTGATAATAGAATGTTTTACAAATAGACAAAGTGCTTTCTTTCGGCAAGGAAACCATGCAATTTTAACACTATATGAAGAATATTCCCTAGGCAAGTGCAAGATATAAGGCTATGTAGACATGAACGTGTTCTGATAGCATCCCATTAACTATGAGAACAGAACTTGAGTAGTTTGTGATGCCATAAAGACCCTGAAGTAAGAGATGGATCTGAGGGGTGAATTTTGGATCTGGATTCTAATATGGATCTGAAAGCCCGCAATGTGGAGATGGCCCAGAAAAGTGGCTTATAAGAACAGAAAAATTGAATATGAAATCCATCCCTGTGCAGAGGGTCACCACAGGACCCAGACACCACTTACATTCCACTTAAACATCATTTTGAGAGCTTAATGGGGACATATTTGGTTCATGGCCCTTGGCACAGGAGTGGATTTCACCCAGTTGCACTGGTGGTACAAAGCTAGAGTAACTTCACTAAAGTTAATGGGCTTAAATATTAGCAACTAAAGATTCATTTCAGAGATATATATTTACTCTGAAGTATAGCTATCCAACACTAGGCACTTGTCTTCACTACCTGCCCGGATCGGCGGGTAGAAATCGTTCTCTTGGGGATCGATTTATCGCATCTCGTCGAGACGCGATAATCGATCCCCGAATTGACGCGCATACTCCACTAGCCCGGGTACGAGTAAGCGCCATTGACGGGGGAGCCGCGGAGATCGATTTGCCGCTGTCCTCACAGCGGGGTAAGTCGGATCAGATACGTCAAATTCAGCTACGCTATTCCCGTAGCTGAATTTGCATATCTGAAATCAATCCACACCTCCCCCCTCCCCGTAGTGTAGACGTAGCCTAGGAATCTGACTGAAATGTCAATGTACTTCACACAGACCACCAAACAGTTGCTTAAGGCTCCTAATCTACCAGATACTTAAGCATGTGCCTAACTTTAAGCATGAGTAGGCCTATTCACTTCAATTGGCTGCATAGTTAAAGTTAGGCACATGCTTAAGTACGATGCTGAATCCAGGCCTACGTCCTTTCAGTCACTCCTCAACTGGGTTGAATTTAAATTACAGACAAGGAATCTGATTCTGAGCTCATTTACATCAGCAAAGCTGTACTAACTGCAGTTATCCCAAATATGCACTGGTGTGAGTTCAGAATTAAAGCAACTACTCTAAATTAATTTTAGATCCATTCTCCTGCCCCCCTCCCCCGGATTTTAATGGAGCCCTTTAAATAGAATGGCTGTAGAATAACTGAGCATTCTGTCCAGCTTCTTGCAATTACTTTATTTAACTTGTCATCTTTGAGCTTCTTAGAATTGTTTTCCCTCCCCTCTCATGCTTTATAACTTTTTGAAAATGGTAAATATACTATCATATTTGGGGGTGGGTAGGGGATAAATAGAAACGTTTTACTTTTAAAAATAGAAGCCTTTTTAAAGTGCCACAGCGTTTCAAACTGAAGCTTTTATATCTCTTGTAGTCAGTGTTAGCAGTTTGTGACATTTCTAGTCTGTCCAGGGTGTTACTAGTACATGACAGGTCAAGTCTGTCACCTTCATAAAAGCAAAGAACATCTACACTGGCACACTACACTGTGGGGTCCCTCTGAGAATTACCAATGTCATACCAAATATCATCCGTGGTATTTATCTTCTCTTCATCTCTGCCATTTGCAGGAGCTTCTAAAAAATATTCTGATTATTTTTACATGAAGATAGCTCTCTCCTTACTCTCATGATGTGAAGGCTATAAACCAAAGCTTGAATCCAGGAGAGTTAATTTGTCCTCATGGCAACTATAATTAAAATATAACTCTCCTGGGTGGATACCTGGAAAATTAAGGTTATTGTTGTCACTATTATTAATTAATTATTATCAGATGCTCGCTTTTTAAAAAAAAGATCAGTCTTTAGGTTTTGATGCTCCCTATTATCCTCATTAGGTAAATGGTGAAATAAAGACGAATGAATTGCAAGTAGATGAATTTATGATTAAAGCAGCCTAGAATACTTTAGATTAGATTCCATTACCAGCAGGTTTCCATGTCAGTAGGAAGCACTGGCATATTGGCTCTAATTCAGGTAAATGTTCAAATGAAAATGATGCTCAGATTGGTGACTTATCTGCCCACAGCAGAAGGCTGACAAATAAGGTAGGTGGATGAGAAGAACGTTACATTAAATCATTTTCACATTGCTGGCCATGTCTTTATGAAGGGAAGCAGTCTCAATTATGGGCCCACCTCTGACTCCTGAGAAAAGTCTTTTTCAAACAAGACACAATGTGTGTAAGACAATGGAATTATTCCTGCAAGTAGGAGATTCTGGAAAACACAATAATGGATCAGATTTTGGGTGCAGCAGAGGAGTGTGGACTGTCAGGCTATCCCTGATTTTCTGCCACAGAACAAGTTGTAACAGCCCAGGGGTTGCTCTGATTTATGCCAGCTGGAGTGCACCATGTTCTGGCTATGACATCTACTCCCTGTCCTTCTAGCCCAGGCCCAACATGCCACCAGTGCCAGAGACTTCAGGGAGGGAAGCATATTCTGATTCTACACCCACTCTGAATTCTCCCATGCCAGGGCAGTGCAGCTGACTTCTGCTCCCTTTTGCACCATTTGAGTGGTACAAAAGGACCAGCATGGGCATAGAGTCTGCTTCTTTATCTCTAAATCAAGCATACAGTTTGTGATTCCATGTGTCAAGGGAGATTCACTTACAGATGGAAACTTCCATTTATGCTAAAATAAAAAACAAAAATGGGTATTAAAGCCCCCACGAACCAATGGGAGAGTACAATTTCCTTGATTCAGATATAATAAAACAGTGGTTGTATGTTAAATAAATACCAATCAATTATGTTTCAGAAAAGGTGTCCTGCATTTTAATGACATTTTCAATGTTGTCCCAACTCGGTTCCCACTAAAGTCTATAGTAAAATTCCCATTGACTTTAATGGGAGCAGAGGCAGGCCAATGTTTTGTGCTTTTGAAAATCCCATGTATGTTTTGTCAGAAATGTTACATTTCTTAATATTGTTTTTGGATCCAATCCCGCAAACCCTCACTTGTGTACATACCAAGTGAACAGAGACTATTTTCTTGGAGTAGGGGGTTGCTGGATTAGACCTTGCGTTATTTATTTAAATAGAATTAACACAACATGTAATGGCTCATGCATGCTAAGATTGGAATATTACTGTTATATTTAATGCTGACTTCACTTTCACTTGCTCTGTTGTGACAAGCTAGCTGGACTCTACCTTCGAAATGGCTTGTGGGAAGACACATTGCCTAGTGGTTAAAGAAGGGACTGGAACTCAGGAAATTAGTATTTTATCTTTGAGAGCAGGATTGGGCCCTTGAAACTGGTACTTAAAATCACAGATATGAGCCCCCAGCACTCCAAGGGAAATTAAGGGTAAACTATCAGAATTAGCTGAATATCCTGGTTTTTGTTGGTTTAAATCAGACTATTATATATTAAAATAATGAGTAGCATTAAATCTTCATTCCCTGTTTTCCTATTGTTAGTTCAATGACCTTTTAGAGAAAACATGCAAAAAAGAAAATACTGGCTGACTCAAGACCTGCTGAAGAGATTTTTTGCTTACATTGCCAGTGCTTCTTTGTGTATCTGGCTGTATTGTTTTGCTTCAATGTTATATTTAGAACATTCATAAAAAGGATGAAATAGTTTTTTTCCCAAAATGCTATGGCTACAGTTCTACTGAGCACACCAAAGCCAAGTAAACAGAGAATGCAACAAGGCTAGCAGGAAATCCCTGGTTTCCTGCTCTGGACCAAACCCAGTATATTGACAAAAGGCCACAGGTGTACATCATGCACCAATGGAGGTAGTACCGAATAGAACAAAAGGTGAATGTAAGGGGTGTGCTGGAAATTCCCTGCTCGATGTAGATGTATATTTGTGCACGTTTACACAGCTTGGGGGTATCTTCATGTGAAAGTGGATATTTCCTCTCAGCCTCATTTGTATAATTATATTGTACATTTGGATGTGTGAATCTCAAAGCACTTTCCAGCCATTACTGAATTAATTCCCATTACACCACTTTATAGATAGGAAAGTAGTGTGAGTCCAAAAAAGGAAATGTGAAGCACAGAAAGGGTTAAATGTTCTGTGGTAGAGCAGGGAACAGATCCCTTTAAGTCCCTCACTCCCAGTCTTGTGCTCTAACCACTAGAAAAACTCCCTCTCACAAGACGTTTAAAGGGAAGGGTGGGATATGCAAGTTGTAAATGTATCATTACTACAGCAGCGTTTTGATCCCCCAACCTAGGACCCTATTGTGCTAGGTGTTCTCCATACACATTACAAGAGAAAGATTGTAACCTCTTCCGGGACTAAATAACCAAGACAAACAAAATATGGAGAAAAGGAAATATTCACTGATGTGCAGAGAGATTAAGTAACTGGAATGGATTAGAACCTCTCTATCAGGAAAGATGTTTTGTTTCAGGTGCTAAACTCCTTATTCTAATACATTTTGCAGACTCATACACAAACCCCATCCTATGCATAGGCGGGTAGATAATGCCATTTTTTAAATACTCAAAATCTCTAGTTTTACTTCTTCACTATTTTTAGTTTATTAGAGCCAGTTAATTTATTTATTTTTTCAATGAAAAATGTCCTTTTTAAAATTTTCCTACCAAAAAAAAAAAAAATACACCACACAAAAACCAAAACATCTTTTCAACAACTCCCGCCCTAAAACCCCAAAATATTGGTGGTTGCTTTCTATTCCTTTCCCTGCCTTTTCTTCATTTTGCTACTGCAAAAGATTTAAAAGAGGAAAAAGGGAGAGAAGAGGAAAATCAATTATTTTTCCAGTTTTGAGGTTGGAGGTGTTTGATTCTTTTATAAAAACAACCAGAAAGGTTTAACTTTAGCAGCAAATTTCAAAAAGATGATTTTTTGGAAAAATATTGATAAAACACATCTGTCCCACTAGCCTATTTGATTACTTATTTTTCCATAGGATACTGTCCACTGGAGTAATTTTGAGCAGTATATAAATGCTTGATAGGGTTAGAGTGACCAGATGACAAGAACAAAATATCGGGACACATGGGCGGTGGTAGAGAGGCCGCCAAAACAAAACAAAAAACCCGACCGGCCCGAAAAAAGGCGGAGTGCAAAATATCGGGATAAATGGTGTCCCGACCAAACCTCGGTCGGGACGTGGGACAAAACTAAATATCGGGACAGTCCCGATTTTATTGGGACGTCTGGTCACCCTAGATAGGGTCTTGCTTGACCGTGTAACTGAATAAGCTTGTGAGACAACACAAAGTATCTCTATAGGCAGCATTACTGAAAACATGAAACACCTAAAGTGATAGAGTCAAACATTAACACATTAACATTAAAGCAGTTAAGCAATGGCAAAACTGCTGCTTAAATATGTTGTCACAATGGCATGCACATCTGTGCACACACCCAGCCTCAGCGTGGGGCAGGGAGTGTACTAGATGACCTCTCGAGGTCCCTTCTAGCTCTACACTTCTCTGCTGTATATATGTTATACACACACACATTATATATATATGACGTTGTGTGCAGTCTATATGGTTTTATAAAAACATAAGTGAATATAATGTAACTGGGGTAGTTTTAGAAAAATATGGTAAAAAGTGAATATAATGTAACTGGGATATGCTTCATGCAAAAAGTCTCTTGTAAGGTATCATTACAAAGCTTATAATCTACTGAGTGTGATCATCTGATTTGTATAAATGTATCACTCTTGTATCTAAAACTAGAAATATAAAATATAACTCTGAGGGCCTATTGTAATTATGTAAAGTGTGGGCCATTAAGGATGGTTTGGAATCTTGATGACTCTCATTGTCTGCAGATGGCTGTATTTACCTGTGAGTCTTCCTGTATATGTGTGTGCTGGCAAGTGAGTAATGAAGTCTTGCAGTGACATGTGATCATGTCACCTGAACTGGAATCCATCTTTAACCTGGTGTTTTTCCAGTAAGGGGGGGGTGGAAACCCAGAGGGACAAAGGGTTCCCGCCTTATGCAAAAGATATATAAAGGGGTGGAAGAGAACAAAGGGGAGAGAGGAGCCATCATGAAGAATCCCCTAGCTATCACCTGAGCTGCAACAAGAGCTGTACCGGGGAAAGAATTGTGCCCAGGCCTGGAAGGTGTCCAGTCTGAAAAAAAACTTACTGAAGCATCTCTGAGGGTGAGATTATCTGTATTCAGTTTGATTAGGCATAGATTTGCACATTTTATTTTATTTTGCTTGGTGACTTACTTTGTTCTGTCTGTTACTACTTGGAACCACTTAAATCCTACTGTCTGTATTTAATAAAATCACTTTTTATTTAGTAATTTACTCAGAGTATGTATTAATACCTGGGGGAGCAAACAACTGTGCATATATCTCTATCAGTGTTATAGAGGGCGAACAATTTATGAGTTTGCCCTGCATAAACTTTATGCAGGGTAAAACGGATTTATCTGGTTTTAGACCCCATTGGGAGTTGGGCATCTGAGTGCTAAAGACAAGCACACTTCTATGAGCTGTTTTCAGGTAAACTTGCAGCTTTGGGCAAGTGATTCAGACCCTGGGTCTGTGTTGGAGCAGATGGAAGAGTCTGGCTCAGCAAGACAGGGTGCTGGAGTCCTGAGCTGGCAGGGAAAACAGGAGCAGAGGTAGTCTTTGCACATCAGGTGGCAGCTCCCAAGGGGGTTTCTGTGATCCAATCCGTCACTATATATATATGGGTTTGTCTACATGGCATGACAATGCATACTACGAGGGTGAGATTTCTAAAGCACATGAATGTGTTATGAACTAACTGGACCCTGCTGCTGCACTCTGACAGTTCTGTAGCACACTTTAATGTAGCACTTGAACATGACCACATTAACGTGCACTACTAGGGAACTTTAGGTGCGCACCAGCAGGGTCCACACAGACCATTTGGTGCACAACATGTTCATGAACTTTAGAAATCACACCCTCATAGAGTACCTTACTGCACTGTGTAGACAAAGCCTGTATATAAAATAACCTAATGCAACAATTTAACAGTCAAAATGGAACATATCTGATCCTTTCACAAAATCGAAATGAGAATAAAAAGCAGTACAAGGTGTATCCAGCCTGTGATAATGTAACAAGCAGAGATACTGTAAAACCACCGTCTGGACACAAGAATAGATTCTTGGGCTTTTACCCTGCTCTGGGATTTCTTGAGCTTTCTCCAGTGTTCTCTATTCTACACATGTGGGGTTTGTCAATGGTTTCACATTTCCAACCGCCTAGCCATCCAGTCCCACTGCCCCCCTCCTTTGCCAAAGCTGACCATCACGTTCTAAAATCTGTCTGTCTCTTTAGCCTCTGAAGTTGGATGCCTAGGAGGTGAGGTTGGCTTTCAGGAAAGGTCAGACGGTGCTAAAGGAGGAGAGAGCCCACTAGGTAGCTTGAAAGAGTCGAACTGATAGAATAACACTTTTGAATTGACAAGGGGGAACACAGAGGCAGAGAGAGAAAGAGATGCACATAGAAGAAAATTAAGGAGCCAAGACAACAGGGGAGAAAAAAAGGTGGATCATATGAACAGAAGGTAAAAAGGGGGAGAGAGAGAGAGAAAGTAGAAATGATGGAGGGAAAAATATGAATAAAGGGATTGTAGCATTAATAGTAGAGGAATACTACTGAAATAATGTAATTAGGAAAGAGTTGTAAGAAGTGGCAGCCCTAGCTTTATGTAGCCAGGTGGACCCTTACTCTTCCCCTGGGTTTATATCATATACACACACCTGAACTACCGCCAAATATGCCATCTTTTGTTCTCCACCCATTGCCCCATCTAACTCTGGAGTCAAAGGGATGCAACAGAGAATTAATTCCATGAAACGTCACACTCCCTTCTTGGAAAGTTGTGCTTCAGCTTCACTTCCAGGCTTCTTGGTTGTTGTAGCACATTCATCCAAACTTCATCACAGAGTCTCAAACGAGAGACAGATGAAGGAGTGGGTTTGACATAGCCTGAGCAGAGACACAGACAGGCAAGAGGAGCCTATGGAAATGCAGAGGGAGGGATGAGGAAACCCAGTCATATAGGTCTAAAGGGAGTTGGATAGAATCTGCATGTTGCTCCATATAGCCTGCACAAACCCTACTACGCTATGGGGCTGAGATAATGTGAAACAGCACTAATATTGGATTAAATAACTCCCTACCATAGATAGAAATTTCTCCCATCAGCCAGCACACAGAGAAATGTAAATGGCATCACGACTTGCCATGCTCACCCCCCTTTGTCAGTCTGGGCAGTTCTATCACTCTCGTTGCCATTGTATCTATTACTGTCAGTCTTTACTTTCCATTCTCTCCATGGAAATGGTTTAGCTCAGTGGGATTATTTTCTTCCACAGGACAGTCTGGACCCTGTAGCATATGCAATGGGAATGTGTCACCTTCTCACACCTTAAGATGGTCTTGAACCAAACCCCTGGAAGGTTTGAAAACTGACTCCTGGTTTGAATGTTGTTGCCTGACACCCCCCTCCGGGACTCCACCCTAGAATTGCTGGTGATGTCTCGTTATCAGATTTGCCAAAATGTAAATAAAGGTATGTTAGCGCTATGGTAAGACTTCAAAAGCTCATGGGGACGCACATGCCATCTCTGCCATGCAATATGGAACACAAGGTAATGAGGGTGCTTGCTGAGGAAAGGGCACCAGAATCTGTCTTGACAAGCATTTTGCATGCAGTTAAACAGGCAAATGTATTCTGCTGCCAGGCTCTTGCAGGAATTTTATTTGATGTCTGTCACCAAACAGCTTCTTCTGCAATCGAGGATTTACAGAACATTCATACCCTATAACGATCAAAAAAGGAAGCCCCCCATGCCCATACTAGATTTCAGAGAGTTAATCCACGCTCCACTTGCAAGCTAATAGCATCTGTGCCCAGGCAAAATTAGGACACATGTTTCTGAACTGTGTACAGAGTGTGGAACATAGGAGCTGCCATACCGGATAAGGTCTATCTTGTCTAGTAGCCTGTCTCCAACAGCATCAGATATGGATGCTTCACAGGAAGATGCAAACTCTCATTCTACCTTTGCCCCCTCCCAGATCTGCAAAGTTATGGGCCCATATATGTACATGGTAAACGTTTCTTCCTGTCTCCCATTTACTAATGGTTAGTTTCTGACCTAAAACATAAAGGTTGATATTATTTCTATTTTTTTTAAACCCTAACTAATATAATTTGGATGTTCTCAACATGCATTCATATCTAATCCTTATTTGACTCCTACTAAGCTCTTGATTTCAACGTTTTCTGTGGTAATGAGTTTCTGGGGTTTACTACATGTTTTGTAAATAAGTATTTTGTTTTGTCAGTTTCAAGTTTTATAGCCTTTCAGTTTCACTGGTGTCCCCTTGTCCTTGTATTATGAGAAAGGGCAAATAGGAGCACATAGCTTATCTTCTTTAGACCATTCATCACTCTATGTAACTATTATGTCCCCATGTATGCATCTCCCCTCTAAAGTAAAGGTGCCTACTATTTTCAATCGCTTCTCATAAGGAAGTCCTTCCATCTTCACCTTCTGAACACTCTATTTCTGCTATATCCTTTTGCAGCTGGGAGGGTGCTTCCCAACACAGGTAGACAGAGAAGTACTAGCTCTGCTCAAGTTAACACACTAAAACTAACAGCGTGGCCACCAGAGTACGTACTTGGGGTGTAGGATGGGCTTGTACTTGGGTGGCTAGCCTGATCTGCTGCCTGTGTCACCACAGCTGCAATGGTATTCTTAGCCCTGGTCTAAACTAAGAGTTTAGGTCGAATTTAGCAGCATTAGATCAATTTTACCCTGCACCCGTCCACATGACGAAGCCATTTTTGTCGACTTAAAGGGCTCTTTAAATCAATTTCTGTACTCCTCCCCGATGAGGGGATTAGCGCTGAAATTGACCTTGCTGGGTCAAATTTGGGGTAATGTGGATGCAATTCGATGGTATTGGCCTCCAGGAGCTATCCCAGAGTGCTCCATTGTGACCACTCTGGACAGCACTCTCAACTCAGATGCACTGGCCAGGTAGACAGGAAAAGCCCCACGAACTTTTGAATTTCATTTCCTGTTTGCCCAGCATGGCGAGCTGATCAGCACAGGTGACCAGGGAGTCCCAGAATCGCAAAAGAGCTCCAGCATGGAGTGAACGGGAGGTACTGCATCTGATCGCTGTATGGGGAGACAAATCCGTGCTATCCGAACTCCCTTCCAAAAGACGAAATGCCGGAATATTTGAAAAAAATCTCCAAGGGCATGAAGGACAGAGGTTATAACAGGGAGCCGCAGCAGTGTCACTTGAAACTTAAGGAGCTCAGGCAAGCCTACCAAAGAACCAGAGAGGCAAACGGCCACTCTGGGTCAGACCCCCAAACATGCCACTTCTATGATGAGCTGCATGCCATTTCAGGGGGTGCCCCTACAACTATCCCACCACTGTACTTTCCTCCTCCCCCAACCCTCCCGGGCTACCTTTGCAGTTATCCCCCCATTTGTGTGATGAATTAATAAAGAATGCATGAATTTGAAACAATGACTTTATTGCCTTTGCAAGTGGAGATCAAAGGGGGGGAGGGGAAGGGCGGTTGGCTTACAGGAAAATAGAGTGAACCAAGGGGGTGGGTTTTCATCAAGGAGAAACAAACAGAACTTTCACACTGTAGCCTGGCCAGTCATGAAACTGGTTTTCAAAGCTTCTCTGATGCACAGAGCGCCCTGCTGTGCTCTTCTAACCGTCCTGGTGTCTGGCTGTGCGTAATCAGCGGCCAGGCGATTTACCTCAACCTCCCACCCCACCATAAACATCTCCCCCTTACTCTCACAGATATTGTGGAGCACACAGCAAGCAGTAATAGCGATGGGAATATTGGTTTCACTGAGGTCTAACCGAGTCAGTAAACTGCACCAGCGAGCTTTTAAACGTCCAAAGGCACATTCTACCACCATTATGCACTTGCTCAGCCTATAGTTGAACTGCTCCTTACTACTGTCCAGGCTTCATGAGCCATGGGAGCAAGGGGTAGGCTGGGGTAGGTGCGACCGCGCGGTGCTGCTGACTGGGAGAGCAACCTGAGGCAGAAGCTGGCATGATATTCTAGGCAGGACTGAATCTCCATTAGACAAAACTTGAAGAGAATGATCTGGAGTCACTCATTTTTGTCCAGGTGCCCCCGACCAACCTTACCGAGGCCGGCCAGGAGCACCCATGTCTGCCCAGGCGCCCCCGACCAACCTAACTGAGGTCAGCCAGGAGCACCCATGGGACAATGATGACGGTTAGCAGTCGTATTGCACCGTCTGCCATCCGCAAGGCAAGGCAAGGGGATGCTGCTGTGTAGCATCTGCCAGCAGCACCCAGGAGACATACGGTGACAGTGAGCTGAGCGGGCTCCATGCTTGCCGTGGTATGTCATCCATATGGGTAACCCAGGAAAAAAGGCGAGAAACGATTTTTTGCCATTGCTTTCATGGAGGGAGGGGGGCCTGACGACATGTACCCAGAACCACCCGCGACAATGTTTTTGCCCCATCAGGCACTGGGAGCTCAACCCAGAATTCCACTGGGCAGCAGAGACTGCAGGAACTGTGGGATAGCTACCACAATGCAATGCTCCGAAAGTCGACAGTAGCTTTGGTACTGTAGACACACACCGCCGACTTAATGCGCTTAGTGGGGACACACACAATCAACTGTATCAAATCGATTTCTAAAAAATCGACTTCTATTAAATCAAGCTAATTTCAGAGTGTAGACATACCCTCAGTGTGCTAGACCATGTCTGCCTACTCATCCAGGGAAGCAAACTCCCAAGTGCTGTGTACAAATGTCCTTTGAGAGAGGGTGACCAGAGCTGACCACAGTATAGACAAAGCAGGTCAAACTCATGTCTGTGGTGAGGGCCGAATGACCCTTTCATTCAAAGTCCAAGGTCCGGGAATAAAAACTTCAATGGCGAGAAGCTAGTTTTACAGTCTTATCCAAGTACATGGTATGTTGCATTTTTGAGTGAAGTTAAATACACATTTAAAGACTTTACAAATAATTAATGCATTTTTAAACTTCCCTTCATCTGTCCATTAACTCACCCTGTGCATCTGCACTGCCACATGTGTGTGAAATTTCTCTTTTTCCCCTAACTCTTTGGGAAACTGCCCCCTGCCCCTTATTATGCCTTTGGACATTTTCCTTCCCACCTGCCCCTTTGGGAAATATCCCTCCTCAAATGTTCAGTCTCTCCCATCGCTTTCCTTTCTCCCTCTCTTCCCCTGCACTCACTCTGGCCATTTCCAGGGTGGATGGGAATACAGAAAGAGCTGCTCCCCTCAGTCTCAGCCCCTACGGCATTTTAAAGGCAATGGTGCTCTGTAAGCCAAATAGGTAGAGTGAGAGTACAGGAGGAGAAGGTTAAAGGTGGGAGATCAGAAGCAAAGTCCTGCAGACTCTGCCATGGTAGCAAGAGCAGGGCAAGAACCTCCTCTGAGCCCTGGTTACAGCGTTGTGGTGGCTGCTCAAAGAGCCTCTTCTCACCAGCGGAATGGAAGAGGGTTCAGTTGCCTGTGCCCAATCAGGAATGAGCCTGCCGCTCATTCTTGTCCCAGCCCCTTGATTTGGGGAGCCAACAGCTACAGGCTAGATGCTTTTGAAGGGTGGGGTATAAGCGGCAGGCTGCAGGGAAGGTTCCTGGGGACTGGGTCCTGCCTGCTGGCTATACGTATGGCATCATTGCTATAGATAGATCAGTAATTTATGTAGTGGCATTAAAATATTTCCAGTATTATTTTCTAGCCCAATTTCTACACATCCCACCATTTTTGTTTATTTTTAACCTACTCTACTCACTGAACAGAGGTTTCCAATGAGCTGTCCATAATGACATCCAGGTCTTTCTCCTCTTTTAGTAGGACATACAAAAACCAATAACATGTGCTTTACGTTAAATTTGTGAACACTGACTATCATCTGCCATAACACCACCACTTTCCTGAGCTTTGTTAAGCCCCTTAAAATTCCTCAAAATCTTTGGCCGTAAGGCAATCAATCATGTCTTGCATTCTGGGCAATAAACTGATTAAAAAGTAATCGTTTAACTGGTTTTACTACTCCGTGGGCTTGCCTAGATTAACGAAACTTGGACTGAGGTGCCTACATTGAAGTAGTTGCACCAGTGCAACCCCCCCAAAACAGACAATGTGCCAGTGCTAAGTCATGCCAGTACAAGTCCCACCTTACTTTGGTGCAGTGCATCTACATTTCAGGTTTGCACTGGTGTTGCTACAATGGTGTAAAAAACAACCTCTCAAGCAAAGCATACACAGGGCCCATGACAGAGGAGTAGGATAAATCTTTAAATCTTTAGAATCTAAGAATGTAATACTTAGTTTATTTAAAAGATTGGTCTTTTCTATGCTTACCAACTAAAGGAGGTGTCTATTCACCCTCAGTACCAAATTCCCTCATGCTCAGGCTGTTCTTGCCTTGCTCTGTCTGGGGCAAAGCCCAGTTTCAGATTGCAGCCAAATTCACATGTGAAAAATCTGCAGAAATGACGACTTTGCTGTGTCAGGCTGTTGGTTGCTTGTTCCAGAGAGAACTGGGCCTTTGACATAATATCGATTGTGACCTGAGTCTCAGAAGCACAGAGCAGAGAGAAAGGAAGAGAAACTGAGTGAGAGTAAACAGGAGCACTCTCTTGGCTTCTAGAGCACCTTTGCCTTTGCTAAAATCCTCAGGGCCTGATCCTACCACCTGTTGCATGCCTCTGGGGTGAATGGAAAGGTGCATAGTCCACAATTGGACAGAACAAAATGAACAAATTTCCTCTCGATAGCAGCCCTCATAGAAGTGTAGGGCCAGCAGCTCCCCACATCAACAGTGTCCGGCCCACAAGAAGCACTAAGAAAGTGGGGCATGCCAAAGGAAAAGCAGGCAACACTGGAGAGGAAAGAACTGCACCGTATGCTCTTCTCTATCACAGGGTATGCTGCACATATGCTGCCTGGGACAACCAGATGCATCTAGCTACACAGATGAGAATTCATTGTGAGGTCCAGGACAAAAGAAGGATGTGGTGAGTGCTGGTCTCTGCACATAAGACCACAAATACAGGAACTGTGGGATCCTGGACAGTGTTCACTGAAAAGGACCCTGCAGCAAACAGCAGCACTGTCTACTGCCTGTGCACTGCACAGAGTGGGTGGGATAGATGTTGCACTGCTCACTTTTGTGCTACTTTCCACTGCCACCGATTTGTTAGTCCAACTGTACTTCACTCCTGCCCCTCATCACCTATCCTGTGTACAACTACACCTCCATTACCCTGGCTACATCTGTACATAACACAAATGGTTGTGTCTTCCTAAGCAGGAGCACTTGTGAGTATCAGCTTTTCTTTCATACTTTAATTCTGCTTCACAGACGTTTTCTAATTCTGTTTCACAGATGTTTTCCTGTGACTCAAATTCTGTAGCCTTATAACAAAGGATGATCTTAGTTCGAAATATGGTTGATGTCCCCAGTCGTGTTTGCTGTTTCTTTTTGCAGCTATTCTGTCAACACTTTTGTTCCCTCATAGAGTCCTGAGGTGGGTGCTGTAGGACACTTTCCATTCCAGCTGCTCACAGCCCACTTTCCAACATTTGCAGGCGAGAGCTGCTGGCAGATTTTCTGAGTATCCTTTAGCTCAATATTTCCACTTACTCTCTTCTTGGAGCGCAAGGAAAAGTCAGGCCCTGGTGTCTTAAGAACTCTGGCAGATTTTCAAATGTAATCCATTCCCACAACTAAGGCCAGCTTTTTGGACAAACTCACCTCTCATTTAGGGACCTTCATTAAGTGGGGATTTTCAAAAGGTAATCTGCAGTTCCCATTAAGAACAATGACACTGAGCACTGGCCACTTCCTGTAAGTGGCTAATTGAGAACTGAGCTCTTGCAAAAAAAAAATCTGGCCCTCCATCTGTGAGGAAGCCAACTGCACCAGGGTCAATCTCCCAGCACCACACTGGACACAGCTGATCGGGCAAGGGCTGTCTGATTGATTGCACTTCCTGATTGGTGGAGTGGTGAATCTAGCTACTATCTGATCCCGCAGCAGCCAAGCTTGCTGGCGGCTCAACACATTCCACCCTTGGTCCCGCTTCCTCTGCCTGATTCTGCACAGCCTGCCATTGTGCCCACTTCAGTTCCTGCCCTTGGACATCCTTGACAACCGGCTCTGCTTCTCTACCATGTCTCTGGCTCACCCATTGGCTCTAGCATTCGGTGTCTGATCCCTGGCTCTAACCTGTGGCTCTGCTCTCAACTACATCCCCAAGTTTTGCTCTGCAGTGGTAAGTGGGCCACAAGTCTTGGCAGTAGGGTGACCAGAAAATAAGTGTGAAAAATCGGGATGGGGGTGGGGGGTGATAGGAACAGATATAAGAAAGACCCCAAAATTGGGACTGTCCCTATAAAATCTGGTCACCCTACTTGGCAGGGACAACTATACATAATAGCAAACTTTTCCAACATAGCCAAAAAATTGCAAATTGAGCCATTATCTTTGTCTTCCAGTGCATGTTGAACACAATACTAATGAAAATACTCATGAACTAGTACAACCACTAGGGGCAACCTCTTTCTCTGGGTGGATTTAGTGCTCCCAAGAGGCATCACTTTGACAGCCATGTCAACTGCAACTCCACAGCACAGGTCTCTGTGGATCACTCATTCATCGGCCTCTCTGCTAAGATGAAAAGGAATTGACTGAGACCCAACAAACTCATCTGATAAGTTTCCAAAATGGCAACAATAATTTAGATTGGCAAGCTAACCTATTTCCTGGGCCATCCAGCCCCAGTGCTCTCTCTCTTTCTGGGATATGATTAGATTAGATGATACATTATAAATATTACACAGCAGTACCCACAAAGCATTACAGAGTTTTCAGCATTTCAGCTAGCAACTCCATTTTGGAAGGATTTACAGCTTGGCTGTCCCTTGGCATCCAAAGTCTCACCATAAGAGCCCATCCATTTAATAATAAATCAGTTTGGCTATTTTTAAATTAGAGGGCTGCAAATTACAAATGATGTTTACCATTTGCTGACACTTTGATCTCAAAATGAACAAGAGTTTCAAGGACCAGGCCCTCAGCTGATGTAAATCCCATTCTGCACACTTACAAAATGGGAAATGACTGCCTAGGAAGGAGTACTATAGAAAGGGATCTGGGTGGAGTGGATCACAAGCTACATATGAGTCATCAGTGTAACGCTGTTGCAAAAAAAAGCCAATATCGTTTTGTGATGTATTAGCAGGAGTGTTGTAAGCAAGACATGAGACGTAATTCTTCCGCTCTTCTCAGCACTTACAAGGCTTCAGCTGAAGTATTGTGTCCAGTTCTGGGCACCATATTTCAGGAAAGATGTGGACAAATTGAAGAAAGCCCAGAGGAATGCAACAAAAATGATTAAATGTCTAGAAGCCATGACTTATAGGGAAAGATTTAAAATATTGGGTGTGTTTAGTCTGCAGAAGAGAAGACTGGGGAGAGAAAGAGGGGACATGATAAGTTTTCAACTACATAAAAGGTTGGTACAAGGAGGAGGGTAAAAAATTGTTCACATTAACCTCTGAGGACAGGACAAGAAGCAATGAGCTTAAATTGCAGCAAGGGAAGTTTAGGTTGGACATTAGGAAAAACTTCCTGTCAGGACAGTTAAACAGTGGAACAAATGGCCTAAGAAGGTGGTGAAATCTGTATCATTAGAGGTTTTTAAGAACAGGTTAGACAAACACCTGTCGGGAAGAGTTATTACATTATTAGTTATTACGTAGTCCTGTCTTGAGTGCACGGGATTGAACTAAATGAACTATTGAGGTCCCTTCCTCTCTATGCTTATATAACCCAATCGGTTTCAATGGTGCTACAACGACTTATACCTACCGGGGATCTGGCCCTGTGTTTTATTAAAAGGAAATTTTGTAGTTAATAATTTCTGGGCCAAAACCTAAATACATATGTGACCTATTGGAGTTGCACACCTATCCAGAGGCAGAATTGGTCTTTCACCTGGTGTATGATCTTTCTTTAAGGGGAAAAAAAATGGCAGAGATTGGCCTGATCCTAAAAGCTCTGTGGCAGCACTTCTCATGATCAGGACCATAAGAAGATTTACAAAGCAGCTGTTGTATGTGCATCAGACCCTACTTTACATCTCTCTGGATGATCCATGTGACACAATCTGTTCCATTGTTAATCCATATCTACAGCATAAGCATACACACCTTAATGATTTCACAGGGAGGCTTCAAAGCTTAACAGAGCCATGGACAAACAGACACCAAAGATGGATTTAATTTTTAATTGCATGTTACTTTTTACTCATTGTTTTGTTTGCAGTTCTGATAGGGTTAGAGATCTACAGTTCAAATTTGCAGAACTGTGCGCATGCAAAAAACCCCAAAAAACGCATGTGCTGTATCAGCCATTGCAGTAACTGCATGAGTAAATGACTAGTTAGCTTTCAGGGAGTAAATGTGTTACAGCATATAAAGCACCAGACTGAGAGCTCTGGATTCAATTCCCAGCTCCTCCCGTAACTTCCGCTGTCACATGGGGCAAGTCCTTTCACCTTTCTATGCCTCTCTTTCTCCCATCTGCACAGTAGGACTAGTGCTACTTACCAACTTCTTTTGAAAAGTGCTCTGAGATGTACCCATTACATATGCTGAGCATTCATATTTATTTGCATGCTAATACACCATGCTTGCACACACAATCATAAATGCAAGGTGAAACTAGTTGTGCAAATGTGTATAATTTTGCACGCACACATTTCTGAAAATCTGAGCCTCAGAGACTAACTTGGATTTCTGATCAGATCTTTAAATGTAGCATTTTGCATCTATTTTTATATATATATTATATAAACCTAGTATATTTACTTACACACATTTGCACTGCCTTTGTATTTTGGCATATGAATACTGCATTGTACAGCACAATAACTGTAATGGCTCAGTTATAAATATTTTCCCATTTCACTCAGTACTTTTCTTTGTTGAATAATTCAGCTTCTTTACAGGCTTAGCTGACCTTTGCTTGATAAAGTCATATTTCTGAGCATTCACTTGCATTTGGTATTTTTAATCAGGTTCAAGTCCACTAGCTGCATATCAGAGCTGCGAATAATGATGATACCGATATGTACTTTAGCCAAATGATGTTCCTTAGTGCACGCACACAGCCCCCAAATTACTGAGTTAACTAAAGTGTAAGAGAATTTATGATGCTAAATAAAACCAGGAAAAAAGATGTTTTAATAAGATGAAAATCCAAATGTTAAAATAATGAGCCATCTGTATGGGTGGCCCTCTCCTGAGAGATGCCAAGAGCTTTACCATCTGTGATACATTTACCAGCTGTTTCCTTCCTTTTTCGTGAGAACATAAGAAATCCTTGCAGTTGGTGGTTCTAACTGACACATCCTAGTGAAGGAAACAGGTTTGCTCAACGTCAGGACCTCCCATCAAAGCTAGCCTGGCTGGAATTAACCTAATAATGTTTGGTGAGTAGTGATGTTCCCTATTTCCGAAGGGTCTCTTCAGCTGAGGGGCTGACAGATCACAGATCACTCTGGAGAATGAAAGAGGAGAAAATAATACCCACTGAACCACAACATAGCTTGAACTGAGGTTTGCAGGGAAAGGCAAATGTATAAAATACTAGGCCTGAGCATTTCATTGCTGAGAAATCAGGTTTTTACCTTCAGACTGTTGTAGGAAAGTTTGGGTAAATTTGAGATCAATTGGTAACATGGCAAGGTGCCACTCGTAGTCCAAATGTTGCGGAACCTGTCTTTTCTCTTCTCTCTCTGATCACTGTTTCGCGTATTTGCCAATCAGCCTCATCTCTCTGCTACTTTTGCCCTGACAAGAACCTTATCTAGTGCTCTTGAGTTATGTATGGTCTTAGGATCAGACCACAGTGCTATGCAAGAATTTAGTTTGCCATAAGCACTCATGAAAGGCTACAAAATAGAGACAATCTAAATCTATGGAAGGATATATTGTTTTGTACTTATTTATACCTCAGTGTGCTGTAGTCCTAATTGCACAACATTTAATTATTTCCTCAGTGTTCACTCTCATTTCATTAACTGCCAATGAGAGTTGAAGAGAATATAACTTAAGACACAGATTTCTCTCTCCACGTAAAGTGAGTCTGGACCCCCACCCCCAAATATATATATATATGGTCAAATTGTGAGTCCATCTTTGTGCAGTTCTGCAAAAGACAATATTTGTCCATCACTTAGATACTACATATCTGTGATATATTATGTTTTGCAAATGTGAATTGTACAGTATGTGACTCTGTACAACACTAATCTGTCCCAAGTCAGTGGCAAATATACAGACAGTTATCTGCTACACACACTGGCAGCATCCTCACAGAACCCAGGGCACTCTGCTGCAAAAACACAGGACCCCAACCTCGTCAGCTATAGGAGACTAAGTTAGCTATAGTATGTAATATAGTATATGCAAGCAATAGGAGTTGCAGCCTCTTTGTGGGTCAGGCACTTGCAGGAGATACACTTACAAACACTTGAGTAGGACCAACTGACCATCCAGTGGAGGGCAGTAGTGACACATAGGGACAAATTCTCCAATGCGCCACTCCTTTGCACCACTCAGGCAACACTAAGGGTATGTGTACACTGCAATTAGACACCTGTGGCTGGTCCATGCCAGCTGACTCAGGCTCCCAAGGCTCAGACTAAGGAACTCTTTAATTGTGGTATGGATGTTTGGGCATGGGCTTGGGCTCTGGGACCTTGCAAGGGGGAGGGTCCCAAAACTCAGGCTCCAGCCCAAGTCTGAATGTCTATACCGCAGTTAAACAGCCCCTTTGCCCTAGCCCCAGAAGTCCAAGTCATCTGACATGGGCCAGTTCTAAGTGTCTAACTGCAGTGTAGACATACAGGCAGAATCTGGCTTTTTAGGGTAACTGAGCAGCTGAGAATTCTATGGTTGGAGGAGGGATGGGACCCTCAGCTGCGGTAAAATCTGCAGAGCTGCCTATGTGCTAGCTGCCACATCCTACTCCACCATAGGGGGGTATGGAGAGTTCCACTCCATCACACCTAATCCTCCACTGGCACATGGCATCTTACGGATCATATGTTGGTGGTGTAAGTTGAGTTAGAGCAACCTGGGGCTGCTCTAATTTAAACCAGGGCAGCACAAAACGACCCTTACAGTTGTAACTGGTTACCCAATGCCTGCTCACTGCACACACACACACACACACACACACACACCCCGTCACAAAGCAGAGCTCAGCCACAGGAGACAAGCTGACTCAATACTCATTGCGGGACCGTACCTTCAAGGCGCTGAGTACTGCCTGTAAGGTGAGGTAAAGATTTTTACAGGAGCTCCTCTGCATCTTACAGGATCGGGCCATTTGCTAGTAGACTTTTCAAGACAGAGAAGTGGTGACAGCAAGCATCCTAAGAAGGAAACATACAAGAGAGACTGAATCTCCCCAAAATGTACATCTAAACCAACATCCCAAATGAGCAAACTGAAGAGATGCTGACATAAAATCTGAATCTGGTTCTGTAGTAAGGATAACCCCAGGATCTCCCTAGTTTTACACACCACCCACATCAGTACATTTGATAATGTTACGTCGATCTGCATTGTGCATGAGGGGAAATACATATACATGTGATTCTAATCAGTGTCTATGATTCAATGAACTGAGTGAAAATCAGCCATTGCTTTCCAAAGCATTTTTCTCCCGTGATAAAGTGTAGTGATCATGTACTCCAGCCACTGGCAAGTATCAAGAACCTCTAAAATATAGCATGTGCATTATCAAGCAAAAACAATCTGAAGAAGGAGCCATTTAAATTGTGATTGTAAAACATTTATTTCCTCAAACGTTGCTTACATATTGTTGGTAAGATATCTGACTGCTTTTCCCACCAGAAGACCTAAAGAAGATTCTAAAAAAATGGTGCATTCTATTTGCTACGCATCTCTCCACTAACTTAAGGCTGGATTGTAACAAATATACACACTGGGGAGTGTGGGGTATTAAAAACTAGTTAAAAATGACAAACTATTGTTTTAAGTGTGAGGGATTTCCCAATCCTGCTTGCAGGCTGGGGGTCTCTAAGAAAAGCCATATGATCTGAGTTATCTGAGTCGGTCAGCAGACAATCAGTCTGAAAAGAGCCAGTGTAAAGCAAGCAGGCATGAGTTGTGCCTCACTGTCTTAGGGAGCAGCCTGTTTTCTCTCTCTGTGTGTTTTTAGACTTTCGTATGTTATCGTTCTGAATTCTCAGAAATAAAGTGGTGTTACATTGTAACCTTTCAGCAATAGTACTTATGCTATTATCTAATTTTCTGTGTGTATGCTGTGAACATAACAGGAATCAGTTGCGCACTCAACTAGTTCCATTTAGTATCATTGGAAGTAAGGAGTTTGCAATCTAGCCCTTAAAAGGGAACAGCATGGCACAAAAGCCTCTGCAATGTTTCAAAATTTTAATTATATCATGACTGTTTAATTGTATTCCATAAACCTTATTCTATTTTGCATTCAGATACCATCTTGAATCCAAAAATCTCAAAAGATGATGCAAACATTAAGTATAATTCACAACATCCCTGGCATGTAGGTCTTATAAGTAGTATACGGATTTTACAGATGGAGAAACACAGGCAGAGAGCTAGGTTTAAGTGACTCCCCAGGATCACAGAGAGAATTGGTAGGAGAGCTGAGAGTAGAACCCAGAAAGTCTAGGTCTCGGTTCCCAAATGTTGCCACTAGAAACTGTTCATCCCTGAACATAAATATTGTTTAATATTTTGCAGAAATATAATTCAATACCTTACCTTTTACATGTTTCACTATTTAGTTAGATGCTTTTTATCCAATGACATTTTTACAAGAAAAATGTATTTGTCAGAACATTTGAAATCAGATACAGAATTATTTGAGACAGGAATATACTAGGCCTGATCCAAAGATCATCAACTTCAATGGACTTGGGAACAGGTCCTAAGATGCTACAGGAAGCATTCAGATACTTCTGGGGGTGCTATAGAAAACCTCACGATCAAGGATGATAGCTAGAATTTGGATTGCTTACCTATTCAGAGTGCAATACAAATTCTGCCAGAGTTCAAGGGTTTTCAACTCATTACATCCTCTAGCAAACTCAGTCCACAGCATAATACTTGTACATATATAAATGTGTTGGCAGTAATATGCTTAAAAAGAGGATCAGGAAAAAGCTAACATTGACTGAATTAAATTTTTTTGCCCCTAGAGAATGGTCCTGCTAGAATAAGTTTAAGGTCATTGGCAGGGCAGACCATGTAACTGTAAAGTTTACATTGCAGATATCTTCCCTGGTTTGTCCTATAGCTATAGAAGTGGCTTTAATTTCAGGCTGTCCAATACCCCTATAATTCTGTGAACAAGAAATATAGGCAATTAATCAGAAGAACAGTGCTCTGAAAAACGGACGTTGTGTTTATATGAAATCCTGCATACCTTTCCCCTTAATGATTTAAAACAACAATCAAAATTGAGTCCACCAGACATGCTACTGTTCTTTAAAAGTAAGGGTCAACATTAAAAAGATCCATTTAATCTAAGTGTGGAGTGTTTGTGTTTTTCTTCATAGACTTTAGGAATTTAAACTCAAGGAAAACACTTAAAAATGATTTTTATAAGGGGTGGCAATTGTGTGTGGGGGATGGAGGGCTTTACTATATTTTAATTCACTTGATCTTTGACTCATTGGTTCTGAGATAATTAATATCATCCTGAACAAAAGGATTCCCATTCAGAATCTGATATTACACCATGTGTAAGCAATAAGGAAACCCTTCATCTGCCTTTAATTTCTTATCTGTGTAACTGAATGATTAATATTGGCAAGTCTTGCTTCTCTATTTTAAAAGATAGTTTTAGTATTTTAAATTATGTTCAGTTATAGGATATTTATAAATATTAGAGTACTCTTATCTTATAGCCATATCATCCTGTAAGTGCTAAAACTGCTGTAAACTGGTAGATCAGTGTTTGGAAGAGAGACCTCCAACTACACCAAGGTAATACAAGTAGGAGGGCTGATGATCAGTAGATTGTACTGGGCGTCTTGTTAGTGGGCACTTGGTTGAGAGATGAACTCAAGCCCCCCAAGCACTGTAATCTCAAAAAAATTCCATTTTTAATTGTTAGGAGAGTCGGAGAATTAAACATAATATCCTGGCCAAATTCTTTGGTAATTACATTCTGCCTAACCAACCCCCTTGCATTTCCAATTAGAAAAAGTATTCTTCGTTTCTTGTCCTTAACGGTTGTGGTACATGTACAGGAGTAGCATGAACCATTTGAAAAGGTAACATTTACCACAGTTATCACAGATATTGTTGATTCTAAGTGTAGGCAGAAAATGGGGTAGCTCAGATACTGATGTGCAATAGGTATTGATAAATACTGTCTTTTTAATAGCAACTGCTCCACGAGTTGCCACATTTCATCCCAGAAGCAAGTGCATTTCTGCAATGGATTAAGTGACCCATTTGTAGTATACAGTCTACCCATTTATAGCATCTAGTTAATTTCAATGGGACTACTCACAGAGTAAACTGCCACTCACCAAAAGGAAGGAGGGCAGAATCAGGCCCTACATTTGTAAAGCACTCTGGGATAAAAGGCACTATATATAAACCTATTACCATGATATTTTTAAACATTTCTTTCCAGCCTTTTAAAACAGTTGGTAGCTTGAGAAGAGATTTAGTGTTGTCATTCACAGTGGGTTTTATAAATGACAATATTTCTAATGTACGATGTACATACACACACATTAAAAGCATCCTCCTTGCCAGGACAAAAGGCCCCTGGAATTAGATATAGCCTAGGAGGAGTTATAGGACAATGGTAATAAAAAAAAAACTCAGACAGGAGGACATCTTTGTATTGTTAACTGAATAAGTATGACAAGAACAGAGCGGCTTAAAAATCTCCTTTCAAGTGCTGCTTGCTTTCCTGACCCTGCCCTTTTCTTATTGGTATAATATTTATGGTCTGTGCATCTTAGCTCTTCTGTTGAGAGTCTCCCACTGATTCACAGACCAGGTGCTGTGTAGGTGGGTGCTGTGTGGGTTTCCCCTCTGCTCTACTAGGATGCCTGAACTATGATAGCTAAACATCATGTTCAGTCAGGCCTGTGCTTCCTTTGAGCCAAGATTGACAATCTGTGCCAAATTGTGGCAACAGTCTGGGATCATAAACCTTTTCTAAACTTATAAACTTTTGCAAACGTCTGATTGTATAAATAGTGCATATCTGTGCATGGAAAAAAATCTCTTTAAGGATCATTAATATAGTCAAGCAAACTTAAAACCCATTTACCCGAATGCTATTAAACATACTTGGGGCCCAGTTTTCATCTCACACCAGTTACACACTGATTTAACTCCATGACTCCTGAACTACACCAGTATAACAGAGCAAAACCTGGTTGTTCCGTTCCCTTTCCTCCCCTCCGCTGCCTAATTTTTGTTATAATTTACCATTTACATAGCTTCAACAATATGCTATGATCTTCCCCCAAGGAAAAGGGTATGTCCTACACTCCCAGCACAATCCCCTCCAAAGCGCCACAACACTCCCTACTCAGGCCTGTGGCTAATAAACACCCACCCACACTTAGGAAATCTACTTTGTAACTTGTAATTAGACCAGAGATTTCTGTTTGCAGGGGTCCATCTGAGCCTTTTTATTCTCCTCCCTGATTTCAATTTTCATAGGTTTTCAGCCACTTGCAATTTGAATCTGGGAGTAAAAACAAATGCAGAAACAAAAAGTGAAATTCAGGTGAGATCAGGGAGTTCATTTGGTTACCGACCCACATAACCAACTAGTCCAGGTTGACTCAAAACTCATTGTAATAGCTTTCCGCAAAACCAAGTACATGTGTTCTAAAGTTTTATCAAACATATCTGTATATCAGGTTTGTGATCAAACTCATGGCCAGTCAGGTAATACTTGGTGATAGAACAGTCTGCAACCAATGCATAGAATCCCAGGGTGTAAATTTGTAAAAGGATTTAATGAATAAAGTGTTATTTGTATTAAAATTCCATAATGAGTCCCAAAAACAGAACCTAAAGAGAATTACAGGGTATGTATTGTATATGTGGCTTCTCCTTTTTAATTTCCCTTATCAAGAAAGAATATCCAGAATTACGTATTTTTTTTACCTTGGGCTAATATATTGATGATATCTTCTTTGGCAATAGAAAAGACCACAGACTTTGCTGTGAGACTCCATTTTATGCCAAGTGGAGGGTGTTGATTGGCCAAAACCTTATGGGGTGGGGCTGAGGGACTATAAAATGGTCTCTAAGCACACACCTCTCTCTTTCCAGTTTGTGTGCTCCATTTAGTCAGGAGTCTGTTCTAGCTTGGAGGGCCTCATTCTAACTAGGGGATTTTGTATACTGCAGATTGGGAGTGTGGTATAGCTCTGAATATTGCTCCAGCTTGGAGGTTTAGGCTAGATAGTAGCTTGTTTTAGCTTTTAGAGGTTACTCGACTCCCAAGAACCTATTCTAATCTTGGAAACTTAGTTTGAATTAGGAATTCCATCTGGAATAAGACTGAGAGCTGGAAGGTTTTGATTTAGAGGCCCTTTTGCCTTAAAGGTGGATTTGTAAAACGGTGTTTCTTCTTTATGAAGCTGCTATTGAAATAATCATGTTTCTTCAGAATCTCTTTATTTCCAGTAGGCTCCTGACCTCTTCTGCTCTTTTCCTTTCCACTTTTAGTAGACTATTATCTAGAGTCTACAATACAGACTACAGTGTGATAACTGGCTTCAAGCTTCAGTATCAGAGGTTCACGTACATCCAGCCATGATCTCTTCTGTGGCAATGGATTGCAATGCAGAGCCATTAGACTCAATGAATGGATGAAGGTTCAATGGACCTTTTTGAGACACCCCTGAGAAAGGGGTCATGCATAAATGCACTGCTGCCATGAGAAGCATTGGAAGGCATTGTGCCCTGAAGCACAATTCTTCAGGTGGTCCCCTATTCTGCTGGGAGGAAAGGACTGAGCAGTAAGTTGTTGCAGGTCTTAAAAGGGAATAGCATACTAGCCTCCATATACATCCAGCCAGCTCTGGGAGGAGGTAGAGTACTTCACATCACTCAGCTACGATCTGAGCAGTTGCACAAGGGTGCATGGGAGTCTTATTCCTCTATGTGGCACATTGAACCAGGGCACAGTCTAGCTCAGACAGAAGGAACAGACTGGTGGTTGTAAAGGAGGCAGCTTCTTTTTACACACTATTGTCCGATAAACACAGCATTAGAGTGGGAGGAAAGGGCCTACAGGAAGAAGTCTCTGAGGGTGTTCTGGGCAGCATTAGCTTGTTTGCCAGTACTGATGCCACTAGGGTCAGAGAATGGAGATGAGGGGGTTAGAAATTCTGCTATTGTGATTCTCTGGTGGGCTAAGCTTGCGGGGAGTGTTGCCCTCCTGATCTTTGTGTTTGAATTTAGCATCATGTGCTCTCTTCAGTCATGCCCTGTAATGCATGCATAACATAACAGCATGTTACATTCAAAAATGAGAGGCAGCCAGAATCACCTATCATTCCCACCCAAGTCCTGTTCTCAAGGACCCACTCTTCTCCAGCTGTGACCCCACCCTTTCATGCCAATGCATCTGTGAGTTGAAATTCTGTTGAACCCTGGGCTTCCTTATAGCCATTGATCCACAGATCCTGTGATTTAGTGCATTATAGATACAGATGTGCAATGTTTGGGCCAGAACTTTTCAGGAGTGGTCAGAGCTGAGTTTTTGATCTGGCTCCATCTGTTTTTTTTAACTACTTTTTTGGTGCCCCTATCATTTCTGCACCCAATTTTCCCTGTAATTAGCTGTGAAATTCCAAGACTCTCTATCACGAATTAAATTCACGCAGTATATATTTGCCAGCGCATGCAGTGTTTATTTTTAAACAGTGCCAAAAGTGTTTATAGATAGAAACAACAGGACAACCCATAATTAAATAACTGTTTCTGCTACATCTGCTATTTAGCAACTTGAAGGAAAATAATTTCCCAAGCACAAACAGGAATGGTCAAGAAAGCTCTCAAGTTTTGGGCCCATTATTACCATATAAAACAACATATTAGTTGCTTAGCTACCAATCATAAAAGGAGCCCAATTAAAAATGAAAGGATCTTAACTAGCTGCACAGAATATAAAAGTGAAAAGTTAAAAGCTGTCAGGTGGTTAGTGGAGAGAATACCGAACAGTGATTGACAAACTGGGCTTTGCTCTGCTTCAAATTTGGCTTTGATTCAATAAATGATTGACACGCTCGTGTCGTCTGAAATAGTGTATTGTGCTTTGGAGAGGCTATTTAGCAGCCCGTTGATTGACAAGTTGCTAAAATTGTCCCATGGACAGAGGTAACCAAACAGAGCTATATTTTGACAGGTAATTTTTTTTACCTGCATTTACTATACAGTTTGTATGAAAAGCAGAAGTAGATGGAGGCCCACAAAAGTGTCAATCACTTTCCACAAAAATGTCTCCATTCTTAATATTGTTTCGCAGAATTAGAATACTCTGATCCCATAAAAGTCTTTTGCTTTTTATGGGAGATATTTTTTTTTAATTGAGCTGATCAAACTTTTTGAAAAATATGGACGATGTACCCTCAAATCTCAGGAGTATCTATCCTATAAGAAGGGTGCTCTGCTACCTGCACAAAGCAATAAAGGATTATGTCATGCAAAGTATATTCCCAAACTAACCCTAGAGTAGGTTAGCACAACTAAAATCACAAACTGTGCACTCATCAGTTCTGATCAGCTTAGTAGGATGAGATCAGTTGGATCTGGAGTGTTGAGGATTCAGTAGATGTCACTTGCATTGTTTCCTCTAAAACATTTCTGAACCTGTACGTGATGGTAGAAGTAACTTTGCCATGAGAGAGATAGATACAGCAGTGACAAGTCCCTCATAAATGGCTGTTGCTTTTTGAAGAGACGTAGGGTATGTCTACATGGTATGTCTCGTGGGCTTGGGCTGCAGGTCGTTCAAGCTTGGGTTGCAGCCTGGGCTCAGGGACCCTTTCCTTTATGGGATTCCAGTGCTCAGACTTCAAGCCCAAATGTGTACACAGCAGTTTTACAAACCCACAGCCTGAGTCATGTGAGCCCAAGTCAGCTGACGCAGGCCAGCTGCATGTGTTTAACTACAGTGTAGACATACCCATAGAAGACTTGACTGCCCATGCCCATTAAAAATGCCCTCAAATTTTTTTTGCAGGCATAAGGGCATTACCCCTAATGTTTTGGCCCAAAGCCTTGTTTGGATGACGACAGTCTGTGTCTGTTTTATTGGGTAAGGTATTCTTTACTTCCTGTTCTAAACTGTCATGTGCTATTGTGATGTGCTGTTACATAGCTGCTGCACTCCACCCCAGAGGAAGCTGCACTTTAGTAGAGGGTCAACGTGATAGATGTAAATAATACAGAGAATTGTCATTCAAAGAATCAATTAATGAAGTTTGCAACATGTTTTTTTTTATTTCCATGTTGATGAAATAGTGGCCCTATTTGTCAATATATTGCTGCCATCTTTATTTTCTGCATAAAATGCCTCAATTTTCTCATAAGGTGGCACTCTTATGTTTTTCCTCATCACCATTTTTGTAATGGGACTGCTCAGTGCACCAGAAACACACAGAAACAGTCTTACAGGACTGCAGGCTAGGAATATGTTGCTTCATTCAACTATATAACAGATGGGGGGAGGAGGGAACTTCCACTAACTAAATAGAAAGTAAGGGTCCACCCCATAATACTCTGAGGAACCCAGTTAACCCCTTAATGACCACTTTCCTACAGAAATGTTCTCCAAAAATGCAAGATTATTATTAAATTTATGATTCACAACCCCGCAATGACAGACATAAGAAACTTATAGATTTCATGGGATTGGTTCTGATCACACTTACACTAGTATAAATCAGGAGTAACTCCATTTAAACCAATAGAATTCCAAATTGGCATAGGTGAGAGCAGATTCAGGCCTTACGCAAACAGCAGGTATTGTATAACTGCTGCAGTGCCTTTATACCTCAAGCCACTGGAATTCTGCCTTTTGTGTTCATTATAAAGGTTTCATTATAAAGGTTTCCATTTGCCACTGTCAGAGGCCACTCCCTCTTTCACATGATATGTCTGTTATTTGCCAGCATTGTTAGCAGCTATTTGGTTTGTTTATGGCTGTGAGAGAGAGACAGTAGCAAACACCCCTGGCATGTTGGGAATTGAAAATAGGCCAAATTTTATTTACATGGGATATGGTTGAAGGAGCAGTCATTAGAGAGACAATCCATTGCAGTTAGGAATCCTGAAATGCGACCATAGTTCTTCATATGTGGGGTGAGGCGTTGTAGGGCTTAATTAATTAGCCCTTTAAACGTGTTTTGAGATCCTTGGATGGGTGGGACTGTAAAAATACAATTATTGTCACTGTCTTCAATGCGGCTGTTCAGGGGGCTAGTCAGAGCCCATAGCTTGTGCAGTAGATTGTGTTGACTGACACTACCTATAGACAGGCTTTATAGTGGACTGTAAATTTGCTTATCCAAAGCTTACTACATGATGACCATAATCATGAATAGATGTAGGGAGCAGCATTATATAGAACTCCTACCTGATGTGAGGCCATAGATCACTGGAAGGATGTTCTCATAAACAAAGAAATGGAAGCTATGGCACCCTTGTCCTCCACTGTAGACTATTAGGAAATAACACATTTTATCTTCATTGTTCAACTCTGCCTCTCTTCTTTCTCCATCCTCTAGGGCTTGGTAGCCACCCGTCGTGCTTCAGAACAATGAGGATACAAGAACTGGTTCAGTCATTTTGGGTAATTTCTTTGGGAAGTGGACATTACTGAGGGTCATATCCGCAGCAGGTATAAATCAGTGTATCATCATTGAAGCCCATAGAGCTACAAAAATTTACACCAGTAGAGGATCTGACATTCATGATTGCTTGGAGTTAAAGGCCACTTGGACTACCCATGCACACGTAGGCCCAGATTGTCAAAGGTATTTAGGCTCCTAACTTCTATTGAAATCAGTGGACGTTGGAAGCCTACCTCTGAAGATCTGGGCCTAAGGTACTACTTGTCAGGTGTCCATTTGTAATGGAGATTTGATCCTGGCTTTTCTGTGGGAAGTAAAATGGATAGTGATTGAGTCAGAGAACTGGGAGTCAGGATTTGTATTCATGCTCTGCTGCTTGTTAATTGCCAGTCAGCAATCTTTTGGCCAACTGTACTTGAGTTTGCCCTTTTATAAAATTTATAAAATTCCATCACAGCAGTATTGCAAGGTTTAATTTACTTGGATATGAGATATTTGGATGAAAACAAGAATTAATTCAGGGAAGTCCAGTGGCCTGCATTATAGAGGAAGTCAGACTAGATGATCACAATCATCTCTTCTGGCCTCTTAATCTGTGAACCTCTGAAAACAGCTCTAGAAGTGCAGTTGTTTCTATTGAATTCAGTGGGGTTATCCAGGGGCAGAATTTTGCCAAAGGTTTGTTCTGCCATAGAATGAAAACATTTCCTTCAAAGAAAGTGGCCCTTGTCCACTCCACCTCTTCCCCCAAATGTCCCTGAAGCTTCTCACTAGAGAAGAATGTCTCAAAAGAGATTATTGCTGTTTCCTTATTTAAAACAGACTTTGTCTCTTGCTACAACAATAGATTTTCAAAAAAGTTACATTTCAATTAAAATCACATTAAATGTTTTGTTCCTTTTGAGGGCATTAGTATTTCAGTTAAGGTTTCTCTGTGTTGTTTACTTACCTAATGTGCTTTGTATGTGTAAACTGTACTTGTCCATATATCTTTTCTTGACATATCAAAAAACAAAAAATCCCATGGCTCAGTGGGTGACATGGTGTGGCAAAGTTGAGAATTTCAGATTCTTAGAGTATTTAGCAGCTCACCTTTCTCACAACCATTATCATAGGATATTAAATGCATTAGAGAGTAACAACATAATTTTAGCCAAAAACCTCTCACATATAAATAATTCCAATAGCCAGTATAATTCTCTACTCTAACTATAAATAATAGTAATAATAAATAATAATAGCAATAAAAGAAAGAAGAGGCTTACTCTGCACAAGAACAATTCATTTATGCTGTAATGGATAGTATATGTCCCAATACCATGGTGATTCTGTGCTTTATAATTAAATTACTCAGATAGCTAGGAGGATTTGCTTACTTCTCCACATCAGCAGTGTTAGAGCTATTTTTATAAGTAATTTCTGCCCTGAAAATCTATACCTTAGCTCTGCACTATATTCAGGACTAGCAGCTGGGTGACATTTATTCCACCCAGTTCAAAGTCTCCTGCAGATGTTTATCTGGTTTCATCAACTCCGTAATATATTTTCCTAGTTTATTGGCTTTCTCTTTTTTGGATGGCCCTTTCAATCTTTGATCGAATGAGAGAAATACGTTAGCAAAGAGGCCCTAGTAACACAATTACTGGTCCTTGTGAGTGGCCTCACATCTTCTGCTCCCACCTGGCTATTCAGTGCATCCAGCTGTTTGGCCTCTGTAAGTGTCATGCTCTCTGTGGGAAAACTGCTTCTTCTTTTCTCCTTTGTTGCCTTTCTGAGGAGATGCAACCTCACTCCTCTGGTTACGGACAGGCTCACAAGCAGGACTGTGGACAGCTTATGGACACAGGATTCTCTCACTAAATATGACTTTTAGGAACAAAAGGCCAGACTCATCCCTGGTGTAACTCTAGTCACATCGATGGAGTTGCACCAGAAATCAGTCTGGCTCAAGGTACTCACAGCCTGTGGACCTCAGACTGGTCCAGGGGAACATGTGTCTCAGAGGTCCTGTGAGCATGGACATACACTTTTTCAGTTTTGTTTGTTTGTTTTGTTTTTGTCAAAACCTCCCCCAAAAATACAGTTTTCAGTTTTTTGATGAAAATTAAAAAATAATTGTTTTCAGCAAAACATATTTAAGTGGGAGGGGAACCATTTAGCAGACAGTTTTAATTAATTGTTATTATTTAGAAGATATCAACAATGTTCTTGGCATTTTGCTGACAAATGAGATGACATCTTTACCCTAATGAGCATGCAGTATAAGGGCTTGATCCAAAATTCACTGAATCAGAACATTGGGTGGTTTTAGAGCAGGCTCTACTTCAGACATAGAAAAAAGAGATCAGACCAATTAATACAGGATATGTCAATATGATTGAGGGATGTTAAAATGTGGCAATGCTTATTTCAGAAGTTGTTTGCAGTGTTGTTGTAGCTGTGTTGGTCCCAGGACATTGGAGAGATAAGATGGGTGAGGAAATATCTTTTATTGGACCAACTTCTGTCCAACAGAAGACAGACAAACTTTCAAGCTCACGTAGATCCTGAAGAAGAACTCTGTGTAAGCTTGAAAGCTTGTTGGGCCAGTAACAGATATTAACTTACCCACCTTGTCTCTCTATTTCTGACGTATGTTTTTAAAAGATATTTGTGCAATTTAAAACAAGAAAAATCTTACCCCTAAACTGAGTTCTTCCAAGTCAAGTTTCAGCTTGGAGTACATTTTTGAGGTGGAATTATAAATGCAGTAAAAGGGTTGTGATAGTAAAAAAATACATGGTGACCCTTATGTATAGTCCTGAGTGATACTTTAGCTGATGATATTGTAATGAAAGATAAACCACAGATGCAAGGGCTGAAGGAGGTAGCTGCAGCTAGAGCTGTGCTAATCACTGTTTTAAATTCTCATTACTTGGACATGAAAAAGATTCCTTTTGCAGTTAGATTAAAGTTCAAACTGAAATGACTTCTTTGCCACCAAAGGGTGAATCCTTCAGGTAAAGATTAGGTGGCAAAGGGCTTTGGAAATGCTGCCTGCTGTTACAATAGGCATAAATTATTAGCAGTATCAGGATTTCATCCCATAGAGTGAAAGTCGCCTGTCTCCACACAATGCTGGTGCAATTGAGCTTTGTGCAGGCAACTGCCTGGAAGGAAGGGAATGGAATTTACCACCAAGGCTGCTATTCCAGCCTAGGGTAGGAATAGAGGCAGCTGTCCATCTGCTTCCCTTAAATGTGTCTTCTGGACCCTGGGATGCATGTAAGCAAAGCTCTAGTGACATTTCTCGGAGTCCAACTGAAATGCTCCCCTCATTGTGTGGTGTCCATGGAGTCACAGTCACTCCACCTGTGTCCGTCTGCCAGGAGTCAGTCCTACATGGGCCCTCAGGAACTGAGTGACGGCCAGTCAGGATGTGTTATGTAAGTGTGTATAAAAGCCTTCCAGACTGGAAAAATGTATATGTAGTTACCACCATTGCACCCAGCACTGTAATAGGACCCGATTGTGATACCCTTACTCACAAAGAGTAGGGTGCTACATATTAAATATTCCCACTGACATCAGTGTGACTACATATGATATAAGCTAGTATCTGAGGTGAGCAAGGGTGCCACAGTGTGGCTTTTAATTTGCATCTGAAAATGACCATGTAGACCTGGAACTGGTCATTGCCACGCACAATTACCACTACTATGCATAAATGAGTTATGCAGTTGTGTGCATTCTTTTGAGAAATCAGGCCAAAATCTCATTACAACAGAAGGACATCTTAGGAACGTAGAATTTGCCATCCCTGATCGGACTACTGTCAAATCTGTCAAATCCGTATCCAACAAAAGAAGGGGAAAACCTCCAATAATGCATCCAGTATATCGCCATAAATTAGGAAAGAAAAAATCTTCCTGACCCCTTTAGGGATTCACATTATGCCCTGAAGCATGAAATTGGATTATTTTTCTTTGAGCATGCATAACTGCTACTGCCATAACTGGTCATAACATCTTGCCTGTACAGGAAAGAGAAATATTATTCTGTAACGTAATAAAAATAGATATAATTCAATAGTGCTTCAGAATCAATTGCCACATTTCCAAGGTAAACATTAAACACCCATTAAAACTATTCCATCAGATAAGCCAAGATAGCATCCGGTGCTATCTGTTCATTTTATTCTCCTAACTTTCATTGCTAAGTGTGCAAAAATGCTTTCAGCAAATATTATGGTTTCTTTCTGTGTTGAGAGAGATGCTAAATGACCTTCTCCAACTTCGTTATAAACAACAGAAGGAGTGAGTCCACAGATGCTACGCAGTGTCAGGTCTATTCAAAATTATAAACGGATTCTGGCCAGTGTATAAAAATGGACACCAGATTTTGCTTGCTTTTTCCCTCTTCTTCATAATCCCATCCTAGTTCCCTCTTGAAAGGCATTCTGTTCTATCAGCCATAATGACATCTGCTGGTGGAGACAGGAAGCCATAAATCTGTAGGTTTCCTCTCAACCAAGCCTTGTTAATGCTCCCATTTATCACTGAGGATAAGGTGCCATCTCACTAGTGCTGTGCTCAGAAGTCCATCTTCTCAATTTCCCTTTCCCTAGGGAGTAACCATTTAAAACAGTGACTTTCTCATCTTACATCTTGTGACCTAAAAAGTCACTGCAGATGCAAATACCATACCCAGTTTGTAGCACTTGGATGTAAGCCATTGCCTGTGGAGAACAATAGCCTCTACTTGCTGATCCAAGACTACACCAAATCATTGCTTTAGTTAAACCTCGTGTTTGTGCCTTTTAAAGTACTACATAAGCAGTGGACTCTGGGTGAGAGAGAAATTCAAAACAGAGTGGATTCTTCCCCAAAATATTGCTTATCAAAATGTAAAGAAATGACAAAATAGGCAGTAAATAGTGACTTGCTGTTAAAAAGCTTTTAATACAATATTCCTTTAAAGAGACACAGGAGAAGTAAGCAAAATACTCTGATCAGATACATAATGTCTTTCATCTCAGATGCATGACCAGGAGAAGATGGGGCTAGAAAGGGGTGATAAGAACTCCTCAGATGTGGAACTGAGGCACAAAACTTTAAGTGCTCAAGGGCACAAATTCAGCCAGTGTGAATGGTGAAAACAGAATCCTGGTTCCCTGAGTCATATTCCACTGCTTGAACCAGTAGAATAACTTTCAATGCTTCATCCTATGAGTAATATAATGTGAGACCCGTCTTCAAGGGAAAATAAAAATATGGCTGCATGTTGGATTCTCCAGCATCTTACATCCTGCGTTTACACTGGTGCAAAGTGAATGCAGACTCGACCAAGTCATTCTCACACATGGCAGCATAGTACACTGGCTGAGCACAGATGTAAGTGGCTAGGCGAGATGTAAGGCCGCCGGGAGAATCAGGCCCATTATCTTAGAGTTAAGTAATATTTTGACTGACTGGCCACGGGTCATGAGTGCTGCTTTCCTACCATTTCAGTTATGAAAGAGTTGTGCTATAGGGAAGCGGAAAAATTAGCACATTGCAGTAGCTCTGAGTTTTTTCATTGTTTAAACTAGGCATTTATTTGTAACATGAATATTTTAAACTGCTGATAAAAAGATTTCCAGAGCATTAAGGGGGACGGTGGCAAATTAAATTAAGGGGACATTTTCATAGACATAAAATCATATTTGGTCACTAAATACAAAGGTCGTTTCGGGGCTTTCCTTTAGGAAACTCATTACCTTCCTGAACAGCAGGGCTGGCATTTCCAGTGTCCACTGAATACGAGTTATCATTGAGCAACCAATGGTAATGCAGCTTAAAGGATCCTAAAGTAAGAGATTAGTTTTTGTGGGATATTAATGACTCACGCTGGAGCATATAGAAATCAAGGCGAAAATACAAACAAACAAAACCCCTATTATTGATATGCCCCATGATAAAATATAGGTATTAAACTACAGTGAAATCCACTTATAAGAATTACTGTTAAAAGAATAAGAATCTATTCTCTGTGTCCCAAACCATTTTAAAAGACTGCATGGTGTTAACAGCGGCTATTATAAAAGAGAGACTGTGAAACGAATAAACCAGACATGCTTTCATGTATCAGATTCATTGTTTGAAATTCTTCAGTGCCCTTCTGTCCCCACCCTGACCATGGTTTGGAAGTTGTCTAACAAGAGCAGGCTGTGATTTACACCCAAATTGTGAGGATGGGGGGGGGGGGGGGGGGGGGAAGGGAGGGAATGTTGGGTGGGGACAGATTACAGGATCCACAAACCCAGAATAAAGAGAGTGAATTAGAATAGTGCTGGGCCAACTCTGTTTTTAGGATCACTGTTTTTCTTGGTACGTACTCATTATTTTTATTAATTATTATTATTAGAAATGAACTCTAAACAAAACCCTGGACCACTCCTGGACTTTTGGAAAGTTTATATCTGAATCTGAACAATGAGTCCTGGACCCGTCTCTAATTATTATTGTTACTATTGCGCTTGTTAGCTTTAAAAGAGTCATTGGAAACTAATGTAAGAATATAACACTTATTAAAAGCCTTAATTCTTCACTGCCTTGTATCTTGTGTAGGCATTTACACCCATTCTTGTGTTCTGGGAGCACACCCACCTAATATTCTGATTTGGTACACCCCCCACTACCACACTGATCTGGATGGAGTTTTACACACACACTTTACACTAGTGTAAACCAGTGTTTTTCGACCTTTCTAGACTTCTGTACCCCTTTCAGGATTCTGATTTGTCTTGCGTACCCCAAGTTTCACCTCACTTAAAAACTAGCTGCTTACAAAATCAGACATAAAAATATAAAAGTGTCACAGCACATTATTACTGGCATTGCTTACTTATTTTATCTTTATGGAATTTTAGTTTGTGCTGACTTTGCTAGTGCTTTTTATGTAGCCTGTTGTAAAACTAGGCATATATCTAGATGAGTTGATGTACCCCCTGGAAGACCTGTGTGTACCCCCAGTGGTACGTGTACCCTTGGTTGAGAACCACTGGTGTAAACGACTACATAAAGGTGCAGGATGCTGGAAAATGCTGCATAATATTTTGTTTAATACTTTATTCTTATATCATTTCCCCAGTGTAGCTAAATGTCACCTCTTCTAAAGGTCCCAGGCTGGTTCTTCTAATGCCAGGAGTTCCCCATTAATATACTTGCCAATATACCAATGTGTGACACAGTTTGCTTTTTACACAGCTTTCTTCACACAAAAGACTTTCCAGAGGGAGAGGGTGGGCTGGGGGCAGAGAAAAGGAACAAAGCTTCACAGAGTTTGTGTACAGCTGTAGCTTGCACCTACCACTTTAGCAAGTCAGTCATCAGTGGGAACTTGTCAGCAACCTAGTTTCAAAAGTGAGACTAAAGAGAGAACTTTATCATGTATCCTCCTTCCTAAAAGGGGGGGGGGAGAAAATCTAGAGGAAATGACAGGATTTCCAAATAATCAAAGCGAGAGGTTTAATACAAGACTACAGAAAAGCAGGGCGCCTCTGAAAGTGCCCTGATCAGAAACGAGCCGGGGTCAGAAACTTCACTGATCAGAAACTTACTTGGGCATGAACAAGACTGGAAAACTTTAGGGGAGGTGGGTACAGGTAGGCTGACTGGCACTCAGGAGCTCCAGGGGCTGGGTTTGTCGGTGTCTCTGTGCATACGTTTCTTTTTTGCTTGGGATCAGCAAGCCCTGTCTCTTTAATAAACTGACTGCCTTCTGTCTGCTTGGAGTAAATTTCATCCTGTCATCAGGTCGCGGAGGAGGAGTTTGTTAATGTTCAGTTTGCTCAGTGGATCGATGTTTGCTGGCATCGCCTCGCCCTGCCTGTGTATGTGTGTGTGTGTGTGTGTATGTGTGTGAATACCAGATTTCCTTCCATCCAAAGCCTCTCTGTCCTCTTCCATATCACTCACAGCCTGGCATCTGACAGCAACAAACCTGCAGCTTTCTGCACACACACACACGCACACACACACACGCACCAATCCGCCATACAGATCTACCAGGAGGAGGAAAGGAGAGGAAAGGGAGGAAGCAGCAAGCCCCACAATCTTTCCAGAGCTGCCTTTTTAATATATACATGTCTATTTTGTTATTTATTTATTACTATTTTCTGGCACTGTGGGTTCCTGTCATTTGCTCCTGATCTTGGATGTTTGACTCAAAGCAAAGCAAGTGTTGCAACAGTTAAATAATAACCTAGATCTCTGTAAAATAAAATAAAAACCAAACGGGTTCCTATCAGTTAAGTGCAAAGAAGGGGGGGGAGGCTTGGCTGGAGGGGGTGTTGGGGGAACCAGCTGAGAGAGAGCCAGAGAAAGCTAGAGAAACAAGTCACACGAGCTTCCCAGGGTTCTTGGATCTGGGGGCAGAAGTGAGATTGGAGAAAGTAGAGCGATGCCAAGGAGGAAACAGCAGGCACCCAAGCGGGCTGCAGGTAAGGAGAAGCCATCCACTTACACAGCCTCTGTGTCTCTTCACTTCTTTGAATCCTAACCTCCTCTTTTTTATTACTATCATTTAGGGTCACCCGTGATTTTCTGAGCCGGATCTGCCCCCCTCCCTCCCCCGCCCCCGTAACTCTAACAATATTGAATCAGTTTCTTTCCTTATTGCCAGGAAGATCTTTACTCTGAAATTGACGATCCGTGTGATGTTCCCCTCCACCCGCCTGTGTCTAGTGAACCCTCTTCTTTTTCTCTCTTCTCCACTCCAACTCGTGTTCTTTAGCTGTAATCCTTTCCTTGTTAAACTTCCCCCCACCCCAACTTTCTTCCACTCGATTTCCCTTCTCCCTCCTCCCCACTCGCCCCCTCCTTTGATGGTTCTTGCATTGCTTCCTTATTCGCCTTTTTTTTTTTTTTTGGATGGTAGTTTTGTTTTTAAATGCACGTTCGGTATTTTTAAAATATTGTCTTTCGCCCTGTTTCTGGTGCAATTCTGGACGTGTGTGTGTATGTGTGTGTGTGCGCGCGCGCCTGAAATAGTACAGGGACTGTCTCTGTTGATGAACCCGGTGGTGAAGTTCAGCCTTTGATCATCGGTGGTGAAAACTGCAACAGGAAATAAAATTAAACATTCTGACTGTTAGAAGACAATCCACATTTTCAAATCAAATTCCTCTTTTGTGTTGCCCCCGGGGTTACACATTCGCAAATGCCAAGTGGGGTTTGCAAATATTTTGTAAAGAGGAAAATAGTTTGCAACTTTGGAAGTGGTTTTTTTTTTTTTTATTTGTGGAGAGATTTGTGTTGTTTTTTTAATTTTTCAAGCCAGGAAAAAGAAACAGACCAATGGGCCTGTACAGTAAATCTCTTCAAAGAGTTTTCTTTTAGGCTGCTTAATTGCTTTATATTATTTAAATTGTGTTCTGGGGCTTTGTTTCTGGGAAGTGCAATATGGAAGTTCATTTTTCTTCTGCCAGACCCACCCACTGAAAAATCAGCTTTCCAGTTGATTGCCAGCTTTGATTTGATATTTGATTGATCACCTGTCATCTTGCTGCCTTTGATCTATTCATTCTTGATACATATCAATAAATCACTCACCATGGTAACCCAAGTGCCAGTGACGTAAGTCTTGCCCTCTAGATTCTCTTAGCCAGAAATGCACAATTATTATCTTGTTTGATTTTTAATGTTTCTGTGTGTGTATGTCCCGTCTTTAGCTGGATTAGTGCTTTAAAGGAAAGCTAAGTTTTGTTTTGTTTATGAGTTAGGGATCGTCAGCTAATTCTCCCCTCCACACACCCACACTTTGAATACCCCTAGACTTAGTAGATTATTATATCTAAAGACAAAATGTATGGGCAAGTTTAGTGACACACTTGAATAAACTTTGAAAAGTAGCATTTGGTGCTTATTTAAAGGTAAATGTTAATTTTGGAGTCCTGGGACATAGGAAACTTATATAAACTCATCACAGATCTTACCTTCTGCTTTATTTACACCAATTTAGGACACTAGTATGTAGACAAAGTCTTCTGGGGCATACCCATGCACCTAAGCAGAAGGTCAGTATATTTACTTGACAAGGAGAGATCCCCTTTAACTACAAAAAGGTAGTTAATACAGGAACATATCTATTAAAAAGAGCTCTGTGCCCATTCATTATTATTGTTTTTATTCACAAAGAAAGCGTCTAGCACTGGATGAGGCATTAACATTTTCAACTTGTAGGATAGCTTCCTCCCATCACCCCCCCCCCTCCACATACACACATCCGCTGATGATCTCAATGTTAGAATTGTTTCCTTTTTCTTTTGTTAGTGTTGTGAGTCTTCATTTCATTTTGTGTTCAAAGTAGAATTTCAGGTCAGAGTATGTGTACAGTACAAGCATGTTGGGGGAGAGGTAGCTTTGTTGGTTTATGGAAACAGACGCTTTAGAGTAAGTAAATCATTATAGATAATGTCCATGTTGTCATCTACCAAGATTTCCCTGTTGGAGACCCAGCAAGATATGCTGTTGCCCTGAAAATAACTTCATTACTATTATTATTATTTTGTTTATTATTATACTTGTAAAGGCTCTTAATAATAGGCAGTAATTTTAATTACCATAATAACTAGGGCATGTCTCATTCAGTAATCTTATTATAAAAAGTGCACTGGTTCTCAGAGTTGCACTTCTTTGATTATATTTGTCCTCAGATCAATGTTGTTTCAGATGTGCAAAATACTGGACATTTAACGATAATCCAGTTGCACCCAACATGGCAGGTTTTTATACTTACAATAGTTCTCCTGCTTTGAACGTGTGTGTGTGTGATTTCGAAGAGCACACTTGCCTGTTGTATATAGTTCTCAAAACTAACTTTCATTTTTATGACTAGTATTGAGGTTCTGTTTCGTCTGGTAAAACAAACAAAGTGACACTAGACAGGATGTGCAACAGAAAACGAATCGCTTATCAAGGCAGATGCCAACGTTCCTTTTTTACGTCTCTGATTTGAAGGATTTAAAAAATGTATATTTTTTAATTTTCACATTTTAGTTTTTGTACCTTCCACAAGTTCAAGGGCATTGGCTGCACTTATTTTGTCTTGGTGGTGGTAGAGATGTTGAAGAAAAGTTTGCAACTTCTAGCTTCTTTAGGTAGTTAACCTCCCAGGGAAGAAAAATGATAAGCCTTATGATTCTGGACATGTCTGCTTTTGTCATTGCTTAAAATTAAATACTATGCACAACTGTAAATAATTACTACCATGCACTGACTTTGAAAGCAGGTTTCTAGTTTGATTAATGAATAATGTAAAGGTTAGAGAGAACAAGCAAGTGAATCAGAAGTGAAGTCCTGCTGCTAGATGAAAATCTATCTAGAGAAATATACATGGCAATTTTGTCCTTTTCTATTATTAATTTTGAGCCCTGTGTTCCTAAGAAATATATTACAGTGGTGTAATGAAACAAGTTATTGTAATTAGATAAATGGGACACTATTTATGTTTGATTATTAGGTCTTTTTGGTCTCAATTTATGGTTTTAAAAATACTTTTTTTCACATCAACAAAGGAACTATGATCTTTCTATAGCTGACTCTTAGCATCATTCTTTTTCACTATGATTTCGATCTCTCTTAAAGCAGATGTTTAAATTTCTTTATACCAGTACCCAATATTATGTCATATTTTTATTTACAATTATATATTATGTTTGTATTGTACTTTTTATCCCAGTAGATCCCAAAAGGCTTTACAGATAATGGGCCCAATTCTCCTCTCAGACCAGTGTAAATCATGAATAACTCTACTGACGTGAATGGAGTTGCAATTGTGTAGAACTCTCATGAGTAAGAGAAGAATCAGGCCTTGAATGTACTTCACCCATCACTGAAATGCAGCCACCTCTGGGGCAGAACCTAGGTAGTGATTCTGCACCAATGACAGTAGACAACAGAAGGGTATGGGAGCAAACTAGAACTGCCATTTTGATGCTATTTTTATTCCTATGGATATGAAATAGCTTTCAAACACAATTTCACTGGATTATACTCTGCTTTCCCCCTGCAGCTTCTTTAAATGTGCATATTTTATTTTGTGATCGTGAATTTCTAGTTCGCTGCTTAGTGATAGTGAAGAAGAATTTGGACTTACCATCTTTTTGTGCTCAAATTTTGTCATTGTTTCTTTCATTCTCTTTCTGTTGGCTTTGATAGGCTATCTGAGAACCAAAGCTCCTGAAAAGTACAGCAGAAACAGCTCCCAGACACATTTATTTTGTTTATCGAAGCTGGAGATGCATAATGCAGATTTTGTTTTCGTGAAAGTCCTTGTGTGGCAATAAACACAAGACTGTTAGCAATCATTACTTAAAAGTTGCAATTTGCACCTTAATAGTACAGGTTATTTAAATAGAAATGTATTCAGCAGGGGAAACCCTGCACTCTTCAGTGGGTTAAACTAGATAATATGTTAGATCTGATTCTCGAGAAATATGTACATGTAAGCCAGCAGGGTTGTTTTATTTTTAATGTTACATTTATCCTTTATTAAGCAGCTAATAGAAGCAGGTTCCAAGCAAATGGGACTGAATGGAACTGTGGGAATGGCAGAGTCGCTTTGTTTTAACATCCTCCAGAAAAGCAAGTGCACATCAAAAACCTCTAAATATCTCATGCCTCGGAAGGAACCTTCAGTTACTCTGCACATTATGACACTGACAGATGACAAAAAAGCAAAGGTGTTCACAAACAAGAGGAGGCTTCACCGTTCTGATTAATTAAATGATTTCCAGAATAGGTATTTCCTCAGCTACCCGTCCACCAAATTAGCCGCCTCTGTTCTGGAATTGAGCTGCTAAGTGATTCCTTCCCCCACATCCCCACACTCCATGTTAAAACCCAGGACTGAATGGGACAGGAGTTGGTGAGCGAGGTTCTTTGGCCTGCAATGTGCTAGATGATCACGATGATCCCTTCTGGCCTTAAAGTCCATGAGTCTATGAGTCTGACTCAAAAGTTCATTTGTTTCAGTTGTTCATTGATTTCATTTTTAATCTGCCATATCAGGACACAATTGGCCCCCAGAGAAAGATTAGAACTGACAAGGAATTCAGACACTGCCATTGTAATCTGAAAGACAATTCCATCAGTAATTGGGATCTATGCTTTTAAAATATTTTTTAAAAAATATTTTAAATTATTTTGCCTAACTGGTTCTGCTCTTCCATGCCCTGTAATCTCAAGGCCATATAATTAAAAGTAGCAGGATTTTGCCACTTCCTCCCATTGCTTTTCCCTTCTGACTCAGTTTCCCATTAGCAGCACCAATCTCAAATAACCGCTTCCATAGACCAAGTCCCTGGGGTGCCAACTCACCACCATAGAGTTGCTGTGATTCTTTCCGCCCTTGCTTTACTTCACATCCAAAGAGCACAACACTCCAAAGAGCAATCCAGACTCCTCCCCTCCCTGCCCCCCACACCCTACCCCTCAATGCTGTCAGTTGCTGTGGCTGCAGCTCCCAACTTAGCAGCAGCAGCAAAGGGAATGGAACCATACTCTATCAATTACAGTTGGAACCAGATGCTAAACACCTATTGTGTTAAGCTATTGTACAGACCGTAAGAGCTCAAATGTAAAAAAAAAAAAAAAATCATGTTGGCTAGTTGGGAGCAGGGGGGAGTGGCAGAATGAGGCCTGGTTGTTCTAATGGATGATGTATTATTAGTAGAGCCAAAGTAAAATGATGCAAATAAATACTCTCTATTTAATATCTATCAGATTGTACTGCAGATATTGAGACACGCGAGTGCCACGTTCAACCAAACTCCTTTAGAAAAAGGAACCCACCAGCCTTTTTTTATTAAAATAGCCCTTTGTTTTCCCCTTGCTCTTTCCAAAATTAAAGATGTTTGTAAAGTTTTACCTCCAGAGTGTGCTCACAGAAGCAGAGAGACATTTTCATCTGTCTCAGAATCAGATATTGGAGTCAATTGGAAACACATTACTCTCACAGTTGAAGCCTTACATTTCATTCGTGCAACAGCAGTGATTTTTCATTACCTGTTTAATTACAATAATTTGCATGACTGAGGGCCCAGTCCTGCAGTACTCACTAGTGATTTTGCTTCACTGGGAGTTCTGCCTGTATATAGACTGTAAAATTGGGCTGTTTAGCTGCAAAATAAAACAACATAGTTAAAAAAGAGTGGGTTGGTGTCCAAATTATGGGCCATATTCTGCCAATAGCCTTTAAGTAGAATTTACCCTTGGAATCTAGGGAAAGTTCAGATTATACATTTATGTACTGATAGTTCTACATTCTTGTTTTCTAAAGTTGGTATAATCACTGCATTTTATTTATGTTGCTACCTTACTCTTTAAACATTTTTTGATTGTTTTGCATTTATTATTGAATATTATTTTTCTGGTACCAGGAGCTGATTGGGCCTTTAAACAGCCTTTTATAATGTTGCAATCTACTGTCTCAATTCCAGCAGACAGACTCAAAGAAATAGTATGTAAAATGTTTTGAAAATCAGGGCCCTAAAAGTTCCATTTAAGTTTAGACATTTAACATCAGTTCTTTCTCATTAAGGTGACCCTGACTTGAGGCTATTGGATCTTGGCTCCTTGTCATTTCTGACCACATTATAATAACGTCTTTTGCAACTCAGAAATACCTTGGTTTCCAAGAACAGACGGGGAGCAGTGTATTTTCAAGATTTCAAGGGGAAATGCATCATAAAAGCACACCATTAGATTTACACATCCCATTTTTAACTATTGCTGATTTTTTTTTTTCCGTTGCCTTGCGAGATTTTTCAGGAGGAAAGAAAAGAAGTTGGAAAACTGGTCTTAGAATCTTAGTGCTTCATTAAATGTTTAATTTAGACAAATGAAGAGGTTCTTTGTTTCGCAAGAAGAAATTATTATTCTTCCCTCCATCCCCCACACCCCCAACTCATGAACTAGGAAAAAAATAAGTCACAACAATAGCTACAAAATGACAGGAACAGACTCTAGGTTGTTTTTAATGTGAGGTATGCAATGATCATAGTTAGTGGTAAAATTCCACAGCAAAATGGAACCATGCTATGTTTATAGGAAATAGATCCTCTTGGAAGACGTACATATGCATACATGTATGACAGGCAGGCACCCAGGCGCGCGCGCACACACCCACACACAGAAAAAAGAGAGACAGGCATTTAGCTGAAATGTGGATGCAAAATTCTTACCGATGTGAGTGTGTAATTGCAAGAGTTGTGGCATTTTTAAACCATTCAAGCCAATTTATTTTAATCATAGTGGTCAACTTCTACAGTATAGTAGTCTCATATGGTATTTTCTTTAATCCTCAGCTTCTGGATTCAGGTGATTACATGAGCATCTCAGCGTTTATTTCAAAAGAAAATTTTTTTTAGCTTTAATGGTTGTGGAGATAAGCTTAAAAACATGAAATCAAAAGGCTCCAATACCAAAAGGAAGAAAGAAACCACTCAAATTTATTATTTTTAAAATCTCGTGCTTTTTAAGCCAGTCTAGTGTATTTTGAAGGCCTGATTTATGATTTTTGAAAAGTTGTGTTGTTGGCAATATTGCTTCTAACTGACTCCTACTTTGAACTGTCTCTGTATGTATATAGGAATAGAGATGGAGTAGAGTTACTTTACTAAAGCTAGGCCATGTCTACACAGCAAATTAGTGTTCGGCAAACTGTTGCACTGTAGATTTATATCCTGGCTTGCTGCGCACCAGCTCACCATGTAAACGGGTGACTTAGTTACTCTGGACTTACACTGGTGTAACCAAAAGCAGATTTTAGCCCTAGTCTGAAGGATCAGACAATCTGTTCTTGAGCCATGGTTTTCCATTGTAGTTTTATGGAGATTGCTGCTAGTGGCAATTACATCCAAAAAGTTAATAGCCAATAGCTGTTCTCTTTAGACATAAGGACACAATAGAACTCAACTTTACTTCAAATAAAAATCTTAGGTAAAACTTGCAACATTCATGCTGTATTTTTATTGTATTCATGTAAATGAGATGCTGTCTTCTTTCTTTCATCTCTGTTCATTGTATCTATTATATCTCTATCTCATTCTTTTCTCTATATTTTCCCCTCGTTCGGCGTGAACTGTTATCTAATGATACTGTATCTCATTAAATTTACTCATGATGCAAAAGGGACTATGGTAAGCGAAGCTTTTAGAAAAAGCAAATCTGCTGAACATATGGAGAAAACACAAAACAAAAAACCTATCTCAACTAACTCTTGAAATTAGATCAAATTAGACCAAAAACATTTTACAGGTAGAAGCACTGTACTGGAAAGAACAGACAATTTTTAATATACATCCCCACTTGCAAATATGAGGAGCAATAAGGTTTAAGGAGCTTTCTGGCTCTTCCTGCATCTCTCTCAAAAGACTCATTTAATTGGAAAGCCTGTTGTGCTTGTTTTTATGTATGTAAAAAGAGAAAAGGCCCGATTTCCCACTAGGCCTTGTATTCCAGTCTAGTATAATCGGAGGAGGTTTTGTTTTTTTTTTAAATCTTTCTGTTCTCTGTTAATATAAAATTAAAACCCACAGATTTTAACTCATAGAAAATCTCATACAATATTGCTTTAATAAATTTAAAAAATGCTGTTTAATATTCCCAAAGCCTCTTTCCGACAGCAGTGTTTGGTTTGTTCATGTGGGATCGGTGCACAGTTTCTGTTGAAAAAGAAACAGTATGCAATGCTTGTTTTTAATGAAAATAATTATATTCATTGGAATCCACTGATAACAAACTGGGGCCTTAGTGAGACTCCGTTTATAGTGGACAAGAATGAAAGTCTGGGCTTGTTTCAGTGCATCAGAATGTGCAGGCTGCAATCCCATTTGTATCACTGACCCTCTGCTCAGAAGTTGTTCTGTTGGGGGAAAGAAAATACTTTACTATGAGTGGGTTGCATGGGAGGTAAATAATTCAGTGTAAACTACATTAGGCTTGTTTTAAATCACCATCACAATTAATCAGACCTGCAATTCTAGATGTGCATGTTGCATCATCTCATCTACACCCTACAGGGTGAGTAGACTGCATAGAAAAGGGCTGGATCTTCATATGATTTAAAATTTAGTACCAAAGGGAAAAAAATCTGTACAGACACCTTTTGGGGAAACGCTCCTTGCGTTGATTTCATTTAGCTCAAATGTTGGCCTGCAAAAACATAATTTTTTAAAAATACATTTTTCATCTGTGTCAAAACATGTAGTACAAGTAGCATTACATTCACATGTGAAAAGAAGAGGAAATTAAGCAATTATAGTGATCTGTAGTAGCATTAATGTTTTTGATTTAGCTGCATAGCTCCCACTGATATGCACGGGAATTGCAAGCTTCGATAGGAAGAAGCAGTGGAGCAGTTAGATCACTTTGCACTTAGATCGCTCATGTCTTTGCATTTCAAAATATTTTACCAATGTCATTTGCTGCTCAGAATAAACTAAATGAGGTAGATTGGTCTTATTCCCATTTTATAGATGGGCTAATTTAAGCTGCCTTGCTCAAGGTCGCATTGCAAGGCAGCAGCAGAGATAGAATGGATATCAGGAACCTTGGTTCTTAATTCCCAGCTCTATACTATCGTCCATAGCCAGCTCTTTGCCACTTACTCCCCACAACCTCCAGTCATAGGGGGCATTCCTAGGTGAGTCTGGGGCATAGCTGAATGAGGGAGGGAACATGGCCAGAGCAGGATAGCTTCTGTCACTCTCTAGCCAGTGAGATGGCTCCTCAGAGACTGTTCTAGGCAGCATCATTTAAAGTAGCCTGTAGGCTTCTCTAAGTCACTCTCAAACCCATTTTTATCCCAAATAAATCCCAGGATCAGAGAAGTTGCAAGGTGGCGTAGTTACCTGCCCCCTTTGTCCTGTGCTAAATGCAGCTTGTTCAGACCAGGGATCTGAAAATACATGATACACAGGTGTCCGGAGAGAGAGAGTAACCCCCAGTATAAGCTCTTAACAGAATATTCACATTACTCTTCAGACACTGGCCTGGAGGTTGTTTGAAATTCATTGCAATAAACACTGAGGCTAGGATTTCCAAAAATGGGTTCCTAAAGTTAGGCTTATGAATCCTTATTTAGGCACCTAAATAAGAGGCCTGATTTTCAAAAGCAGTGAGAACCCATCACAGTTCCTATTGGATCTTTCTTCACAGATCCCATTGGCGCTAGTAGGAGTTGCAAACATAAGTCAAGGGCAGTGTTATTTCTCTAGAGTGAAAATATATGTATTGGCTGTGGGAGAAATATGAAGGCAGGTAATAACTTATGGGTGCATTAAGGGTTGTTGGCCTTTATTTTCCCATTATCTGGCCTCTTGGGAATGGTAGTTACAGGTATTATTTTGACAAGATCTCAAAGTAAATCTTAGGTAATATACGGCCAATATACCATACCTGAGAGACCTCTGCTATCCTATCTACTCTCACAACACCTCAGATCAGCTGGGCTGTTCATTCCATCTGAGATCACCAGGCAGGGCCTTCTTCACTGAGGCTCCAGGGATTTGGAATGCTCTTCCCTTTATCAAAGTTCTCCAGGGGGATCTTTTCAGGTGAAGCTAAATGTTTGTCTCTTTGTTGCTGAGTGGTAGGTTGTTAGACTATGTATGCCAGTTTGGTCATAGTATTGGCTAACTGGATCTTGTCTCTGATTATTGATATTCATATATTTAAAGTGCTTTGACCTCCTTGTGTTTAAGCCCCTTAGAAGTAATTAATGATTATTTATTGTTATTATAATTGTTAACTACTCTGATGTCCATTCTCCTTTAGGCTGAAGGGAGTGGTTCCTGGTGCCCCACCCACAAGCAATATCCCTATAGCCTTTCTCATCAAACATCCATGCTCATGCATTTCTTGGCATGTCAGGGCATGTCAGACACTGTCATTCTGTTCCTTACAGATCATTTGCAGAATGCCTCCCTTTGCTCGTGAAAATCTGGAACAAATGTAATCAAGATACATTATCGTTATAGTACAACAAATACAAGCTGAACTGTGCAGATTTCCCCTTAAAGCACCTCTTAATATGTATTGTCAAAATGTCTAAAGATGTCTCTTACTCATAAGCATTTAATTATTTGTGACATTTAAACAAATATTCAGAGCAGAGAAAAAAAACATTGGTATTAAATATTTTCTCTTGTCAAAAGGTAACAAAACGTCATCTAATACAGTGAACTCTTATATTCACTATTTCCAGTAAACGTATGTTATACCTGGAGATAGGCTTGAACGGGATTCCTGAATGCAAGTCCTTGACCCTGAGTTTTGTGTGGAAGGGAGGAGTTGTGTTTTGAAATCCAGACTAGAAGCTAATTCTATTCTTAAAGACAATCTCAGTAGCGATCAGGAACCCCAAATCTCAACAGCCCAAACTCTGGGATGGTTTGAAATCTGGAGTCAAACTCAGGTCCCAGTTCAGCAAGATGCTTAAGTTTGTGCCTGGCTTTAAGCACATGCGGAGTCCTAATGGCTGAATCAGGGTCTCAGATGTGAATTTTGTAGCTCAGGCCTATCTCTCAAGCATGGCAAAAATACATCTTGAGAAATTTTAAATACACTCAAATATTGTAGGTTAAAAAAGAAGAATTTGTGGATGGACTTCCATGTATCGTGGTATCTCTTTCAGGCCATTTAAGTAGAGAGAAGAGTATTGTGTGATTGACAGTTGTTTTACTTCCTTAGGCAGCCATTGAAATTGTAGAAGTTGGGCTGTGTGATGACATTACAAGGAAAAAGGGTGTACTGGGTACAATAGCAAAACAATAGAGGCCTGAGGGCACTGTGAGTTGTCTGGATATCAGGATTATTATTATAAGCGGACCTGGAAGTGATGCATATATTAGAGGCAGAGCTAGCAGTGACGCCTATAATTAAGGTTGCCCAATACTTTCCTTTGTAAGACCCTGTTTTGGTTGCTCAGCCATGTCTGAAAATTAAGTTAGGGAAAAATATGTTGTTTTGCCAATGTACAAAAATACAGACAGTCATTTTGTTGCAAAATTTTAGCACCACCGTGCTTTGCAGCAGAAACTTGACATTTGGCGGGGGGTTACACTAGATTCAGGGAGATACCTTTTGTTGTCCCCATGACCGTCCACCCAAATTTGGCCAAATTATAAGCCTCTAAAAATGGCCATTTGCACATGCTCAGTAGAGATTTGTTAGAAGCTGGCAACAAAATCCTCCGACTATTCCATCTTCACTGAGCATGTTCCATCCTTACAAAGTTCCCATGACAATCACACTGAGTATATTTCACCCACACAGCGCTCACTAAGCTCCAGACAGGGCTGAGCAAGACATATCCTGCAATTACTTCTCCCTGCTGATGGGGGCAGCTGAGGTGCTGGGCAGAGAGCAAGGACACTGTTTGTCTTGTGCTTCCAGTATTCACCTTGCTGGTGCCCAGGCAGCAAGGTTAAGGAGGAAATAGCCTCACTGGAATGCAGAAGAGTGAACAATAGAATGAGGAGATGGGAAGGCTCAGGTGGGGGAATAAGAAAAAGTGAAACAGGAATAGATTGGGGGGGAGGAGGGCAGGAACAGGATAACCTGTCAGAAAATATTTGCAAAACCCACTGACAAAGTATGTGCCACATCCCCCTCTAGTGTTTGGTTCACATAGAGGTTAACGGTCTACTACTTCTGCCAGTTACTCCATTAACTCAAATGGTAGCGATCTGTGCTGTGGATCTAAAGGTTCCTATGCTGCTGAAGCCCTGTGCAGGGATCAATATAGTTCCACATGATGTTTTCTTCAGTTTGCTTTTTATGAAACCTAAAAGTACAGTAACTCCTCACTTAAAGTCGTCCCGGCTGATCAATTAGAGAACATGCTCGTTTAAAGTTGTGCAGTGCTCCCTTCTAACGTCATTTGGCAGCCACCTGCTTTATTCACTGCTTGCAGGAAGAGCAGCCCATTGCAGCTAGCTGGTGGGGGCTTGTAACCAGGGTGGACCGGCAGCCCCCCTATCAGCTCCCCGCTCCCCTAAGTTCCCTGTGCTGCAGCCACCCAGCAGGCTATCAAGGCAGTTCAGCTGTCCCTCCCCCCCACTGCCATGTGCTGCTCCTGCCCTCTGCCTTGGAGCTGCTCCCAGAGACCCCTGCTTGCTGTGCAGGGGAGAAAGAGGGGGGTTAATGTCAGGGTGCCCCCCTCCTTCTCCATATAGAACAGGGAGGGGACACCTGACTGAGAGGGACAGAGAGAGCTTGGGGCAGCAGCTGCTGTCTCAACTTCCTGATCCACTTAAAAAGACAATGCACTTAAGAGTGGGTCAGCTTACTTAAAGGGGCAGTGTGCATCACTCTCTCTCCCACACACAAGGTGTGTGTCTGTCTCTGTCTGCTATGCTGTCTCCCCTCTCTCGTGTTCGAGCTGCCTTGTGTGAGAGGCTATATTAACAACAATGTGTTAACCCTTGAGGGCTCAGCTGAGTGCTAGTTCATCATTTAGCAGCAAGGCATTCCCTGGGAAATATCCTCCCTCTTCCACCCTCTAACTTCACCACCTCAACAAAGCTTCACAATCATCATAGCTGTGAACAGTATTAAATTGTTTGTTTAAAACGTATACTGTGTGTATATCTATATAATATATAGTTTTTTGTCTGGTGAAAAAAATTTCCCTGGAACCTAACCCCCCCATTTACATTAATTCTTATGGGGAAATTGGATTTGCTTAACATCGTTTCGCTTAAAGTCACATTTTTCAGGAACATAACTACAACATTAAGCGAGGAGTTACTGTATCCCTGTTTCATCTAGTGCACTGGAGGGACAGTGCTTAGAGCATCTGAAGCAGCCATGCATCTGAAGAAGTGGGTTTCTTACCCACGAAAGCTTATGCCCAAATAAATTTGTTAGTCTTTAAGGTGCCACCAGACTCCTCGTTGTTTTTGTGGATACAGACTAACACGACTACCACCTAATAGTGAAACAGAATTGTCTATATTTGTTGCAGAAGTTGCAAGGAGTGTAGTGAATAAGGCAGGGGACTGCAAAAAGAGAAGGGATAGTTAAGATGGTGGAATGCCACCCTGGAGAATTGGATTCTATCCCTGCCTCTGCCATATATTCAAGTCACTTAAACTGAACTTTCCACAGGGGGCCACTGTGTGTCCCTTATTTTCTAGGTGCCCAACTTGAAACATGTGGGACCTGATATGCAGACGTGCCAGCGCTCACAACTGAAGTCAATGGGAGCTGTGCTAGAAAAAGTTAAGTGTGCTGAAAAACCAGGCCCTATGCTTCTCAAGTTGGGCACCTAAAAGTAGTGGACCCTTTGAGAATTCTGGCTTTCATTTTCCTGTGCCTCAGTTTCCAATCTGTAAAATGGTGATAATAGCACCTCACTTCACAGGGATGTTTTACAGATGAATGCACTAGTGATTGTGAAACAGTCAAATGCTACAGCATTGAGCACAATGAAAAAGACAATTAGGAAAGTAATAATTCTGTATTCTGTGCAGGGTTTGAATGGTGTGCAGTAAGTAAGGCCTGGGGCTGCACATTGAACGATGAAGATTAAAACTAAATATTGAATAGTTCAGGCACTGTGTAGTTTTTTTATTTTATTTTTTTATGCAAGATATAATATGGGGGAGCAGTTTCAATGTCAGAAGCAGTGTTGTCTGGTCAACTGGCTGGTGGTAGCACAGTTGAGGAAATAGTTGGAATAGGGCCTGGAGGAGTGATTAACTAATATACTGTAGGTGGGTAGGAGCAAAGAGCAGGAAATACTGGCAGTTGAGAAGCTGTCGCACAGAAGAGGCTGAGCGAGAGAATACAAAGAATAATGCCAAGGGATCCAACCACTAGATAGCTGTTCAGATAAATGGGGCTGGTAGTCTGAGTTCTGTTTTCATGCCAGAGCTTGTAAACTGCTTAGGCCTGATCACTGCATCATTTGCATGTGTGAAACTACTATTTATTTCAGTAGGAGTTATGCTTCTGCAACCAACAAGGTCCTTTGTTTTACTTGGGGGAGACAGGGAAGAGAGAGAGAGGAAGAAATGCTCTTTTTATTGCATGATGGGAAACGTCTCTTGGAAAATCAATCCTCTTTATATGGAAGCCAATAGCAAAATCCCACTGGCATCAGTGAACGCAGAACTGAACACCTCTAAAATGTTCTTATAAATTTGTGAAGCCCCCAAACTTCTTTGGGCTAAATAAGTAAATCCCTGAGAGTGTTATCTGCAGCTGAACTACATGCAAACACACACAACCCTTTTGCCGTCTCTGCAGGTTTATTAGAGATTTTTTCATCTTGCGAATAGGGTTAAATAAAGGGTAGGTCTATACTTACCTCCTGGTCCGGTGGTAAGCAATCGATCTTCTGGGATTGATTTATCGCGTCCTGTGTAGATGCGATAAATCGATCCCGGATCGATCCCGGAAGTGCTCGCCGTCGACGCCGGTACTCCTGCTCCGCGAGAGGAGTACGCGGAGCCGACGGGGGAGCATGCCTGCCGCGTGTGGACCCGCGGTAAGTTCAAACTAAGATACTTCGACTTCAGCTATGTTATTCACGTAGCTGAAGTTGCGTATCTTAGTTCGAAGTGGGGGGTTAGTGTGGACCAGACCAAAGGTAAATCATTTTGGGACATATTTACTAGTGTGGGGGGGAAATATGATGATGATACCTACATCTGTGTTTCCACTTGTTTACACTAAGGACATTGTTACTTAATCATTCACAAACGTCTCTCAAACCCCTTCCTTTATTTTTTGTAATCTATGAAGTAAAAGTAAGTTCACATTTGATACACTTTGGCTGGTGATCTCAGTGTGTGTGGGGAGGGTGGAGTGTGGGGAGTTGTTGCCATGGAAGTATTTTAAAAGTTGCCTTTTTGTCTTTATCCTCCTTCATTATCATTGGGGGGAAATGCTTAGGTTCAGTGGAAATTTACTATTAAAAATGTGCAAAGAAGGTACATAGGACCAGAGGAGCGATTATGAGTTTCTCCAAGGAAATAAGTTTATTTTAGCCAGCATCCTCATTTGGGAATAGGTTTACAATTCCAATATATGACATCTATAATTTAACCTAATATATTTTTTTCAGTGATGTAATGGGGAGAGTGACCTGGACTTTGTTAATGTTCCCCTACTCACTACATTCCCAAAGGCAATGTAACATTCTAGACAGTGTTTTATATACCCTGATTAAAATGTAACCTATTCTTGCATTTCCTGTGCAGTGACCTGTTAGTACTCATAGACAGAACACTTAAAGAACAGTTACACAAGAGATATTTCCAAATGTGTATAATATGCAAGAGTTTTTATAACATTCTTATTTCATTTGAAATTGTAGCTACAACAGAACCCATTCAGATGGTACATTGATTTAACTTTTTAATTCACTGTTTTGCTATGTCAAGTAAAATAAATGTTTGTTTTTAGCTCAATTTTTTGCATTGTTAAAACTTGTAACCACTTGCTTTAAGCTGGGGATTCTGAAGGGACCTGAATTATAAAGCTAACGTTTTGTAGCTGCTCTCTCACAAGTCCCCAAAGAAGAAGAAGAAGAAAAAAAGAGTACAACTTTAGCAAAAAGGGCTTTTATATATCTATCAATTATGGAAACACCAGCTGCAGTGGATTACAAATGTGTTTGGTTGATTGTGATTGTGTATGGGAAAAACTCTCACTAAAGGCCAGATTCTGATCTCATTGTCTTCAGTGAGACACCAGAGTAACTCCACTGGCTTCAACAGAGTCATTCCTGCATTATGCCAGTGTGGGTCAGATCAGAATCTGGCCCTAAGCTTGCAAAGTCCCTTATGCTATATCTTACCCTGTATTTGCACACATTGCTTGAAAAAAATGATGTTGCAATTTAGACATGGAGCTCAATCCATGCCAAGGGGAGTGTGTGTGTGGTAATATTTTTATAACCTGGACTGGAAAAACTGTGGCATGAATCAGTCTTGTTGCTTTGGTTTTTGATGTACATTTATTTATATATATATATATATATATATATATATATATATATATATATATATATATATATATATATATATATATATATATATATAGTTTGTTTTTCCCCCTTTAAAAACAAAGAAAAAAAGAAACCACACAATAGCAGTTGTTTGACAGTCCTCCAAAGATAGAATAGTTAGATATCATGAAGAAAAATGTGTTATCAAGACAGCAATGAGAGATGGACAGTACAGAATTTTGGTGAGGTTGAGCTCAAGAAAAATTAGTGTGTCAAAGTGTGTACAGGTCACATCACTTCACTGATATCCTGCAGTAAAAAGGTAGCAACTTAAAGCTTTCAGTGGATCAGCTGCTTAGATATTGTTTCGTTTCTCTTATAGTATTATGTATCATTCTGGGACTACTTGGTTGAGACCTGGTTTGCTTTAACATCAAGAAACTGACATATCAAGGTGGATTGTATATTTTACAGTGGAAATGCAATTTTCTAAACTCATTTAATCCTGGGAATGCTGGTCTTTTCCAGGCTGTCAGACAAATGAGTATGTTGGAGGTCATTTAGATCTGTCTGTCTAGCTCATCTAGCTAATCTCTCACATTTCTAATGTGCCCATCACCTTGGTGTCTAGGTGTAAACTTCCTGTCCAAGTATCAGAGGGGTAGCTGTGTTAGTCTGTATCCACAAAAACAATGAGGAGTCCAGTGGCACCTTAAAGACTAACAGATTTATTTGGGCATAAGCTTTCATGGGTAAAAACCCACTTCTTTGACTCCATGCATCTGAAGAAGTGGGTTTTTTTACCCACGAAAGCTTATGCCCAAATAAATCTGTTAGTTTTTAAGGTGCCACCAGGGCTGGTGCTACCATTAAGGCGAACTAGGCGGTTGCCTAGGGTGCCAAGATTTGGGGGTGCCAAAAAGCGGTGCCCCCAATTTTTTTTTACAGCGTTCCTCCCCGAGCACGCAGTCGCTGCTCCACTTCTCCCGCCTCCCAGGCTTGTGGCGCCAATCAGCTGCTTGGCGCCACAAGCCTGGGAGGGGAGGAGAATTAGAGCGGGGGCGGCGTGCTCGGGGAGGAGGCAGAGCAGAGGTGAGCTGGGCTGGGGAGCTGCTGCATGGCTCCTCAGGGTGGGGGAGCTGCCGCGGGGGGAAGGGTGCCTCGGGGTGGGGGGGGCAGGGAGCTGCCGCAGGGCTGGGGCGTGTGCAAGGTGGAAGTTTCGCCTAGGGTGCGAAACTTCCTTGCATCGGCCCTGGGTGCCACCGGACTCCTCATTGTTTTCCTTTCCAAGATTTATCTTTGTGTCTTTGTTAGCTGTGGTCAGGGCCGGCTCCAGGCACAAGCTTGGCAAGCAGGTGCTTGGGGCGGCCACTCCGGAGAGGGGCGGCAGGTCCAGCTATTCGGCGGCAATTCGGCGGACGGTCCCTCACTCCCGCTCAGAGCTAAGGACCTTCTGCCGAATTGCCGCTGCAGATCACGATCGCGGCTTTTTTTTTTTTTTGGCAGCTTGGGGCGGCCAAAACCCTGGAGCCGGCCCTGGCTGTGGTAACTTAATTGAGTTCTAAGCAATTTCAAATTCTTCTCTGTAAAGCTGATACATTTTTGTAGAAATAGTGATTCATTTTGTAACCTTGCTCAAAATTTCCTCTCCCTGTACTACATGCTGTGTGCTGATTGGCTATTGCCTTCCTACCCATAGGAAGCTATATTTTGGAGGTGTGGCATTACATGAGTCTGGGGTTTGGTCCCACAGGATGAAATTCACCCATGTCCACTAACTTCCTCCTGCTTATTTATTTAGAAGCTGCCTTCACTTAGTAGCCATCCTTGCTTAGTAGCGGCATTTTTTCTATGCTCCTTTGCCTCGCAAACCACAGGGGAAAGTAATAAAATGTAAGAGAATTTGTGGCTTCCAAACTTATATATTCATGTAGACGCCCTGGGTTCTGTTAAATTTAATTGCTTTTCCCTGCAGCCCATTTTGGAAAAGTGCATGGTAAAGACATATAAGATCAAAAAGTGGAGGCCTGCAGTCTGTGCCAGAAATTTTGTACACACAATTGGCTACCTGTATTTGTGCAAGTGGTTACACAATTTGTGTGTGCATATTGGGAGAATGCATGCACGAATGGTTAGTTGGCTTCTAAAAAGTCACTGGCATGCACAATCACCCAATTTGCATGGATAATCATGGTAATTTGGACACACATATCCTGTAGGCATGTAGTTGCACCTGCATTTTTGTAAGCAGACTTTCCATTTTGAAAATTTGATCCAGATAGTACCCAATCTTCACTATTAGGAATAGTTGTTTGTAGACAGTAAATTCTCCCATCTAAAAGTCTGCTCACTGGTTGAAACAGGTCATTGGGATGGGGAATGCTGCAAATGTAGCTTTCTCAACTGTAATTGAATTTGATCTCAACTGTATGGTTGCATCCAGCCCCCTTTCTACTCTTCTCTTACGCAGGTTGAAAGTGTCTTTGTAAACCCACTCCTCAGTGATAATTTCATTGAGAGCCAGACATTTCATACATGACAGTGATTTCTAATCCCACATGGACACTGGCTGGTCTGAGATTTCAAACCCACAGCCCCTAGATACAACTCGAGAGTTCAGTTTATGCAAGCACAGTAAACTACTGCTCTGGCTTTTCCCTTAATCCTTTAATGATTGAGTTAGAGATGAATTACTCTTTGCAAGATTTAATTTCATCTCTGTGTGTTTGTAATGGGCCAAAGTGTAGACATTATTGCATTTCAGAGACTTTGTGTAATTTTCTTTTATTTATTAGCAGGGCTGGTTCTATCTGGAATAATAGCTGAGGCCTGTACAAAGTTGCAAGCAAGGAGCTTACCATATGAGGGAGGAACAGGAGGTCTGAGGACTTCTCCCAGTTGATCAAGGCAGAAAACGTAACCAGCACGATTGCTGATTGATACATCTCTGCATTAGGAAAGCGCAATGACTCTGGCAAGCATTGGT